>NW_024104953.1:2852417-3565952 GCF_003945595.2 Pipra filicauda | reverse complement strand
TGGCAATATTCAAGGCACAGGGCGTGTGGAGGCAAGAGGCAGAGGAGCAGGTGCCTGGCACGGCCCACTTGGGGCCAAGATGTCCCGTCGTGGCCAAAGTGACCTCTGATGTGTATTGCACAATTCCATGTGCTGTGAGAATAAACCTCACTCCACACTGACTTTTGATTTGCATCGTGTCACAGGTCCACGTGCTGCTGGAAGAACCCTCACCCTGCACACAGCAGCGCCCAGGACCAAGGGGACTCGGCAGCATGACCTGCATCCTCTGGGCTCTCTGCCTCAGAGCTGGCATGGCAGTGCCTAATAGAGGAGGTGGGTTTGATGCTTGGTGTCTTTTTTGGGCCGGGAAACACTGCTGCCAGTGTTTTGCCGTCTACCCATTGGTTTTCAACCCCAGAAAGGGCAATATGTCAATCCTGCTGCAGAGAAGGGGAAAGCAGCACCGTTTGCATGCTGTCTCTGAACCAGCTGTGGCTGATATCATCACCCTGTGACCACCAAGATCCTCAAAACAACACAGAAATTACTTTTGAACCCTCTCCTCTGTAAGTCCTCACTCCATCTACCTCTGCCAGTATCCTGGATCCCCCTCCCCAGCAGCTAGGCACTGCGAGCTGAGATGGATGATGCTTTCTTGCTGTGGCAGAGGTATTCACTTGCATTGATCCACCCATTGATTTGTTAGGCTTGCCTCAAACTTTCATGTGTCCAAACCCCCTCATGAGGAATCATGTAATTCACAGGCTCACTCAGGAGCTGCAGTATGCTCTAGTGTAAGGCATCGAGTTTGCTGCTAAATTACGGACACTGTGAACTAAAGAGGACTTGCATTTAACTGTGTGTGTTTATTTCATGGTATGAAGTTTTATTTTTAAGAATTGTGAGGTTCCCCCCACTCTTACTTAGGCAAAGCAGGCATCTTCCAAATGAAAATCCTTTTTTTTACTAGTGACCACACAACATAATGAAATAACAGCAAAACCAGTGACTAATTTTTCAAACTGGGGCTCCAAACAAGGAGAGTGTCCAACTTCAGAGAGCCAGCAAGGAAAGGGCAGCAAAATCTCGATGCCAAGCAACTGCCACGACCTTGCCCAGAAAAGCCTGGAGACAAAACCATATAACCTGAAGAGTGCTGAGCTGTGCTGCCTGAAAGGAGACAATTTTAAGAAAAAAAAAATCCATTTCTGCAAGCTCCAAAATCCAAGGCAGAGAGATTCTGGCACCTTGCTCCCAGCCAGGGGCAAGGCAGTGCTGAAAGACCTGGACATCAGCCAGTGCTGGCACAATGAGAAGAAAGCCGGCCGCCTCTCCCAACCCTGAGCAGGGATCCCTTCTGGCATCCATCAGCCGCTGTGGGATCTCTTGCATCCTAAATCAGCTGTTATGGGGAATTAGGAAATAGACCTTCTGCAGCAGCAGGGAAGGAACATGTCCCCGGTGGGATGTCAGGTGAGGGTTTATGGTAATAATTTATTTTTTATCTATTTTTTTTCAACATTATTCTTCAAGCTGCTTAGTTTAATTAAAGCTCCCCAGCATGGGCTTCTCCCTGCAAGTATTCAATGCTGCCTTGAGGTCTTTTGGCGAGCTATTAATTTCCCTAAGTTAATTTGCCTGCTCTTTTGCTTCTGGATATGGGAGGTTTCTGCACTCCCTCCTGTCCCATCAGTCATTCCATATCCCTCTACAGACAGACACAGCATCGTCAGACCTTCATCTGTTCCTTGGTGCCCAAGGGCTGCACCCAGAGGTGCCAGTGGAGAAGGTACAAATTTTCCAGCAGAGAGAAGAGATTTTAACGTGCAAATCCCTTTCTAAGGAGCTGAGATGTGGCCAAACACCTAAATGATAATTTGATTTGTCTCCCTGTAGTTTTAAAAAACAAACACACAAAGGAAATGCCTTGCCCTGGTTATATACATCTATTTACAAATTTAATACACACAGCTAGGAGTGTGAGCGCCCACCCCAAGGTCAGAGCCAGCCTGTTCACTTCTGCCTGCCTCTTATTTCTGAAGTTTTCCTCATTTCCATATTTATAAGTCCCACTGAAGAAGAACAGAGCTGTCTCCTTCTGTCTTCGAAATGCCAGAAAAAGCCTTTAGCTCCTCAAAAACTAATAACCAATATGCTGGGATTGTTTCGCTTCCCATCCCTCCTCGGCAGCACATTAAACAGATGTCACAGTGTGCACCAGTGAGACACACAGGGATAAATGGTGACTATTTGGAGTTTAGCAAAACTCAGGGAGAATGAAAAAGAAGCACATGGAGGAAACAGTCAAGATCTGCTACCAGGATCTGTTGGGGACACCTGCCCTCTCAACAGCAAAACGAACTGAAGCCTCAGAGGCACTTGAGTTCAGGGTCTTGAGTCTAGTCTTTGAAGAAAGTTGGACCTGATGTCAGAGCTGTCTATCCCCTCTAGACCCAAATCCAGGGTGAAAGGAATGGAACCAGCTTGTTGAACTGCAGAAAGGACTTTTTGATAGTAGTGTTGCTGAGTGAGTGCCTCTTCTGGGAAATGATCTATACAGATCACCTTCAAAACTTGACACAGACCTCATCTCTCCTTGGCCTTCGCTCTGAGAATTTCAAAGCAACAGGTCTAACAAAAGGAGATGATTGATGAATAAATGAATGAATGAATGAATGAATGAATGAATGAATGAATGAATGAATGATCAGGTTGCATCTCTGGCTAGGAAGTACATAGAGATCTTGATTAGGGGTTCATAGTTTGATTTGAGATGCCATGATTGTGATCTGATTGAGAGTTTGGGGTAAGATATATTTTTGGCCAAGAGAATGTATTTTTATTAAATGGCAATCACTCTGCTCATGCCCATGCCATGTGAGGATACAGATTTGATATAAAGGAGCTATAGTATAGTTGGTTTACTTTATATGTGTTGCATTTAGCGCTTACCATTTCTGGAACATCTGTTCATGAACTTGAGCTCA
The DNA here is from genome assembly GCF_003945595.2 of Pipra filicauda. NCBI lineage: Eukaryota > Metazoa > Chordata > Aves > Passeriformes > Pipridae > Pipra > Pipra filicauda. Next base: position 3,562,983 of record NW_024104953.1, on the reverse strand, counting down.
TCTCAAGGAAAGCAGAGGTGGGAGCAGCTGTGCCACTGAACTAATACTTGTAAAGGTAATTGTCCTAATGAGATATCAGGTCAAATTCTTTCAGAACAAACTCTTCCAGCTCCTTTGGCTGACCAAGCCACGGTACTGTCCTAGAGGCAGGAAAACAAAGGTTTGCTGGAAGCTGCCTCTACCTTCAACTATAACACTGTGCTCTTGTGCCCACATAATAAAAATTCTTGAATGGTCCCACATATGCCTTTTACTTGAAGCCATGACACATAGCATCATTGTTGACAAGCCATTACTCTTTCCCGTAAGACCTTTGATGGTGGTTCTGCCATACAAAGGAAGGCTTATGGTTATGCCTGTGAACCTCAAGGGTACTTTGCCCATCCCACAGGCACCTGCTAGCTGGAACAGTCTGTCTACAGCCTTTACTCACTCTTAAATTTCGTTTTTAGCCTAATTTGAACTGATGGACCAAGTAACGAGCTTTTTCAGAAAGCCTTGAAAAGCTCTGGAAGCAATGTCAGCGCTGGGGAGAGAGACTAAAAGAAAGGTACATACTACAGACAACCTGAGAGCAAGAAGTGACACAGCTCTGCCTCTTTATAATGAAAAAAATGTTAATTAAAATCCTTGTAAGCCTAGAAAGAGCAGTTTCAAAAATTAATTACCTATTTTGTCATGTAATGAGGGACACAAAGCAATATTTTGCAGAGGCTGAAGAGCTGTGCCAGCATCTGCTTGGTGGGTTTGTGGCAATCTCTTTTTTGAAAGTAGAAAACAAATTCCTCTAATTCCCCCTTAAATGAGAGAGTTTGCTGCCTGGTTTTATTTGCTGCTGCTGCTGGACTACCATTACTTTAATGTATCCTGAGGTGAGGGAGAAAACAGCTCAGGTTTTTCAAGGTGGTGATGGCAAAGTCTAACATGGCCACACTGCAGCCTATTTGAGCTCCTTAATGTTTAGGAAGCTTGCACACGGAGTGAATCACGCCAGAATAATAATGCCACATCTTGCAATTCATTCTCATCAGTTTTAATGAAGATAAAGGGGCTCACTTTATGAATCCACTTGGGCTTAACAAATTAAACATGCTGCTGAAAGGGTACATGTGAACAGAATATTTGTCCTTATAATGTTCACTTAGGTGGACAAAGTTAACTAATCTTATTCTATGTATTTTTGTTTGCTTCTTGCTGCCTAAAGAAGGCCTCACAGCTACACAATTGGCTCTGATCTTGTTCCCAGCTCATTAAACATGTTGTTTAATTACCATTTTACTCCTATTCTTGAGGCTGCAGCATCATTTTGCTTTGAAGAAGTAGTTTGGGTGTCCAGCAGTCAGAGGAAAAAAGTGGCAGGGAGCAGGGGAGAGGCGAAGCATCACAAGAAAATCTCCCTTATTTTCCACTGCAGCAAAATCCACCACCAACCAACTGGTCCCATCTGCAGGCAGTTCTCCAGCTCCTCTGTGAAGCTTCATTTCATGGTCTTGTGTCTATTGATTGCTGCCAGACTGCAGCAGCCACCTGGAAGGGAGAGCATAACCCTCCCACCTTGCAGGGGAAGTTGGATTTGGTCTGCAAGTTGCTCAGGTTTGTCACAAGCAGATGCTACAGCAGAAGCTTACGGATGACACCAGTTTTGCCTCCAGGAACTTGAAAGCAAAGCAAGCAATATCTAGTACATTGAACACCTCCTTTCTGTAAACCACAGATAATAAACACAAGAAAGGAGGTCAATTAACACCCTGACAAGATTTATTTCCAGCAGTAAACAATCTCCTGCAAATAGCCAGGGAAAGGTTGCAAATACTCATTTGCCTGGAGTTGTGACCTTGGATAAAACACAAAGCAGAAGGGGAGAAGCCAATGGGAAGCAACTCTGAGCTCTTCTGGGAAATAGCATTTATTACTGCAATCTGGGCAGTGAGGAAGACTGTGCCCAGGTGGTACCAAGAGCAACATCAGGATGGGTCCCCAGAGAAGCTGTGCCATGAAACAGGTACAGTTCCCATGATGTCATTCCCCACTTGTTTTTTTTCTGCCCCAGGGAATAATAGGCTGTGGGGAGTCGCAAGTAATCACAACTTTGGGACTAAGAAATGCCATGTAGCTAAAGAAGAACCGTGTCCAGCCTAGCTCTCACGGGCATTAAAAATGTTTGGTTTTTGTTTTTTTTTAAAGAAAAGGAGATGCTCCCGAACAGATGGCTATCTGTTGACTTGAAGGGATGGCCCAAATATCTCTCGGAGGACAAGAGAGAAAGTTAGAATCATAGAACAACCTGAATTGGAAGGACCATCAAGTCCAACTCCTGGCTCTGCACAGAACAACCCCAAAATCCCACCTGAGAATTTTGTGCAGAAGCTTCTTGAAGTCTGTCAGGCTTGGTGCTGTGACCACTTCCCTGGGGAGCCTGTTCTAGTGGCCAGCCATCCTCTGCGTGAAGAACCTTTTCGTAACATTGAAATCAAACCTCCCCTGAGACAACTTCAGGTCATTCCCTCAGGTCCTGTCACTAGCCACCAAAGAGAGGAGATCAGTGCCTGTCCTTCCACTTCCCCTCATGAGGAAGCTGTAGATGGTTATGAGGTCTTCCTTCAGTTTCCTCTTCTCCAGGCTGAACAAGCCAAGTGACCTCAGCCACTAATCCTATGGCTTCCCCTCCAGACCCTTTACCATCCTTGTGGTCCTCCCTTGGATGCTCAAGTCACTTGAACAGCTGAACTTGCAGTTGCTTTTGTTACAAAAGGTGGATCCCATTTTCTTTAAGACAAAAGGGAGATATGAGAACACTGACTCCATAAAATGCAGCTTTCCTCTCTGCTACTGTCTTTTCCTTGCAGTTTTTTTGCTGAAGAAAGATAAGCATGGCATGTGGTATTATCAATCACTCAAAACCTTGATCAGTGTGTACCAATTTCAGTCTGTTCAAAATACTTCAAGGTTTGGTTTTGGTCACAGCAGCTCATACAAAAAAGCAGCCCTGACTGGGTTGGCAGTGTTAGGCAGGAGGTGTAAAGGGAGGAAGAAGAGAAAAAAGGACGTATGGGTCAGCAATGGGACCACAAGTGTCCCAAAAACCAACTTCGAAGATTGAAACAGATTCAGTGATGCTGAGTTACACCAACTTACACTTATGTATAGGGATGTCTTGAAACACCATCCATCACCAGCACAGACTGCTCCTAGTGCCACAGGGTGAATTGTCTTAAGATTTTCAAAAATAAAATCAACCCCCTGTGGATCATGGACAGATTTGTATGGCCACAGCACTCAAGGAAATGGTATTAAAGTCAGTAGCTCATAAAGGAGCAACCAGACTAGAAATCAAAGTACTTATTATCCCAGCAGTTATTCAGTCATTTCTTCTAGAAAGCAGCACAGATTTTGTGGCCATTATTTAAGAAAACCTGTCTGCAGCTTTTAAGAAACAAGATTTGAGAAGAGACGATGGTGATTATTTTTGAAGATCTGTAATTTCTCGCCGGTCATCCACTCGTAAAGAAGAACAAAGTTTTCATTTTTTATTTTTGCCAGTCTTGTCTTTTCGATGATGAAATACTTTTTTTTTTTTTTTCTGGTGAAAGCTTTTGTCAGCAAGAATTTCTTATTAACTTGGTAAGATAGTTGTCCCCTTCTTGAACCATTTCAAATGTCCCTGCCCAGGCTCTAAGGTGATTTCAATCTCTAGGTTACGCCACAGGGCTTTCATCTTGTAGGCAAGACCATCCAATTCAGGAATAAGAAAATAAAAATAATGTATAATAATAATAATAATAATAAAAAAAATGAAATCTGACTGAAGTCAGAAAGAAGTCCAAAAAATGTGTGCCTGTTGGGGTTAATCACAGTGCAGCTCAACCTGACCAGTGTGACACATTCCTTTTCATTTCCCTTTCACCAGCATCATCTCTGAAGGTACATTAGAAAAATACGGCACAGTTGTTTGCGTGCCACGTGCTCTGGCTATTTTTGATTTGCTTAACTGTCTTTGACCTTTCAATATCTCATGGTCATGTCTGAATGGATTTTGTCTGGTGAACCATTGCAGAAAGGAATTGGCTCATGCACCCCTTCTGACAATTCTGAGGCAGGATGGAGCTGCTCTTACTGCCCTCCACGGGGTGATAACACATTAAAACCCCTCTTTTGCCATCTCATTTATTACCTGAAATGGCATTGCACTGAAACATTAGAAGATCCAGCATCCACTGAGATGGGCTAATTTTAATGATTAACTATGGAACTGTTAAATTTTACTTCAGTGCTCCACTGTCATTATAGAATTAGTATTAACAGCCATGTACTGTGAGAGATGTAATGAGATTGGCTGGAAATGACAGTGCCAGGGAGCTGGAGCTCTATAATTATAAACTTAGCACATATCATTAAAAAAGAAAAAAACTAAAAAAACCTCTCAAGAGCCTCACTTCGTTGCCAAATTGTACTTGGGTCCCTGGAATGTGAAGCCAAATAACTTTGTTTTCCCCCCTTCTCGTCCTCCCTCTCTTGCTCTCTCTAGTTGCTTTTAATTAAGCCTGGATAAAATAAGCAGACAGAAAATCAACACTTCTAAAAAATGTCTCATTACATGATGATGGTGGGACAGCTTCCTGTGAACTCCAGCAGTTTTTCACTGCCATGGCCATAAAGCCTGCAGTGATGCCAGGCCTACTGGAACGCCTGCCACGGCCTCTTGGGAAAGCAGGTGAGCAGAAGAGGAAAGTATGTACTAAACCCAACACTTCGGGTGTTACCCTTTCTCCCATCCCAGCTGTCCATTGATCCATTAAAATTTGCCATCCCTTGCTTTGGTGTCACTTCCTGCTCCCACACATGAAACAGGACTCCTTTTGCTCTCCACCAGCGTTGTGCTGTGTGTCATTTCAGCCCAGCCCTTGACTTCATCTCTGGCTCCTTCCCGCTCACTCTCCATCCCCTTTTGAACACCTTCCTGACTGTATCATTTGCTTCAAAGCATCTCAATCCTCCAGTGAATAGCCTGGTGCTCTTTGAAGATCTAAGCTCCCCCTTTATCACTTGTTTTGGCTGTTTTCACTTTTCTGTCATAAGCATCTGATCCACCCACTGGAGCTTCCTATTCTCTGACAGCCATTTGTGCCTCATTATCTCCTCCACAGTCGCATTTTTCACTCTGTCTTCTCTACTTGATCTTCCCAATGCTTTTAAAACATTTGTTTTCAAAGTTATTTCAAAGTTATTTCAGCTTTCTCCATTTGTTTTCATCTCATGCCTTTACACCATCTCCAGGGCAGTGCTCACCTTTAAGGGATAATCTACATCTCCTCTGAAGAAGCTCCTTGTCAGGCTCTCATACATCCAATACCTGAAGAGGTGACCCTCTGGACAGATTAATCAGGTAGAAACAATGTTTCCACGGTGGGTCCTGGTTCTTTTCTGCCAAAAAGAACATCCTGTGGATGGCAGACAATATAAAATGGAGGTTCTTCCAGTACAAAGAGATATCTCTGGGCTTTTTTGTTTTTCCTCCAATTCCCGTCTCCAGGAAGATGCACAAATGTAATCCTTATTGTTACCACCGGTTCATAATACCCCTAGGGTCTGATGTGCCTCTTTCTGTCCAAAATTCATTTTTATCTCTAGTCCTGTGTGTTTTCTGTTATCTTCAACACAGAAATAAAGAGTTATTTATCACTGACCTTGAATAGAAGCTCTTGCACCAAAAAAAGTCTGCTGTTCCTTCCTCCAACCTTACTTAAATTTCAGTTTTTTCTTTGGTAATATTACAGTGCAAACACCTGCTCTGTATACCACAAAACCAATGTGTTGGGTTTTTTTAAACACTCTTCTTCTTCGGCAAGGTGCAGCCCATGCACTGCTTGGTTACCTGCAGGGAATGCCTTTGTGATGCTAACCCTTTCCTAATTACCCTCTAACACTTACAACAACATCCGACACTGGTTTAAGCCATTTTTTTTAAAGCTGAAAATATGGGACAGTATTTTTAGCTCCAGAAGTCTTATCAAGTTGTCTTCTGTGGCTCCTCTTCAGTGAGACATCTTTTCTGGATTGGCAGTGTATGCAGTGCATTCTGGAAAAGATGTCCTGAGCTGCCCCAGGAGGTGCTACTGTGAATGTGTTAAAGCTGATTCTAGAGACGCCTTTCAAGTGCCCACATTGGCAAAGCTGTTGTTGAGAGAGCTGGGGAGCTGGCAGCAAACCACTGCTCCAATTGTGCAATTGTTGTCAGCATTCCTGTGACTCTCACAGAAACTCTGCATCGAAAGAGAGGGAGAACTGCACGTGGCAATGCAGTTCAATAGCTGTGTACTTTATCTCTGGAGTAAGAAAGGATTAACAGATTTTTCTTAGATGAATCTGGCCTGTGCCTCCTCAGAGACTCTTTTTTTAAAGTCAAATAATGTTGGGACTTAAAATAGTAAATGGTATTGTAATGACAGTGCAAAGAATCATGAGGACAGAAAAGGCTGTTTGGATTAATGAATTTAGGGCCTCCCTTCCCTTTTAGCTAAGAAAGTCTTCCTTTACAAAGCAAAAAAAATAATACCTCTTGACTCTTTTCATCGAGATCCATTTCCTGTCAAACACACCTTAGATGTACCCTCTTCCCGTTGTTCCTCGTAGAACCAGGATATTGCTACATTAATGCTGTAAATGATGCAATTTAACAGAACCTGAGGATTCAAATGCCTTAAAAAAACTTTAAACTAATTTGAAAACCCAGCGTTAGGTCACAGGCACTTATTGATTTTTTCCTATATAACCCCCCTCTCGTGTTCCTTCCGTTAGAGGAATTTTTCTGAAACAGTAATATCTTGCCACCATAATTAAGCAGACCTTTAAATTTCTGCAGGTATTGCAAACTTTCAAACCAATCTCATGGTAATCATTTATCTTAATAACCTGCTAGCTTTCCAGGGTATTGATCTGTTGTCTCATCCTTGTGGGATGCCTCTTGCATCCCTACATTTCTGTGGCTCTCCTGTTGTCTCTTAGACTTGTGTTGGCACGCTTGCCTAAATGTGACACCGTTAAAACTGACTTTATAAAAATTATAAGGATGTTGTAACCAAGAAAAAATGAAGAAAAACACAATCCTACACCTCCAAGGCTTGACCTGCCTGTCAGGAATGTGAAGGAACTCAATTTGCCCAATTTTTACCTTTGGAAATTTTCCTTTACTTGTGGCCCTTACCTCCCAACCCGCAGTAATCACAACAGCTGCTAACAATGGGAGGTTTGCATTTTATGTGATCTTTTGTTCACTGTATCTGCAGGAAGGCAGGCTTATTGCAGTCCCCAGGAACTTTCCTCCTCAGCTTTTCTGGAGTGATTTCTTTTCCTGGTGCTGCCTGCCAGAAGCACCTTGTTTCATCCCACTGAAGTGTCTCCTGTGCAATTTTTCATGCTAAATGTGGGTAAGCACTTTCCAAGAAAAAGCTGTCTGTGTTATTTCCTGGAAAGTCCTGTGTTTTCCAAAAACCATAGTTCTCTTTATAAACGCACTAGAAACAGGTGTATTTCAGTAATATATGTTCATTAAAATCTCCTCCCTTCAGAAAACTGTCATGCTGGTGGATGCACAGCACCAGTTCCCTTCTGAGGGCAGTGGCTATCACATACCACCACACATTGCTCTACTGCTTCAAAATAAATTAACTGGTTGAAAGAGTGTGGGAAAGTTGTAAAAAAAAAAAAGAGCCGATTTGAGATTTTACAGAGTCACTGGAAAACTTTTATCCATGTACAGCCATGACATAGTTTATGACTATACACTTCAAAGATTTAGCTTCTTTATTTTACTACTAATGTGGCTTCTCACCCAGAGGCCTCTCACCTCTCAGGTCTATGAGAACTGGGTTGGTCTTGATGAGCAGTGACATTCTGAGCAAGGGACAGTATTTGGGCCACAATGACCATTTTATGGATTATCTTGTTTGCTCATCGAGCCATCCAAAATCAATTCAAATAGGGTCCAACTCACCCACATGCTTCCTGTGGTATTTACCAGGTTGTTTATACAATGATCAATAATATCATCTGGAATGAAGAAAAGTCCAGATCATTATGATCTAGAGTTTGATATCCACAGAAGGGAAAAGAAAGAGAGGCTGAGATACTCTGAGTGGCAAAAGAAAGCATGGAGGAAAGGCAGGTTGGCTTCAGAGTGATGTATGCATCCTTAAGTGTTGCAGAATGGGTTGGAAAGGAGTGCAGTGGCAATAAACAGATATATCTGTGTGAACAAGAGTAAGACACTGGCTATTCTTATGTAGCTATTAAGAAAAAAAAGAAAAGAGCAGGCTAAAGATTTAAAACATCACAGCAGAGTGGAAATGATGAGATAGACTGCAGTGGGGAAATAGAAAAGCATAAATGCTTGATAAGGAATACTTAAGTAGTGGGTGGAGCAAAGACAGAAGGATAAATAAAGGATAAGGAAGATCCGAATTCCTAAAGCACACAAGAAATGGGAACCCACGCAGTGTGTCACTTGGGCTGAGGCTCAGCAGAGGCAGGTAGTGACAAAAAAGCCCCAGGCAAATCAGCAGCTGTCAAATACAAGAGGGATCTTGGAAATTACTAGTAGAGTGGTTGTACATCCCATAAGACTCCAAAAATCCAGGGATCTCCTACAGGATGTCTGGCCTCGCAGATACCAAGAGTTGCTTTGTCTTCAGTGTCAACAGAGCCAGGATTCCTCCTCTGGACTTTGGATGAAGTGTGCCTGAAGCAGGTACTGAGTGCACCAAATTGTTTGTCTTCTGACGCCTTGATTCAATAACCAAATCAGGAGCAAAACATCACAACTCTGCCATTGTTCGGTGTATATTGGCTTGTACACTCATTGTTACTGAAGGATCTGTATCATTTCAGGCCATCCAAGGGGTCTGTGTTGTTGAATCTGATGTACTTTGCACAGAAGACAGAAGTAGAGATAAGAATCATTTACTATAATTGATCCAAACTGTATCACCAGGTAGTTTTGTAAGGCTTCAACAGCTTTCTGTAGAACCAGAGGAGCCAGTTTCTAGTCTGAGGATTGACATTTTTATAATAAAGTCTGCGGTGATGCCTTTGGAGTTCAGAGGAACCCACCTGCTCAAAGCTCTCAGTGGGGAAGGTTCCACAATCCTTTGACCTTAATTGACAATAAAGGGTGTTTTCTTGTGTGGCAAGTTATTACACCTTGTCCAAAATCAGACTGGTAATGGAAGGAATAGAAATGACATGGTAATCTCTTTGTAAAGACCAATGAAAACAATGTCCATTTCCCAATATTTTAAATATGAGCCTTACTTCTTCTTACTGTTTTATATTTTAATTTGAAGGTTGACTTTTCCAACAGGAAGTTTATTAAACCGTTGCAGGATGTCTCATTTCAGCACAGTGACAGCTACTCCTTTTCCGTAATGAAAAATCTAGAAAAGCTTTCTGAGAATTTAGAAGTTTTCTGGAACTAAGTAACATTTTCAATATGCTTTCTCAGGGACTTTATCCAGAAGGAATGAAGTCCATAGATAAGTCTGTCAGATGCTCTGAATTAGGTCTATCTTGCAGGATACCTTCCAGCACATCTCAAGCTTGGTGATAATTTCTCGTCCATGTAGTCAATTCATCCCAGAGCTTTCTTCCAAAATAAGCAAATTTATCCAGCTTCTGTTTCCTGTAAGTTTTCTGAATGCACATTGCTTGGATTTCATGCTTGGTTAGCAGCAAGGGCCTCGTGTGTCTTCACTCCCCAGTTCTCCAGCCCATTGGCTTTACCCCCTGTTAGCACAAGCAGAAGGGCTCTTTAGAGAGGAACCTCTTTGAGGAGCTGCCATTTCATCATTTGGCCTTCCGCCTTCCTTGTTCTGCAGTCTCACAAGCCAAGCATTTGAGGACCAGCTTTGGCTGAAAACAAGGCTGAAAAGTTAAAGAAAGCTGAGAAAGCATCCAAGTTGCACCAGAGGGAGCCTCTGCAATTCATTTTGTTGGAAGAGGCATCCAATCAGCAGTACACATATGGCCTAAGTGTTCAAAAAGTTCTTAGCCAGTCAAGCAGAGCTGTGCCGCTCTTGTCCAAGCTGGTGGCAAAGAGACTGGCCCATCTGTGAGCAAAGACCATAGGCAGGGGGCTGTTCTCATCTTCCCCTTCTGGTTTCTTTGGTTGTTCCTTTTTTCTCCTCCTTCACTGTCATTTTTTAAAAGGAGTAACAACACTTCAAGAAGATGGTGCAGAAAGCACGATCGGATTTATAGCTTTTCCACTATCTGCTTCTCATTAATATTGATTTTTTTATATTTCATCACTGACAGCAAATGTGAATCTTACAAAAAAAAAATTAAAAACTCCACTCTTCAGTTTCCAGCTTTTCACGAATGGGAGATAACATGCCGTACTCACTCTGAGGAAAACATTTACTGCTTCTCTACATGGCTAATTATGGTTTTTCGCTCTATTTTCTGGCACTCCTAAACAATTGCTGCAAGTTTCTCACTGAAACCTGCAACTGAGAAAATAATTTTTTGAGAGAGAACTGTGTTCACTAATTTAAATCACCATATGCTGTTCATTTTTCTAGACTTCAAGTCTTGTGTAACGCTGTTGCATTATAACATGCACTCGTGATTAAAAAGATTGAGGAATCCAGGGAAATGAGCTGTAGAAGTTGTGGATGCCCCATCCATGGAAGTGCTGAAGGCCAGGTTGGATGGGGAGGGAAAAGGTGTATACATGCCTGCTCTTGTTGCCCTGTAGCAGAGACTTGGGAAGGAAGGGAGAAATCAATTAGATGGGAAACACTGGGCTTATCAAAGTTTTTAGTCCCCATGCCAGGGCAGATGTATGCGTGTCTAGAGAAATATGATGAGCCCGTGATCGCAGCTCTCCAGGAAATAAGGCCCAATGGATTGAAACAGAAACTCACTTTTATTGACTATGTAAGACTCTTCTTTGTTTTCCTGAAGGTAACTTGCTTGTCACAGGCAAATCAAAATCAGGACTAGGCTACTCTTCTTGCTCAAAAAAAAAATCCCTCATGTAACCAAACTAAAAAGGCCAATCTTTCACAGGCCATCCCATGCCCAGAAATGGAGATGTCCTCCAGGGAAGTTCTGTGCTCCCTCCTGCTTCAAGGCTGGGGGTGAGGAGGTGTGCACTGCCCAGAGCATATTAAAAACTTCTGGGAGCAGATCCACTGCTTGCAGCTTTTGCTTTCCTTCCAATACTGAAAAAATGCATTTAAGTGCCATTCAAACTTCTGCACAGCCCAGCAGTCATGGTTGTGTTTTCTCACCACATTTCAGTCTGATTAAGCACTAAGCACACTGCAAATACCCCAAAATAAGGGGAGCAAGGAAGAAAGGAAGAGAGATGCGGAAACTGGAAGGAGCACGTGGTGTTAGAGGACTGGAATTATGGGATTGACACCTTTTTGGTTCACCTTTTGAAAGGGGTTTTTGAGCAGGTGGGAAGTTATCAATAGCTGTCAGGAAGTGTTGCCCGTGTTTGTTGCTTCACTTAAGGCTCAGTGCTTAAAAAGGAGAGATTGATTGGCTTCAGAGCATGCTGTAATCGATACAGCATGTTTGGACAAATATTCCAGCTTTCCACTTTAATTAGAGGTGACTTGGTTGTTTAGTATTTCAAATCAGGAAAATGATCATGTCAACACTCTAATTTCCTAAGAAGAGAAATATTGCCTTTTTTTTCTGGTATTTGCTTTGCTTAAAGCATATGCAACCTTATTTCTGCACTTGCTTATGCTGTTTGCTTTAGTGAATATACTTCAGTGTTTTTGCAGGCTAAGACTGAGCAAAATTTGTCTTTGAGCAGAGATTGACAGAAAAAGCTCAGTCTGAAGCCAAAATACTTATTTTTTACTTTTTTTCTCACAGTGATGTAAAAGGAGAACAGAGTAATTGCACAGAGAGTGATCATACTCTGGCAGCAGCGAGAGGTGCTGCCAGCTGGCTTTTGTCAGCATCTTTATAAGGGTGTGTGAAGCCTCCAGCATTTTCACTGGCTATACAGAGACAACATCTCAAAGCCCAGGCTAACCCTTCATTTGTGCCGTGATGTTTTAATGCCACTATAAAATGCCAAGCGCTGCCCTACAGAAGTGTGATTGATGATCATACGTCTTGTGCCCCAAGTGGTCCTGGCATTCCTGGGGCTGCAAGAGGAGCAAAGGGTGTCTCGTGGCTTCTCCAATTAGCTGACTCTCCAGGACACACTGAGATTCGTGCCTGCTAAAGCCATCAGCTGCCCTTGCAAGGAGATGTGCTAATGAATTAATCAGGCAGGACTGAAGTATATTGGAAGGAAAGAGGAGGAAAGGGCATTGCCATCACAGGTAATTTCAGGGTTAGGGGCAGAGTTAGATGCCCCAAATCAGAACTTTAAAACATTTCAAGTGTCTAAAGCCCAGAAAATCCAGATCAGGACAATGTGATTAAAAATCAGGACAACACAGTCTCTCTGACCCTCCTAGCTGCACACCAGCAACACCAGGCCCACCAAGGTCGTTGTTGTGCCATCCCACCTACTTATCATCTACCCTGTGAGAACGAGGGACAGGGAGGATGATACCTGTGTTGTAGGGGTTGGAGAAGGTGTAGATACCTGAAGGGAGCTTTGCTGCCACAGTGAGATGAAGATGCCTTAAGATTCATCCTGGAAGTCCTCACATCATCATGTAGATCCCAGAATCACAGAATATGCTGAGTTAGAAGGGGCCCACAAGGATCATTGAGTTCGACTCCTGGCCCTGCACAGGACCATCCCCAAGAGTCACACCATTTGCCTGAGAGCATTGTCCAAATGGTTCTTGAATTCTGTCAGCCTTGGTGCTGTGACCACTTCCCTGGGGAGCCTGTTCCAGTGGCCAACCACCCTCTGGGTGAAGAACTTTTTTCTAATATCCAACCTAAACTTCCCCTGAGACAACTTCAGGTCATTATTCCGTCAGGTTCTGTCACTGCTCACCACAGAGAAGAGATCAGTGCTTGCCCCTCCTCTTCCTCTCATGAGGAAGTAAGTCTTCCCCTTCACAGTTAGAGGGTCCCTGCATGGCCGATGATCATCTCACCCAGGTTTGCCTTGCTCGAGTGTGGGGAGCATTTGCAGAGGCACTGTCTGCAAGAGAGCAACTGATGAATGCACCCAAAGATAAATGAGGTCCGTAATCCTCGGCTTTGTCCACTCTTCTAGTCTTTAATAACACTCCAGATGAGGTTAATCTGCATCAAGTGCCTCCAGCAGCAACCTGAGCATGCTGAGACAGTCTGTCTCGTAGCACACCTCATCGCAGGTTTTTTCCTGTCACAAAGATATTTAAACTTGATGCCTGGCAATTAGCTGCCAATCAGTTTATATATATATATATATATATATGAACCTAAATACAGTCTTAACCCCTCCATGCAATTTGGTCTGCCCAGCTGTCCCCTGGCTATGAGCACTTCCAAGTTCTCCCCTGGTCTCCCCAAACCCCCACAAAGGCATATTTCCCCCAAAGGGAATAAAAAAAAGGCAAAAATCCCCAGCTAAGCTGTAATGGAGCCTGCCTGGGGTCACTCAGCAGCAGCCAGCACAAAGTGCCTGAAGCAAGCATCCTGAGCTGCCTGCTGGCTTCTTCTACCTTTGGTTTCACAGTTGAAGCTTCCAGTCCTCCCCAAATTGTACCCTGTGAGAAGACTCAGAAAAAGAAAAGAGAAAGTAGGAAAGAAAATGACAAACAGATTTTTAAGTGCTGACACATCAAAATTTGAGATACTTCAATGGCTTCTCAGCAGCAGCAACTGGAGATTTTGAGTGGCTCCTGTTGGTATTTAAATGTGCATCAGGGTGCCAGTGGAATCTAATTAGGGGCTTTTTAATTGTGATGATGTTGTCCTGAGAAGCTGCGATCTCTCAGAGACAACAGTAATCTTTGAGGTAAGCAAAGAGAGGGGCTTGCCATCAGAAAGGGACTGTCATCTCTCCCTGAGAAGAGAGAGAGGAAATTACAACATCCCTCATCTCAAAATGTGATTCCTTCACCCTCAGGTTACCGGGACCAAGCCTGAAAGTGGTGAGAAGTGGAGATGGGCCATGATAAGATGATGGCAACTTCCAAATGTTTCTTTCATTGTAATGGTTTGAAAATCCTGTGAAGCTGTGAAAAGCTTTTTTTTTCCTTTTCCTCTGAATCAGACTTCAAACCAGCCTTTTCCAAGAGGGGTTTTTTTAATATAGAACTGGCCTCCTTTTCACCCCTTCTCCTCTCTCTCTTGTCCCCTCTGTAACCCCTCTTCTCTGCCTGTATTATCCACCAGCATGTTATGTTTCCCACACCACATGCTGCCTGTACGACAACGAGGAGGAGAGAGAGTGTGTCTTTTCAAGGGCAGAGGTTGCCAGGCATTGCCCACCAGCAGGAACAGACCTCTGACTGTCCCTCTAGAAACCGTCCTCAGGTGGGTTCCACAGCTCCAAGTACACAGCTCCTGCTGAGGCTGGAGGAAAGCACACAAGGAGAAATTAAATTTAATTTTGGTTCCCCCCTACATCTGTAGGTCTGCTTCCTTCCACTAAATCGTAAGACTTGAGCTGCCATCAACTGAAACAATGTGTACAAACATCATGAAACACTTCTCCGGAGCGTGACAGGTAGGCCTGTGCTTGGCTTTCATCATAAAATCATAGGATGGTTTGAGTTAGAAAAGTTCTTAAAGATCGCTTCATTCCAATGCCCCTGCCATGGCAAATGACACCTTGACACCTTCCACTAGGCCAGGTTGCTCAAAGCCCCCTCCAAACTTTCCTATCGAGACCTTTCTGATCCCTGCAGTTTTGATAAGAATTAAATCATCTAAATTTCCCAGCGTTTTTATCTACATGTAACGATTCCTGTAGAGGCAGAAAGTTTAAACTGGAGTGATGGATTGGCACAGCGTTACCTCTGATCAATATGGCACCTTTAAATGAATACAGTCATCTTGCACTTAATTAGAGATGACTTGGTTAATGACTGAGCATTTCATGTTGGGATGGGTCCCCAGTGCAGCTGTTCAGCTCACTGCAAAGGAGAACATGGCCAGAGGGTGGTTCTGGTTTGCCTGTAGATGTATAAAAGCAGATGGAGAGAGAGCAACAGAAATTTGGAAGGGAGGCAAGGAAAGGAGAACAGAGCAGGATTGAGAAGGGTACCAGACCGCAGCCTCTGTGGTATTGTTGGTTAGTGGGATAACTGCCAAGCAGACGTCTGCCTGATTTGTTGTGGCAAACAGATAGTGTCCTTTTCAAGGAAACAAAAATTTATTTGACCCATGGCGAAATAATTTTTTAAGTGAAAAAAATATTTTAAAAAAAGAGATAAAATGCCCATGTAAGATGCCCATGTGAATATCAATTTCCACTTGGTCTATTTGACACCATTTGTGAATGTTCTGTTTCCTCATACTTGTGATCTGAGGATTATTTATGTCGGGGGAATAAGTCTATGGGGTGTGTCCCAACATACAGCTGGGCATCAGGATAGATACCCCCAGCACTCTGAAGCACTGTGGTCTGTGATCCAGAGGGGCGCAGGGGATCTTGGTACTGCTATCCCTTCTCCAAGGAAAGGATTAGGTTCTCCATACACCCCAGTCTGGCATAGGCACCTCCAGGGGAGCTTCCTGGACACTGGCATCCCTCATTTTGGGGGTTTAGCCAAGTGACGGGAGGAAAGTCTGGGTCCAAGCCCAGCACACAGGTCCAAGCCTAGCACACAGGTCCAAGCCCAGGCCAGGTCCAAGATGACTCTTAGACCTGCTGGGGTCAGTTTAATTCCGGTACCACTTCACACTGGATATTTAGTCACAGGTTCCCCAGTTGTGCACAGGCAGAGCACAGCTGAGCACTTGGCAGGCATCATTATTAAATTTTATTCTGTAAATTAATTGCACACATAGGCAGTGGCACAGCACACTGGAGCGCAGGCTTTACAGGCTTAGAAAACACCTGTAAATTCTCTGGCTTTGTGCAGTTTGAAAGTGTTTCCTTTCCCTCCCAGAAACACCAAAGCATAGAAATGGGTTTTCCTTACTCTAGGACAAGGAGGTAAATCATCCAGTACAGAAAAAGGGCATCCAACATAAAATGGGAAGCTCCTGGGTGCAGTGGTGTGAAGTCCCACCACACCATTGCATTGCCATCTGAGGTATATTCCCCAATTTCAGAGCAAATAGCTAAAAATCTCCCTAGACCCCCATAAATTATTTACAAATTAATGTTCTCTTTAGCTTTGCCATAATTATTAATGTTAAAATGTTTTACCCCATTCCCCCCTACCCTCCTAATTTGCCTGTACCATCAGTCTTCAGCTATTGTCTCCCCCACGGTGACTTGGGGGATGTTTCTCTGCTGGTGTTGGGTGGGCAGCTGGTCTCCCTCCTGGACCACATGTCACAGGGAAAGGCTCAATCTCGATATCTGTCGGACTGAAAACTTCTCAGAAATCAGCTCCAGAACACATTTTTTTCCCTCTGCAGATGTAATCCCATGCCAGCTGGAAACCGAGTCCAACTGTGCCAGGGAATCTCCCATGTAATGTCAGTTTGATGCTGATTTAACTCCCTGGGAGCCTTTCATGAATGCATGTGATGATGCACACACCTTCCAGTGGAGTAACTCCAACCTGCCTGCATCTTTCTTGTGGTCCATGTCAAAAGAAATAATTGTGGTAGGAGCACTCCTCATCAGTTCATGAAGTTAATGAATTGGCTAAGCTGATTTATGTAAAGAAAAGAAAATAGAAGAGAGTAAAAATAAAGTAAAATAAAATAAAAAATAAAAATACAAATAAAATAAAATAAAATAAGCATAGTGGATGCAGAGGGCAAACCTGGGCAAGCGGATGGAAGATGAGCTGAAGACATGCAGGCTCAGAGGTGGGGAATGAGCCCCTGGGTGGGCACCACCACAAAGGGAGGTAAGAAATGAGGGACCCATGTGCACTGAGGAACCAGTTGTTTGATAGATTACTAGACAAATTAAAACAATTAAGCTACCCTTCCAATCAGCTGCTTTCAGTAATGAAGTTTGACACTAACGAAATCAGCCATCCAATTATTCTCCCCCTGTCCTGGAGGAGAAGCTGTGGGAAGGCATGATGAGTGAACCAGGGTAAAAATTAACTCCATGCACGGCTTCATCCCGTGGTGCCAAATTCCCATCTCGGTGGTTGGGGTGGGATTTTTTTAACTTCTTTTTCAAACAGACATGTTTTGCCACAGTGCCACCCACCTCATCCTTGTGTAACCCAGACACAGGAACAAAAGGAGCACATGTTGATTATTTGGGATAAATAAATTTAGGATATGGGAAAACTGGAATAAATGTAGTCATGTGCCTGGTGTGATGGGCTTGGGGGATGTCTTGTAAGGTCACATAGCTCTGTACTGGTGATTTTGGGGTGCTGTAGAGGATGGCAGATGGTGAACTGGCCTGAGACATGTTTTCTCTGCGACATATCCCATCTTAATCCCACCAGGTCCCTCCGCACTCCTGGAAAAAATGAAAAACTTGACTGAAAATCAAGAGATTAAAAATAAATAAATTAATTCAATGAATGCCAAAAGGCAGGCAATAAATAAAGCACCAACTCCTGCATTGCTCCCAAGATGCTGGGACATGAAACCTGCCTGTACCACTCCTTGCTCGCCCTCACTCACCAAGGTCAGGTATTCCCTCTTGAATTTATGAAATACTCAGGCACACACATGCATGAGAAATGTACAGAGGCTGTCAGCTTTCATAAGTGATACAATCTTTGCCCTAACAGGAGCAGTAAGAGGGACTCCAATCTCGTGATTCTCAAGAATAAGGAGTTGCTTGCTGCTCTGGGACGGTAATTTTGGGTTCACTTCCTCAAGAACTCAAGTCCCCCATGTGTTCTTGTGTCCCATGTACTGAAGTCCTCCCCCCACAGCAGCAAAATCAGACTCAAAGGATGAGATTGATGGATTTCTGTCTTTTCTGATGTACTGGGCTGCTGCAGCCCGTGTCCTGGAGGGGAACCTGAGGAGGTTCAGCTGGAGATGGAAGCTGGTGTGAACCAAGGGGACCAAAAGCAAGGCTGGGTAGATGCCCCTGGCTGGAGGCAGGATGTCCATTTTGAGACTGGGAAACCATGGGGGAGAGGGAGGCAGGAGTAGGAGGGGCAGTCAGGAATGCTGTGGGAATGTCAGGTCCATCCTGGGGATGAAAAAGCAGTCCCATCACCCTGGTCAAGTAATCCCCTCAAGTGGCACTGCCACCATGGCTCCGCAGCACATGCTGGCGTAGGTTAAGTAAGCAGCAGATGTACTCTAACAGAAGATAGAGTCAACAGGGTTTTTTCAATGTGCCTTTTTTTTTTAATCTTCTTTTTAGTAGACCCACTCAAAGAAAACCATAATAATTTCAATATCTTTTTTCCCCTTACTACTCTGCAAATGCGCTTGGCTTTGCAAGTCTCAGGGACAGTTCTTTGGCATGAACTTTTAAAATACTTATTTTAGATACATTCCCAACAATGTATTTGCCAAACAACAGGGTTTTTTTCCCCATTGTTGTACTTTTCTCATCAGAGTGTCCTACTTAGAACAGCTGGGACTAGTTCATCACTGTATGGGTGTAACCCAAAACTGTGTATTCTATAGCCTTCCATGCCATTTCCCAGAAACTGTTATCAATAGACTATTTACACCCTCTGCCCAGAGCAGCCTGACTCCTCAGGCTATAAACTAGGTGTTAAGAGGCCTGCAAGACAGGAGGGTGCCTCCCTTGTCCTCACACCCTTTGTGGAACACCCCACCCTGAGGGAAGTACTGGGCATTCCTGCCTGAACTGGAGAATATATAATCTTGGAATCTTGGAACTTTTTTTACCACTCGTGGGATCCAGAGGAAGACTGCAGACCACCACTCTCAACAGGACTGCAACCACCACTCTCGACTGGACTGCAATCACCACTCTTGACCAGACTGCAACAGCACTCTCACCAACAGGTTTTCCCCTCTCCTTTTCCTTTGGACTCAGGGGGCCCAAAGAACACCACTCTGTTCATGCCCCAGGGTGCTGGGTTATACATTTGGGTTTTGTGGGTTAAAACTCACAAAGTTTGTCTGTATAATCGTACTTATTGTATTATTTTATTAAATTGTTATTCTGACTTATAATCTCTCTTTTGAGTTAAGCTCATTTCCCCTGCTGGTTTACCTTTAAACCAGCACACAGAGATAAAAATGCCACCACAGGCTATCATGAATCAATGAGGTCTGGCATATAATTACAAACCTAACTCTCAGCTCTTCACACTCCTGACTGCCCTTGGCCACATATGGCAGACACCTGGACTGAGATCCCCATCCGTTGGTCCTGCCTTCTCCCTCAAAGACCAAACCCATCTTCTGTGGGTCCCCATTCAGTACAACCTGGCAGGGTGGGGACCAGCCAGTTAGGTTAACACATAGAAAGTGCCTCTGTGGGTCTCTGCAGCTTTGTGTGTCCATAGATGGATGTTAGACTTCCAGTGGGGTATCTGAAGTAAAGGGCCCCAAACCCATTCCTCAGAATATGTGACTTCTCTTGAGCAGTGTATTTGGACTTGGCTCTTCTCCCAAAGACGGAGGGAGAGAGAGGAGACAACAAGAACTGTCCTGTGTGTGATTCAAGAGTGAGACAGCTGTGGTCCTGGTCGCCTAAGTTGTGTATTTATGACTCCATCTGGGCATCAGGTGCAAAGGTTCCCTGCTTCCTAGAAAAGCTGCTGGTTGCTGGAAACAGGAGAAGTAGACGTAGGGAAGAAGGAATGCTGTGGAGTAGTTATGGGGGACACCTGGCTGTTCATATGTGAGCTCATGCAGGCTGATGTGGGGAGAGGTGCTTGAGGGAGCCCTGCACGAGTGATGGGCAAACCAGTGATGGTCTCTGCAGCCAGCTCTACTCATGTCAGCATGGTCCAGAGCAACCTGACCCTTCCAGAGGGCCAAAACAGGGCTTGGAGCAATGGAGTCCCCTGCTCTGGCTCTCACTGGTGAGCCGTTTTCACACTGCATTGATGGTGCTCTTGTGTGCTGCTTTTTGTCTGGGATACAGTTAATTTTCTTCATGGTGTCTAATAGGTGTTAGTTTTGGATTTGTGCTGAAAACAGTGTTGATAATAAATTTTAGTTATTGCTGAGCAATGCTTGCACAACATCAAGGCCCTTTCTGCTTCTCATATTGCTGAGAAGGGGGCTCGGGGTGCACAAGAAGTTGGGAGGAGACACAGATGGAACAGCTGACCACAACTGACACAAGGGATATTCCAGATCATATGGCATCATGCTCAGTATATAAAGTGAGAGGAAAATGGGGTGTGGGGGGATGGTGTTTAAAGTTTTGATATTTGTCTTCTTAAGTAATATTACATGTAATGGAGCCCTGCTTTCCTGGGGATCGCTGACTACCTGTCCATGAGAAAGAGTGAACGAATTCCTTGTTTTGCTTTGTTTGCATGCACAGCTTTTGCTTTCCCTATCAAACTGTCTTTATCTCAATCCTCAAGTTTTCTCACTTTTACCCTTCCAATTCTCCCCCCCATCCCACTGGTGGGGGAGTGAGAGAGTGGCTGCATGGTGCTCATTGACTGGCTGGCTTTAAACCATGACATCTTGTAAAAGTGACTGCCAAGCATTTAGTGCAATTTACTGAAGAAAACTGCATGGTGTGACCTTCAGCTGTAGGGAATATGTTATAGCTAAGACATGAGTGCTTCTCCCTTTCCTGACGTTTTGCTGCTTGTCTGGGTGAGTGGCAGCAGCAGTGACCAGAGGAGAATACATGGTGTACCAGGGGAAAGGAGACTGACCACCAGCCAAACTCTTATCCAGTTTCACCTCTTTTGCTAACTATCTATATATGCTTTTATTTGTTCCCGAAATTTATGCTTTTTTATATCCAAGGGCATGTGGTAGACATACTTGACAGACCACAGCTCTATTTCGTGCCCATCACAGTCAATCTGTGCTGGGTTCAAAGGTTGACATCTAGGCTGTAATTTTCAACCACTGTGTGTGTTTGTATGATTTGTATTTGTTTTTCCTTCTTCTCTTTGTGTCTTCTCCCATGCTTGCAGCCCATAAGATGCCTCACCCCAAGGAAGAAACAAGGTATTTTCAAGTTATGCCCCCCTGCCAACAATGATGAATTTGGCCCAAGGTGCAGACATCAAATCAAGGGGGGAAACACAACCCAAACAAAGAAAACACATCCTCTTCAAAGGCATGCTGAGCCTGTGGCACTGACTGCTCCAAAGAGGCGGTGAGGACAAGAGCTTAGCACGATTTGAGGTAAATACCTTCAAATTTTGGTTATTTATGTGGAAATAAGGAGTGTCAAGGGATACAGTCATAGTTCTTTTTTCTTTGGCTTTTTTGTGTATAAGAAATGGGGGAGGGAAGAAATATCTCCTGCCTTTCTGACATCCTACCCTCTTCTCCCTTGTTTGCTTCCTTCCCATCTCTGCCTATGCTGGGGGTGGGGCAACTTGAACTCCTCCCTTACCAGTCCCCAGGCTGATGTGTACATTGGGTTAATTTCAACCAGATTTTGGGGCTGCTGTTTGCTGCTCCCCTCTTAGCTCTGCTGCATTGGGGCTGAGGGAGTGATGCTAGCCTGAGTCACTAGAACTGGTGCTCATCATGTCCTGTGCTGTGTATGCTCCTTGCCCAACTCTGTCCCCCTTTGTTTAGTAATAGGACTGCAAATACCTGCATCTCTTTGCTTTCCAAAGTCTTGCATGAACATGCACCTCCCCACAGCTGCCAGGCACACCTTCTGCTTGTGCTTGGCCTGTCCATTGCAAGGGTGTCTTTATGTAGTTTGTGTAAGGACTGATGCTGTTTCAGTTTCCTGACCCCTTTTATGTTTCCTGCATTTTTCATGCCCCTGAAATACCCTGCATTACAGACAGGGTGTAAAGGCAGAATCAGGTAAATCAAAATATAGGGTTGGGTCTTTTTTTGGTGTGTGGTGCTGCAGCTTCACTGAATCAAATGCTTGGTTTAAGATTGGTTTTAAAGCTGTTGGTTTATGTTTTAGCCGACTCTAGATAAGCAAGTGTTGAGTTGTGTAAACTGAGTGTCTGCAACACAGGCTTTTCTCTCTTCAGACTGGCTTGAGCACTGTGGCACTACTGTCCTTCCAGACATTTTTGGGAAGGCTGGAGTCATGGCTCAGGTACCAAGCCTGAAAGCATAACCCTTCTCTAAGTCTCCCTTTCCCAGGGGTTTGGCAATACAAATCAGAGCTTTAGTAAAAGTAATTTCAATTGTGGTACCTCCCTTGCTTGACACACAAGGCCACTCATTGCAGAGAGAGTCTAGCAGGTTGTCTCCACCAGCAGGAGAAACTGCTCATGAGTTGGGTAATTTTTTTGAAGCAAAGGAAGCAATGATTAATTTTGGTCCTGTTCTCTCCATCCACAGCAAGGCTAAAACAGCAGGAGGCATTTTCATTTCTCACAGCTCCAGATCTCTTTTTGGCTAACAGGTAATGAAAAGCACTTTGATTTCTTTTTTCTTTTTTTTTTTTCTTTTTTTTTTCCTTTGGGGTCACATTGCTGGGGCTGCCACATGCTCTCCACAGCTGGATCAACGTCTCTGTCTGCCACTGTCAGAAGTCCACCATCCCCTCCCCTTCCCAGGCACACAGCTATCCCCATCTGCCTCCCACTCCAATTCTCCAGACTCCTGCTGAACCTCTGGCCTGAATTTTGAACGAGGGCTATTATTTCAGAGCCCTTGGCTCTGTAATGGAATTAGAGGCTGGCTACCTTAAGCTCCAGAGCTGCTGTGGTGCCCACCAGGTAAAGAATTTTAGCTGTCCCCAAGTCTGTGTATTAATACAGCCAAGGGGAAAAAACAAACCAAAACACACTCCGGAGGCCCCTTTGCAGCAGGAGAAGAAATAAGTGTGCAGCTTTTTGAGACTGTTTTCTCTGTATCACAGGTTTTGTCAGACTTGTTCTGCATGACAGGGGAAAACCAAAGAGGATTGTAGCTTTTATTTTGTTGTTTTTTAAATTTAAACTCTTCTTTTTATCTTTTACATTTGTCAGTAGACTTGACTGGAAACAACAACAAAAAACCAACGCTCAGAAGTGCTGCTTGTTATCATAGTTTTTAAAACTTCAGTTTCTGTCTTTAGATTGGGATAGAAATAAATCTCACCACACAGACTCCTGTTTGTTCTCTGATTCCTCATGCAGCACATGCTATATTATATAGTACAAATAAGC
Organism: Pipra filicauda; assembly: GCF_003945595.2. Lineage (NCBI taxonomy): Eukaryota > Metazoa > Chordata > Aves > Passeriformes > Pipridae > Pipra > Pipra filicauda. The sequence continues at coordinate 3,539,701 of NW_024104953.1, read as the reverse complement.
TATACCATATATCATCTCATAGTTTTGTTCTGACATAAAGTTCCTCAATAACATCTAGTGTACCCTGTATAGTCTATATTATACGTGTGGATTGCATATATAGATATGGGAGTATTCTTTGAGAGATAATAGATGCTACACAGGACATTTTATGCAGAAATTTTTTTTTTTTAATTTTATTAAATGGGTATACTACCAAAAAAAGTACAAGGACGTAATTTATGTGCCATAGAGATATGCAACATAGACTGTATTTCATATACTAAGAACTATATAATTATGGTATAATATAATGTCATGTATCATTTGGTATAAACACGAAATATGTTCCTACTAAATAGTATGTGTAGTGTAATCATTACTATAGTTCATTATGTATCATTATGTAACGTATTGTATATTGCTAATGACACTTATTAGACAAACAATGTAGTATAATTCTTATATGCATATGATATTATTCTTATATATCATTATACTGATATAATGATATATAGGAGTAGCACACATATCAGAATATTACAGCATAGAGATTATAAACTACATAATTTAGACTGTCCTGTTGTGTGCAAATATATCACCTAAGTTAAATTTATTCTACATAAAAGACCACTATTGTGTTAGAGTATATGTAGTTACACATTGACTATTAAATAGTACCTAGTTTGTTATCTATGTGGTCTAAAACACAGTATTGGTAGTAGATTGCTGGTATATATTATCTCCATTTTAGACGGTAGCTGAAGGGTTTAGTTTACATAATATACGGTATATTGCATGTGAATATTTACTTTATAGTGCAGCTTTTACCTGTGTTTACACAGTGTGTAAACGCAAATTTTATCCAATACATTTTCTATACGGTACACAGTTTAATCAAATTAGATGTATTCCATGTACAGTGCATAATAATACACATTATATGGTCTGAAATACATTAACTGCACATCATCTGATACACAGTGTATAGTAAATATAGAATACATACATGTAAGATCCTGTATCAGTATATACTTGCTAAATCATGCCTGTCAAACTAATTGTCTTACATATGCGTGTATCTATCTAAATCCATAAAAACAGAAGGTCAGAGACGAGGGTGTGGGAGGATGAGACCCTCCATCTCGATGGGCCCGGGTCAAGGCCTGGTCTGGATCCCTCCCAAGACAAGGCATTCTCCTTGTGGTACCTGGACCGACCTGAGGACTGTGCAGAAGCCTTGTACTACCTGTACGGGCACAGAGCCAGCACTTTGGGGAACTTTTGAACACTTAGAAGTCAAACCACTCCCCATCCATTTGACTGGGGGAAAGAGGTAACTGGCCTCTCCTCAGCACCTGGCCTCTCCAGTTTCCCTTTCCTGTGAAAAAAAAATAAACACACACCCTACTGTGGTGTGGAGGTGCTGTGAGTCACATGGCAGAGAAGGTTTTAATTTCAGAGTGCCCTTTGGTTTGCCTCTGGGCTTGTGGGTCTCTGCTGCTTGTTTCCCCTGTCTTGTGATTTGATCTGTCCTTCTGTTTCCACTTTTATTTCAAAACTAATTTCCTGACTTGCTAAAATGTATTTGGATAAAATTAAAAAAAAAACAAAACAAAACAAAAAGCCCAAAAAAACAAAATTGAAGTTTAGGTTTACATTTCCTGTCCCTAAGGACACTTGTAGAAAGCATATGCTTGGGAGTTGGTGTGAAATGAGTAGGAGTTGGAAGTACATGGCACAGACCAAACTGACTCCTTGCCCTCTACAACACGCAGTGGCAGCACTGCTTCCAAGACTTGCACTGAAAAGTATTAATAAAAGATTGTTCCATTCTTGCCTACATTGTGCTACACTGTCACAGCAAGGTAGTTCTCAGTGGATTTGGCCTCCTCACCCTTTTCCAAGAGAGCTCGTATTACCTGAAGACCATTTCCAAGGGGCAGAGGGGGCTTTTCTTAACTCTGAACACCATTTCTCGCTGGTGAAAGACAAACTTGATCATGGGGGCATTGTTTAGAGGTGAGAGGTGTCCAGTGCTCTTCTACCAAGGAGAGGGTGATGCTCAACAGGCTTAAACTGGAGGAAAATCTCACCCGAGTCATGGAATTAGAAGTGCCCCCCAAGCCATGAGCCTTGAGCTGCCACCAGATGGAGCAGCCTTCCCAAGTACCTCCTCTACCAGCTGTGTTTTCATCAGGAATCTTTTTCTTTTTTTTTTTTTCTAAAGGAATTCATTATGATAAATGTTTTATCAGTGAATTCTGAAGGAATTAATAGTGATTTGCCATTTACTTTAAGGGGTTGCTGATAATTCTAGTGGAATGAGAAATTAGGGTATTTAAATGTCTCTGGACAATTTTAGTTCAGTAAAAAAAGGCAAAAAAGAAAATCCCAACCCCAAGACTAATTAAAATCCCAAGGCATAGTTTTCACCCTACAAGACAGACCAAGGTCATGTTGACCCCCTTCGGAAGCCGCTGTGTGAGAGGAGGTTGCAGGGAGGAATCAAAGCCAATATAAAGTATGCACATAACCCTCTGAGGAGGTTCACACCGATATCCTGAAAGGCAACCCAATTTCTCTTGGATACTATTGCCCTGAGTAGGAATATTAGTATCTGGGTCTCTGTTTCTGTAGACTTAGAGTGACATCCAATGTTATCAGCTCCACAAAAGACTTCTCAAGGCCCAAATCTACCACTTTGACACCTTCCCTTCCAAATCTGGCCAGCAGACTCATCTACTCTTTGCCTAATCCACATCATGTGGACAAGCACCCATCTCTGTGATGGTCTGGGCAGCCTCAAACACATGCCCTCCTTCATCCTCCAAACCCACGGAGGTTTTCTTCTTGACCTTGTGCTAGTTAAAAAGGGTGGGATGGACAGTACTTTCTCCTAGCTGAGAGAGTAATTTATTTTTCTCCCATTAAATATACACACCTTTGCAGCAGAAACAGGCCACAGTGTGGGGGAAAGTAGGTACCTCCTCTGCTGTACAGTGCTGGCAATACAGTGAAAACAGAGCTGAAGCCAAAGAGATGCTGTGTCACAGCTATTGAGGTATTTCTTACTCTCAGGTTGGCTTGCTGCTACTAAGACCATACTTGGGTCCTGCATCCAGCAAAACAGCAAACATTCCCCACTGCCATGCACTTCCTGTGCCTGGTCCTCTTCCATTAAGCAGCCCAGGGGTTGCATGCAAGGAAAAGTTAAATTTCAGGAAGGGAATTAATTTGTCGGAGAGCTTGGAACCCACAGAGCCAGCCCCCCACTTCAGTTATTGACAATTAAATCCTTGGCCTTGGACCACACTAAGGCAGGGTCAGTACACAGGTTTTCATCTAAACCGGTGTCATGTGAAGAAAAAAGCCACCTTTGTGATTTTTGCAGTATTTTCTACCTATCCATTTTTGAAATTAGTGATGGCAGAAAGGGCAGATAACATCTAGCATACGCAATTCTCTGTTATATAATGTCTCTGATTGCATGTTGTAGAATATTTTTTGACAGATGACAGATGCCTGGATTTAGTCCTGGTACAACTGCTGGGAGGGGTTTTATAACATCTTTGGGGCAGCGATGGGACCAACCACAAGACCTTTTCCCCTCTGAGCCATCAAATCCCCCTTCTTACCTTTTGCTGATGGTATCCAAAAACCCCCCTCGCCTGAAGATATCTGGCTCTCATGAGACTCTGCCATCAAGTGAATGATAAATTTAAATGAGGATCTGGCTGCACACACTGCACATCCAAACCAATATGTCTTTCACTGACAACCAAAGTGACTGCTGCTCCAACACAGTCAGGAGGGAATAAACACAGGAGAGGCATCACCTTGTCTTCAGGACAAGCTTTATTAACATTTTGCTTTAACATGGTGGTATGAAGGCATCAGTTCTTTAAGTTTTCCAACGCATGGCACAGACAAAAGAAAAAAGAACAAGATTCAGACAAATTCAGCATGTAAATGACAGAGTAACAGAAAAGGCATGTGCTAACCCATATAGCTGCTAGACCATCTATTAGAAGACATTTTGCAAGCAACAGTCTAGATTTCTTTGCATTGAAGTAAAAACATATTTTTTTTGGTCAAGAAAATTATCTTTTTTAATTTTTACATTTTTTTTAAACTTTATATTATATCACAAATGCCAGGGTAAGGCAAATCCTGGATGAATCATATGATAAAAATCCCTATTCCCCGAGAAAATAGATCCACATACTCTGTTACAGTTTGTAATTTTAAAAGCAAAGCTGGCATGCACTGCATATAGAGAAAATTTTTTTTTTAATACAATTTCATTCAAGTGCCTAAAGCAGAACAGTGTTAATTCACAGAGAGGCTTTCTCAGTGCTTTACAGAAAGATTGACAATTAGCTGCAGTGAACGCGTGACCCATTATTACAGACTATGTCTCAAGCATCGCCTTTGGATGTCTGCATGAAAGCAAACCCATTCATCATGGGAGCAGTCACCAGCCCGAGGAATATCGGCCTAATGGTAGGGATGAGCGCTTTCAGACACAGGAGAAACAACCATCAAGCAAGCCTCGTACTTTGAATGCAAACATCAGCACCCAAGGGCTGCTACTCCCTTTACGCCACCTATTGCAAACACATTTTGGATTTAAACCAAAGTCTTTGACATAAATCCCAGTGGGGTGATTCTCCATCTGATGCTTGCTCTTCTACAGAACCAGCTCCTTGCCTTTCTGCAGCTCCAGCAAGAACAACAGAGGGGCATGGGTGCAGCCTCGACTACTAGCGCAGCTGAGAACTCACACTGCCAAACTACACTCACTTTATGAGTTGTGAAAATCTCCAACAATTCAAACCAAAACCCACACGAAGAAAGACAGACACAGACATGGCTGCAAATTGTCCAGTAAGGACTTAATCAATTCTTATGTTTCCTTGCTTTACAGTTCACACTTTGCAGCCACATCCTTGGGTGAATGGTTTGTGGTTTCAAACACTCACTGCTGTCTGAGGACCAAGGTCAAATGAAAAGCACAATGAATTACTGTCAGGGGTTAGAGAGTGTCTAATGTAAAGCATCTTTGCAGTTACTTTTTTTCTTTAACTACCAGTCAGTCTTCACAAGGCATTTAAGGATTATTTGTCTCCTTCTGAACCATCACACCTCAACAGCCAGCCTCCTGTGGAGCTCTCCCTTTGGCTCCCGTGCTAAAACTGAGGCTAGCAATGGAAGAGAGACATCTGATAAGTGGCTAATGGCAGCTAACACCCCTGTTAATGTTGCCCAGGGGCAAGCACAATGGAAACAGGTACAGAACTATATTCAGGAGACTGGATACTCTTTTGACTGAAGTTACCGCAGTTATAGCATACTCCCAAGGTGTTTATCCATTTCTGACCCTCCTATTATGACAGCCTGTTTCAATCAAAATGACCCAGTATGGAAAATATACAGAAACATACAGGATGGATGCGCACCATGTAGAGGTACTGCCTGCAAGGTCTCCCACTGCAAGACTGATGAAAACCAGGAGAAGGAACCACAGGAAAAAAAGGTCCATGTCCCAAAAGACACGTTCTGTCAAGCACGACCCCAAGGATGGGAAAGAAAAGCAGCAGAACCGCCTCAAAGGGAACAAGGAATCCCTTCAAGGGTGCTCGGAAAGAACAAGGGCCAGAGTTAGCAAACTTAGCAAGATTATCAACCCAATTCAGAGGCTTACATCAGCTCATTTGCTCCTTCCACAGTTGATCCCAGAGTTATGTACTCAACACCAGGACAACCAGGTGATGAAGAAGCTCCTCGAGATCCTCTCTGGTGCCAGTGACAAACCAGGGGGTAAACAAACCCCTGGAGCCGGCACACAGAAATACTCTTCTGATTCCACCTCAATCAAACATGCTGGAGGTCCACAGAGAGGAAGAAATAGGGAGTTGCCTTTCTAGGGGCTGTACCGTCCTAGTGAAATCTGGGGTTTTTCTTGTTTTCTTTCTAATCCTTGTTTCTCCTTGACACCCTTTTGAATTGATGGCAGCCACCGACTGCCAAAGCCTGTGCTGGTGTGTTGGGGTCACATTTACACTTGACTCACTATTACACCAGCACATGGTTTATCACTACAACTACTCTAGCTGGCGTGAACCCAGATCACATGAGGATAGAGATACATCTTACCTCGTTTATTACTTTATTTTCCTTTTTTTTTTTTTCTGGCCATATTTTAAATACTTATTTTGGGATTCACGCATATTTTGGGTGAAGAAAAAAAACCACGGAATCAATTATTTTGCTTAAAATTATCAAATTAGAAGCAACTACTTTGCTCAAAATGATCAAATTATTCTTAGCAGCATTTTAAAATACATTTTGTAGCCCTGGACACGGGTTGTGTGTTCTTCCATCCGGTGTATTGTCCGTCAGTTTTGGTTACAGCACGGTTGGGAAATGTATGTGCAACCCTTTTGTTAGTTTTTTACAAATTTCAGCGCAGCATTTGCTGGCAGAACAATTGACATATGGTGAGACATTCTTATCCAAATAACTCTTAATTGCTTTAAAAAAAAAAAACAGAAAAAAAATCATGCATATGCAGTGGAAAATCTAATGAGGGCTCACACAAGGTACAGTGTGAAGCTGTTAAAGCTGAGAGCTGTATTTAAAGATGCCTCAAATGCAGAGTGTCTGCAGGCTTGAGGAAATGTCTGTTGCCTACCTGTACCCAAAGGTCATACTTATGGCCCTGGTTTTGGGGCATGCAGAACTAACCAGAAAAAAAAGCAGGACAGATTTGGGGTGCTGGCAGTTTGAGGCCACATGTGCTATTCACAGGTAGGGACATGGCACAGCATAGGTTGATCATGGGAAAGAAGATAAAGATGCTAGAAAAGGGGTGGGCCTGGAAACAGGTGACTGATGATATGATGCAGGAGGAAAAGAGACCCAATATAAGACAGGGACTCACAGTTCAGAAGAAACTGTTGTAATTGCAAGGATAACTGCAAAACATTGTTAGAACTGGGAAGTTATGATTCTTTCCAACAGGCTTACAGAACAAAATGCAATGAAGAACAAAGAGAAATTAAAGCAAAGAGTCATTCCCCCAAAGCTCCCTCCCTCCCAACCCGCGGAGCATCTCTGTGTGCTCTTTTCTGCCAAGAATGATGCTGTAGGATGTCAGCGCCTGCCCGTCGCGTTTCCTCGGGTCTCTCCTCTCCTGCATCCTTCCTTTGCCACAGCAGAGAAAAAAGAAGAGGAAAAAAGGCAAAATTTCAAATATCTGCACAGAACCCAGGTCCCATCTTTCCAGCACAAGTGCTTGCAGTTTCTGTCATAGAATCATAGAATCAGCCGGGTTGGAAGGGACCTCAGAGATCATCAAGTCCAACCCTTGATCCACTACCACTGCGATTACTAGACCATGGCACTAAGTGACACATCCAGTCTCTTTAAAAATCTCCAGGGATGGAGAATCCACTACTTCCCTGGGCAGCCCATTCCAATGTCTGACCACCCTCTCTGTAAATAAATTCTTTCTGATATCTAACCTAAACCTCCCCTGGCACAACTTGAGACCATGCCCTCTTGTCTTGCTGATAGTTGCCTGGGAAAAGAGACCAACCCTCACCTGGCTACAACCTCCTTTCAGGTAGTTTTTCATGTGTGTATGTGTCACATGGTTTATATATAACAACTAGTATTACTTGATGAGTATACTGACTGTGCTTACCAGGGTTTCTTGGTTTTCCATAGCACCTTGGTACCCAGGCTGATACTACAGATCCCCAGCTCTGGTGGGTGCTTTGGTGCTAAAAACAACACATTACACTGCTCAACATAGTAAGCAAAGGGATCTCCCTGGCTCCAAAAGACCCTTGTGAGATGCTCTGAAGTTTAACAGGCTGATCAATCCTCCCTGGGGACCCGCTCCTTGTAATTAAAACAGTGGTAGTGATTGATAGAGAACTGCAATGAATTCAGTGCCCGCTTTGAATCCTGTGCATCCCACTGCAATGCTGGGAGAGACATGGTGCACCTGGATTGGGTCCCTTTGCTTCAGAAAGCTGCCTGCAGAGGCAGGTCTTGCAGTGGAATTGAAGAGATTTATCAACTGACTGCTAATTTGTGAGCAAAAATGACTCCAGCCCCAAACATTCACACATACTCATTTCCATGGAAAAATGCAGCATAAAACACAGACTTCCTAAGAGCCACATGAAAGCTGTAATAATTGCCAAATATATTTTTTAAACTGAGGAAGGGTATTGACCTTACCATGTATTTTGAATAGTGAGGATTTCATTAGTTCCTCTTCTTTTTTTCGATTGAACAACGTATAACCACAAGCTAGAGGAGTTGTGGACACTGTATTTTAATGGTGAGGGTGCACCATCTGTTTTTACTTCAGTACTTTTTACCAGGGACCCCATCAGGACTATTTGTCACTCTGACAGTATGGCAGCACACTGCCTATATGCTGACAAGAACCAAGAGCCAGGCTCAGTAGTAAGACCTTGTATTTTAGATCTCTGTGATTTAAATCTCTGTGAACGGTTGCTGTCATTGTACAGCCTCTATATTTGCTCTTGTGCTACATGAAACCCCATTACAAGTGTAAACAGAGCATCCTGCTGTCAATGATATTGGTATTTCTCGGTAACCCAACAGCAAAGGAAGCGAAGTGCACTTAAAACTAGTTCTGAGGGAGAAATGGTAAATGCTTCTTTTAGCTGGGGATGAGTCTTGGGACGTTTTTCTTCCCACCAAATTATTCATTTTTGTCTAGGGGCAACACTGTTTATGCCTATGACAAACTGCCTCAACAACCACCACTGCCCGCTCCAGCCACAGCACTATCATTTACTGCACAAAGACAATAAAAGCTCTGAAAGGCAGCAGAGCTCTTTTCTGCTGCAACTCTCTGACTTTGCCTTGTTTTTCAGTGGTATTGCTACAAGTGACGTTAGGCATCGGAGAGCCAAGGGCAACAAACCCCTCGTGACGTGAACCTGTTGTTCCCAGAATACAGCTCGTACAGGACTGAGCTCGGTTCCAACCAGTATAAATTGCCTGTCATTTTCCTAAGCAATGCCAAAAATGGTTTGCTCAGTTACTCTTCTGTTCCTTATCTCAGTGCTGTCTTGCCTTCTGATGATCTAAGACCGTGCACTGTCTAAACCCATTACAGCTGCAGACTGCTGCTACTATAATATTTACTTGACAAATCAAGTCTACTGGCTATTTTCTTTTTTTGATGTAATATGGGCCATATCAGACAATTTCTTTTCCTTTGTATTCTGTTTTCCTCTTTTTTATTTTTTTATTTTTGGTAAATTCTATCTTTAATTAAGGTAATTTTTAAAGCAGGTTTTCAAACAGAAACTGACTGGAAAACGGGGGAGGAAAAATAGTCATGAAGGTCTTACCTGTTACTTAAGCTTTCCGCTCTGTTTCCATAGGATCATTTATACTTTCAACTTGACTATTCATTTCAGCTGAAAACAAAACAAGATGGTCATCAAACTCTGTTCATGATACTTAAGTTTAACACAGCTCAGGATCTCAATGACTCTGTCTCTGTAGGCCACAGGCAGAGACACAGGTATTGCCAAAGGGTGATTTAGAGTTTTGCTGGCTCGAGTGGTCTCGTGCCTCTGGTTCAAATATCCACAGACTTCTGACAAAGTTCCTGGCAGGACTCGGGGCTGAGCCACAGGCTCACAATGAATCATAGACTAATATAGGTTGGAAAAGACCTTTAAGATAATTGAGTCCAATCATAAACCCAACACTGTCAAGTCCCACTAGACCATGTCCCTAAACTGCAGCAGTCAGTCTGTGACCCTTTTGATATTGTATCAGCTACAGAGATGCTGCTTCCAGATGTTCCTGAACTGCAAATTTGCTGGCAGATTCAGAGGCAACATCACTACGAATAACAGTTTGCTAGTGTGCTATCCATTTACAAAAACGACCTTATTTTCATTTAAAATGACTTCAAAAGTGAGAAATAATTTAAATAGAAGGCTAAAACTCATTTCACCATGACCTTTGTAAAAAATATCTAAACTATGGCAGGTGTGATTGGTCATATTTAAGCTAAACATAAATACCTCAGCACCCACATTTTTAAGATTAGTCTCTAGTATTTGTTCTGCAATGAATCTGAATGAAGCCATTATATTAAGACCTCTTTTTCTGTCTTTAATCTTGCTTTGTGTTGTGGTATCAACTGCAGATTATGAGCCATTTGACATGGGTGACAGGGAAAACCCTCAAACCTGAGTGGGAGATTTGGAAACTAAGGGAAGATGGGAAAGGGGAGGGAAAAAAAGCCAAAAATCAATAACGATGCTACTTCCAGCCAGGCAGCACAATCTCTTTTCTGAATCAATAACATGTCAATACACCTGTTAGGGTTTTGATTAATTATTTGTAAATTATTCATCATCCATATGCAGAACAGATACTGTAATGGTTTCCTGGATGTATGTGATGAATAATAAGAAAAGTATCTGCTCCTGATTATGGAGCTCTGATGCATATCACAAAGTGGTGTTCTTTACCCACATTTGCATAGCAAAGACAGGATGCTTAATAAAAAAATCACTGAGGGAAGGCCGCTCCACACTGACAATGGCAGTCTCTCCCAGCCTCATTATGCTGGCCAGCTTCACTGGCTGGCTTTGCTGAAAATACCATCAGCCTTCACTCACATTTTACAGAGACCTCGTGCAAAATAAATTTGGATTTGAAACCTGTGGTTAGGCTCTCTCAGCACCCCAGATGAGCCTTTTCCCTAAGCTCGGCTCGTGGCATCAGCTCTGATAGGGACAGGAAGATCTAACTGAAGGATAAGGTTCTTCAGACCACTGAGTGAACCCCAGCAAAACATGTCACTATGAGGCCACCTACACAAACCTCCCTATTTAGCTGAAAATAGCAGAACAGTGAAGCACATACTGCAAAAGCAGAGCTGCCACCAAGTACGGTGGGGATGTGATTCACGGCCCTTGGTGTCTCCCAGCACAAGATCGTGTCAGAATGGCACCGTTAGCCCTGGGTGCACTACACTCAATCATATCCCAACTGAAAACTGGCCTTCTCCCAGCTAAACAAGGGTTTTAGAGGTGTTAAACTGGTAACTTGCTTTAGCAGTCTTGTGGCACCTCCCATAATAAGCTACATCAACCAGCAACTCAGCAAAGCACATGGAGTTCAAGGAGGTGCACATCTCCTAAATTCAGTTTTACCTGCACCTCCTTCTGCACCTTCACACAGGGCTTGGACATCTCTGTGCAATGGAAATGGACATTCCCTGTCTGCTTTCCCTTAAACTGTGGCCTGTTGGGGGCAAAATTAGCAGCTCTCAAATGATGACCAGGGAGGGATTTCCCCCAGAAAAACAAGTTTCCTGCAAGAGGAGAAGAAATAACCCAGCAAATAGTTCCCATCCATCACAGCAGTGCAGTTGCTGCTGACCAGGGGGATGTGCGTTGGCACTGCAGCATCCCTCCTCATCCCAGCAGGAAAGCTATGTGCTTAAAGGTCACCTAGCCAGGAGTCACAGCAGAGCATCTAAGTGGAGAAGACAGGCAAAAGGCAGACTAGAGAGCCAAGTTTAGAGTTGTCTGCGAGAGAGCAAGTGCATTTCCCCACCCCAGGACAGTATGCTGTAGAGCTGGATGGCACATAACATCCAAATATTACTGTTATTTGAGTAGGAGCTTGGTCAGACTCTTCCTTGCAAACATAGCCTATTCCTTCAGCCACTTCCTAAACAATGCACCCCTTTGCATCCACATAGTTATAGCACATTCAGCTATAACTCCAGATTTCTAGAAAGAAAACCATCAACCTCGACCCACTTGCACCTCTTTACTTGGTAGATAACTTGTTTCTGGGATATTACATCAACACCATAAATAAAAGCATGAGGGTGTTAGCTGTTGAGATTGTGCTTTTATATAGCTTTGGTGAATCATGTGGAGGTCAGGTTGCTGACAGTACATTCATTGGCACAAGCTTTTTAAAAAAAATGGGAAATTTCAGGTTTGACACTGCCCTCATCTTTTTCTTTTCTTCTATTGGGTCGGTCAGTCAGGATGCAGCTTTCCACAGGCTGGAAATACAAAAGGCAAATGAGCAACCTCATTGTGAAAGGAGTGAAGAGTTTGATCTGCCTAATACGAGTTGGAAGTGAAAACCACCTTAGTAATCTCCATAGCTTTGGTGGCAAAAATAAAAAAAGGAAAAAGAAGAATAGAAATAATAAAAAAAGGCTACTGTCAGGGAAACACCACCTAGGAAACCAATCACCAAAGCTGGGATTTGTCATCATTACAAAATACTAATCAGCAAATCTGTCCTGGGTACAAGAAATTTAATATCCAGAGTTCTCAGCTCTGGTGGCTGATGGAGACTGCAAGGAGAAACCTGTATCTGTATACATGTCCCTATCCCCCCTTGCACACACCCCCTCTGACAGCTTTCCTGATGGAGAATCACACCCAGCTTTCAAATAACAGTCATTTCTGAAACGTATCACTATCATGGCCCTGCCCACCGGATGAACCAATACTGAGATCCACCTAAGCTGTCTAAACTCTCTGCCTTTCTAAAGCATATTTTGCTGTGCCATGGTACATGAAATTAAACCACAAAAGCTGGGCTGCCAAGGGTGACCCAGTGATAGATGCTTGTGCTTTCAGCTGTGAAGCAGTGAGCTCTTCTGGGGCGGAATGAAGCAGACCGGAGAAAAAACAGGCAATTTACATGAAAATTACTGTCAAAGGGAATGAGTTTGATCTTTCCTCTGTTCTTCTTTAAAACATGCAATATATGCCCACAAGAAAAAACACCCTGTAATGTAATCCTAATAGCAACTTAAGCTGTATAGAAACAAAGACTTCCTTGACTAGAGAAGTACTTTTCTGCAGCCTTAGCAAACACCCTTTTCCTGTCCTTTCATTTAACTTTGAAAGTTCAAAGAAAAGGAAGTTATGAGTCATATGTAAAAGACCATACAAGATAAGGAAGATTCAGAACAGAGAAACCTATCAAGATCCTCATTTCAGAAGCTGCCACCTGATCCAGCTGTGCTTCCCTACAGCACAGTTAAAACAGCTAGGGGATCATTTTTTCTTTCCAGACAGAAATCCCTTAAGAGATTCCTTCGGTAAATTTGGATTTGTTTTCACTAAGTAACCCAGACTATTGAAGGGATTCACAATTTAAATATTTTAATGTGACTATGACTTTTTACTTTGTTTGTTCAAAGGATGAGGAGAGAAGGCTGCTTTGGCTTTATTCTGCACATCTACTAGGAATAGCATAATCTCTAGTAAAGAAAAAATTCATTATGCACGCTTGCTTTTCCTGTGCTTGCAAAAAACTTCCCTACAGGCCAGTATCTAAATCAGTCACCAATTCAAATGCTGCAGCACAATCTGACATCAGAGAAAGGAAATCAGCATCAGATTCTCTGTGTAACTAATAGCAAAAAAAATATATAATTGGTTTGTCTTTGAGATGTAAAAAAGTGTGCCTTGAATTTATATTATATCAGTGCTGAAGAGGCTAAAGAAAGAGTTAAAAAACAGCCTTCACTACAGAGAGGAGTCCATGGAAATAAAGTGAGTATTGGACGCCCAATCCCAAACCAACTGCTGTTTGGATCAATAAAAAAGACCCTTTGTGTAAGAACCAACAAACCCCTGTATGTACCTCTTCTATGCTACAATAGCTGATCTAGAGGAGGGATAAAAGGTCTGCCTCACCGAAACCTAAGTACCAGGATGCTGATTTCATCCATTATTTCTTACACATACGATGAGCCAAGAAGGACAAAGTTTTTTTGTTTACAAGGATGGTTTTTTGTTTACAAGTATTGCAGAGCTTGAGCAGCTTCCTGCTACTCAGCCCTTGCCAGGATTTGCCCCACAGTTGGGTCATTGGGGTCACTGAGGTCAAAGTCAAAAGAATTTAATTTCCAAGTCAGGATATTTGGGCTTATAATGTCCAAAAACCTGACTGGAACTGCTGTTAGATCAATGAAACTGTGATTGCTTTATAAATGTCCTAGGGAGAGAACTTCCACCTGCTATCAGATGAGCTACACATGAATGCTGAAGAAGGAGGAAGGGGAATCAGCTCTGAGATAGAATGAGGCCAACAGACAAATTCAGAGTGGATATACAGCCAACACTTTCCCCTTGATGGAGTTGGGCATGAGCACAGAAATTTTCAGAAATATCTTCTGACTCCTGTATGAAACTCCCCATATATTGGCCAATTTGATATCAAAACCAAAATTACAGTGGGTCTAAAATACTACTCAGTTAAAAGGCAGGCAGAGTGAACACATAAACCCAGCCAACTCACAAAGCAGGGCTACGGCACTGAAAGGTACTGCCATAAGACTCCCAAGACAGTAGAGATGGTGTAAACTCTTGAGAAGAATCAGTTGAAGAGATTATAAATCTAATTCCCATTTTTTAGGGGGAAGCATACAAACAAAGCCCAGAAAAGCAGGCTATGCATCCACTTCAGGACAATTCACAGAATCATAGAATGGTTTGGGCTGGAAAGAACTTTAAAGACCATATAGTTCTAACTCCCCTTCACCAGACCAGGTTGCTCAGAGCCTCATCCAACTTGGCCTTGAACATTTCCAAGGATGGGGCATCCACAGCTTCTCTGGGCAACCTGTTCCACTGTCCCACCACCCTCAGAGAGAACAATTTCTTACTAATATCTAATGTAAACCTGACCTCTGTCAGTTTAAAGCCATTACCCTAAAAAATGAATCTAAAATATTAAAAAAACATACCATCCTTATTTGAAATGGCTGCTGCTTCACTTGCGAGGTCAATTTTCATAGGCTCCACAGAAGTTTCCTCTTGCCCTTGCATCCCTATAAGACAAGCCAAAGAAGCAGAAAAATCAACATTTACAGCACCCAATTAATGTATAATTCTCAGGTTCCATGTGCCTGTTTTTTTTTCCCTTTCTTCTCGCATGCTCTTACCTTTTTATACTCCACTGCTGTATAGTGGCACCCATTAGGGAAGACGACAGAGGATATAGGGGGAGGAACACGGTTTGAAAATAATTGCCTGAATATTTGTAGCAATTCATGCTCTTTTCTAACTGGGATTGTTAAAACCACATCACGGCGCGTGCTCCTGCCTCCCCGCCATTCTTTTCTCATCACTTTTGAAGAATCCCTTCTGCTTATAAAATGCAATATACGACAGGGACCTAATCACACTTATGAAGTTTCTCTAGCTAGCAGAAAAACAAATAAATACAGTGAGAGTTCAAATACACGGGGTAGTCAGACACAAACTAGAATCTGAATGTAGGAAAATGTATTTTATCACTGTAACTCAACATTTTTATCTCTTCTGCCTCAGGCTTGTCTGGAAGCTTAGATTCAATCTCCTAACAATATCTGAAATGGAAAAAAAAAAAAAGTGGGTTTGCTGTTTTGTACAGAGTTCTCCCAATAGTCTGCTATTTCAAGTGCTTAAGAAGCCAATTTTTAGTTGAATTTTGTCAGGCTACTTCTCCACTTTTGTGGCTGCTGTAAAGCCTGTTGCACCTATCCTGCAGTTGAACTACAGGATATGTCAGGTGACTGGTCTCTAAGTGATCCAGGCATTTGGGTGGTTATTATGAGACAGCTAAGTGCAGTAAGGACTCACACATTTCAAAAATGTTTTATTCTTAAACTGAAATAATTTACCTCTTCAGCAACAGTGATGAAACATTCATCATCCCTCAAACACCTCCTTCCCCTTTCTGTGTAAGCCTGAAGTGGGGTTTTTAAGTGCACTGGAGTGCACTACATTTATTTTGTACATAAAAAATGTATCTATCACTGATATTGTCAGCCAGTTTTCCTTATAATTGTATCTGCAAGCAAATAGAGTGTCATGGAGATTTCAGTTTCCTCTGTGCTCACTGTGATGGCAGTGCTATTCTCACTGGCAACTTCCAGCACACTACCTATAGAATCACATAATCATGGAATTATTAAGGTAGGAAAAGACCTCTAAGATTGAGTCCAATTGTTAACCCAGCACTGCAAAGTCCACCACTAAATCATGTCCTCCTGTACCACATCCACTTACCTTTGAAACAACTCCAGGGATGGTGATTCCACCACTTCCCTGGGCAGTCTATTTATTCCAATCCCTGACCTATGGTCATACCAAGCATCAAAATGCTAAAACAGTGACCCAGCACATACAGAAACCAACAAAAAATAGGCACCAGAAAGCTCAATTAGAGAACTCAGTGAGCATGGGGGTTGGAAGGCTTTACAGTGATGGAAATGTTACCCATCATTTTAACAGACCTTACTTCTCATGCAAAATCTTTCAGTGGATCGTCGTATCACCACTTCACCTCTTCCTCACTGGTTTACAATCATCTCCCCGTAGAAACAAACAAAATGCCTGTAAACATCTGTGACTGAGAACCCTGCATGTCAGTCAATGCCTGAGATGGCCCCTTTGCAGATGCATCAAACTCCTGATGCATCTCCAGGGAATTCAGGAGAGTGAGTGTGGTTTTCTCCTGAGGTTTCTTAGGCACCAACACGCCCAAGCTTTCCCAGCGCTTGTCCTGGGAAAAGTGTTCTTTTTGGCTCATACAAAGGATAAACCCAGGTCACCCCAACACAAAAGCATGTATATACGGCAGGAATCTGTCAAGTACGAGGTTGAGCAGGTATGTTCAAAATCCCTCCCTGACTTCTCCTAGCAAAATCAATATGAAATTTGAGGGGACCATGTATCAAGGAAGATACACCGACATTTAGGTTGTGCTACATTTTAATTAGCTGGGGGAAGCAGCTCTAGGAAAAATAAAATTTTGAAAAATCACAGAACCATAGAATGGTTTGGGTTGGGAGGGACCTTAAAGATTATCTAGCTTCAGCCTCCCTCCTATGGGCAGGGACACCTTCCATCAGATAAGAGTGCTCAAAGCCCCATTCAACCTGGACAGGAACACTACCAGGGATGGGGCATCCACAGCTTCTCAGGGCAACCTGTTCCAGTGCCTTACCACCTTCTGAATAAAGAATTTCTTCCTAATATCCAACCTAATCCTACTCTCTTTCAGTTTAAAGTCATCCCCCTTGACTTATTGACTGTCCCTCCATGAGTGCAGCCTGCAGTGGATGCAGTCCTTCCCATCAAGACACTCCGATGTCTTATGTAGGGATTTGGGATCCCTGCTAAAAACCAACATGCTCCGACTGGCAGCTGATGCCTCTGAATCTGACTTTGCCCCCTCTGAACCACTGTCTGTTACCCAAAGAAAGCAGATAGGACATGATAGGTTATGTCTTGGCTCCCAGTTTCTCCTGTTGTCAGTGCCTGAAGATGCCCACGTGAAGTTCCCAAGCCTTATCCCAAGGTCTCCCATTAACTAGCTGGCACGCCTGGCTTCACCACACTGCCAAAAGGTTTCTCACTTTCCATTTTGGAAATCTCTCATGCAGCTGACAGGTGCAAAGGATTATTGGCACAGGGCTAGGTGATGACAGAGGCTAATTAAAGAGATGGTGTTTTGTGGACACATGTGCATGTGTAAATGTGTGCACATGTGCTAACTTGGGCTTTGTCCTAATTATTATGTTCCATTTGCAGGGATGAAATCAGGTGGTGGGGTGGGAGGAGGCAGCTCTAGAGAGAGGCTGAGAAGAGTAACAACAGCATCAGCAATTCTGCAAAATTACTTTTTCAGAGGTGTAAAGTCAAATATTGTGAGAAGAGTTGCTTTTGTTCTGCTTTTTCACCTTCTTTCCAAGTTTGAAGTGCTGATTCCCCATCCCTTCTAGGAGGGGGATCATTGCAGTATTAGTGTTTTTTTAGACTGCAAGTTGATTGTTGTATATTGTCAGCAAGAAAATGATAGTGGGAAACGACGTTTAGGGACAAACAAGGCAGAAGGTATTTTAAACCTTTACAAAGCTGAGCAGCACTGCAAACCTTGGGAGGAGGCTTGAAAATGATACTGTCCCATTTTCAGGAAGATTTACAAATTCAGTTAATATAAATCTTAATTTCTCTCCTCACTGTTATTGTGGGAGGGAGACAGGAACATTCACCATACTGCCATGCATGTGGAAAGGGTATTATCCAAAAAAGCTTCTCCCCCGCTGTGCAGTCAATCTGAGTGCCGCACTGAAATGAGCCCATTTCACATAAACAGCGGAACTTGATCAATACCAGGACCGCCTTGACAACCAATTTATTCCTGGGGCCTCTCCCTTGTTTTGATTGCTTCAGGTTAGAGCACAAACAAGTGAAAGATTTCAGGTCTCCGCGCAGGAGCTGAGAGTTCCCAAAGGGTAGGGAGCCCGGGAGATACCACTTTCAATTTCAATTCCCATTTCCAATTGCACTCCTGCCAGAGCTCATTACCTGAACCCTTTGCCGACTGGTTACACAACCGGCCCAGTGCTAAGAAAAAAAAGGCTGCTGGCACAGGCAAGGGGGGCTCCCAGCCTTTTCAAATGTATAAGACAAGTGTATACCAGGAAGATAGAAATCTCTGTATTGTTATTTCATCTTTTTATTTTATTTTTTTTCCCCTTATAGTCACAATCTGTCAGTAGGTCCACGCACTTAGAGCTAATACATTACTTTCTCTACAGAAATGTGATTTTTTCCCCCTCTAGATTCATGACCGATTCACAAAACTAACAGAAGATGTGGTAGATGTTGGTACCTTAGCATCAATTTTAGAAGTGTCCAAGTCCAGAGGTCAGACATCCCTGATAAATCCTAACAAGTAAAAAGTATAACCCTTGTCCTCCTCATCATCCTCCTCCTCCCTTCGCACAAGGTTTACATCCATTTCAAGCAATAAAAGCAGGTAACTATGCAGGCTTAGAAGCTGTAACACAGAGCAATCCATAAAACTCATTTTTACCTGATCATCAGTAAGGCTTTGCTGTGTACTGAAGAGCACCTCTGTAATCAGAAGAGAGAGGCAGACTCCTCTCCCAGGTAATTCAAAGCAGAATCCCAATATAGTCTCCCTAGAATCGATGAATCATTCCTGGAAGGTGCTGTACTGAGTTTCTGCCCTGGGCTGCCCACCTTAAGGGAGTTTATTTCTATTTGATGACTGTTAAGGGGGGTTCTCTTGGCAGAGCCCAGCCTTTGAGACCAGCCTTGGCACTGGGCATGGGTAAGGGATTGTCAAGTGGGCTCTGAAACAGGAATCTAGATTCCTATTATTAGTTTCTGCCCTCTTATAAGGTCATAGACTAGCTTTAAGACAAACAGGAAAACAAATTTTATGTGTGTGAGTTCCGTCAGTGCAGTCACACAACACCAAGACAACTTAAATCTTAAAAAATTCCCAAATTTTAGAAGTCTTGCAGTAAGTGGGAAATTCGGGCCCTAAGACCATTCTGGATATTTGAGGAAGAAAAAGGTTATCAATACTCCAACAATCGAGAAAACTACTATTTTTACAGGCAAAATGGCAAGGCCATTATTCCCATAACATGTCTGCCCAGCAATTTTGGGTGTTGCCTCAAGAATTTCAACAAAATATTATCCTGCCCATGGACAATTTTCAACCAGAGGAAATTCATTAGTTGCAAATTATTCGTGGAGTAGTTGCTTCTACTCATGTTATATACTTTGAAAAAAATCACCTCTGTCATTATGCAACATGAAAACCACATTACAGCTATTCTGAGCAATCCAGATTTCCCTGATTCATACCCACTGAATAAAATTTATTATTTTGAGTTCAGCTGCAGATATGCTTCCCCTAATTGGAAGACTCTGAGAGATGGAGGCTTGTTAAAATCCAAATTTCTCTGTTTAAAATTTGAAGGCACTATTTTTCAGCTGCAGCAGCAACAACAACAACAAAAAAAACCAAAAAAGCTCTTCTGACCCACAGCTGCATTGTCTTATCTGTCAAAACCAGTTCCATTTTTCTTGCTCTGCAAATAGCCAGAGCTGTTTTTTTCTTTCTTTCCAGTCATTTCATTGTAGCTCTTCGCTAATGTGACTGTCAAGCCCTCATGTACTTTGTTTACTGCTGTATTTTAGTAGCATTATAAATGCTGCCTCACTTAGAGACTGAAGCTGTCTGTGATATAAGGGTTCTGTCTGACTCCTGTCCGACACCTCCATCTGGGATGACCGACCCTTTTAACCAGACCAGATTCTACCACATCAAAGGTTTCTGCTCTCTTCTTGTATGCTCTATGCAAAACCACCCAACCTGCTGCTCTCAGGGATGTAAGAAAAAACCCAGCAATCACTGTCCACCTGTACTTTGTTGTGTTTGAGCTGGAGGGCAGTTTTCCCCCTTGTTATCCTTTTGCAATGCACAGGCTGAGCACACCAGCTCTGAACCTGCAGGAAGGGCACTGTCACAATGGTGCCTCCTGCTACTCAGCCCAGCTTAGTTAACAACAAACATCTCCATCTGTTAAACCAGGAATATCCCACCTTGATCAACCACCACCCTCCCCCCAGCAATTAGGCACCACAGAGATGAAAGAACACTCAAGGATGCAGATTTCAGAGCAGGGTGTGCTGGCCTGGGCACCAGCTTTTGATGGGCTTTTGAAGGCACTGGGTGAGCATCATTCCTTCATGCCACACGTGGGCTGTCAGGATTCACCTTGCAGCTCCTTCATTGTTAAATGGAGTGTTTACCCTCCCTTTTGGCATTTTGGCTTTGTCTCCCAGAGTAACCCAGCACGATGAATCTCCCCATCCCTCCAGTGCAGCGTGTATCAGCTCAGCTCTCTGTGTTTGTGCACGCAACTGTACCTAAAGGCACCGTGCTGCTCCCAGCCACTGTTATTTCCAGCTCATGCTGAACTGCAATTTTTTTTTAACGTGATTTAAAAGTGTCTAAGATCCGCTTATCCCTATCCCCTTCCAGCCCTTTATTAAACATACTGTTAGTAAATCTCATTATGCCTCCTTTTTCCCCAAAGGTGGGAATGGGAGGGTAGTGAGGATTGTCACTCAGCAATATGGTCCATAAGAGCCATACAAATTGGGCGTATCTAGAATCACTAATGCCCATCAGGAGCTCTTTGTGTCTTTTGTCTCTCTGTAACAACAGGATAAACCTGCACGCAGCAGGCTCTTGATGAATACAAGGGCACATCGTTTTAAGAAAAGCCTTTTTGATTTTTTTTTTTTTTTTTATTATTCTGGAAAAGGCTTAGATGTGTAAAAGGCCATGTTGCTGTTTTCCAGACACTCTTTCTGTGAAAACCTCTCATCAGAGAAGAAGCCTGCAGCATGAAATGTCTGAAATGGAGCACCCAGGAGCTTTCATCTCATCCCTCAATTGCTGGCTGTTAACACAACTAAAATGTTGCCTGGTTGTACTCAAACTAGTAGATCACCTGTCCTGAATGGCTTCCAAAGCACTTGTGCTCCATCCCTGCCTACAGCTAAGGCAGAGAGCATGCTCAGCAGCATGATGAGAAGTGAAGGGTTTCTGAATGAACAGAAATGGTATGATTATTTACCTCTCTTTCCCATTCTGTCATTTTTCCTGCCATTTATGAAACTTATCAGTGATTTGGTTCAGTTCCTGAGCCTAAAAAACCGTGTAGGTGTGAGGAATTGCAGCACTAGGGGACTCTTATGTGTAAGCCTCAGGACATCTCCAGGTTTCCTAAGGCTCACCTTTCACCCAAGGGAATGATGCTGGGCATTCATAAATGTTTTCTAAACTCTGTGGTCATGGGACCCGGCCTTCTGAACGACTGCTGGCTGCCAGAATGATCCCTGCACCTCCACTCCCATCACAACATCACATTCACACACTCACCATGCTCATTACCAAGTACCTGGTACCACAGCAGCTCTCTCCAGCTGTCCTCAAATAGCAGCTTTAATTCTCCTTTGCACCACTAATCTGTGGTGAGGATTCTTGCCTTTAATTTTGAAGAACCGATGCAGGAGCCCAATGGCTTTAATAGGCCTTTCTTTCCCTTGGGTCAACCCACTGAAAACATGAACAACTTAATAGCTCGTGCTGCCACTAGATTTTCCATCAGCACATACCGTGCCCCTATTCCATTTCAATCTTGCATCCACTGTATTTTCCTAGCACTTCAAATGATCTTGAGGGAACTGCAGAAAAGCAATAGACTGTGAAAGCAAAGAGGTCCTGGATCTCCCAAGCAGGACAGATTTGTCAAAATGTCACACTCTTTGTTTCAAAAACGGGAAAGAAACTTTCCTTTCTATTCCAAAGAAGTCACTCCAAACCTAAGAGACCGTGCTAGTCGTCAGCCGTGAGCAGCTGCACAAGAACGAGATGGGTGCTGGGACTGAGCAGGAACAATACTTATAAATGATACTATAAGGAAAAAATGGGGAAGGAGAGGGGAAGAAACTGAGAGGTCACAAATAGCAAATTGCCCAAGAGTTGGAAGTTAGAAAAGTTCCTTTCAGACAAGCACAGTCATCTTTCACAGAGTCCACACTCCATCTGACCAGGCCAAAAGGATGCTTTGCCCGAGCTTCTGATAATGTACAGACAGGTCTGCACACCCTTCTGGCTGCAACTATTTATTTCTGGGGTCACTGCTTCTGAAAGAGGTTACTGCTGAGCCAAAGAGTAGCCTTGGAAAATATTTTGCTCAACTCTTTTTCAAGGAGACTATTGCCAAGTATATGAAGAATGAGCTTCAAAGTAGCAGAGGTGTATGGATCTACCTGAAAGGCAGTAACAATATACAGTGTGGGAGAAAGATTCTTCCCTGTTATTTAACCAAAGACCCCAACCTAAATTTTGCAGCTTAAAATAAAACATGATATTTACAACAAGGACAGGCACATGAAGTTCAGCAAAGTTCTGGGAATGGATAGGAATAGGTACACTGTAATTTTCAAACATTTTAAGATATAAGGATACAATAGCTAGCATGGAAAATAAAAATTAATTAAAAAACCCAAAACAAATAAAAACCACCACAAACCTCAATAAAATTTGGATATAATAAAATTTTGAACATAAAACACATTCAACTGAAATGTCTTGCTCTTTGGAAAGAGCACTTGGCTTTCTGAAGGCTCATCACAAACAGAGACCAAGCACTCTGTTTTAATTTTAGAAAACTGTTAGCTTCTTAAAACCAAGCTGAACATCGCATCACAGAATTACAGAATCATTAAGGTTGGAAGAAACCTTCAAGATCATCTAGTCCAACTGTCCAACCAGGACCACCATAATCACCCCTAAATGATATCCCCAACTGCCATATCCAGACCCCTCTTGAACACTTCCAGAGACAGTGACTTTACTACCTCCCTGGGCAACTTATTCCAATGCCTAACCACTCTTTCAGTGAAAATTTTTTTCGAATATCTAATCTGAACCTCCCCTGGCCCAACTTAAGGCCATTTCATCTTGTCCTTTCACTTGGGATAGGGTAGAAGAGACTGAACTCCCACCTCACTACAACCTCCTTTTAGGTAGGTGGTCCTCCCCTGAACCTCCTTTACTCCAAGCTAAACAACCCTTGTTCCCTCAGCTGTACCTCATAGGATCAGACCCTTCATCAGCTTCGTTGCCCTTCTCTGGACTCGCTCCAGCACCTCAATACCCTTTTTGAAGTGAAACTCAGCTGCTTGTAAAGAAGCAGTAATTGGCAGCACTCAATAACAAAGACCTTACAGATGATCCCTATCACATCTTTTTCCCCTACCAAGACACATGTTCAGTAATGATCATTTTTCAAAAACAATTAAAGAAATGTACTCGTTTATTTTTTTTTAACTGAACCCTGCTCCGACTCCTTTGAAGTCAGCTGTAAAATATGGTGATAAACACAAATCTGCTCTAAAGGACTCATTTTGCTACAGAGTTCCTCACCTGTTCCAGTTCTTATGGCTGATTTTTGGATCTGGATGGTGACTCATCAAAATAGAACAGATGCTTAAATGAAACACACACAGAGGCACACTTGTGTGTATGTATGTGTGTTCAAGGGCAGTAAGCAATTTTTCATAAATAAATGGCTGGGAGTCACTTTCCCTCTGTAAAGAAGGGAATAGCTGAGTGATGGATGGTGATGCTGGATGTGTTACCCAAGGCAGTGCTTCCCACTCTGCTCCAGAAGCACCACGTGCCCCGTGGAGAGAAGCCATGGCTGAAATCTGGCTCCTGGAGAATCGTGTGGCTTTTGCTGTCAGAAGATGTCATTAATGCTGATTGCTGCCCCCATTTCTCCGGTGAAAGCCTGGCATCCTCCTCCACAGCAGTGAGCCAGCCCACACCAGCCAGCCCCAAAGGAATGGGAGGGAAAGCAAACATATTGTAAGTGCTGTATTACCTCCTAAGCGTGGATGCCATTTTTAATTTCTGCTGATAACTGGATGAATATAAGAGCAAAATTTTACAACGATGATGTGGAGTGAGATGTTCCCCCAGCAAATAACAGGATTACATCAGAGCAAGAGGTGCTCTAACCTCCAGTTGCTCTATGCCAGCAGGGAATAACTACATTCTCCTCTGAACACAGACGGTACATAAGTAAGCCATGAGAGGACCAAAATCATAAGTAGTGATTTGAATCACCAAACCAAGTGTGGTGAGGCACTGGCAGAGGTTGCCCAGAGAAGCTGTGGATGCCCCATCTCTGGAAGTGTTCAAGGTCAGGTTGGATGGGGCTCCGAGCAACCTGGTCTAGTGGAAGGTGTGCCTGCCCATGGCAGAGGAGTTGGAATTAGACGGTCATTAAGGGCCCTTCCAACCCAAACCACTCTGTGATCACAGCCCTTCCAGAGGGAATAACATGACACATATTCCCAAGAGATAAGCCTAAAAGAACAACTTAGATACTACAGAGGGCATTTCAGCTCTGTGGTGAAATCATGCTCTTCCACCCATTTTAGAGCCATGTCTCAAGAATCAGATTTTACCACTGACATTTTGGGGAGTGAGGGAGGCGCAAAGCGTAGCAGTGATAGAATAGCTTGTGTTTAACACTTGAAACACCCACCTGTCCTCCTGACACTCATCTCCTCACATGAAGCCAAGAGCATTTTCAAAACACTGAAAAGTACAACGTGTGAGTTGCTTTAGAATAAAGAATCCACCAGCCTGGGTGTTAACATCTGCACCACAGGTATGTATCACCACATGATGACGGGCTTGGCCAGTATTTCCTGGCAAGGCTAAAGACTGGATTTAGATTAGCAAATCAGTGAGGTTTATTTGCTCTGTTTCTTGGAGAAAACTTTAAGACCAAATTCAAAATTCCCAGTGTGAAACAGAAAAATTTTGCCTACAGCAGAGCTTCCAGAATAGAGGGCCAGGAAAAACCAAGTGTCAGTGCTGGCAGTCACACATTTGCTTCTTTTCCTTGCAGAGAGCCATTATGCAGTGTTTTCTAAAATTGTAAATGTTCTTTCTGGCTCACAATAGGAAACAACACTAATATGCATCACAGGGTATGAGACAAAATGTGTGGTGCTATTGTTGCCTTTGATTTGTCTTCCATTTATATCAGCTCTCAGTAAGAATTACACAAAGACAGAGCTGCAGATTTTTTTCCTCTCAACTTTTTCACGTTTTGTCCTTTGGTTCACAAATTCTAGGGTCTAACTAGGACATTACATCAGAGACAGGAATTTACATTTAGATAACATAATGCAAAGAATACTAAGAACCATAATCCCCCCACGCTACCAACAACTCCAGAGTACTTGACAACTGACCTCAGCTTTGTAAAACAGGGATGTGACTTATTTGCTTGAAACTGAACATTTCTTTGTCCATTAACCTACCAATTGGTTTTTTTTTTTTTTTTTTTTTTTTTTTTTTTAGTTGGTTTGTTTTTGTCCTATTCCCTCCCCCATTTTTTGTTGATTTTGAGGAGTCTCATTCCCTGTGCTGCTGCTGACTTAGTCTCCAGCTATGGAGATGGCTCCAGTTTGTAGTTTGGGAAGAAGCCCAGCAAAAGAACCTGAGTGGTAATTACAATAGGAAGGCCACTGTGTTTCAGAGAGTCACCTAAAAAGACAGGTAGTAGACACCCCCAAGAACAGCCTTCTGATTTCAAAATGCTTAAGAGAGGCAGCTTTTTCCCAACCCCTATCCAAGGACTCAAGTAGTAGTGGGCAAGCAAAAATCCAGCAAAGTGCAGCAGAAAAACACTAAATTGATATGGAGAAGTCCTCAGTCAGGTTCATCAGCTCTGACATACACCAGAATTGACACCCAGGTCCTGTGATTTACAAGATTTACAGCTCAGTTCAGGTGGATGGGTCAAGTACTGTGGGCTTTTTTGTTTCCCAAACAGTTTTTTCCTCCCCCTTGCACAAGCTCATTCCCACTGTTTGAAGAGGTCCATCCTGCTGTTCCTGGTCACTCTAGCAACTTTATAAGAAGGAGAACAAGGGGTCAGAAATCTACTCTGGGTTTCACATACACCAGACACTTACTTGTATCAAAAGAAAGTCAATTCAAACAGCAAGTTAGACTCAAGGCTGGCTTATGGCTAGACCACTACTGGGACATTGGGTAAAAATTGGAGCAACAGCTTTGGAAAGCTTTTTCCCTCAACCATCCTGCCTTCTCTCCAAATTACTGAAGATTCTTCAAAGTTCTATCTCGAGGCACCAAACAGAAACTGGAGGCCAAAACCACATAACACAAAGTCCGAACAAAAGTCTTTAAGAAAAAAAGAGGGGGGGGAGGAAACTGTCTCAATATGTTTCTTATCAGAGGATACGCTTTCAAAAAGACCAGTATTTTTCCCTTTAGCACTGGAGATCACACCCCTCTTTCCATCAAACATTCTTTTAACATAGAAGTTGCTCCAGATGCCAGCAGACACAGGTCAGTATGTTCAAAAATTGGTGACTAGCTTCAGGAGCACTTTAAAAGGGAGTTTAGATCCTGATTTTCAAAAGCTCCAAGCTCTGAGCAGCTCCAGATGGCTTCAAAGGGGTTCACTTCATAAGGTGTTTTGGATGTGCTCAGCATTTTTGAAATTCAGGGCACCTATTTGGAATCCTAAACATGGACTTAAAAATTCCATGCCAATTCTCACTGCACTAAGGATGACACCACCTCTCTAATCTGTGCTCAGAAAGCTCAGTAACATTATAACTAACAATATAGCTTTTCCCTTCTTTTTCCCACAACAGAATTTATAGAACTCCTAATAAAACCGGTGTCTATCATGAAAACTGGCAGACCTGAGTCTAACGAGATAACTATAATTTTCCTTGAAGCTATTGAGCAAGTCAATAACACCTCCCCAAATCCTCTTAATAACTGATGATTAACACAGGTTCCTTACAAGGAGGTGTCCTGAAGGTCAGCCAGAACACAGCAGCCAGGGCTGTAGGATACTCAGAAATGCCACAGGTCATAGTAAAAATGCTGAACCCCAGGCTGGCACACTGTGGTATTTAGCCCTTCCTGTAATTCCAGCTCCTTGCTACAGTGCCAGAAAACCTAAAGGCTTATACTTGGGATCTTAGCACCAAAGTCAAGACCTCTACCAATTAAGCCAGAAGAGAATAATTGTATTAGCACTTGATAGCAGCAGCCTTCTGTCCTGCTAAAGAAGGATGACATGCACACATTAAAAGCATTTCCTGAAGCTAAACTCCTTCATATTGCAGGATTTGGACCACTTTCTATGACTTATTCATAATGAAGAGCTTCTCAGCTCAATAACTTGCAGATGCCCAAAGCCTTTTCATTATACAGCTTTCAACTATTCTGGGCTTAAAAAAATAAAAAAGAAATTGATATAGTAGATCCACCCTTGGGTCAACCAGCAGCAACATGTCCCCTCTTCTTCTCCCCTGGAGTACCCAGAGCTGAAGGACAATACAGAGCTTTTGCCAGCACATAGTACAAGGGTCAGAATTAGAGGCTACAGATGTGCACTGTACAGATATGCATATGGTCTAGGTCTGCAAGAAATTGTATGACAGTGTAGGATTATCATTGCCCACAGTCTCCACAAATACCTTGGCATCTGTTACTTTCATGGGAACTACTGAAGCTTTCAAAAGAATGCAAAAAGTGCTAATCCCCTGGTGCAAGTGACTTCAGCCCTGACAGGCACTTTCTCAGAGTCACAGATAAAACTGAAGGATTCAGCCATAAAGGATTAGGAGTAGTGTCACCTAGAATTAAGTCACTGGCCTTGAACCATGTTTTTGTTCAGTGATGTCAATAGCAAATTTCACCATCTTAAAAACCAGCTTTATTGAGTTTCTTTAAATATATATATATCTCTTGATTTCCTGAGGGGGTTTAAAAGTCTAGACACCTCATGTTGTATAGTTTCCATTTTTTACTACACTTTGGTGCACTAAAACCCACCAATCTGACAATCCAAACAAATTATTTTCCCAACTGTGCACAGAATGTTTACTTATACAAGAAGAGACAGGAAATAAAATAAACACCTTGCATGTCTCTCTTCATATAGAATCTATTTTAAATAGCACAGACCCTAGAAGGGGAGGGCCTGTTACACAGAAAATTGGTCTTTGTCTGAAAAATTTATAGCTCCCAGCAAATCAAGATAAATATCTTGCCTGCTTAGCTGCCCTGTTATTCTGATGTAAGAACCCAAAGGAGGTCTCTACATGAGATGTGCTTTAAGTCAAAAGTCTATGGCCTTTCAGCGGGTGTAGAGATTATTTGGGCTGGTAGGGAAGAAATAAGGCTTGTGCCTTAACAGCTTGTTCCAGTTCACCTTGAGTACCTGTGACAATGCTGAGCACTGACTGAAAATCCTTTGAGGGTCCCAAGCACTGATCCTCAGCCTGGTAAAACCTGCCATAATTTGAGAGTATTGTGCCTGGCTCAAGCTGAAGACGGACCAGGCTGCTGCAGTTGGCAACAGCCCCGACACCATGACAAAGCCATCACAGCTACTGCATCCTGCAGGCAGCGGGTGGTCCTGCTGAACAGGGAACCCACTGCAAAGGCACATGTGGAGTCGATCAAAATATCTCTAACAAAACCTTCTCCTGAATCAAATTACTTTTTTTTTTTTCTGTTTTAAAAGAACAAATAGTTTTATGGGAAATGTCATGTTTTCAGGGAGCCACACAAACGTACCCCGTGAAGCCCAAGATTTCCAGAGAAAGGGTGCTGGCTCTTGCCAAAACTATGAACCGCAGCTATCAGATTGCCTTAAAAAAAATAAAAGTGAAAAACTTCCCAAATTTAAAAGGAAATGAGTATTTTTTTGATATTGTAAAACATTTTCATGGAGGCAGGAACAAGAGGGAAGTGCTTCTGACCAGCCAGCAGAAGCACCTATGAGCGTGTGTACTAGTCATTCATACAGAGCCAAACAAGCTATTCGTTCAGCAGCAGGAGCTGGAGGAAGCCTGTTGGTCACGGAGGATCTGTGTATAAGTGATGCAACTGTGATGGCAGTCCATGAAAGGGATGCTCCAATTAGGCTGATGAACATGCAAAGCCATGGAATTTAGGTTGTGCACTCCTCAGGTAGAGACAACTGTGTATAGCACTTTGCACTGTATTACCAGTTCAGGTTTAGAAACTGTGTTACAGGGCTATATGGCAGTAATGATTAATGATGACAGTAAAAAGATGCTGCTTATCCTTCTGTATGTTCCCCATCAGCAAAATTCTTCACTTAAATTTCATTTCCTTAATACAGAGTAATTCATAGCCCAAGAGATGACTTAAGAGTGTACCTATTACTGTACAATAGAAAATATAATGACAATAGACCCAAATTAGAGCTCACTAGGTTCAGTTTACCAACTCTTCACCCTCATGGCACATTTGCTACTGCAAGCTCAAGAGTTCAGATCCATTTTATTTCTGCCTGTCCTCAGGTTTACGAATCCTGAATTAATGCAGCTCTTTCCACAGACCAAACACAAAAGAATTCTGCAAATAGCTGAAGGAAATGATAAGGACTCCAGGTGCCACAGATCACATACTGTACACAGAATGACTTCCCCAGAGTAGGCCCACATAGCAGTGCCTTGCGGCATCCATCATTACAGCCCAGTCCTTGGAGCGCTCCCGTTGTGTCCAAGTGCAGCCGGCTCTCTGCTCATGGAGTGGCGCTTGTAGCCAACAGCCATTATCCCTCCCGAAGGGAACACACAGAGATTTCAACATCAGGCCTCAGGAAAGGTGCTTTTATTTCAAACATTTTACCAAGGGCTGCTAGTGGGCCAATCAGTTTAAGTGTGTGACGGTTTATAGCAACAGAACTGTGAAGACCCCAGAAACTGGAAACTGGTAAAATGTGGGGAAAAAAGAGTTGCCTTCTTGCCAAAACAAAATTCCTGGTAATACAGAGTATTGGATCAAAGATAAACTATTTTGCAGAAACATGGAACTTGCACACACCTCATCATGAAGGCTTTGGGAATGCTGGGTGGCAGCCTCTCTGATGTTCTTGGCCACCCTGGCTGAGCACAGCCAAGGCTGGATCAGCCTCCTGCCCCTTCCTCCAGCTTCCCTATGGACATATCCTCCAAATTCTGATTCATTCCCCGTGTGGACACAAATCACCAGCAGAAAGACTGCTCAGTGAGAAACTGGGGAGGTCCTGCCGCTCTTGGCAATGCCTCATTGGAAACTCCCAGCAGCAAGGCTGTGAGAAGGCAATTCCAAAGTGTGCCTGCCAATTTGTACCTGCTGTAGCTACTCTCAGAGGGTTAGAACTCACTCCTTCATTCCCAAAGCCTGCAGCAGGCCTGACTAGTTCAAGCTCTCAGACCTCACAGGGATATATAATAAAGCTTGAAGCAGCTTCAAGCTTTCCGCATGTGTGTCCTTTGGGTGCTGGGGTCATAGAATCGTAGAATGGCTTGGGTTGGAAGGGACCTTTAGGATTATCTAGTTCCAACCTCCCTACCATGGGTCTTTGCCCAAAGATCCTTCCACCTCTCAGTCAATTAAGAGAAGGTACAAAATACCAGAGAAATGGCATTTCCTAGCGATTCTGATAAACAAAGTATATAACCAGCTACTTTAAAAGCAGGCTTTGAAATGCCACTGGCTTGCTTTGTTCTGAGCACATTCCCAGGGAGAATGTCAGGTCGCATAACTCATTTGTTATCTTTACACAGAGGAGCTCCGCTAAGCGCCAGCCATCATAAAAATACTAACATCCCTCTTTGTGGAAAACAAATAGAAAAGAAAAACGCAGCATCTCTTTTAACAAAAAAAAAAAAAGCCAGTTAGCACTTCAAAGATTGCCACACGGTCTGTAAACAGCGATGTCAATACACAGGGGGAGCAGCGCTCCTCTTCAACGACAGCCTGAGTTACTCGAATGGAGGAGCATCCTTACAGGGATAACACTTCCCATGACACAGAACTACACCGTGCATTCATTTAGACACACTCTGCGTTTTATTTCCCTCGATGGCTTGAAAAAATATGCAGAATAGCATAGGAATAGTGTTTCAATCTAGCCTTGTATAAAGCAGTGCTCTCTTTCAGGCAACGAGCACCCAGCAACAACAACTTTATGTGTACCATGAAGGGGAGTGTCAGGGAGAAAACTGCAGTGACTGAGGTCACATTCCCTGTGTCTGCAAAGAAATCCTCTCCCACATTTTTCCCCACCATCGAAGGACACTTCCATGTATTTACAGCTAGCCACTTTAATGATATCTAAATATTTATCTCCTGAGTGGCTAAATTAGTGGGCATTTAATTCTATTGATGCAAACACCTGATGGCTGGGTGCTCTCATTTGCCTGTAAATGCAAATCACCAGCCACTGAGTTCAATTACGTGGCAAATGTCCACATTCGGATACATCTGAGGTATCTGAAATCCCACACAAAATCTGTGCTTCACATGCTTAAGCAGCTTTATTTCATGCTTTATAGGGAGGGAGGTAAGAAGGGAAAGAGCTGTGTGCTGGGGTTTTTTTTAAATCTCATTTGCAGTCCTATAGCTAAAACTTGGAGATTAATAACAAAAGTGTGTATGTGACAATGCAGAAACAAATGCTGTTCAATGTCAAACACAATGCAAGATGCAAATTTATTTTTCTGTTAATTAACCAGGCTTTCATTTCAACTGCTCTGATCCTGTAAATAAAGCTCACAAGCCAGTTTCAAACAAGTGTGGGAATTAAGCAGACAAAAAAACCCCCTAAACCCTCAACCAAAACACCCCAACTCAACCGTCTCCTAGCACTGGCTGGCTAATTATGTTTGCCATTTTTCATTCAGAGGGATCTAAAGAGATTAGAACAGGTTAAAAGCAACAGTACTCAGGCACTGGCCCAAGGGTGACAGTCCTTTGAATACCACCAGCCAGTTGCTGTCAACCACTGGCAAGAACCAAGGGGCATCCCTGAATATTCTCAGAGATAAGAATGGGAAAGATGGATAGAAAAATACATGGATGGATGAGAGGACAGACAGACAGAAAGAAGGGAGAGAAGAAAGAACAAACAACTGGTCCCCAACACTAAATAACATGACATGCTCCTGCAGCTATGCCTAGCCTCTAAGGATTTGCTTTCCAAGCTCTTTATTGAAATTGTTCAGGTCCTTAACTGATCTCCTGGGGGGCAGATCAGGGGGGCTGAAAAGCCTTTAGCTAATTAAGCATGGCTGAGACATGCTTGATGAGATGGGGAAAATACAAAGCTTTTGAAAGGGTGAAAAATCTCTGACCATCTGGTAGTGGCCTTGAGGAGAGAAGAAAGGGGAAGGACAAAGGGGCAGCTCTCTGCAGCAAGGAGGTATAGGACTCCCTAATTACTGGGTCACTGAGACCATTACTGCTCCAAATGCCTGCAAAAGCCCACAAAACAAGCTTAGGAGGCTCTGCAAAAACAACAGCTCTTAGCAAGGATAGCATCTTCAGGAAAGCAAACAGGAGCAGCTTTCCCCAAGATACATCTGCTAATTAGAAATGATGGGTAATAGATGGCGGTGGCAAGGCCCCCAGATCAGAACAAGAATTTTCCCGGCGACCTCTCTACCTGTCTCCTCCGACTGCTGCTCTCCAAGGCCCCACAGATGGTGTTCTCTTTAAATTAATACCACCCCGCCAGCCAGAAGGAAGCTTCTGTTGTACTTGGCAATTCAGGTGAACAGCCTGCATTTAGGTTTCAAAGCGAATGCCCCAGGTGTTCCAGCAATATGGCAAGCAGCTGATGTGCTCCAGCCTCTTCAGACCTGGATAAGGCTCAGCTGTGTTTTCCTATCTCTAAGACCAGCTAGAGAAAAATCACAGCATTCAGAGGGCAAACTTCGCAACATCAGAGCAAAGTCTGAGCTATCTTCACTCTAAATGGCTTTGTCAGCCACGAGCTGCAAAAGTGCTGGTGCCATCCAAACAAAGAGCTCTCCCTTGCCTTCTCCTCTTGGAGAAGCTGGATATGGCTCTGGCTGATTACAGGTGCAGGATAGCAAGGAGCAAGCTGGCTTTGACACCCAAAGCTGCGACCAAACCCTTGCCAAAAAGCAGTGCTGTGCTCACTCTCGCTTTGGGATGTGAAATCATACAGCTGATTTCCTCCCCTCCCACGCACAGATCCTTCTCCAATTATTTTAGCTGTGTGCTGTGATCCAGTCAGATTCATAAGCCGGGCAAGGGAAGGCTGTCTCCATCCCTGAATAGGAGACCTCATTAAAAGAAGGAAGTGGTTCTGGCAATCTAATGCACTGCACGGCACTGCTGTTTCCAGGATCAGATATAAACCTCAGGTCTTGGCTACCTAGGGTGGTTAAATATCCAATAACAATTGTGATAAGAACAAATGGCGTGAACCATATTTTCTGGCCAAATCCTGACATCCCCTGGGTTCCCCTTGGAGGTTCATTTGGAAAGATTTCCTGTGTCTTAAACTCTAATTCAGTACTGTTAAACATTGGCTGCGTTTAATGCCAGAGGAACAGTTCCATGAGCAGATTCTGTGATCTCTGTATATATCAGTTTCTAAGATACTTGAATTCCTTTAGATAGGTACCGGATATACATATATTTCTTATCATCTGCTTTTCATGCTCACACACTTCAAGAGCCAGCTGGATCTGAAAGCAGAACTGCATCCAGGAAATCTATTCCCCTCCTCATCCTATGTCATGCTGGAAGGAGACAAGATTAGAAATATTGTTTAAAGACTTTTTCCTTTTATTTTCTTTTCTTTCTTAAGAAAGAAAAGAAAATAAACAACAACTTGCCCATGTTGTAGGGCCAGAATATTCAAAACCAAGCTACAAAAGCATCCAAACTTTTGGACATTTACCTGAAAAGCAGCTGTGCTTCAGCTGTGGGGGGCCTGCAGTACCACTGTGTGGTTACTGAGACGTCTCAGTAAGCTCCCAGTAACGTAAGTCATCTGCAATTCAAGACTCAGGCTTCTAAGTGCAAGCAGATTTATCATGAGACAGGTACCAAAAACATTGACAGTGGTTTAAAGGGACCACAATTGCTGTACCTACCACACACTGGACAGTTACTGTTTTGGAAGACAGAGAGATAAACCAAAATCACAGAGGATGCCAGTTTTGCCAGTTCGAGACTAGTGTGGGAGCTTGTTAGCAACACTCATGTGAGAGGAATTGTAAAATATCTGCTGTCCCAAGGAGGAGATCCCAGAAAATGAGAGCACAACTCTGCTCTCTTTTGGAGATCCAGCTTTGGAGACCAATGTGACCACCAGAGAGGAGCTCCTGATATCAAAGGAAGGACTGGATGTGCTGGTAAGGATCACACCAAAACACCATGAATGTGTGAGGTGAGATGCCCAGAGGCAGGGCCAGGGCTGAATGGAGATGTGATGACAGCACAAACTTGGAGCCAATGGGCATCCAAACCCACGTGAGGGAGTGGGACCATGCCAGTGCTTACCATTGGCCTCATACCCTGTTGAACAGAGCATGATGGAAATAAATCTGAAATAATGCTGGAGGGGGTCAAACCCTGATCCTTGTGTCTTAGAGATCCATACATGGCAGCCATGAGGGAGGCCCTTTCCATCCTTTCCACACATGCTGGGTCAGCATTGACAACAACATGTGACCTGCAGAGACCTTTCAATGCTCAAAAAAGAGCAAAACAAAAAGCAATGAAGCTGCTGTACACTCAAACTAGCAAATCCTACTCAGTTTTCTGATCTCTCCAGACCAGCTGGGCTGATGGATGCACCCCCCAGAGAGGAGGTGATACTCAGACCCAGCCCTGCTGACTACCTTCCTGCTAATCTTCCCTCTAGCTTAGACTGCTGGAAGAATCAGCCAATTTAATTTCCTTGACTCGAGCTACTGGAGTTAGGTACTGATTTTTCAGCACATTGACATCTTATTTTGAAGCACCTGAGGTGTCTCCATTTGTGCTCATTTGACGCCTTTGTGCTACATTTCAGGCTGACAGACCATACAAACACATCCAGCAGATGCACTTTAACTGATGAAACACCTTGCAGCCGAGATAGCATTTGGCCACAAATTGGGAATCTCAATGTTTTCCAGGCCCTGAGACAGTGAATTTGCTATCCTGACCCCCTGACTGTATTACCATTGTTAGCTGTATCCAGGGGGCAATGGAGAAAAGATTATTGACTTTTTCTGCTCAGAATCCAGAACACAGTTTAACTGATTTTCTATCCAGGTAAGAATGGTATAGCCTGTAAGTGACTGCTTATTTCCTCCATAGAGAAAATGCTGAACGTGTAAACACGCTGTCTTTCAAGGGCTGTCAAGTAATGTAGGTATTGAGTGGTTTTTGACAGGATGCTGTAAATGGAATAAAGACAGTTTTGGCCTCTGTGGCAGCTATGATTACTGGCATAGCAATGCCCTTCACACTAGTGATTGGAGAACAAACAAACAAACAACAAAGGCTGCACATCCACAAAGGGGAATAATGAGACAAAAGGCTACGTGTCTCAAAATTTCAGGGTAAAGACCCTGCACCAGTGAAACAATAATGAAGGGCATCTTGTAGTTGAAATTTGCTGGCTGCAGAAAGCAATGGATTTTAGAACTCTGGATGGAAGTCATAAGTAAAGTCTGAGTCTCGGAGGAAAACACTAACCATTTAAGCAAAGCACAGTGTTACTCAAGTACGGAAAAATTAAATTATGAGCATCCAAGCATGCGTATGGGCAAGTAAAAAAACCACCATTCCATACTCTTCATATTTCTCTTGGATCTCTCAAACAAAACCAAGTGCTTTTGCAGTTGCTCATAGACTGTCTGCAGCTGCAACTCAAAGTGCATCACTCAGAGCACTGCTTTCATTGCATCTGCAAACACATGCACAGCACACAGGAGTGCTCTGGGAAAAGACCTTCCGACTTCGTGGAAGACCCCAGAAAGGAGACTCTGAGCTTTCTGTGAAATAACAGGAAGTCCCAAACGCACCAATATGTTGAGACGACACTACTGCCTGATTAAGGTGCAGGTGCAGTCACAGGGATGCAGGAGGCGAGAGCTTCCTCCCTGGCAGATCACTCACGGTGACTAGAGACAGGGTCAGTTTGGGCTGTTGGGCTAATACTGTGGGCCAGGCATGCTGGTGGTGACCTTGCAGGCTCATCTGGAGGCAAAACGTGATGAAAGCCAACCAAGCAGAGGAAAACTGTTCCAGATGGCAAGATCTGCTCGAGAGAACGCTCACCTGTCAACCGCATTAGGAAAAGGTGAGGGGACAGAAAAGCTGCTGCCAAAACATTGTGGGTAACAGGCAGAAAAAAAGGAAGAGAAAATACAGAGGTATGAGGAAAGCATTATGTTTCAAAGATCTAAATGAGATCGGGTGGGATTTTTCCTGCTCTGGGTTTGCAGCAGTGAGAAGCAGATGGGGGTCATGCAACCTCCACTTTACAAGTTGTACACACATTTCCTCTCACTATGTAGCACTCCCTCCTTGTACAGCTCTGGCCTCACTGTCCAAGTGCCAGGAGTAAGGGCACTTATGAAACCCTGGTGTACCTCACTGGCAGAGTCAACAGTGGGAATGCACAGAAGAGAAAACAGAACAGAACTGAATCAAAAAATATGCCTCTTGACCCACCTGACAGTACACAGAGTGAGTACACATCACCCTTCTCATACGAGAACAAGGTTTACTCCTCACCACACCACTGGGGAAAAATAACAGAAACAAACCTACTGACAACGAGGTGACAGTGTTTTTCCCCTGCTCCCCCAAAGAACAAGCAAGGGAATCTTTTAATCCTGTGTTCCTGTTCTGTACTTGAAATAAAAGACAGTTCTCCCAAATCATCCCTTTTCCACTCCCACTGCTTGTGGTTTCCCCATACCTACTTATGACCGGATTCCACGCTATTTTATGAAAATCCCTGGCTAAGTGCAGTTTGTCTCTCTGCTGCCCTAAATGTGTGGTCATTTGAGTTTCTGAAATAGCTACAAAGTGGTGCCACAACCTGGGCATTTGATACATCCATTTTAACCTCAGCAAGTGGGAGCACAGAAATTCCAATTCCAGAGCTGGCTCAGTAGGACCTGCGTGTATTTCATCATAAACAAACTTTATTAAAAGAGGTAAGATTCCAAATTTAATCAGTGCTTAACAAAATGAATCCTCCTTTTGTAGTAGATGTGGGAACAAGAACATAACATGTGTCCACAGGGGATCAAATTCTTTCCTGGTGAAACTGCCTGCACTCCTTTGGTCTGCTGGACCCATTCTAATTTAAGACCAAAGTTCCTAGTGTGGCAAATAGGAGCTAAGCCCACCATTCAAACAGATGCCTCTGTAGCTGTACAGTATATTTAAAAATGGTGCCGTATCTCTGGAGGTGCTAAAGCTAATTTCCAGATATACTGTTAACTATGATGCCATCTGTAACAGTACAGTCCTTGGCCAGTGAGCCCTACTTTTTCAATATGTTCCAGGAAAAAGTTTCTAAGATGACAGCCTCTCTCCCATATTCCTTTGACTCATTCCTTGGGTGCTATTTGAGATGACGTGAAAGGGATGCATGTTTCATTTGCATAAGACATTGCTGCCTCTCTGGAGAGGTGAACTAAAACCAAAGCCTGGCAGACTTGGACCCCACTACATGAAATATGGATTCCATTATCTTCCCAGTTTTCACATGTCAAAAGGGCGTTATCAGTATCTTAAAGGTCTTCAAACCTTGTAGCTCGCAAGTAAAAAACATGTAACATCATGTAATACTATTATAAACATATGAGGACTTAGAATGACTTCATAGCATCTGCTTTTCAGTGGGATATTATGACTGTATATTTTTTGGCATTCCTACCATGGAAAATCAAAATTAAAATGGCACTTCAAAATATTCCATTAAAAATATCCAATTTCTCCTCCAGCTTCTCAGAAGATTTAATTTCTTTTCTTTCTTTTTATTTTCTGGATATGGAAAAGAGTTCTAAAACTTCTTTTACTTGATTTAATGCTGAGTGTGTTTCAATTCAGTGCTGTTAATTAAACTAAACAAAGGCCGCATTGTCAACATTTTCAGCAGGAACAAAGAGATGATATTTTTAAATGAAATAAAAATCGTCAATTCATAATTTCTATTCTGCTAACTGAAAATGAAATGAAATGAAGAAAGCAATCAAATACAGACAATAATCCTTAAACACTATCATTGTTACAGTGCTCCCTTTTGTTGTTTCTTGTTTTCTTTCCTTTTGGCTTTTTGTCTTGTACTCTCACCATCAAGTCTGATAACATAAAGTGACTGTGACAGCAAGCAAAATGTTTAAGCTGAAAAATTCCTTACGTTTTCTACATTTTTTTATTAGAAAAAAAATTAAATTGCAAGAGATGAAAAATAATTAAAACTTAAAATTGATCTTGCACCACCTATTCTTTATATACATTCAGGCTAGAATCTGATATACGGAGAGTAATGAAAAGAAACAGATTCCTTCTGTGGCAGGAAAAAAAAATATGACTTTTTCCCCCTGAGGAGACTGAAATCAATACCTGGAGCAGACTACTGACAGTGTAATAACCACCCCGCCTGCCAACGCACAGTGCTGGGCAGCATCCTTAGGGAAGCCCTCTCAGGGAAGCCCTGCAGGAGGTCTGCATTCCATTTGTCGCCCCATTGTGCTGATCCTGCACCAACAGCGAAGCCCCTTTGCTGATGTAAGAGCCTGGAGACCTCCCAGCTCAGAACTGGCAAAGCCACCACACCACAAACATAAACCCACAGACAGTGGGACCAAAAAACCCACTCCTCTTCCTCAGACTGTAACACACAAGCAGAGCAGAGAAGATATGCTCACACAGAGCCACTCACAGGCAGATCAGCTTCATCACCTGGCTACTTCCACAAGCCACAGGCATTACCTGGATATCCTTTTCTACCATAGCTATGATGCCTTTAGAAGGTGAAAGTATTTTACACTGGGATATATAGACCAAACAGCACTTGGGCCACCCCAAACTGGTGAGCAGAATCTGCTCACAAAACCTCTTCATCTGACTGATATCGCAACTGCAAAGTTCACTGGAGTTTCATGCAGATCTCCAGCAAATAAAGGCATGTAAAGTAAGGCTTCTTAAATCCTAGAGGTATCCCCTGGATAAAGGCACTTCTTTGGCTTTCCAGGGATAATCTTTCTCCACATCTCCAGCTACTCCCATCTACTTGCTTCCCAACAGTCCACCTCTCTGTGTAGCAAATCCACTTTTATTTCTCTTTGACAAACACCAATATCTGTCAGAAGCCGATTTGAAAGACACATTTCATATTTAGTTAGCATCAGAATATGCTGCAACAGCCCAAAAAATGGCATCTGATCTATTCAGTATGGGTTGTTATCAAAGACCAAACACGCTGTACCTGATTCAGGATATTTATTCCTCTCCTCTTTGGGCAACTGAATAAAAGAAGTTGGAGTCTTTACACTAGATCTTCAGAAGCCACAACTCTCCAAAATATCTTTGTATTCTTTTCTTTCCAAACAAAAAGAATTTATCTTTTTAAAGGAAGTTTTTTTAAAATCTCTTTTTTTTCCCTGAAATGTCTCATCTCTCTCCACTTGAAGCTGAAAAGAAGTTTGATTAAGCAATAAAAGGTAGTTACAATTGCCATGAGTCAAGAATAAAAATGTCAGATTTGTCCAAAAAGATCTTTCTCAAGAAGTATTTAGTTTCTCTATAGCCACAATGTCATATTAAAGTCATTATTTTGATGTTATTTATGACTGTACCAATGCATAAAAAATCCTATAAATGCCTGAGACTGAAACTATAAAAAAAAAAAAGAGAGAGAGAGCTCTGTTCCTCAGGTTTTGTAATATCTAATTCTCTCCAAGATTATGCCATAAAATTATCACTCTTGCTAAAGTACAATGAGCAAGTGAAGGATGGATGAAAAGATGGCTACAGAGTTACAGAGCTATTCATGTAACAAAGACTGTTGAGCAAAACTGAGCTTAACTTGAACAGAAATTAAGCAGAATTCAAATTTACAGTAAACAAGTACTGACCAGAAGATTGACAAAGAAAATCTCATGTACTTCAAATGGTTTAAATTGTGAAACCTCCCCCAGCCAGCCTTGGTTAGGGTGAGGATGCTACTCAAACACTCTAATTTATTTCTTGGGTGCAGGAACATCCCAGGTCAAGCTCAAACCATGTAAGATAAAATATTTTAGCTCAAATACAGAAGAGAGAAAACTGAGAAATAACAAAAATAACTTCATTTTCTAGTGCCCTGACAGAAATCCTATCCCTCCAAAGACTGAGGCAACTTCTAAGGATGATCAGAGAAGGAAATCATCATATTGTATGTCTTGACGAAGAGAGACGGAAAGAGATGGGAAATAAGATGACAGAGGGAAGAGTGGGCTCGGAGGAGGAATTGGCTACATATTCACACAAATACACAAATCAACACGGGGTTTATTTCCATGTGCTGCAAATTGTGGTCTGGAAGAAGTGTGCTGATTAAATCTGCAGCTAAATGCTGAGTGCATGGTCATTACAACATAACAGGACTATTTCCAAGTGTACATATAAAGGGACTGCCAAATGGTCTATTAAAAGCATGTACACTTACCTAGTCAGCAAATAGGTCAGTGATCACCACTTACTCTGCTTTTTAATAAAGGGATTTGACAATATTCCCTAATCTTATAAGAAACACAGATTTTCATTATTCTTTTGTGAAGCACAATGAGTGCATTATAGTAGCTAGAAAAAAAATTAAAAAGGCATCTTAGTTTGCCTTTCTTCTTCAGTTGCTCCCTAGTAATATATAACTTTAAGTTACAGTAGGAAAAAAAAGGGAATAAATTGGCACATGCGATATTTTATTACTGATTTTGGAAAAAGCAACAGCAGGTTTTTATGAAACACACACAGTGCCTTACATTGTTATATTCTTCAGGGTAATCTGGCTTGGTTCTTACTGCTGGCAATGGGAAACAGCAGTGAGACTGCCAAGACTTTGATTCTTCATTCCTCTGGGCTCCTG
Organism: Pipra filicauda; assembly: GCF_003945595.2. Lineage (NCBI taxonomy): Eukaryota > Metazoa > Chordata > Aves > Passeriformes > Pipridae > Pipra > Pipra filicauda. The sequence continues at coordinate 3,498,285 of NW_024104953.1, read as the reverse complement.
GCGCCCCAGAACCTTGTGAGCACCAGGATCTGGGACTCCTTAGAAATACACACTGCTGCATGACCCTGGAGCTGTGAAGCTAAATGAACTATACAGAAAGGACCCTGCAAGCCCTAAAATCCCCCAAACCACAGAGATGAGCTGGTAGTAAAACTTGCACAATTAAATCAGAAGCTAACCTGTGGTTTGTCAGAAGTTTGCAAAAACTGAGACACATCTCAAAAGCAAGAAACAGTCATTTTTCCAAGGAAAACCATATCACTGAAAAAATTCCTAGCACGCTTCAAAGCCACAATCAGTAGCTGAGCAGAAATCCAGCTTTAGGTTGGAAAAGGGACTCTGATCTTTGTTGGCCATTTAGTGGTTCACACAGCTGCAGTGCTGGGGACCACACAGGTCGCAGATAACTCCCATGAATCTCATAGCTCCCAGTGAGAGAGAGAGAGACAGAAAGAGGAGAGAGGCAGATATATGCTACCCTCTGCTCCAGGATGAGCTTGATAACATAGAAAAACCAGTCAGTCATAGAACAGAAAGATCAGGTAGTTTGCAGTTTAGTAGTCGCTACATTGCAGTCGCTACACAGAGATCCAGAATGGTCCAAAACAACTAAAAATCCCTGTATTTCTATTTAACGGGACTAGCAGTCCCATGTTAGTTTTTTTCCCCACGTGTTCCTAGACAAAAATAAGCCACTTCATCCTATGTCAAATGTACTGTGCACGCTGCTGGAAAACTATTCAACTGAATTAGTTTACGAGGTAGCACTTGGGTTATATAAAATAATGTTACATATTAAATCTCTGCTTTATGCTAGGTAATCTCTTTCCATTAAGAGAAGTCTCTCGTTGGGGAATACATCTTATTTTATCAGCCTGAACTTCAGCTGATTTTACTTTTTTACCTCTTTTTGTCCAGACCCACCTCACTTTGTGGTGAACTTTCAAAACCCATGTGGCAGAGTATGTGCCCACCAGAACAGGAAGCATCTAGCAAGATGAAGTTTGAGAGTGCTTATACCCATGAGAATGGAACAAAACAAGGGAAAGCCTTAATTTCCTCCTCAAAACCCTGAAAAAGCACCCATTTATTTTCCCTGAGCCAAAGACAGTATATTTGGAAGAAGCTGAACAGAATATCTATGCTGTTGTCCCAAACACAGACTCAACACATCAACTCCTCTTATCAGAGAACTTACCAAAAGCTCACTTAAATTGATGAGAGTCCTTCTATGGACTTCCAACAAGCTTTGGATCAGAGGACTCCTGCACAGGAGCAACGCCTGAGCCCCCAGGTAGGAACACGTTCCAAGATATTTAGAAAGAACCTTTTACTTACTTAGTATTTGAACTTTTTAAATGAGGAGCAGGAAACGGAAAAGTGCCAAGAACAATGCTATTCTGACATTACCTTCTTTTCCTTAACGTTACATATTCTAATAGGGGGTAGAACAGATGGTGGAACACCATCTCTCCGTTGAGAAAGCGACAGTCCCCAGCCATAGGGGACACTAAAGTATTAAAGAGGAGAAAACTTACAAATCACGGAAGTATATTTTGTCCAACTTGCTTATAACGAGGCATAAAATAAAATGTAAATAACTTCTATTCAGAGGAAATTAACGTGAAGACATTGGTATTTGCAATCAGAGTGAGCCTGTATTGTATAACCTGGATTTGCAGCTGAGGTAGGGAGCTACCATTTACCTGGACTTGAAAGTAAGGATTATATCAATTCTTCCTTCATCATCATTAATACAGCACAAACCAGTACCATTAACATGAACAATAATAAGGAGATGTGATTAGTCCCAACTTGGATAGGCAATTAAAATTAAAAAAAAAAAGGAGAGGAAATGTTGTTTAGCTGTATATGAACAAAGAGGTTCTATTAACCCAGCTTTGCAGTGAAGAAAAATGTCAATATTGCTAACACAGGTTTGCAATTAAGTTGGTGTCAATGTGGCTGGGAAAAGGAGTTCATAATTAGGACAACACAGTTAGTATTGACCTGAATTTTCAATAAAAATCATGTCTGTGTTTTAATTTGGAACTGTAAAATTCATCCCCATGCTCTACAAATGACCATATAATTATTAACTTGCAGTTACTTTAAATTAGAGAATTATTTACATAATACATTATTTTATATATCACCATGTGCCTGTTGCAAGTGGTGAGATGAATGCAGGGTTCCCAGAAGTGTCCAACACTTAAACTTTTACATTTCCTTGCAGAAGCATTCCTAAAGATTTAAATACTTTACTCCCAGAAAAAATTACTACTTCAGCGAGACTCTGCATTCCCACTCTAAATATTGGTTTCTTCATTAGAATTATTAGTTTTAGTTAATTGCTGGTTAAATCTTTATTAATGACCTCACAAATAATAATCATACCCATTTATTTTAAACACTCTTGATGCTTCTGGCGAACGTGATCAAGAGTGTACTTAAATGGACATAAATTGGTTGTTTAATCAGCCTTATGCACTTAAATGCAGAAAACCAACAATGAGAAGAGTATTTATTTTAAAGGCACTTTTGAACCTGGGTGTGCACTTTTTTGCACTTATTTTCCTATGCAAATCCAAGTTCAACATATCAAAACAACACTCAAAGATAAGACAAGAAAGGATTTTTTTCTTAGAAGAAAAAAGCTTTTATGTCCTCTTTTCATGTTTCCTACAATAAAAAGGAAAACATGAGTCCAGCAGCATTCTGTCTCAATCTGTTTTATAAGTAGGCTCACCTCCTTCTTCTTCTTTTCCTTCTTCCTTTTCCTCTGCACCAGGAATCAAAAGTGTCTCCACTTCTGTTGTGTCTTCTTGGTTCAACAGTGTCTCTGAATAAATTTGATAAAAAGAAGAACAGTAAGGCCTTTCAGAACAGACATGAAAGGATTAACATCCACTAGAGACCTTGCCATTAAAAACACTGGCAGAGGAAAAGGATCCTTTTCCCCAAGGGTACAAATACAAAAGCTGCTGAAGGAAATCCAAGGGGCTGTAGTTGACAGCAAAGCCTTGACCCTTCAAGATGCTGAACTTTCTGGGATCTAGCACAAAATCACCACATGCCTGGATCCAAGCATGGCTCTACACCGGGACTCTTCACAAGCCCAGCAACACACATACTCCATGCCCCATCCCTGGAAGTGTTGAAGGCCAGGCTGGATGAGGGTTTGAGCAACCTGGTCTAGTGGAAGATGTCCCTACCCATGGCAGGGTGGTTGGAAATAGGTGGTCACTAAGTTCCCTTCCAACCCAAGTCTGTGATTCTATGATAGTGGTTTTGCCTGTTAATCTTGCTTTTTGCTTTCAAGGCACATGCAGTACCTTCTATTTCCATGCAGGAGCTTTGGGAATCTGCCCCAGTTTTCATCTCCTCCTTTGCAGAAACATCCTGTTGTCCTGTTAATAAAACAAACAGAAAATGGCATCAGGATGATGCTCTGTGCTGGCAATGCTAAGTTCATCAAAACAAGACATGAACCTACCACACATTATGGTACTTGTCAGCCAAGTACTGCTGTTTTTCTGTTAAGTGAAATGTTGGACTTATTTTATATATGAAAATATCACTTAACAAACTCTCAGAGTTGTTTGTTAAATGGCTGATCAAAACTGACCCTGAGTTACTTTTATTTTTTCTTCTTTTGTAGCCCAGCCTTGACACTGTTTCTCATAGGAGCTGTTGCAAAACTCTTGCACTTGACAGTCAGCTTAGCAGAAGGAACAGAAACAGCCCACGGGTTTTTAGAACAACAGCAACACAGAAGGACAATAATAACAATGCTATGCACCCAGGATCAATACGGCTTAACCCACATATTTGGAGATGTGTGTCTTCTCCAGTAACCCCAGAGACTACGGCCTCACAACTGGCTGACACACAACCTCTACCAGCCAACAGCATTTCCTTAAGGGGGCAGAGGTCAGGCTGAAACCCACTGGATGCTGAAAATGGAACAACTAAAGTTCCCAACTGGTTCATTATCTCTGTCTCAAGAAATATTCATACAAAACTTTACCTTCGGCTTGATCTTGCTCAGACGCCACAGGATGCACTGGATCACTCTCCCGCGTGCCTTTGGAGTCTTTCAGGGAGTCTGAGGAAAGAGCAAACAAACAAATAAATCCTGCGGCGGTTTCACACCGGAAAAGCCTAGTAGCTCCTTGAGTTAGAGGTAGTACTTAGGTGCCAGCTTCATATTTGGCATTCTGATACGCTGACAGATTTTCTATCTGTTTAACCAAAGCCCTATAAACTACAGAAGTATACTTGTGGGTTTCAACTATTCAAATTGATTTCAGAACCCCTACACTTACCGAGCAGTTTTTTGCCTGAAGTACAAACCTTAAACAAGGAGCTAGCAAGGAAGGATGCCTAAGAATAATCAGCAGAGCTACCGAGAATTTTGTTTCTAACAAATGGAGTGGCACAAAGCTATGAGGAACAGCACAAACCACCTACTTGATAAATAAAGTGATTTATTATTTACTTAGGACAACACTTTTTTGTGGCTGGATTTTCACAAGCTTGACAAACATTAAATCCCATAAATCCCAGTGCAAATCCTAGCCTCATGTCACTTGACGACAGAACTCCCAAGGTCATTATTGTGGCCCAGAGTGCTTTTCTTTTTTGGAGCAGACTGTCAAAATGCACTGCCCACAGCCATACTCTGAAACAGTGGCAAAGTAAGGCTTAAATTAGACAACATAAAGCCCAATTGCCATGCTATCTGGGATTTTAATAAGCACAGGGCATTATTTTCTTGTGTCCAACAGCATTTTCTGACAACAGCCACTTAGTTTTTGCTTGGGGATGGAGAAATGCATAATGCATAATTCCACTGAATTCAGGTAATGCAGCAACGCAGACAGCCGTTTTAGCTCTGTTCATCCCCATAACACACAGCTTTGCCTGGATAAAGAGCCCTCTTTGAGCCTCATTAAAAACCACCGCTAATCTAACTGGACACTTCTGCAAACTACAGGGGTTAAGTCCACTCCAGGTCATAACAGTGGCAACAGATAATCAGGATTTGTGTGAGACACTTTCTAAAGTGCTGCTCGATGGAAAAACGTAGGTGATGGTGCCAAAAGATCTACAAAATGTGATAATAAATTATGTTATGACAGTCTTGTTATAGCTCAACTTCTGGAAGGTCCCTTTCCACAAATCTTACAATATACCCAAGGATACCCCTGTAAAATTCTGTTTCTGAAACTTTCAAATGATAATCTCTGATGGATAAGTGGGAAAGCTGGGTTGTTAACATCTGATCCAAATTTAATAATCTGTAGGAAAGGTATGCACTGAAAGTGTGTGGCTTTAATTAACTGCAAATAATCCCCCAAGGCAAATATTTAATTACCTGCACAGCTTCTTACTTCTTTCGTGGCATGGCAATAAGTTTATAAATCCAAGTTTGAAAGTAAAATAAGTCACTGATGTACAATTTGCTAAACTTTGCCCTTGCTGCACTTTTTTTCACCCTACTGTGGACTTAAAACACTACTCACTGTTCTCAGGTGGACCAGTGTGTCAGTCTTTCATACTGGAATGCCACTTTGTACCATGAGGTACATAGGATTACCCTATCAGCCCAAATCAGAGCAAAAATAAATTAGAATTTCATAAAATTCCAAGTTTAATAAAAAAGCCAGTTGAAGGATCTCTTGGTATAAATGGGAATAGCACTAAAAATCTATAGAGAATTTTTCAAGCAAACTTTAAACCCACTGAGCAGAATTCTGGCTTTCCTGAAGTTCTGGACAAAGCTTTCAGGATATCAAACAAGCCAAGATTTGTGCCACCTGTAACCCCATACCCTAAATTAATATAATATTTTTTTCCTGTATGATACAGAAGCATCCTTGTAAAAGGAACTGTACTGGCAAAGCTGGAATCAGGAGTCCTCTGCCTTAAATACCAAGTAGCCAGGGCCCAAACACAGCCCTTCAGGCAGTCAAAAGTGATGATAAGTGTGATATCACCTGCTAGGGGATGGAGAGCTGCATGTGGCTCTGCCCCATCAGACCCTTAGAGCCACCTTATCCCACACCTCTTGCACAGTACTTCAAACTCCCAGATCAGGGCCTTTAATCTCAGTTCACAGGTGCCACCTTTTTCTCCCAGCATGAGGAATGATTCCAATTTCATGCAAAAATCAATCCACAGCATCAGAGGCACAATTACAGGCTTTGGTCAATGATAACAAATGGAGCTTAAGGAGCTTCATGCCTGGCTGATGTATGTGCCCCACCACACTGCCTTTTGGGCAGGGCTTATGGAAAACTGCAGTTTTCACACAGTGTGGGGTGTCAATGCTATTCCCACCCATTGGCACAGCTGGCAGTCTGTCCCCTCAGGCTTTATTCTTATGGGATTGTAATTTTGTGTTAAACTTTCATTTTTATCATAAACAGTTTTCCTGTTGCTCCAGGGTTTGAGAAAGCAATTTGGCTGCACAGAATTCCAAATTATCCCCCTTTTTTTTTTTTTTTTAAAGCATGTTTCTGAAAAGAACAGCCCATGGGCAGGAGTTACTGTCTGGCTGTAAGAGTCTGCTGTTCTTATTCCAGGAGTAGGAATCAGTCTTGATTGGTGTTACTATGTAGATTCTGAGTTTCAAAATCCTTAAGGTCAAGACCGTGCCAAAGGTTCCTTCTTTTCAAATGCAAATATTGCATCAAATATTCAAGCCAAAAGGTTCAAAGACAGATTTACTTTTAGGATTAACGAGAAGGAAATAAAGCAAAGGAGTAAACCCAGATTTATCAGGAAAATCTGAGCCAAGCAAAAGTGAAAGTGTAAAACCAAATGCAGTGGTCAATAAAAATACTGACGATACACTGTTTCCTATATGCAAGTTTTCAATAGGGTAGTGGTATTCCTCAGACTCAGCTGGTCCTCTCTGCTCCTTTGGAGCCTTATGCAATGAGGCATAAGCCCAGTATTACAGTCCTAAATGATTCCAGGGTTGACAAGAGCTCTGGCCATCCCTAATGCCTTTGTTCATCTCTAATTCACTAGGGAGCTAACTCCTGATATTTTTAAATGGCAGAAAGCAGTGTTAGCCTTCTCCATACCAGCTACTTATCTGTGAAGTCATACCAGAGAATCCAAGTCAGGATATTATCTCACAGCACAGTTTTTTATCTCACAGCTTATTTATTTTTTTGATAATACACGTGCCAGGCACTACCTACCTCAGGTAACTACAAATTGGGACTGTAAAGGTTAACGCTACTCTAGGCAGGACTGAAAAAAATCGGTGTTTTGGATACCACAGTGGAGTACATTTTCTAATGCCATCACTGATCAGACATGAATGAACCAAACATGACATTTAATGACATAAATGAGCCAAACATAGGCCACTTTTATCTACTGTGCAGTCTGAGCATCCCTTAGTCCCCTCAAAATCCTTCCTTGCTGGCTGCAGTGGCAGTGTCCATGTCAGGAGCGCTCATCTCTGCACCCCTCTGTTGTATTGAAACCAGTGTCTCATGGGACTGTGTGCTTGAATCCACCTGGGAATTAGCCCCAACGTTTAACAGCCCCTGAACAAAATCTCGAGAGGCACGAGATGCACTCGACCGGCCGGCTGAGCGACCCGCCGACTGCGATTACTAGCGGAGCAGATGCTCATGCGTTCTAGCGGGGTGGGGTGCCCACGTGCAACAGTGCTGAACAAAATATTTAGACTATAAATAAATAGACTATAAATAAATACTCCCCAAGTATATCATTGCTCCAATATATCAGCTGTATGTTGAATTTGTCTCCAAGAAATGCATGTAGCTTGAACAAATGATCAATCCTACCCTTCCTGCCAATAATCAGACACTATTTTGTCTAAATCCTGCATAAATCCCCGCGCTTTTCCATGCCATTCATAATTTTTTTTGACTGTATAAGGCAATGCTGTTCAAACAAAATTTTGCAAATGCTAAGGAAGAGGGGAAATGGTAAGAACTGAATGTTAAGTGGTTTTAATGATCTTTTAAAATTCACTTCCTCAGCTACACTCTGTATGGCTTATTTACTGAATCGTTTCTAATGTGCAACACACCTGGGTCCTGCACACAACATAGATAAATCACTGTGTTTTAGGGAGCTGTAAGAAGATTAAAGAGGGAAAAAGCTGGTCATTAGGAAAGAAACAGGTTCAGTGCATTTTATTTTTTTAAGCATGATACTGTGAAAAATGACTGGAATATTTCCAGAGTGAAAGAAATCAAGCAGGCGTCTAAAATTACAGGTAATGGTGTGCACGGAGGCTGCCACATGATTAGGGTATTCTTTTGCCTCATAAATTGAAGAAAATGTGTTAAGATGAAGTACTATAAAATGGTGATTTATGAGAAGTTGGGGAGAGATTCTTGAGCTTTGACTTTAAAATGTTATTTTTATATCCACTAAGATTTCATTTTAATCTGTCTTTATGACAGATTAGATTTATTGGAGCCCAAGTTTATATGGATTGGTAAAACAAACCTTTTTAGGTGCAACAACCTGTAGATATATTTTTGCTAGTTTTCAGGTAATAGACCAGGCAGTTCATCTCTGCAGGTGGGGTCCACTGAGTACTTCTCCTACCCATTTGTGCTTCGAGCTGACAGAAGGGCATCTCCTCTAACCTTGCTTGCTGTCCACCTGAGAAATTCCAGGTGCAGCTGGTATAACAACCGAGGGCATCCTGCTGCTGCCATAAGGGGCAGGACCTGTTGTACAGGGCTCTGGGAAAGGAAAAAGCTGAGAAAAACCTGATTGCCTTGGTTACAGCCTTGGTACAGGAGAAGGTGCTGAAGGGTTGGAGGGGGGAGATGGAAGGAGCAGGATCTCTCATTGGACTGACAGGAGCGCAGCTGGATGGCTCCAGGTCAGCTAATATTTAAAAATAAGTAGGATTTAAATAAACCAGCTAAGTAGATTAGTGTTCGCTGTTGCAGCTGCCTGTACTGGCAAAGGGTGGGGCAGAAATACCTCTTGAGTAGTTCAGGGGCTGGACCCCATCTGGATGTGCAACTCAGGTCACATTAAATGGGGAAAAGAGAATAACTCCCATTATATTCAGCTTGAAGTGACCCTTTTGGAGGGTGTTAAGTGGTTGGTTGGCTGGTGGTGGTTATGTCTCTGGTTAAAAACCCCCAAGCCCCACAAATTAGCTTGTGTTAGCCAGTTTGCTTTCATAAGAACCCTTCTAACCAAGGGACAGAAAAATGTTATCACCGTAGCAGGCATGCAGAGCCACAGCTATGGCTGGGGGTGTTGAAACTCTTCCATTAAAAAAGGTTTCTCTTTCAGTTACCTATTATTGAAATTTTTCAGGCTGAAATTTTCCAGGTCTAATCATAGCCCAAGGGTGAAGTAAAAACATTTCATCGGTAGCTGCTGAGCGCTCAGCGCTTCTGAAAATCAGGTCATTCATTGAGATGTCTTAATATATACTTAAGAGCTGATTTTAAACACCTCTTTCTGAACATATTGGCCTTTCAGTCAATCCTTTTCACCCACTCATCAATAACTAATTTACATTGATTTGCACAGCTCCCCTGCATTTGAAAAGCTCTATCTTTTAGTTTGTCCCTTCTCAATCATTTATGTCTTAGGACATCAAGATTTTTTCCATAGCAAGAGCTACCTCAGGCCAAACAGCAATTTATACCCATTATGCTTTACAGGAAGATTTACAGGCTTCTGGGTTGCCCAAAGTAAGTTTTCAGGGCTAACCCCTAGCCAATGTACATACTTAATTCTGTTCCTGACAACACAAGCCCTCCAGCTGACTGAATCTGACTCCATTTCAGAGAATGTAGAAAAACAGTGACTTGCTTTAAATGGCATTCCCATAGGAGCCCAGACTTTGGTGAACACCTGGAAATAATTAATCGCTACTTTATTTTTAAAATTAATTAGCATATGATTTAATTTAGTTGACCTTCAAATGAAAATTCAGTTCTTATTAAGTGCTAATGAATTAAAATCAGCGTATTGTGCACAGAAACTTTGCTGTGATTGCATAATGGGGAGTTATGCTTCACCTGTACTAAATCCAGTTCCTTTTTACATTTGCCTGACAGAAAGTTCTATCATTAAATCAGGTTAAATGGTAATTGGTAAAAGAGGTAACTGAGATGAAAATGCAAATCACTCTCTCACACGCACGCATGCATGTGCATGCACACATGCTCTATTTAGCAAAAATTAATCACAGGTTCAAACCAATCTATATATACTATATGGCCCATTTTAAATGAGTTTGTTGCCCCAGCACAATCTTGTACAGACAGGCATAGCAGACTGAGTGCAGCCTGCCTGATACGTGCTTTATCTGCTGCATAAACATTAATGACTTTAATCACTTTGCTCTGCCCTTACACTTCATAAAGAGAAGCATCTCTCACTTGAAACACGCCATGGATAAAGGATCTACTTCCATATGCACAGTAATGAAGCGCTGCAAAGGTGTTGCCTGGAGATGTCAGCTTCTCCCCCCCCCAACCCCACCGAGAGATGGTACTTAAGCATGCAAGTTTACAAGGGTAAAATTGCAACAGTTCTCTGCAGACAGTGGAAAGAGAAACTTGGCACAGATTGGAATGAGAGGATACCTCTACAGCACAACATCAAACATCTTGATATTCTTAGAATATGACTGTCCTTCTTTCTTTTTTCTTTTTCTTTTTTTTTTCTATGGACAGATAAGCACTCAAAAAATTCGTTTTGCTCAAAGGCCATGTGCAAACTGGGCCTTTGTGGACATTTTTTTTTCCTGGACAGTGTCTCTTCTACTGTAACGGAAGAGATATACTTTTACATTAGTGTGAGATTTGCAGTCTCACAGGAGGTTTTAATTTGAATCTGAGCCCCTCAAAATGTGATCCCTGCACTGTCCCACACTTATCATGAAAACTGCTTTCATCTTCCCATCCTTCCCCTTTCCTTCATAAAGAAAATTATAAAGATGACTCACGCATGACAAAAATACTAGATCTTCATGGTAGCAGAGATGCACGTGCTGTGTTTTGAATATCACCACATTTTAAAGCAATAAATAACTACGTCAATGGGTTTGCTATATTCTAATCCCAAAAATATGAAGAAAAAAAAACCCAGAAAAAAAACTAGTCAGCTCTAATGGGACTCAAAATACTTGTTTTGGTGCACTCACCAGAGCTGATATTTGAAAGACTGTTATACTTCCATAGCAGGCATGGAAACCTCCTATTCTGAGCGGTTTAAACTATGCATTTTGGGAATATGCATTTTGGGAATATGCACTTATTTGCCACAAATCTCCTTTCACAGTAATTAGGTGGAAGGACTGGGAAAATAATAATTTCTCTAAATGCTGTACATCCAGTTCACTTAGTTGAAGATGAACTACAGAAATCAGTATGTTCCAGAACCTGGTAGGCTTTAGCTGTGTTAACTCAGTGGGCAAACAATTTGAAGGCTGAAATTTATTTTGGGAGCAGCAGGTGTTTTCAGAAATGCCAGGATTTTGTAAAAGTGCCATTTCCCAAGTGGTAGCAAGTTTTTTTGTAACGCTAGTATTCATTTTAAAATAACTCAAAATCTAAAATCACAGAATCATCAAAGAATCACTGAATGGTTTGGGTTGGAAGGGATCTTGAAGATCATCTCATTGTAACTCCCCAACAGGGACACCTTCCACGAGACCAGGTTTTTCAAAGCCCCATCCAGCCTGGCTTTGAACACTTCCAGGGATAGGGCATCCACAGCTTCTTTCGGCAACCTCTTCTAGTGCCTCTCCACCCTCACAATAAAAATCTAAAAAACCTGAAAATCCTCTGATGGAAATAAGGATTAAAACCATGGCCTGGTGCGTGCGGTGGCCTCATTGTTCCAAATTCTTGGTTCCATTAGAAAAAGTAGCAAGCAAATCCCAAAACATGGTCTTCTCTTTTCTTTTTTATTCCTACTTGTATAGCTTTACAAACAAAATATACAGAGGAGAGTCTGTCTTGCTCCTTTTTCTATATCAGATGCTTTCCATCTTAGTTATGAGGAGAGGTAGGACATCAAAGACATAATACACTTTGGATCTCTCAGGGCACTATCTCTCCATCGACCTCTCAAGAGAAGAGGAGAAAACACTATATATATTCTTAATGTATCATAGGAAAAGTGAGACCTATAGCACCAATATGACTTCTTTCCTGAGAAGAGATTATAAATACAGTGGGGCAAAAATCTGGAGTGGTTACACATTGAGATGGCCACTGAAAAGCTTATCAGAAGACTGTTGTCTTTGTAGTCAGGAACATGCACTCAAAACAATACCAAGTTGTTGGGATCTTCAGTACAACTGCAGACAGCAAAGGAAAATACAAACCCAAGGCCTCACTGGGAGCCTCACACAGTGAAACATACCGTAAACCCAGCTGATGGGGACTCCTACAGATACAGGATACATAAACAAGGCCAAATGTCATCAAGACAAGAGAAATTAATGTCAGGCAACCAGCAGCCATGCTGGGACTGAATCCATCACTATTTCTGCCATCCTCTAGCCTTGCCACAACTTCAATCTGTGAAGCAGCAAAAAGAAGTGCTCCAGCAAGGGTTTGTGGCTTCTTTTTTTTTCCGTGCAGGATCAATCAATCAGTTAAAAGAGCCCTTAAATCAACCTGCACAAGGCTTTGAACTCATAATCAGGTAAGTATGTGGGCTCTCCAGCACGTGGCTTTGGAACAAAAGGGCAGGATCTCACACCCTGTCACACTTATCTAGAAAAATGAGAAGAGAGTCAAGCAGTGATGCTGAATTAAACATTAAATCTTTTAAAATAAATAAGTTAATGGATGTTAATAATTATGTTATCTCAGTGAAATGCATTAAAATTTTCTATTAGTCTTTCTTGAAGGCTGTACTGATGAACTGTATTTATCAGAGATAGCGTAACTCCTGTTTTGAATTACCAGTAGCGAACATTTTATATATCAGCCAGGATTTTTCCTGACGTACCCCCACAAAAATGCCAAAAATTGTAGACTGGTACAGCAATTAATAGTGTGATTATCACAGAGTATCAAAAACAGTACAGCTGTGCCCTGGTTCCTATCTGTAAACCAACAACTCCACAGGAAAAATCTCAGCTTGAAACATTTAAATTAGATCATCTCTCTTGTTTCCTAAACTCCCTGTCATTTGGCCCTGTGACACTTTTAAATATTTATCACAAACTAAATGATCTGAGTGCCCAGCACAGTCTGCACAAGATAAACAGTACTTTCTCCCTCTCCATTATGACTTCATCTCCTCCTGTCTCCTCCTGATGTGTTTATAGCTATTGTGTTTTTCTTTTCCTGCATCAGGAGAGCACTGAACAGGGAGCTGATTTTGCTGAGATAGTCATGCACACTTAACTTTACGCCTGTGAGTCATCTCAGTGAGCCCAGGCTTTAGGCTTATTTTGGAAATGTCATGTATGATATTTTAGCATTAACTCCATAACAAGGGGACTTAGGAATTCACAGTGTCACTCCTAACCGGCACAACAGCTGGTGTCAAGTACTTCATTACAAACACTTTTGTAAATGTAAATCCAAGCATTTACCTATTTCTGTATTGTTCAACTGTGATTTGGGCAATTTCCACACAAAGGAAAATAAGGCTTCATGAAACGTCCACTTGGGACTGGGTATTTCAAAACACAATTTCCAATCTGTACCTTTATCCTCACTCAGCTCTGTGTCTTCTGATGGTGATAGGCTGGCTGCAGCTGAAGGTTTTGTCTCATCTATAGGAACAAAGAAAATGAAAGCGAAGTTATTCATTAGATAGCAAACTGATGGACCACTTTACTGAAAAAAAGTGTTATGCCTTACTGAGGCAAGATATTAGACTTGAATTTCATTTACTGGGCTTCCATCCATTCACTGGCCATTACTGATCTGATTGTCTTTCCTAAACAAGAGGTAAACCTACATTCCAATACTGCCAGATCAAGTCTATATTTCAATTCCTCACAATACAGCAAGAGAAATAGCTATTGGTTTCATGGGTAGGCTGGTGTTGCTATTTGCTCTGAAATTCCTTTTTTCATTTAATCCATCTATTTTGAGAAAAAACAATTATGCCATTCTTAACTTTAATCATGTCCATGAATCCCATTGAAATCCAAATGATTAAATGCAAATGCTTTCCTGACAATAGAAGCTTTCATGAATCAGGACTGAAAATTTAGCAAGTCCCTAAAAACATGTGGCTTGGAGTTTTTTAATGGTAGAGCAGGCAGGTAAAACTACTTCAGTTAATAGATACAAGCGATACCTGAATTCAAAAGAATTTTTAAACTTTCGCTGTTGCTTTTTCTGCGTAATTTTTATAGTTCTAAAACCTTTATAAGCTTTTGTTTTCATTTCTAGGCTTTCATTTCTTTCAAAAGACTTGTCTCTGATGATTCTGACAATTTTTTTTTCCTAATACAGCCATCGAGTATATTTAACTACCTTGAAACAAGAGCTCAGAACCACCTGCCATGTTGTTTCTCCACGTGTTAAGTGTGAAGTTCATTGATGATAGACTGGAGGCCAGACTTTAAAAAAACCCCACACATAATAGCTGAAAATTTTCAGTCTTCTCAGACTATTACTGCTTTTTCACTAACATAGGTTTCTATATAATACATATTTTTCTCTATAATAGCACTATATTTTTCACTATAATAAGAATATATAACTATTCGTGTAATGGACTGGGTAAGAATGCAGTGTCAATTTTTTTGTCCTATATTTTCTTTCACAGTATCAAGGATATGATTTGTCCCACTCAGATGAAAGTTATGCTTTTGGGTTTAAAAAATACAAATAAGAACTTTAACATTTAATGGCATTGCTCGTAACAGCAATTGCTTGTAGTGTTTAGAAATGTTTTAGGCATACAACCGAAGACACTGGAAAACCAGGTAACCTTCCAGTGCCAAGAGAAGGCACAGAAGCAGCAACCTCAAAGTTCCTGGTGATGCTTTGTCTCTGCAATGCATAGGCTGGAAAGCAGCAGCAACTCATTAGGTGGATGTAACTAACTCGAGGTAATTGTGCCCCTCTGTTCCTGTCACTATGTCAACCAGGCGGGATAATTGTTAAGCCAAATAATTTTTTTCCCCGTAACACCGTGTGTCTGTGGCCGAAGAGGTGATTAATGGGCTGTGCGTGGGCACAACGCTGTCTTTAGGCTTATACCTAAACCGCGTTCCTAAAGAATGACATTTTCTGGATCCCAGACTTTAAATGTCTGGATCTTTTCTCTGACGCTCTCCCTGAGAGTAACGAAACATGACTACCAATGTAAGATAGCACAAGAATGTACCCCATGGCTCTGATAAGCCAGCTCTGACAGCTCGTATTGCTACAAGTCGTAATGACGGTATTGGGAAAAACACAGTGCATTTAAGACACCTACAGTAGCGAAGTAATAATTCTGAGAGGTAAATATTCCTTCATTCTCTTGGGAAAAAAGAAATGCATTTAATTCAAACTGTTTTGTGAACCAAAATACCAGGGAAATACACACCCCATCAGAGTGACTATCACTGACAAGCACAGGGGGCTGTATTGGGCATCTGTAGATGCTATAACTGAGTTTAACAGGAACCTCTGCAGCTGCAGCCAGGAGCTCTGGGCAGTAGTAGTTCTTAGGTGAGCTGGTAGCCAAGCAGTACATGGTATGGTTAAAAGCTCAGTATTGCTTGGAAAAAGATATGCCCCAACCTAGTCAGAGATTCAAAACAGAGTCTCGATTCCGACAGAACAACTCATTCTTCTCCCTGGTCCCCTTTGCCTGTTTAAAATATGACTAGCATGAAAGTGAAAAACCCGGGAAAGGAAATGTGGTTGCCCTCCAGCATTCACAAAACACCACTGAATGCTTATCTTGGGGAGGATAAATTTTGCTGAGGTCCACGGCAATCTAGTTTATTCTTTAATACTGTGTGCCAAGGGCTTCATCTCCCACTGCCTGCCCCACGTGAGGACATACAGAAGAGGTGATAAAGAGGACATAAAACACAGAAGGACTTGAAGCACGTGTGGACAGCCTCAGATGTTAGCACTCAGCTGCAGAAGAGTGACCTGTGGAGGGCAGGCAGTAAAAAGCTGCACTTCCACATACACAGTGCCCAGTGCACAGGACAAAAAGGAGGACCCTTGTTACCACAATGAAGGAAGCAGACCAGATAAGTCAGGAATCTAGGCCTTCTAAATTTATCTGCCGTGTTTGCTGACTGGCCTTCTTCAGCTCAATTTCTCCACATATTGAAAACAACCTGATTAAAACAATCTGATTAAAAAGAAGTTTCAAAGCAAACCATTTCATTCCCCCTGGATTAAGTATGTTTAGGCAACATGATGCATTACAATGAGAAAAAACCCAACCATATGAGAAAAGCATTGTGTTACATATAATATTTCACTAAAAGAAATACTTAAGAATTAAGGGAATATATAGACATTTTGATTTCCACTTTGGCTCTTTTGGTAACTGATTAATTCTAGCTGTCTCTTGCACTGAACAGAGGTGGGCAGGATGAAAAAAACCAAGCATAAACAGAAAAGAAAAATAGAAAACCTATTGTGAGCACAGAGTGACACTGTATTTCAACATACTGAGCTCACTATTATTTATAAGCATGTCACCTGCAAAACCCCCTGCTTGTGAACTCTGACATTCACTCACAGCATAATCAATATCTTTCTGTATGGATTTAAATTTTCAAAACTGCTGAGACTTGTGCAGATATTTTTTAAAAACTTGAAAATACCTTCTAAAATCTTCCAAAGTTGAGTTTTCATCAAAAGGAGCCTCCCGCCTGCTTCCTTCTTCTCCAAATTTCCTATTCCCCCATTTCTATTCTATGCAGAGGGGAAAAAAATTATTTCTTGCTAGTGAGAAAATTAGTTAGAGGGAGTTCACCTTAAAGGGAGAATGTAGAGCTAGTAAGCTGGAGAGAGAAGTCTGCATTCCTGCACTGCAACACATCCATTCATAATGAATGAAGTTTCGGCCTCTGATGGGAGAATTGCTCAAGATCTGAGCTAATCTGGTGAAAGTGTCCAAACATTCCCCTTCAATAGCACTCACTAAGGTTATTGTTCACCAAGTGGATAAAGCCTAAGATAGGTCTTTAAGGAGCTGGGCACAAACCTGCTTCTTGGCTCTGGGCCTCAGTTTCATCAGTGTTTTGCTTCTCCGCTGTGCCATCACCACCTATTGAGAAAAACACATAAAAATTATTTATGATACATCTTTTTATTGGTAACAGTAGCAGCAATATTAATTGTATCCAATTCAGCACAAACTGCTAATTTACAGCAAGGCGCTGTGATAAAAGAGGAGAGATGTAAAGGTAAACTGAAAACACCTGCCAACAGGACCAGTTCCATTTAAACCAGGCATGTTTTCATATCTTAGGATGAGGATTATAGATTTTATCTCAATAGGCTCACTGAAAATAATGATACCAAATAAACGGATGCTTCCCTAAACACTCTCTGCAATAAATGAAATTGTTACTTGAACTTCATCTATGTATTTTATAAAGAGTTTTTTCCTAGGATTATTTTCCTCCAGTAACATTTCCCCAGGATCCTTGAAGTGGCTGTGTTTCTGACTTGCAAAACTCCCTTGGATGCCTATGGAAGGTAAGAATCACCTGAACTGAATTTTAAAGCAAAAGCCACAATGCCACTTAACATAAAGTATAAAAATGCATCACAAACAACTGTAAAGAAGAGAGCAAATCAAACCAAAGTAAGATTGCTAGGACAGAATGCATTTTCCCTCTTTTTACATTCACATTCATTCCCAATTTTCTCTCCTACTTTGCATTCATTATCCATTTTCTACCCTTTTGGAAGGCAGGTAGCAAACAGCGAATTACCACCAAGAACAGTAATACCCTGGGCAATGTCTATGGCTCTCTTAACCTTTGCTTGCCCTGGTGAGAAATATATTAGGAATTCTGTATTTTCAACGATGGAGAAGGCTCTTTTAGCTTCATAATAATATGAGAGGCTGCAGTGCAGCATGCGGGATCAGATGCGATGGCCACGCTCCCTCCTTTCCAGCACGGCGAGAACAGCTGAGTACCAGCCTTAATGAGGCATTTGAAAAACTGACTGCTGAGCATATACACTGGGAGAAAGGAAATTCATTCCCAGGCCTGGAAATAGCTTGATAATGATACACATATTTTTTTGCGGTGATCTTTGGTGGCTCCTGGGTTTTTGTGATCAGAGCTTCTCTAAAGTGACACTGCTAAAGTTCCTCACCTTGCTTTTACTTAGCACATGGAACCTGATGAAGGGAACAGCAGTGGTCCAAATGCGATTAGGTGGATGGAAGGAAAACAGAGGGAGCAGACAGCACAGACAGGCAGATGTACATCTGGTGGCACGCCACATCCAGCTCCTATTTAAAGGCTGAGCTATGATGCTTTCCCTCTTTCCAGCAGGCAATTCATCCTGCTATCCAGCAGATGGGACTAGTGGAGAAGTATTTCCAAGGCTGACCCTGCACAGAGCTGCTCCCAGGAGGAGAGGAGATGGAGCAGGAGTTTGACACCCCTCGCCTGAGATGGGGGAGGTGGGCAGGGTGCAGCTGATGGCCAGCAGCGGGGACTCAGGCCTCCTGCCCCTCTGGTAACTCTTTGTCTTGATTCTAACCAGCCTTAATGGGTGACTTGCTGGAGTGATTTCTTAGCATATTAGTGAGCTCTAACCTGTTAAAAATCGCATTACATGGATGACCAAAATGGCTTGATAAAACCTGCTGGGTTTTTCCTTCCCCCACTTGTAATCAAAAAGTATTACTTTCAAAAGCAGTGTTCTGCCTGTCCACACACAATAGGAGGACCACATGCAAAACAGAAATCTAGCTGTACTAGAAGATAAACTTTTTTCTCCCCCTCCCTTTTTCTCTTAAAACACAGGCTTGGCACTCTGCAAGCTATGTAGCCATCAGTTCATAAACAAAAAAAAAAAAAACCTTTTCATCACCAGGATGTGTTTCAAAGGGATAAAGTCACCTAATTCAGGAGCTACAGAAAGAAAAAGTATGTTCAAGACAATCCTATAAAACAACAGTGCAGCAGCACTGGAAAAATCTTTACCAGTAGGTCAGACCCAAGGAGGTTATTGCATCACTGTGAAATGAGCAGTGCCAAAGCATAAAGGATTTAATTATGGTCAAGTGCAACATGTTTCACTCCGTGCAAAAAGACTTTACATTCAGAAAAAGCAGGTCAGACATAAATGGTAACTACTGATATATCACTGAAAATCATTTCAGCCATTACCTTACAGCATTCACAATGCAAAGCTCCATTTCCAGATGATACTTGTTTCTCATGACTATAGCCATGAGTTATTTGACTAAAACCAGGTATTTCAAGAGTTCATTTATGTTTATTACAAAGGGACTATATCTCTTGTTTAAATCACTTACTCAGAGCAAACTTTAACTACGAGAAAAAGTTTAAGTGATCATCTGGTTCAGCAGACTATCTGTTTTTTCAATCCTAAATCTATTATTTCACTGGACATTCACTGTTTACAGGTGGTCTAATGGAACAAAAATTACAGGATTCTCAACATGTTTTCCGTCTAACACTTTATTTTGTCCCTTTAGAGAGAAAAATGTAAAAGACTTTAAGCAGGAACTTCACCTCTTGTACTCTGACCCACCGACTGACTGGATCGTGACATGAAAATTCATCTCGATCAGCACACTGAAAGTACGTGCTGTGCCTATCAAGTGACTTTGACAGAAATACAGAGAAGGGAATGCTAAAAAATGAAGAGTGGACAAGTGATGCTCAAGTAAATGACTTGCAGAAGGAAGGGTTAAACTCTGCTTGGCCTGGAAAATCTCTTTATCTCAGGAGAAAGGGAGAAAGCAGAGCACAAATACACCAATAAGAAAGCAAACTATAGGGTGAGGAAGTGACTAATCCCAAAGCCTCTGACAAACAGTTTTTTCCATTTTTAAAAAACTCTTCTAATGAGTGTGATGAAGAGTCTTTCTGTAATTATTGCTCTCCATTGGAGCTGGGTGCAGAGCAAATGGAAAGGCTTTAAGAAGCACATGCTTAAGGCAAAGAGATGGAAATATATTTTACAAGAGTAGCAAGCCAATTTTTCCACCATATTTTTACTCACCCCTGGCTCTCCTTTTCTCTAGGCAGAAAAGCCAGAGCCAGTGCATTTCCCTTGAGTCTTCCCCATGACATTATTTATAATAAAAATGTCTTTTCCACTGGATGGCTTCTACAGTATCTGCCATTATTCTCTTTCTACTACTGCAGCAATTGGTGATTGCATTTCCTTTAGGTGAAATCTGTCCTCACGATATTTGCTTTTCTATTATACTGGTAATTGAACAGCAATCTGTCACTCACTCCAAAGGAGATACACAGGAAGTGGCGAACGACATGTCGTGTCATTTTAGGCCACCAGCTGTAAATGATTTTGAGCCACATCACAAAACAAACGGGAACATATGTTTCTTTTCCCTTGGCATGACAGTCAGTTGAAAAAAAAGCAGGAGATTGAGAATTACGGTAGCACCGCACAAACAAAATCAGACACTCAAATATATCTACTCCTGACCATACATTTTGCTTTCTCTTGCCAAGGTGACTATTGCCTGTTAGGTTCTTCCTCTCTCCGCTGGGTATTTTCTTTGAGATCATCAAGAAAATCCATGCCCCTCCCCCAACTGATATATTTGGTAGAAAAGAGGCTAAACAAGGATCAATCAGCACGCTCAGCAAGCTGGCAAAGCGAGTAGCATTTCTAACTCAGCCTGAAAAGTGGATACTCCGTGAGTGCCTGCCCACTTTCTGTAACAAAGAGGCATTTAGCATGCACAGTGAGGTGCCAGATGCAGTAGCAGCCCCCAAATGAAGCAGATAATATGATAAATAATAAGCCAGCAGTCAGATGGGAGAGGGCTGGGACAAGATCCCCATGAAAGGACAGGGGACAAACTCTCAGAGCAGGTATTCTTCCATTTTCTCTCCAACAGCCTGGAGGCATGTGGCTTTTTACATCTTCCACTGTTCTTGTGACAAACATGGGAAGTCAAAAATATTAATAGCCTGCTGGCCTCTTGGCTCTTCCCATTTCGGAGCTGAGTAAGTGCTGGGTTTGCTCATACATCTACTCCTCCTCAGCAGCACCTTTCTTCACAAGCAACTGGCGACACGCTTAGAGCCAAGGCTAAAGTCAGTGTCTCAAAAACTGGTGCAAAAAGACATTTTTTTGGAAGAAAACAGAATTGTAGATAACGTACTTTTCATTTAAAAGAAGAAATTCTGCAAAATCTGTACAAACCAGTCTATTTTTACCCCTCCAGCACAGAATCATGGAATATCCTGATTTGGAAGGGATCCACAAGGATAATTGAGTCTAATTCCTGAACATAAATGTTATTAATAATAAAACTGTTTTCACTCCTGAGAAAGCTGTACTTATATCATCCATAGGGTGTCACCAATCAGAGTAAGGTTTCTTCAAATGTCCTCCTCCTTCCCAGAGTAGAAATAAAAGTGACAGAGGGCCACCACCTCAGGTTCACATCTTTATCTGTGCAGGCACCACATCCTGGAACACCAGGTTTGATCCTGCTACATCCCTGCATCGCTCTGTCATACAAGTCTGGGAGCATCCTCTGGTTCTCTGGGTGGCCAGCAACCGTGGCATCTCTCTATTGGTTTGGCCTGTGCTTCTTTTTTCTATGACAAATGCAAACACAAACCAAGATCTGTCAAACAAAGGTGCCAGTTTTGATTTATCTTTTTTACAGCACAAAAATATTGCCATGGTAATCATACTAATGACATGAAGTTCCTTCTTGTACAAGAGGGAAACTAATTAATGAGAAAATTAAAAATATAGGCCTTGATCTTACAGCTGTTACATTCTGCACACAAGTAGATAGGCTGGCATCAGTGAAACTCCTAAAATGTGAGAAGAAAGCGCACGTGTATCCATATAGAAACTCAAGATTATATAGCCTGCAACCATTTTCAAACTGTTCCAGTGGCAAAATGATATCAGACATAAACCAAGAAGCACATACACACAAAGGCCATTATTGCAGAACTACAAACACATTAAAATGAATCATTAGGGTGGTGGCCTGAGGTTACTGAACACTTTCAGTTTGCATTTTAATTTCTTTTAATTAAATTATGATTTAGGTCAGTTTTAATCACTACTTGTATATAACCCCTCTGGGGTAAATTTTAAGAAGGGTTAGTAACGAGTTATCTGCGGTAATTGTTTAATGGAGTTATGAGACTTCTTCCCTCTCTGCTGCTTCAACAATTCACCTCATTGCAGACGCAGCCCTGTGAGTGCACCCAGCCCAGCAAAGCTGTCAGCCCAATAAATAACAGGGTTCCATTTCCATGCAGCATTTTGCCCAGGAGTGTGGGAAAAGAATGACAAAACTGTAGCTTGAGTGGATTATCTCAGAAGTTAAAAATAGCACTATTGTATTTCACCTATTTAATGTCCTGAGAAATACAGGAGTGTCAGCTAAAGCCCCACTGAAGTCACCAGGCGTGTTCCCCTTGCCTCACTCCTCCGTGGGTCACACACTAGGCAAGTAACTTGGCTTTGCTATGCCTCTCCTGGCTAAGGAAGAACAGGGGAGAACAGCTACAGCACAAATGAGGTGCTTGGAAGACAGGAGCACTCTGAATTGCCCCAACTCACTTCATACCTAGACTGGTGGGAATGCTGTGTTTGGCTTTTCACTGGGTGCAATTCTCCATCGACTCGGGTTGTGCAGTACGGGTGCCAGGGAGGGGACATCAAACATTTCATTGCCAAGGATGCTGAGCACTGCTATTTCTGTGACTGTTTAAAACATTATGAAGGCAGACATCTCCTGGAAGCTCAAGCTGACCAACGTAACCAGAATACGGATGGACATCACACCCTAGATGTCACAGCCCATGCAGAGGACAAAGATAGAACTGGCATTTTGATGGAAAAAAATACACACACTGCTGCAAAGGTATTATCACTGTTATTACAGTGTATAAAAGGAGACAGAAATCACTTATGTGAGTTGATGCATGCTCAAGAGCAGCATGGAGGAGCCCTGACTCCTGGCCCTACAGTTAGTCCTATCCAAGAGACAGAGAAAGAAAAGGACCCCATGCGTGAAGGTCACAATACAGTCACAAATTTTGTCATTACTATATCAATTTACTCTTTTTTCTTTCCTGGTATGCCTAAGGACTGACTAACTGCACACCACAAAAGACAGCCACACAGCTTCTTTCCCAAGCTGTCAAAATAAAACATGAGACCTATTACAATTTTTCACAAATTGAGGAAACAGACAGAGAAGCCACAGAGGAGAATACACTCATTAAAAACAGCATAAAATGCAAACAAAACCATGGACTATTTTGCATCAGTGTTTCAGAATGAAGGGACCAGCCCTGTCATCTCCTGCACTGGACCCGAACAATTGTGATGGTTCTCTGTTATTCACATCATGCTTAGAAATGAGCAATGAATTCCTTGACAGATGAGGCCCCTGCAGGTACGCCGGTGTGTGTCACTGTGTAGAACTCTCCTCTGACAACATTGCATTAGTCACTTTAGTAACTTAGTATTTTTCACCTTAGCTCATCTCAGGAGGAAGAAAATCTACTCCGGAGCATTCAGGGCAAAACCAGGAATTGCAACTGTTTGCCTGGTGTGGTTACACAGACGTACATTAGGTCACTAAAACAAACCCAAATGAGTAAATGGCCAACACAACAGGACTGCACATCACCTGTGGAGGCCAAAATGAGCTGTGTTTCCCAAGCCATCTTGTGTAGCCACTGCACGGCAATTTAATGGAACAGCAGAAGCCACTTCAGTGATTGAAAAGATTCTTCTAAGAAGTGTTTGCTCAGAGAGCAAATACAACTCAAAACACAGATAACATCCTGTTTTACCCCTGGCTAAGTGGAAGGTGATCACCCAATATTCTGAAAGCTGTAATCAGTCAAGACAGATGGTGGACTTCAAAACAGAAGTGAAAAGAGAAGCTATCAACCACAGTGGATGGGGGTTAATAGCCACCCTTTAAATATAACCCATCTGCATTAAGGTGAAACGTTTCACAGGCATGTTTGATACACATGCTTCCCAGGGAACTTCTTCTGTAGTACTTTATCTTCATTTAACATTTTATTTAAGGATTAGGTCTAGTGGCAAAAAGAAGACAGCAACTTCTAAGCCATCTTAATAAGAAGGAGCACTTTTAAGGCTGAGTAAGTGACTGTGTGTTTTTTGAAGTATAATTACGTGTCTTGACGTTCATTTTTAGTAGATTATCAGTGGAGCAGAAATTCACTGAAGAATATGACTGCCCTGTGGGATGCAAAGAAGGAGTGTAGCTACAATTTATCAAACGATAAAGGCCTGCTTGCTATTAACTGCAGAACATTTTAAAACTAATCAGAAGTCAAAGCTAGTTAATATTAATTCATACCTTAAAGAGAGAGACAATCAGGCCTGCACAGTGTTGGAGGGGCCTAAGAGAAGATGCTTTGTACCCCTTTGTACCCTGTGTAATGGCAGCACAGAGCAGCTGCTGTACACATCCCCCCAGCCCCAGAAAGGATGGAGCCCACACCAGCAGAATGCAGCATAAGCCAAGTGCTGTGGACTCTGGTGGTGGGTGCATACACTATATCTCTCCCCGTGAAGCTAGGGAGTGAGCAGCACAGCTGCAAAATTCATGGTATACTGTTGCCGTGGAATTTTGGTGCTGGAAAAAATCTCCAGAGCAGTTAATTGGGGGTGAGATAAGAAAGGGTTTATTTTGCCAAGGTTAAGATGTTACAAGACGCGCGCAGGCCGTGCCTGGGATGTTACATTTTATAATACCATCCATCCAATCCCAGATGTGTCCACCCTGTGGCCTTTACTCTGGACCACCCCAGGTCCACCCCCTGAGAAATGGGTCTGGGGGTTTTGGGACCCTCTGTTCATCCCACCTTCCTCTTCATCAGAGCACAAAGGGTACATAGTTACCTAATTCTTGACCGTATTCTGTGGTTTAGGCCCTGATATGCTGTTATTCCAACAATCTAGGCCTTGCCTTGACAAAAGACTAAACATCTCTGCTGTGTTCAGGAGTAGGATTGACATAGGGAGCATAGAATGGGGTAAGAGGGTTAAGGAATATGTAAACAAGGGTGCTAGAGAAAGGGAAAGGGACAAGGGACAAAGGAGGGAGGGGGTGCTGCTTTTAAAACCTACTTATAAAACTTATAAGTCTTACAAATATTAGAAAAATAAAAAACCATTAGGGGCTTAAGGCATCAATACAAAGGAGAAGCAGGAGTTAATTGTGTTAATCTCACAATTAAAGGACTAAGCCTGAGTCTTACACACTGAGTTTTATTTTCTATTCCCAAAACTACGTGCTTTTTATCATTGCGTGAAAACATTTTTGGGAGAAGGGATGAGGAGCCAGGGTGTCTCCCTCTCAGTGAGCATCCTACTGAATGGCTCTGACCTGCTGGACCAGTGAGTTGTCAAGATCAGATGCCATTTCATTTCACCTCATTTCTGCTGTGCACTCCAATCACCAGACTGACATCTCTCATGGACAGAGCATCCACCAAGTCATGCAGGTGCCTGCTGGTGAGCCTGGACTCCTGACACTGCCAAGCAACATTCAGACATGTGATGTTACCCTTGAAAGACAAGAGCACAAAGTGTGATGACCCCATCAGGCAAAGGAACCAATTCTTATCAACTCTCTTAAAGGTGATTTGTGTTCATTTTGACCTTCCTGGCTTGGCTTATCCATCAAACTTTTCTCCTTCCCACCAAGTGAATGGAAAGCAGATAAAATTCATCCTGGATGAACAACTCGAACAGTCCAGCTCCTCACACAGACACTGAGCCTCAGCACAGGTGATCATGGGAGACCAACAGCCTATCAATCTATCAGGAGGAATCTGAGTATTCATCTGGGGAGTAGCATATGAGAAAAGCTGGAGCAAGACAACTTGCAGAGCTCTAGGTCTGTCTTCACATCCCTTGAAGGAGGGCAAGGAGGGTCCTGACCTCAAGAGGGACAGAAACGGCTTTTGCTGCATGGATTGATAAGTTTTCTGCCGGAAGAGGAGAAGATCAGGCATTTGTGCTGCTGTTACCAGATGTATTACTTATCTTTGACACAGTATTGATCCGCACAGACCATGGTGGGAATGGATTGGGCAGCTCTTGGGCAGGTTCCATGTTATATCTGAGAAATCCCATAAAGAAGGAAAGGGCAAACAGTTTTGCTTATCCCACTATTGGGAGAATCTATTGCACACCCCATGCTGTTCATTACATATGGGAGGATGTGTGGGGTGGTAGGTAAGAGAAACAAGGAGCATTTTAAATTTTTGGTTTTTTAGGCTTTTGTAGAAATGGTTTGCTTTTGCTTGGTGACAACAAATAGGATGACAATGGGCGACCTGTGGCATTTGTGCCAACTTGTGGCCACTACGCTGTGACAAGCACTGCCATTTTGTCTATGTAACTATTTTAGGATTGTGTTATGGAGCTACTGAAGGCAGACGTGCTCGGTTTTGTTTAGTGCCAAACACATCTCGCTCACCTGAGACTTTAAAATCACTCAATCATTGAATACACCTGACTGAGGGAAAGGCAAAATTATCTCTGGCTGCTTTTACTCTCCCAGGATGCAGGAAAGGGGAGGGAGGAAAAAAAAAAAAGAAAATCACACTGCATGTTTGCACATGTCAAACCCAAAACACTGCAGGGAACCTGGGAGTAAAGGATGTTTCTCCAAGTATCCAGTCTATCCATTTCCCCAGATAGTATCCCTATAATGAAAAACTACCAAATACAGCCATTGACATGAGAATCTGCTGTGCAGTTCACACTTGCTTTTCTCTATCAACAGTCTGGAGGCAGAGAACAATCTATCTAATAGTATAATAACAGACACCATTAATACTTTAGAGGTTCAATATAAAATTGCTTTCATTAGCATGTCAAGTGTTTATTTTAGCTTACTGCAAAACAAGCTCCTTTCATACAGCCACTTACTCAACTTTCCTTGATTGCAAAGAGGGTAATAATGAAGGAACCTACTATCCCTGATCTTCTGTGGAGGTTTGTACATGCACTGAAAAGATATTGCTCTATTACCGCTAGCCAATGAACCAGCCTGGCACGCTGGAGAAAAATATTACAGCAGAAATATTACTGTGGAATAGGTTTTAGAGACTGCCACGAGGGCAGGCATGAGGCTGGTAAAATTGCAAGTTGTATTCCCATCTTCAGTCTAAAAGGACACTGACAACCAAGCAGAGGAAAATATATTGAGCTCTGCCTGTGCCTCAGCGTATATTTGTTAAATATTTTATTGCTAGTCATGTTACCAAGGGGAAAATAATATCTTATGTTAAATGTAAGTATCTTTGGACTTGCTTCTATTGCTAAAAGCTACAGGTTGGGTTTTTGTGGGCTTTTTTGTTTTGTTGGTTGTTTTTTTGTTTACTGTGTTTTTTTTGTTTTGTGATTTTTGCGTGGGTTTTTCTTCTTTTTTTTTCTTTTTTAAACTTAGGGTACCTAAAGCATGTGAACTATCCCAAAGCCAAAACACACTGAACCATAAAGCACTTCAGTTTTACTGTGAGGGAAATTCAACCAAGTTGACCTCAGGAAGAGTTTGGCTTTATTGTGTTTTATTCAAGACTGTTTATATGCCTTAGCTTTTCAGTAATTCTTTTTATTTTTAAAAGAAAATAAAACAAGAGAACAACGTAGCTTTTTGGAAGTGAAGACAAACTCCTACCTAAACAAAATTACTCAGACACGTAATTGTGGTTCACGTCACATAGTTGGAGTTTTCATAATCTCCAAGGCTCTCCATTAAAAGTTCTTTTAATTACTCAAAACCAACAGCTAATAATTAGATCAGGAGGAACTAAATCTTCTTCTCAGACAAATGTGTGCAAATCCCATTTACTTCAATGGAAATGGCTCACAGGTGTGATACATTAGACTCTAGCCACTCGGCAACTTTATAGGAATTCAGTGTCTGAAGCCCAACTGCTTGTCTCCTCTTCCAGAGGCACAGGTAATACCACAGAAATCCAATCCAGGTTTCTCCCCAGGCCCCTCAGCAAACACTTTAATTACTTATATTTCCCACATCACAACGACTCTCAAGTCTAAATTTAGACTTTCAATCCTAAACATTACAGGTCCAGTTCCTGCCTAAGGAGACGACGGCTCCGTCACCAGCTAGATTAAATCCTACAGCAGTGATTATGTTTTACAGACTTCAATTCTGCATCAGCAAAATCTACTGTATGGCATCAAATTCAAGGAGTTCAGGCATTTTACAGCTCGAGGATAATGCAATCATTCCCTTGCCATACTATTTACTTCGCCCTTCCAATGCATTTATTTGTGCTCCATAAAGTGAACTGTAAGTCACCAGGAAACATAGACAGGCACAGGAAAATAGGAAACTGTATCTAGTGAGCCATGAAAATAGTGAAACAGCATAAGCAAATTTTCAAATGGAAGGAAAACCTCACAGTTTTGCAAAACTTTTTCCTGTTGTTTTGGGTTTTGGGGTTTTTTTTAAAGACACTGATACAATGAAAAGTTTTAGCCACACTCCATGTAAGAATATATCATAAAGCTATTACTGTTTCTCCTGTTCAGGAATATTGAAAGCGACAACACGATCCCACCCGCTGGTTAGCCTGCATACAAATGGACATGTGGTTTGTCATCGCTGAATTCTCTAATCCAAACATAAAATTGGTATTTTAATATCATCTAGGTTCAGTGCAGCATGAAAGGAAAGACACCCAGGCGGGATGAAATTTCTTGGGTCCCCCACACCTTCCCGGCGATGACAGCTATTGCTTTAAGTACTTGCTATTAACAACCAGTCACAATGTTAGTGACAGGATGTTACTAGCAGTTACTTAAAGTGATAGATGTTAACATTTTTCTGCTCTTTATGACTCACACTATACCCCAGTCAGAATATTTTAGGAGCTGAACACACGGCGCTAGGTCAAAATGCTGAAGATTGTGGAGCCACTGGTTGAGGTGCAGAATGAGATGTGTCATTTGAGGAACATTAGGTCAAAGAGAATCCATGATAAGGAACTGTTATGGATTAAAGATTAAGGTTCATCCTTTTAACTGTTTCACAGAAGGGGAATTTTTTCAGCACTGGGGAGTGTCGCTCTTCCACATATCTGAGAGCCACGTGAAACTGTGCACTCTGAATATAAGTCTTTGATGTTAACATCTTTTAACAACTCTACTAATAAGATACAGATTAAAAAAAAGATACTCTGATCCAATTTTAGAACAACACAGACCACATTTACCTCTGTACACATGGACAAGCTGCTCTGTGAAGACTCAAGTGCAGGAAGTACTTTTAGAGGAACAACACAATAGGCATAATCTGACCATGGAAACTACACTGCATAAGGTCTAGAGAAATAAACACTACGTGAAGGAAAAGGATACAGCAAAAATTTCTTGTAGAAAACGAAAGTTGTGTTTTGCAGCAGCTACCAACTTAACCAACCAGACTATGACCCAAGCCCTGCACAACATGCACTACATTTGGTTTTATTAATTACGTAAAGTCAGAACAGGTTAGAGATAAAACAGCTGCAATTTATCAAGATGTATCAGCAGTTCCACCACATAAAAATAGCATTTATAACTGTGAATCTTCCTTGGGATGAAATATACTTCAGAAGACTTATGATCTAGGACAAAAAGAACTTTCCAAGTATGTGCAAACAGCATCATTAACCGAAAGTTTTCCAGTTCTTTCCTAAGAATTCAAAGTAAACTTTTCCAAATGTAAAACTGATTAATAGCTCTGAAAAACTGTCAGACCACCTACCTTCAGCATCATCCTGCAGATCCTCAGGCTGCTCTGCTTTGCTCTTTGTGGGAGATGGAGTTTGGCCTTTTTGTTCCAATCCTTATTTCAACATAAAAAATTACAAATTTATGTATATTACTTTTGAAACTGTTTTAGTTTATCAGAAATTATCCTGTGTGATACCACAACTATAAGTACATTTTATCTCAGTGCTCCATTCAGTACCCAATGCCTATCTTTCTTTATTAAAATTAACTGCTGCATCATTTGTTATAAAAGTTATAATAGGTATCTTTCAGCTTGGACTGGACTTTCACATGACAGCCGTGAAGAAAGCTCACACTGAAATAACATACTCCTTCACAAGCTCTTAATCTCTTCAGAAATAATAAAAAAATAATGTTGTAATTCCTAGTTCTAGACATAGTATATATTCTACTGCATTATGGAACCATGGAGAAATAATCTGAACAAAATGATTTTTCCCTCTCAGCTCAATTTTCCATTCACGGTTGTAACACAGTAACAAATGAATACTGACTGAAATTAGTAATGAAATGAAAGGTAGGGAAGCAAGTTTGATAGTGAAGTAAAGTTAAGGAAATTAAAGCTTTACAAGATAGAAATGTTATGGCTGAAAAAATCCATTCCAACCAGTAAGTAACGTGAAGATGGAGGAAAAGGAGTAAAACAAGTAACTGAGGCACAGTCAAGTGTGAGATCTCCCTTATTTGTAGGAACTGAAGTTCACAGTGTTTAATATCAGGTGATTAAACTTTAAAAACTATGAACTTTTTCTACAACATTTTCAAAATATCCTGTCATCTTTACATAAAGGATGAAATCACTATTTGTTTTCTATGATACACCTTGAGGCACAAACTGGTAGCACAGAAAGCCTGTTAGTAAAAAGAGAGGCCAAACTCGAAATTAGGCATAAAGGCGATTCATAAATTAAGACGTTTAACGAAAGCAGGTTCCCTAATTAAAACATTCTTCAAACATCATTGCTTAACAACGAAAGCAGTAACTGGCAGACAATTAAAACTCAATTCATTGCACCTACTGAATGTATTCAACCGCGACGGGAAAATGACTTTCTGTCATTAGACTTTCTGTTAAACCTTCTGATTCGTTGTGGTCAAAAGAAAACATAGTTTTGTGCATGATGCAAAGAAACCTTGACCACTTGTAACTGGGAAATTTAGAAAGAAGTGACCTCACTTGATTCACCCTTATTGCCTCACCATGAAAAAATGAGAATTATGGTACTACTTCAAACTGATTGGCTAATTAATAACTGGGAAAAAACTATCTACATGTGTATTATATATTGCTTAAGTGTTCTGAAAACTCCCAGGGTCTCTTCTGCTGTCACACATAGCCCACTCAATGATCTACTCTTTATGCTGAAGTTTCTTAAGAGATATTTTGGCAACCAGATACCTCATAAAGAACTCTGCTCTGCTAAGAGCGGTAGATTCTCCCCTTTTATCTTCTACCCTTCCACAATTACATATATCTAGGACCAAAGTGCTGAAAGTTTCAAACCAGGAAGTATGAAAGTAGTAAGGGAGGATGTGGAAAGGGAATTTGCAGGGCCAAGGGGTAGTTGGACTCTACTGTTGGTAGGTAATCCTTGTGGGTCCTTTCCAAATGAGGGTATTCTATGATTATGTGAACACTGTGTTCATTCAAGAGACAGAAAACAGAGTGAATCATTGGCTTTGCATGGAGCCCAGGGAAGAAAGAAACATCATCCTGCCTGCCCTCCTGAGAAACTGGTTATTCTGTACTTATGCTCAAAAAACCCAGAAGAACTACGGATTGGGAAGGTGGCAGGGTAGCTCAAAATGTCAATAAAAATTCCAAAATGGGGATCTGGATGTGAGTAATTAAATTCCATCTTGCTTGCTTAATTTTAAGTAATGAGTATTATGCAAAAAAACCCACAAACAACGAAAGACCAAAATGAACATTGGTCTTACAAATTTCTATTAGAATGGAATTTCTCTTTCTTTCTACAACTCCATACAGCTCATGGTATGAATTTACCCTTAGCAATTGGTAAATAAAGCCAGTTACTGCAGAGCAGAACAAGCTTTGAGGTTTGGCTTGGTACCAGGTGGTGGAGTGTTCCTGACAGCACCTAATACAGGACGTGTCATGTGTCATGTCATCATGTTTGCTCATCTAAATTTGAAATTAAAACACAATATTTTGAGGAAAACAGGAGTTTTCAAGTGCTAAGAGGAATTTCTTTCTGGAGTGGTGATAATGTAAGAGTAACCACCAGAAATACCGTGGGGAAAAATACAGGCGAAAGCTGCCAAATAAAGACATGCTTTGTCAACCCTTTAAGGGGGTTCCTCAGGAGCAATGCTGATAGAGGCCAACAAGAATTTCAATACAAAAGAGAGATCCTGTAAATAACCGGACTTGTAAAGACTGATTCCTGCCAACACTCTCTTTTAAAAAATAACTTGAGTATTTATAGTGGCCCATACCAACATATGGCTTCTTTGGTTCCAATGCCACTCTGAACTTTCTGCTACGTTCTCTCTTTTGGTTGAGAATGGTTCACACCAGGGGACTGAATCAATAGAAATGCTTCAGTCAACACTTGCCCCTCTAGTGATGAATTTTATCATCCAACCAATCTGTGAAGCTTCCTCCAGTCCCACATGTCAAATGTCAATCAAGTTTAAGTGCAAATGTCCAGCCTGGTCTTTCAGGACTATCTGAATACATTAGATAATGTAACCAACATCTTAATTGACAGCACAAAGAAGGAGAGGAAGGAGGGCATGCATTCAGAGAAGTCAGAACTGTTACTATCTCAAAAGAAATGATCTTTTTGCACTCTATAAAGAACCTTCAAAATGCTCACAAAAGGATGTAAAGGCAGCATCTCAGGAGAATAAGATTTCAATCACAATTTCACTTCTTTTCAGCAGAAATCCCTCATTCCAGAGACAGAAAAGGACTTGTGTGGGCTTCAAAATAAAATCTTTTTATCATGCTCAAAATACAACTCTTAACCCTTTCAGCTCTCCAATTGTATGTATGTCCTTCATAACAGTTAGCCAAATATTACAGCATTTTGTCTGCAAATTTCTGATTAAAAACAGCACATCTAGACAGGTGTCTGAACTGATCATATTTAAAGCTTTTCCAATTGTGATCACTTGTGCAAAAAGGTTTCTGAGCTCTACCACTGGGAGAAATGTTTCTTCTTTACAGGCTAATTCAGAGTGTCAACAAGTCACTTGTCTCACAGTCTGTCTGCAAGTAACCTACTCCCAAAATCCCTCACAACTTGCAAATTTGCCTGGTTGCAAGTGATTGCTATTTTCATCTCAGGAAAATGGAGATTATTCCTCCAAAAGACAATATCCAGGTGTAAGAGTGTGCACACAGTGGAACAAATAAAGAAATTCTGTATTTATACAGCCTGATTATAGCAGAGCTTTCCTCATTAGTGTGAATGAGATCCTTCCTCTTGCTGTTCTAGATGGCTGTGGCTTGTAAGTAATCATAGGTGGCTAATTAGGATGGTCAGGATAGAAACAGGATAACCAGCAGGGCATTTACTAGGAACAACTATTTGATGGGAAATGACAGTAGTGTTGCAACAGACATACAGCTGAGGTCAAAAGGTTTGTGGTACCTGGCAGAGAGTGAAGCTGAACAGGCTGAGGAAGAATACAGATTGGGAACTGAAACTCTTTCCTGCATGTTTATTTTTTCTTTTATTTTTTTTTTTTAATAGTAAGAGAATTAACTGATGACGGTGCATAATAATGTGATACTACGGCGTAAGAAACTCCTAAGTAGCACATGCTTCTGTAATTTCCCCACGCAGTCCATAATTCTGGCAGTATTAGGGTTTATTTCACACACTTCTGGGCATGGATATGTGAATCTATGGGTATAAAAGCGAAGTCCTTCAGAAGTTAAAGTTTAGAATAATCTCCTCTTAATAGAGCTTAAAACATTAAAGCATTGTGACTCTGCAGTGTTAAATCACTGAAGATAAAGGTAGACAAGATTACTGAGTCATCTGGTCCTTCTCTTGGCTTATGCAGGAAATCATTTACAAAAGAAAGCTGAGATGCAGAACTGCACAGGTTTGTACCCACTATTACTCTATCTGCCCTTCTGACTCAAACCATTCTAACAGCAACTGCATGACATATGATAAGATTAGAGCACTTCGAATTAAATGGTGCCATTAAGTCAGCAGCTGCTCCAAGACAGCATCCAGAATAACAGACTGATGGGTTAAAATCCCACGAGTCAAATGCCATTAAAAGAGTGGTGTTGAGTGTGTATATTTAAAGAGACTGGATTATTTTTATTTTTAAATGTTTGTCTTATTCTAGTATGTCCAATATATGCAGTGACGTTATGTGATTAACTTGCTAAAATGATCGTTTGTGGTTGTTGATTTGATAGCATTAATGTAGATATTAATGGATATTATCTGGCAGATGTAATTGAGATATTCCCCTATTTATTTTTAAGAGGAATCATAGAAAGAAAGGCCTTTCTGTGTGTAATGAGATATTTGCACTTCAGGGTGGTAGAAACACAAGACAGATTACTTTCATAATGCATCTATCACTCAATAATACACATATTTGGTCATCTGTTATTCCTTACTCCCAGTTAATTCTCTTTTCCTAAGGCTTAATCTGGTGTGCACTGAAGCCGGTGGACCTATTCCCACTGCCTTCAGCTGTCACCAAACCAGGATCAGTTTTTTTTTCCTCTAATTCTTGAAACCAGGTTTAAACTAGAACTGATTCTGTAACCTCCGCCTCATCATCCAACTGCATTCTCCAAAGGGTTTGTGACTCTGTGTTTCTCCATGATTTCTCTTGGTTTAATATTGGCCCTCAGAAACAGCCAGCCAAAAGGAAGTTGGAGGCACCGGAATTTAGGTAAGATTTAGAAGATTTCAATCTCTGACAAAGGTCCTACACATGCATGTACTCTGCAACATGCGCTCTCCAGGAATCGAATATTTCTTTTTCACCGTAAGCACAAGAATTGGAGAAAAGGCCTCAAAGCAGATTGGATATGGGCAGCTCAAAAAACCAGGGTCATCAATATTGGTGCCAACTGCTGACTCCATCTGCTGCAGTCATGACCCATGAAGTCAAGTGGAATGAAGAATGATTATTCAATTAATATCTTGAAGTGGTGACTAGAAGTTACTACTCTATTTTCCCCTTTGAACATTAAAAAGCAGATATCCTTCAAACTGGTAAAAATCTGAGTATAAAAATGAGAAGCCCCCTCAGTGCAGAAATTATGTATATATTTATAGTTCCAGTAAACACATCCTACAATCATTAAAAAGGCCATACAGAAATAGGTCAAAATGGAACAACTTTTGTATATCTGCAACACTACTGGAGCAGATATACAAAAGATACTTATTTTTAGCCATGTAGGCATTGATTGCTGACAGCCAAGGCACTGATTACCAAAATATAACCAACTGATAAAAAAATAATCAAGGATGTGCTGACAAAGCTCATAGCAGACCTGTGAGGACAGTTTTGATCTCATCTATCTCATACACACAAAGAAAGAGACAGGTAGAGAAATATCTTCCTCAAATGACTTAATTCAGTGGTAATTTCCCAGAGTGGCTATGTAGTTTTACCTAAATTAATGAAGCTGTGAAAGATACAAGGCAAAAAAGAAGAGACTGGCTATTAGTGGAATTGTACTTCTTTTTAATTCTAATTTAAAACGCTTTTTAAAAAAAGTCTCCACCAATGTAATTTGCATAATCTCCATAAAATCAAGAAGGCAAAAATGCAAAATAAATTCACTTATAAAAGTATACATGCCATGATAACTATAAAAAATGTATTTGGAAATGTTAGATGAATGCTGAAAACTTAACTGTAGGATTATCTTTGGCAAATGTTTGCTGTATAAGGACGGCCTTTATTTTTCTACTTTTATGTATGTACGTACAACTATATCAATTACACTAATTGTATTAAAATTTCTAAAAGTTCCTATCCAGTAATCTTGACACCAAAAAGTAATTATAATTATATGTAATAAAATCAACAGGCCAGAACAGCCATAAAAGAATGTGTTAATCCATCAGCATAACACATATCTATCCGGGTATATCCATGTTTTCACATCTATGCATACACACCATTCTTCAAGTATTTCTAATTTCTAAGCTAATTAACTGGTTGCATAAATCATCATAATCCATTTGTCTTTAGGACAATCTTGCCAATTTAAGCAGCCAGCACACTGCTTCAAAAGCTTTTACCTCTGTTTTCTGGCTGGTGTATCTCTGCCTTTCTCCACGTGGTTCTCCTTTCTGATCCCATATTTTTTCATAAAGAGAACTGGATGTTCCTGCACAGTCACTGGACTACAATGGGATCAGTGTCACAGACACCTAGGGGGATGGTGCACATGCCTGGTGCTGTCAAGGATGGGTACTAGCTGGTTTGGAAGGAGAGGCAGAGGAGCACAGGGAGCCATGCTGCACATAAAAGGAGGTCCTTCAGTGCTCAGAAATCCATGTGGAACAAGAGATGTTCACTGAGAAGCTCTAGGTGAGGTCAGCAGGAAAAGTAACACGGTGTGCTGTGGTGGAAGCCTGTTACAAAAAACCTGGTCAAGAAGATTAAGTGGATGAAGCTCTCTAGAAAAAACTAGCAGAAGTCTTCTGAATAGAAGTTTTTGTCCTCATGGCAGTTACCTAATCCTCTGTCCTCTCCTTTTCCTGTTCCTTGGCCCTTTCTTCCCCTTATACCTGACAGTCATTTCCATTTCAAGTCTCTCTGCATCCACAAACCCTAAACACTGACACTTGTTTTATACAGCAAACTAGAAGGACGAGGAAAAAACTCTCTGAAATATTGTCTAACCAAGTTCAATGTATTTTAGAGTTTGTGGGAGAATTTTGCTACTGTTTCCATTGCAAACAAATCATGACCACTAATCAGAATGGCAAATGACTCAAGAATTGCTCTATTCACACCTTCTTACAGACAAAGAAACTGAAGAATTGTAATTATTTCCCATTCATGTTCAAACTAGATATTGATAAAAAGCAACCCAGAGGCTCATAACAGATGATGACATTAAAAAGGTAGTCTTAGCCAGTCTTATCATGGACTATCTACTCTCAGGGATGGTTTACTCTAATTTTGTGCTAAAAATTAGAGATGACAGTTATAACATTGGCCACAGATGATCAGCACTGCTTATCTCAACCAAGGCAATTAGTTTCCAGATTTTTTTCAGTTTGGCTTATGCTTTGGAGGACAGATATATTTTAGCATAAAATATTCTTTACTGACCTGTCTCTTCACTCAGTTCAGTCCCTTCTTCATTAGCATCATCTGTCAAAAAAAATGGAAAGAAAATGGTCACTAAGAATACCAGCAAACATCTAGAATGAAATATTCCACGTTTCAAATTGCCCATATCTTAGTTCGCCTGCTCCCATTTAACATTTTGCAGTGAAATCCTGAGGTGGATGGGAAAAGGAGGGTCTTACACTAGACTGGTTACTACTAGATATAGGAAATGCAGGGAATAAAGACAGGGAATAAAATTCTGCATAATTTACAGAATTCTGAAAATAAGACACGTACAAAATGAAATTGCATTCCCTTTCCTAGCAGAGTTTTTTGTTTACTTGACAAGTTTCAGTTTGCTTTGTTTCCCTAGAACAACTGGCTATGCTAAGAAGAGGACTAACTTCCCAGAAGTCATATCATATCATGAATTACTATAAATTTGCCAGACAGGACTTTGATTTAAGACCAAAATGATTCTGCGAAGACCAAACTTGGGCTAGCCAGGAACAGAGCACTTGTAATCATTAAGCTGACAGATAAAGAAGGCAGATTCCTTTTGCAAAAAACTTGCATCCTGGTAACAAAATAATTTCCTACCACGAGTTGTTTTGCCAAGGGAAAAAAAAATTATTAGCTTTAGTTAACATCTTGGTAATTCAGTGTTCCAGAGCCTTAATCATCTAATGGAGAGCTTACTGATCAAAGAAGTTTATGTCAACTATGTTCTTGATTCATATAGACTCCATTTATATTCTTCAAATAGAGCTGGTGGGGGGCTTTTTTATTGAGGGAATGCTTTAAACTGACAGAGGACAGGTTTAAATTAGATTTAACTTAGATATTAGGAAGAAATTTTTCCCTGTGAGGGTGGTGAGGCCCTGGCACAGGTTGCCCAGAGAAGCTGTAGATGCCCCATCCCTGGAAGTGTTCAAGGCCAGGTTGGATGGAGCTCTGAGCAACCTGGTCTAGTGGAAGGTGTCCCTGCCCATAGCAGGGGGTTGGAAACAGATAGTCTTTAATTTCCCTTTCAACCCAAACCATTTTGCCTCTCTGCTTTGGGCATGTGCAAATTGTGCAGCAAGCCTACAATTTTTGTCTAAATCTTAACATCTTTCAAACTTGCATATGTGCATATTATGACCCACCACCATTTGAACCAAAGGGAGCTTTGCAATATTATGAGCAATGGGAATGGAAACTAACAGCAGTATTTAGGTCCTGATTTACACCATAAACTCTGCTGAGATCCAAATGCTGTGACACAGGCTAGGAGGACTAAACTTTGCTTTCATCACGATTTAGAGCCTGAAACTTTAAGTAGCATGAGAACAGAACAACTGGTTAATAACAGAGACCTCCTCTGGGAATTATGTTCTCTATAAGCATTAAAATCATGAGCGTGAGAATTTTCATGGATGTTTTTGAATCTACAGTAGATGGATCTGCATCTATCCTTCTCCCCCTTCAGTCTCATTCCAACTCATGATCTGGAGGGCTGAGCTTCCAAATGCCACTAAATGACATAAATTATATTTCTCTTGAATACACTTTAGTCTGGCCCAAAGGATCAGGACTGAAAAAAGTCACTGCACACCTTACTTCCTTTTTCCTTATTCTGCAAACAACTGTTTTGGAGGTGAAAAAGGCACACAGGCCTCTACTGTACAAATGTAAATTTGTACACAGAAACCTTAAGGAATTTTGACAAGTAATTTTTAAGATAAGAAAATGAAAGCTCTTGTTAAAGCCCATAAGAATTCTGCCACTGACTTCAATGGAGCCAGGATTTTCAACTGGAGTTATGACATTCTTCAGCAAACCACTCAGAAAACATTTGGTTAACATAGAGATTATTAATTATTCAGTTTCCAATAACATGTTCTTTCCATGGAAGCGTTTATAATGAAACCAGCATGACAAAATTTCAAATTAATCTAAGACTTGACATTAAATCAGCAGAATATAATATCTTAACATACATATATCACCTGGTCTTCCGTGGAAGTTCTTAATTATAGTTCTGTAAGTGACTTGGAACACAAAATTCCCAAAGCAACAGAATAGCTTCTAAGCTGGTGATAATGGACACAGACAAGAAATCTGATGTTATTAAAAAGTAGGGAAGTCATTATGCAATATAATTACGAAGAGGCAAAGACTGCTTTTGTGAACTAATTGTGAATTAAAGGCTGGGGTTTTTTTCTGGGAAAAGGAACCTAAGGTTTATTGAAAGGCAGTGAAGTCACTACATCATTTCTGAGAATGGAAGTTGGGCTCCGAATTGCTTGGTGACGTGATATCTGGGTCATTGTGATGCCTTTGAAAAATTTACCCCAATCTAGATCTGAATCTGAGTTTCACTTTGGCACACAGCAGTCCCCAGCCACTTCATGTGTCTATAATTCTTGCTCTCTCACTATTAATGCATCTGGTGGAAGCGTTTCCCTGTTAAATAGAAAGCAGTCTCTTTCCCTGACCTTGGTGTGGCTGACTGAAGTGATAAACACCATGTTTAGCTGACAGAGCTCTATGCCAAAACCAATTATTTGAGACAAAAACCAGTGTTTTAGAAGTCTATATCCAAAATTCATTCACCTTCCCTCTCAAAAAAAATGATTTTACAGGCAGTTTCTTGGTTACTGGTTCTGAAGAAATAAAAGAAAGTAAAAATATTTTTTACTGAAGCTCTATGTGCCTAATAGAAAGCAAAATCAGTACCAAGATTGCTATAAATTAGATTTGTTACACCTAGTTTTGTTTGTTTGGGTTTTTTTTTGTTCCCTATACATTTTCTTACCCCATCCAGAGGAAACCTTCTAGAGGTTTGCTTTGGTTTGGAATATGCATCAAATATGCACCAGTCAATCCCAAAGCAAAATTGAGTAAAACCACAGAAGAACTCAAGAGTGAATCTTTGACAGCATCAAACACTTCCTTAAAGACATATTATCAATATTTCTTATCCAAAATCCCCCATTGGAAAGACCAGAGGTGAGATTCTCTGTACCTCTCACCCTTGAAAAATAAGTGACTAGGAAAACAGGCTCTAGTCTGCAGACACATCTTCCCACTCTTGGTTATTCTTCTGGTTGGAGAAGCAGAACGCTGACTTTCCACATGGCTTCCCCATTAAAGCTCCGGATTTTGGGAAGCTCTACCAAGATGACCTTGCTGGAAAAGGAATGACAGACCTTGCAGCCCGGATTGAGAGGAAAACTGACAGTGACTCAACTAACAGCAAGGTCAGCCCATCCCCAAGAAAAGTCACATCGGTATTTAGAAGGCTTGGGACACAAGGAAACCTTCTAATCTAAAATGTGTCATATGGCTGAGAGCACAAAATTTTCCATCTTCTAAGTTGGGCTGCAGTACATAAATTTAAGATATTAGATGGGTGATGTATGGGAGAACAGTTTCCACTGTTCAAGTACAAAATAATTTACAGTTGAAAGCCAACCTATGATTGAAACTCATCCTCTAACTCCCAGGGTAGTTACCTGGGGTAACTATACCTCTAAAGATCAAAGAGCTTCACGTTTGGGAGCAAGTTGCTCAGAGCATACACATTTGTGCAAGCCACAGGCTCCCTGGTGGGGTCATGTACCAAAGTGATGCCTGTGACTCTTCCATTGCCCTCTCCCTTGTTACCTGCTGAGCTCTGGGAAATAGAATAATTGCACCCTATCTGCTCTTACTGACACTGGAGAAGAGGATGCCTTCTTCTGTCAGATCTTTTCCTTTTCCTTTTGCCTTGCTGGTCAGGTTCTTTCTCTGTCTCCCTAGTCGTGACATACAAGCAAACACAAGCCAGATGGCTAAAACCATCAATCTGTGTTAAGATTTATGTTAGGAACAGAGAGGTGAAAGGCTCTAAATACCGCTGCTAATCCCCAAAGCCATTAAACCGCCTCCTCCTTGTTGCTCACGCTTCCATTTGCATTCTCCTTCATGTCAGCACACGGAGAGCCAGTGCTGCACAAACACCTTTTATTTTTAACTGTGCATGCATTGAGGAGCTCTTACACCAGAGCCAGCTCTACGCTGCAGGAGGCTGCTACTTCATCTGCATTCAGGTCCTGCATCCCAGGCTGCATGCTGCTGGCTCTTCCCTGCCTTCCTCTAACCTTTCCTCGGCAGCCCAGTCTCATCCTTCAGGATTTGTTCCTTTTCTCAGCATTTTCTGCTGTTTCCTGGCTTCCAGATATTTCCCTGTTCCCAGACAACCCATGTGTCTCAGTCTGCTCCTCCTTGCAAGCGTGGCTCCATGTACTGACCATAACCAGGGGAGCGCTGGAAGGGCACTGTGGGACTGGACCAAATCCCCTCTGCAGCCTTGTTATGAACACGCTCTGGCAAACAGAGCAATGAGATGGGCAGAGCTATACAGGAGCCTGAAGTGACAAGCTGGTGATCATGCTGCCTTAAAAAACCCCAAACAAACAAAAAAAACCGCAAAAACCTTTCAGTACTGAGAGCTACAGCCATCCTCCTGAGCTTATTTGCTATGGAAAAAATAGGAGTCTGGCTGGGAAAGTTCCTGCTGTCAAGCATTTCCCTAGCAGGTATTCCATGATCTGCCTGCACAGTTTCCACTGGAACAACAGCAGATGAGCAACAGTCTCACACTTCTGAGGAAATGGATCCCATTTTGGGTCAGTCTTGAAAAGCTTCTTGTGTCCAGCCTCAGAGCAGGCAGTGTTGTGGGCCAGGGTACTTGCCTGATGCAAACCACCTAAACCATGAAAACATCAGGTTTTCAGCAGCTGAAAAGATCAAGCAGGTTCTCACTCTCCACATTTCTCTCTCACACCTTTCCTAAACTTTATCCCAAAGCTTTACCTACCCGACTACATGATCATCTTCATACCCTTAGCGAGCTTTACAATCACGTGTCTTATGTCTGTTTACAATCCCTACTAGTTGAAAATCACTTCTTTTTGGTTGCTGACAACCACTTCTGATACCTAAAAGGAGTTTCACGACAGTGTACAGGCTCTGTGTCCTCCTCAACCTAAGAGTCAATGTTGTCGTAGCCCAGTAAACCCCACAAGAACAAAAGAAGGTTTCATGAAGCCCAAATATATCTATGTGAGGCTTGCAACAACCTAGGAGCTCACAAGCTCTTTTGGTTGTTTTGATTCCTCCAGTTCAATTCTCCACTGGGAGAATGTAACAGACAATAGCCCAGAAAAAGGCAATGTTTTCTCTGAGTAAAAGCAGATTTGGAAATGTCTGGCCGATGAGATCAACTAAACCCAAGCCTGACTCTTTTCTTCTTTACTAGTCAGAAGTTCTATTTTCTATAAAGCTTTCCCTCATCCTCAGTGCTCATAAGATGGAGAAATAAAAAAAGAAAACAAAAAGGCCCTTAGGAAAAAAGTGATTCTTTTGCTTTGGAAGAAAAAATAGGACTTCTTTTGGTTCTGAACATTTGTATCCTGTAATCATGAAATCCAGGCACTATATAAGCCTCCACCTGACACTGGGTGAGTTTAATCAAATTTTTTAGTCTAATTATAAAGAAACTTTCACTGATACACTCCATGTATCCTGGACATACTGTAGCACTAGTGGTGTTTTCCTTCCCGTGTTGCTTAGTTACACCAGTCCCACAACACCGGAGCCTCACGGAATGTAAAATGTGTTTGTAGCTTTTGAAGGCATATCAAATAGAAACCCTTAGTACCAATCTCCTAAGAAGTTAGGCACTGGTGTTTTTTTATTTTGTCACCACATAGATGGCCTCTTTTATGTACCATATCACTTGATCTGCTGTAAAATACATATACCCATATGAGCCTCAGCTGCACATAAGGGCTATGCAGTAGCTGCTGATCCCACTGTGAGGGAACTGGACAACCTTGTTCCAGTGCAGGAAATGGTGCTTGCAGACAGGATCAGATTTGGATTTCTATTTCCCAGATGCTTCTACTTTACACAAAAGGAATGAGGCACTCCTAGGGAAAATAGGTATCAGGTTTTAAAAAAGAGCCTATTGCAAAACTTCCTTATTTCCTCTTGGCCCTAAAATACTGAAAATAACCAGGTTTTGTTTACACAAGTGCTAAATTGGATGCTTATGCAATAGTCACACACAAAGTGGTATATTTTGCTTGTGGTGATACATTTCCAAATACAAGCTTCTAACAAAATCTCATCAACAACCTAAGGCAGAGGCAATCACATGGAACAAACCCAAATTTAACTGCATTCTTTGAAAACAGAAGCACTTGAGTACCTGAAGTCACTCAGTGTCCGTGGCCAGAGAGGACAGGATAAGTTGGATGATAACACAAAATGCATTTGGAGTCCTTTACATGAGATACTACAACATGCAACAGAGCAGGAAGAAAAAATCCCTGACCAAAGATGTATTCGCAGAAGGTGTTAACAAGAAAAAGCCTCTGCTTGTTCATTTTCTGTTGCCAGGCATCCGTGTGCGAAGGGCCGAGTACAGAAGGCAACAGCAATACACTTCCCTCCCCTTACACCAGTCTCTCCCTCAGCCTAAGGTCACACATATGCCATGGTGATTAATATCTGTCATTGGACAGTCCTTTGCTGGTGGAGCTAATCCTCTTTTTAACTATATTTAAGACCTAGAGGCTCCATAGCACCTCATAGCAAACATTCTTAGATCCTAACTGTGTGTTGGGTGAAAAACTACTTCCTTTTGCTTGTTTCCATCCTGATTCATCATTTCCTGGGACACCTTGAACTTCTTGTGTTACAAGAGATGGTAAATAACTGCTCTGTATTCACCTTTTTAATTACCATGCTCATCATCTTCCCTGTGCTCTCCCACACTGTTATCACACACAGCAGCCTGGTACTTGCATCTGCATGACCCCTGCACCTTCAAGGACATCCTCATCCACCTGACACTTTGCTGTTTCAATGCAGCCCCTATCCAGGTGTCTCCCAGGAACTAGAATGCAGGGATTTGGAGTCAGTGGGCAAATACATAGAAACAGCCATTTCCCCAGACTTCTGGATTGATTGCAGGCTCTGTTGTCAGTCTCACAAAAGGAGACAAGGAAAATGTCTACAAAATGCTACTGGAGCAAAGAAGAGGAGGCTCCGTTTAGCAAAGCAAAAGCTCCTTACAACAGCACTTTTGTAGGTTATGGTCCCACTGCCCATCCATACCCTGCTCAAGCTGTGGCAGCATCTGTCCACTGAAACATTCTCACTCATCTCTGCCTTTAACACAAGATTTCCTCCTCAGATTTCTAATCATTAAATGTTAGCATGGAGTCCAGAGCAGGTTAGATTGCTGTGAATGCATAAATACTGAGAGGTACCCTGGCATGCTCTCAGTGGCTTCATACACACGATGGTCATACACCGTCTCATTGCAGATTCACCACCCGAAAAGCCAAGAAAGACCTACAAGAGGCAAGACAAGAGTTTCACAGTGCAGAGAAATCAGAGTCCCCTGGGCATCCCAATACAATAGCATAGGGATTGCAGCTCCATCAGAACTGCAGGGTCAGAGAAGTGAGATGCATTTGGCTCCTTCCAGCAAACAGCACCTTGCAAGCTTTGTGAGGGAAAGCAGGGAAGAGAGGAAGATGATGGTCTGACTGCTTGTACTTTCA
This sequence comes from Pipra filicauda, assembly GCF_003945595.2. Lineage (NCBI taxonomy): Eukaryota > Metazoa > Chordata > Aves > Passeriformes > Pipridae > Pipra > Pipra filicauda. Next base: position 3,453,365 of record NW_024104953.1, on the reverse strand, counting down.
GCCTGAGAAAGCACTGAATCAGCTCTGAGTATGAGAAGCAGGAAAACCTCCATGGAAATGGGAACAGCAGCTGCAAACAAAACCTTTAGGATGGCCCTCACTGATCAGGAGGAGGAGGTCAAAGTGATATCAAATTCCCCCAAATATTATTCCCTAAGGTCCATTTCCAGGGGGCTTTGAGCCCTGGTGGTCTTTGTACGCCAGCCAGAACCAATCAGAAAAACCAGAGCCTTGTGACTTACGAGGCAAATCACTGCCCAGGTGAAACCTCCCATAAAGGAGATCAGGCACTTCCAGTAAACTGCTTGGCACCTATCCACAGAATAAAATAAAGCCCATGAAAAATATTTTGTGGAATACATTCAGGTGATGAATTAAGGAAACGAATCGGCTCATGAACACTGCAAATGCAAATAGAGAGGCCAAATTTATCAAACAAATTACCCATTTGATACAGGATTACTTACTAAGGGCTAACTTATGACTCCTTTGCTCACAGGGAGGACTGCTCCAGCCCCAGTGCAGTCTGCCATGGTTAGTGGAGAGGGAGATGCTTCTCAATACCAGTACAGAAATTACAATCCCTGTTTAGGAGTTCGCTCACGTATTAGTGCAGGGATCTGCCTTTTTAATACAAAGCCCTTCATTCAGCCATTTAGACAGTTTCCAATTTGATTCCAAGCCTGGGAGATCTCTTAACAATGAATTTCCTCTGCAATTGTAATATATTTGCACATTTATGCACAAGCAGGATGCTGTGCATCCTCCTGAAGTAACAGAAGAATTAATATAAGGCAGTAGCTCTTCTCCATATGGTTTGGGTAGGGGGGACAGTGTTTTCATCAACCAGGACGAAAGCAGAAAACGCATTAAATGTCATAACCTGAAATAGAGGGGAGAGGAAGTTTTCTCAAGATGAGGCAATTTCTCTGTATTTTTCCTAACACCAACTGATAGGGCTCAAAAAAAAAAAAAGAACAACCTCTTAGGCTCAGCATCCTTTCATTAGCTCTGAAAGGACACAAGTCTAAAAGTCTGTATCTTCCATCTATCAACTGGTGTAATAAAAGTGCAAACCTGTCCCCTCTCTAACAATTTTTGCAATGCTTTAGTGAAGTAATTTTGTTACCCTGTTTAAAGTAGCAAGAAGTAATATAACCTTGAGTGCTGCAGCTTCACAGGACGGTCCCCCTTATAGCATTATTTTTGTCTAAAGAACATTTTCAGAAAAAATGGTTCTCCTCTCCAATCCACTGATAACAGGTGGTAGATTTAGAAATACTTTAAGCATTACAATTGAAGATAAACCTTTTATAATATACGACAGCCACCATGAAAAAAAAGCATTTGCCAAAGGTCCTTACAAGATTATCTGTCTGACATATTAAGTAGCTTGGTTTACACAGTATACAGAAGGGAAAAAAAGAAAAAAGGTATCTTTGCCTCCAGCTGGCAACTGTTTACAAATACTCTTAATTTTCCTCCTACAATAGCATCCTAGAAGTAGCTATCACTGTAAGGTAAATGTTGGTAAATCTAGCTTTTCAAGGGGGATTGGTTTTATACCATTTCCTGGTCAGTCTTATAAATATATATATATATTTAGCAATAAAAGTAATGTCCAGTGTCTGGGCTTCATGTAGAATTCTATTAGAAGAAACAATGCATTCCAAGACAAAAAAAAATGGTCTGAGTATCAGCTCTGTTCCCAGAAAGCTCACTCATACTAGTAGTAGCAATGAATCCAGCGATGTAAGAACTACACGTCTGAGCCAGAACTGCAGGCATGGATATTTTATTTGCCTGAAAGATATGTAGCAAGACATTCTCTCAGATTAAGCAGAGAGAATGTTCCAACACAGCTGAAGGGAGAATGGCTGGGCTATCTCATTTCACAAGGAGATAGGACTCAAGTTTGTAAGAAGAAAAAAAACCCAAAACTGTTTGTTGCATCTAATATGTTAAAACAGTGATCCATCTTAAGGAAAGAAGATTGGTTTTTCTACTGCAACAGTCTTTTCCTACCAGAACATACAAAAACTTCTCAGCAAAACCTCAGACGTTCAACAAAAATTCTGCCTGGACCAGAACTCTTTACTCGCCAAACCAGGACTTTTCTGGACAACCACTGAGATGAGATCCTTTCTCTGAGTCAAAGAAAAGCAGTTCTCTGCTTCCCTTTGGAGCATGCTGCCTCTGGTTTGGGTTCTGTACAGGTTACTGATTACTGAGATCAGAAATGCTGAGACAGTGACAGTTGCTCTGTTACTGCACAGTTTTGCTACATTCCCAAGACATGACATTACTTCGAAGTCTGTCTCTTCCCTCTATATATTTAAAGTTTCAAATGGCAAGGCTCTTGGCAGTTGTCTTAATATCAATATTATTACTTGACTAATTTCTTTGGCATTCCACTTGCAAAATAGGCTTAATGATATGTTCAACTAATGGAACAATTTCCCTGTATCTATGTTCCACTTACTCTAATGCACCGAGGTGTAACTCCAGCTTCATTTCATTATCACTTGACTAGCTCAAGCACTTGCATGTCTTTTTTGGATTTATTAATGCACTGGGTTTAAAGTCATAACTACTTATGTATATAACTCCATGAATATATTCTTCTTTCTAAGCATTTTTGTCCACATCTATTAAAGTAGATATATTTCATTATGTTTCTGAATGCAAGACACACTTTTAAAATGCCTTGATGTTTTTTCTCTAAGCTTAAAGCAATACCTCAGTGTTATTATCTCCTGGGAGTGTTCAGATAGTGTCCTATCAATTTAAATTTAGGGCAAGTCTATCCTTAAAGACTTTTATTTCACTACATTAATAGTTTCACTTAAAAACAAAACCAAACCACCGGTTCCATCAATTTCTTCCAAGTGTAAATATCAGGAACTTATTAGCAAAGGTAGAGGCAGTTGCTAACTCCTTGACTAAGAAACCAGTCCTGCAAAGAGATGGGATAGCCCTACAGTGGGAGAGTCTGCTGATATCTTGTCCAAGTCTGCTTTGTTAAATGCAGATGGCAATTCACAAGAGACTCAAGAAAAGTGAGCAAACAGCAGAAACAATGGTCATCTGGTGATCTTCATCCAGACCTTCAGCTGATGTTCTCACCATGTGGCATTTAGGATGGGGCTGACTTCAGCTGACATCTGTAGAAGTGGTGGTACTCTGTGGAAAAGTGTCAATTGAAGACAGCAAAGAAAGTCGGAGATTGTATATTAATTGTTAGGGCACTCCTCCAGGATACTGATTATTTCTCCAGGGGCACTTCAGGAGAGTCATTTGGGAAGCATGTATCTGTCCTGCCTCTCCCTGTCTCCTCACAAGTTGAAGATCTAAGTGACTCCTATAAGAGCACACCAAACTTGTATCTTGGTGATACAAGACAATAAAATAAGACCTCACGAATCCCTGACTACTGACCTCCCCACAGCAAAGCCTTCATTGAGTCAGGAATAAAGTTTTAGATGCTAAACTGGTTCCTTTTAAGGCTATGGCTCATCAGACAGTATGTGCTTAGGTCCTTCTGGAAACCAGTAACATTAAGGCATACCAAAACCAGAACCATTAGTGTTGAGAAAATTGCAATGAGGAGTCTATGAAACTGGGTCCTAAGGTCTTTTAACATTCTATACCAAATTATGGATGCTGAGAAGTAAACCATCTTTCTCTGGACAGCTGTAATCTTTGGATCAACCTTTTGCATAGTCATATGCCTGCAAAACACTGGATTTAGATGGTCTCCATCACAACCACCTCTCTGTAGTCACACATCAAAATCCCATTTTTAGTTCAAGCAAAAAAATTGTAAAACCTTTCCATGCACGAGAATGAATATACTTTTAAAACTATGGTACAGCTGATCATCTACATAATGTGGTGGAATGCAATTATGGTTTTCTATAACATGAGACCCAACCACACAGGTTCTCTGTAGGCAGGAGTTCAACAACGTCAGGTTTTTAAAAAACCTAAAAAAGAAATAAATCTTCCACCTTCCTCTCTTTTTGCCTTTGGGCTTGTCATGCTTCAACTCTGAAGAATCTACTTGTCTCTAAAACTTTCAGGCCCAAGTGGGTTTTACATTTATAACAACAATACAAGGCTCTAAAGCATGATTTCAAAGGCCTTAATGATGCAGGTGAGCATTAAGACTCTTGATTTGTTGACAAACTGATGTTGTATTCTACTCTGGCTTAATTTGAAGGGCAGAGACAGAGCCAGCAACAGTAGGTAGGGTACTGCCACTTTATCCTATGGGTTGGGGTACACTGCCAAAAAAATAAAATCACATAATGAATGGATTAGACTTGAATGCAGCCTTTGAAATGCATGTTCAGTGTGCTCCAGACAAAAATATTATTAAGCAGTTAGACACCACTCGGTGCTACCTGAATAATTCAATAGGTCTTTAAGTTTCAGGTGTCAATCATTGCAAACTGGAGGTTACAAAGTCATCTACAAAAAGCTTTGTTCTAGTGAGATGAGACAGAAATATCACAATTTCCACGCTACCAGCCAAAGCGAAAGGAATAAAAACCAGTGTGGCTACTGTAACAACACATTCCTGTAGAATTAATAGAGACTCAGAATACACCAAAGCTCTGCTTCCTATTACTCCAAGGCCCTTACCACTAGACAGACAGACAGCATGAACAACAACTGCCACTTCTGAAGTGGGTGATAAAACAAAATACTAAAATCTGGATCTTGTCACACGAAGTTGGACTTATGTCAGCGCAAAGCAAAATAAAATGGGAGAAGGTTTAGGGTTGATAAAATTACAGAACACAGATTTGTAATGATGTATGATAAAAATAAATCACAGGCTTATGGGGGGGGGAGGATGGACTAACAAATTTACTATCCACAAGGTTTCCTTAAATTCTAGAAAGCAACCTCCTGTGTGAAATGTAAGATGAATGGCTAACATTTCTGAAGTGCTCCAGCGAGAGCCATCTTTCTCCCATTCATTCTTGCACAGGGACAGCTCAAGTTTAAAGTCCTCATTCAGACACAGTTGGGCTCTAACCCCTGTGGTATCTTTTCAGACCCAGAGAAACCCTACCAGCATCGTTAATGAAAGAGCAAAGTGTGTACTAAGTGTATGGAAAAGCAATATACACTAGGAGCTACATACATTAGTGCAAATCATTTTGTTCTCAAGAGTCAAGAGAGCCAGCACCAAGAAATACAGATACAGCAGAGAATGAAGGAGCTAGCTGTACAGAGCATACAAAAGCAGTATCACAAGTAGTTCTGATGGTTCACATATTTTAAATGTCTGCATTTGTCCAGGATCAGAGCCTCTACGTGCAGCTGATCTTTAAAGAAAGTTCTCATTATAATATTTGGCTTTGGAAAGAAGACAAGATGGCAACTGTTGTCTTTTTGCTGCACCCTTTCTTGAAGTCAGATGGTACTTGATTACTATACCTACCTATAGGGAAAAACTCGCCCATTTTCTTCTTGAAAATTTTGTAGTCAATCTCCAAAAAGACACAGAAGATGATACGATCCACCTGTAAGAAACAAAATGATTCACAGTGAAACCATTGCAATCATCCATATTGGTAATAACAGCCAATAAAGGCAAAGAAACTTTTAAGCCAATACACTTTTATGCTCCAGGCAAATAAGAAAACATCATAGGGATGCGTGTTTTGACTTTATTGCGCATCTGTGTTGTAATTTATAAAATAACCTTTGCAATCGCAGCTTACAACTGTATTCTTTGTAAACTGCCTCCTGTTTATGCAAACTGCTCTTGAACACAGTATAAATGACTTCTGGCATTCCAGATGAGGGCTGGGATGCAACGTTTGATGAAAGAGTCACATGGGGGGTTTCTAATAAGCATACAAAAGAGTAAATGGGTAAGCAAAGAGCTCTTTTTCCAATCCTTGTCCGACAAACCTATTTGCAAACCCATTTAGTATCTTAAAATGGCTCTAAAAGGTTTCATGTGGTTTTAATTTACATGAAAACACTCTCGCTATAATACAAGCAGAATGCAGCAAAAAACAAAAGCTGATTAGATGACAGGTAGCACATGGGGTAAATAAAACATTTAATATGCCATCTACTTCATCACGGCTGAGCATATCAATGAAACCACAGCCCATAATGTATGCACCACCCACCAATGAGTTCAAATAAATTCTTTGGGAGATCACTGTATGTGAAAAGCTTTTCTAAAAGACACAAAAAAAAAAAAAAAAAGCTAAACAAAACAACAGAATTCTAAAGCCTTTTAGGCTAAAAAACACCCACACTGAACTTCAGCCTTGTAATTTCTTTGTGTTATCTGTTTGCACTGCCCAGCACAAACTGTCACTGTAGCCAAAACCCAGCTTGGAGGGGGTCTGAGGAAGGCAAAAAGACCCTCCCACAGCTGAGCTGAAGGACCTGCAACCCAGTAATCATCTTTTTCTCTGAAGTTCATAAGAGCTTAATCAGAAAGGGATGAAGCCCAAACAACAGGAAATTCAGCATCTTGTCCTGGTGTCTCCACGGGTAATAAGATGATCTGTCATAGCAGAACTACTCAAGGGTGCCTTTGCACTTGCTAGAAGAAGCATCAGCCTTCCCCCTGCAGGGAAATAGTGGGAGGAACGCTCTCAAAAAATTCCTTCTTTCCCTTATCTTCAGTAGAAAATGCTGGTTTTTTGCTGGAGCTGCTCTTGGAAGCCAAGTCCAAGCCTTGGCTTCAAAGACACTGTTATGCTGAACAGCTCCGGATGTCATTTCAGAGCCCATTTTGGAGCATCTCAGTAGAATACAGAAGGGGCTGAGAGCAGGCAAACACCAATTAAGCTGGAAAGTGCCAGTAGCTACTAATAAGGACATCTCTGAATCAAAGGTGACTACAAAACCTGAATGATCAAACTGGTTAGGAAATTTCACAACTAGCGATAGGACAATTTGCACCAGGGGAAGTTCACATTGGATATTAGAAAAAATTTCTTTACTCAGAGTGGTTAAGCATCCTCAGTGATGTGACAGAGTCACCATACCTGCAAATGATCAGAAAATGAGTGGACGTGGCACTTTGTGATATGGTTTTTGTGGGCACGGTGGCATTCACTCACAGGTTGGACTTTCACTCAAAGTATGATCTTAGAGCTCTTTTCCAGCCTTACTGATTCTGTGATACTATATGAGACTGAAGGTACAGGCTATGTTAGTGTTAAGGAATAAAGAGGCTTGTAAGCAGGAGAGAAAGCAGCAGGGCAGAGCAGGGAAGCGTGTTGGCAGATTTGTCAGCAAGAAGACTGCCTGTTGCTGTCTGCTCATATGATTCTCACAGAACCAAGCTGTTCTGTGCATCCCTCGTAAATAAATCAGGCTAGACCTTAAAAATATGCTGGACTGTGGCATCAGCTACTCTTCACAAAAGGTATAACAAAGACCTCGATTAGTTATATGCTCAAGCCTAAAAGCCATACTCATCTTTGTACTCAGGAATTCATAATGTAAATTATCATTGTCCAGAGGTGCTACATTTTAACTACAGGAGAGTTTAGATGATCTTTAAGGTACCTACTAACCCAAATCATTCTATGATTCTATGTTTCTACCTAAGTTGGGCGTTTTCAGGAGGGAGGCCATAGTCAGTGAGTGCTTAAATTACATTTAATGTGAAAACTGGATTAAGATAGTGCTAGGGTGGTGCTAGATTGTCATCTTCTATCTCCGCCCTGTGAGCAGAGCAGATATTCAAGCACTAGAAGTGACAGGCCCAATATATGAACCAGAACAGACAAAAGAGCAAGGATGGAAATGTATAAAGCAGAGGAGGAATGATATTCCCACGCAGAGGAGTTCTGAGTCTCTATATAGTCTCATATTCTCTGCTGTAAATCCTACAGACATTTGCCTCATTCTATATAGTCCAACTTCTCAAGGTGTTCCCTTTATTTATTCAGTGCAACTGACAATGATAAAACTTCTGCAAATGAGAATTTCTACTCCTTCTAATATAATTCCTTAATTTAAAGATAGGGAATCTCTCTGGAAACAGCAGACTATTTCAAAATTTCTAGCCTCCTGACTGTACACATCCTATATATAAACCTGTTCCATTTCTTCTTAGTGTGAGAAAAAATGCTCTATTTTTAAGTATGCATAAGATATTGTGATGACAGCTGAAATCCTGTGTTTATCTGATTGAATGGCATGTGTTGGCAGATAGTAAATCTGAAATTAACCATATTCTATCATCCTGCCAGTCATTGACTATTTTATCTAACATCCCCCGCTAAAATAACTCGAGATTAGGCAGGGAAAGTAACCCTTGTCCTCACTGTTCCCATTCTAGCTACAATATGGAGAGGTTTAATCCAAGTGACTACCAACCTGCTTTGCCTGCTGGCCTACAGAAGCTCAGCAGGATTTTTAGGATGCACACTTAGGAAAGCTACTCCTTATTCAAAGAGGAAATCTCCCATTTGGCTTGGAAATGGCATCTTGATTCGAGTGTCACACCACCCCTTTAGAGAGGGCAAGGAATAACTCCCAGGGACTCCCCCTGGCTGTGCCCAGCGAGCTCGCAGTGCCTTTTGTAGGTGCCTAGCTCCTCCACAGCTGACCAAGCACCACTCAACTGCAGCAGAAGTGTAAAGGAGCTCCAAGCTGAAGGTATTAAAGCTCATCCTTGATTGACAGCTCTTTTTTGAAGGCTGGTATTAAAACCAACCATCCTCTGTCAGAGCCTGATTAAATTCTGGTCGCTTCATGGCTATGAATAGGTGGATCAAAGAACCCCAAAATTAAGAGCACTGCAGCACAGGAAGAAGGGAGTTAAAATGCATGAGCTGTTCATTTACTAGGCAGCTTCACAGCTCAAGGCTGTGAGTATATTTGAGTTTGTTTTTTTTTTTTTTTAAATATATTTTTTTTTCTTGGGCCCTGCTCTCCTTGCCAGGCTCTATTTCATTTTGATGGGGATAACTTCCAGGTGGTTTTGTTAGCTACACCTGATAAGAATTAGTAAAATTCTGCATTGCTTACAGAGGTTAGGCTATTTTCATAGAAACCCAGAATGGTTTGGGTTGGAAAAGACCTTAAAGATTATCTAGTTCCAATCCTCCATCATGGGCAGCAACACCTTCCACTAGACCTGGCTGCTTCAAGCCCCTTTCAGCCTGGCCTTGAACACATTTTTTGCAGTACAATGGACCTTAAGACCAGGGTTTTAGGATAGTTCTCATTAACTGAAAACTGCTTCACTGGGTATAAAAGCACTGTTGACCTAATAGCAGCAGCACTGACCTGGGTACAAAGAAAGCAGCAAAAACATTTCCTCCTGGTTTCTGCTCATTGGGGTTTTGTTTGTTTGTATTTTCCCTGGTAACTTTGAGAGTACTTTGCATCTTGTGAGTTTTCAGTTTACTGGCAAGTTTCTGCACCCTGGGTATGTTCATTCATAGACCACTAAGGGTCTACAAGAGCTCCATGGGAGGCTGGGCAGGTGCTCCGGGACTAAATGGTCATCGCAGCACGGGAATGAATGAAAAGCTGCTGAGGGTCCCACAAACCCTTCCTAAAGGACCCTTCCCTCTACTGCAATGTGTGAGAGGACACTGCATGTGTATGTGCACATCTCTGTGTGCAGCTGCTGCTATAGGAAGAATTTATACTCTACAGCTGTATCTATATAAAAAAGACAGAGAGGAAGTTTTTACATGGGCATATAGTGATAGGGCAAGGGGGAATGGTTTTAAACTAGAAGAGGAGTGGTTTAGACTAGATGTTAGGAAGAAATTCTTTACTGTGAGAGTGGTGAAACACTGGTACAGGTTGCCCAGAGAAGCTGTGGATGCCCCATCCCTGGAAATGTTCAAGGCCAGGTTGGATGTGGCTTTAAGCAACCTTGTCTAGTGGAAGATGTCCCTATCCATGGCAGGGGGGTTGGAACTAGGCGATCTTTAAGGTCCCTTCCAACCTAAACCTTTCTATGCCTCTCTATATATTTTAGCATCGAAAATGTCTACGTTTTTATCTCAGCTCTTTTGCTGTGGTCTCAGGCAGGCTGTCTGATTTCTCTGACTTAATTTCTCTATATGTCTATGGGACAGGAATACCTTGTTCTGTACTTATGCACTGCTTCAAAGAGATATTGCCAAGCACAATCCACAGGACATGCCAAATGCTGTCATAGGTATAGCTATATGTATGCCCAAGTGCCAAGCTGAATATATTGAGCACAGATCCGAAGCAGAAAACTGATCAAAAGCCATTCTAGATTATTTCACCTAATGAGTGTTTCCACGCCATTGCCACCCTGTGTCCTGACAAAATAACAGCTCACAATGAAAACAAATCCAGCTGTGTTTCAGCACTCCCAAGTATTTCATGCGTGTCCCCAGTACCAGGATATTTACAAAAAGTTTCATAACCATTTAAATCTTACCAGAAAATACACAGTAGAAAACCAATGCAAAATCGTTAAAAATGTTTCTCAATCCCAAATCAAATGAATGTTGTAACAAATAACAAAGAGAAGGAAGCAGCTTTTTGCTCTTTGTACGTGTAGCAAATCCCTTTTATAAAACACCCCTGCCCGATCCCATCAGGACCTACTGTCTTAAGGTGATGATGAACACCAGAAGCTTGCTGAAACATTTTTCATTTATCAAAATTCCATGGAGTTAATTCAAAACCCAGTGAAGCGAAACAGAGGGGCTTTATTGACTTCAACGTGCTTGGATCGGCGCCTATACTCCGTAACACCAGACAGAACGTTTCCCTCCTTAAGAATTCAAGTTGTTCTGATAGAGATATTTCTTTACCCCAAATGTCAGATACTTGTTCAAAGATACCCTTAACAATCACGGTTCAGAGCTGCCTGAACCCACTAATACACCTAGACTACAGTGCTGGTTAGGAAGGAGCCCTGAACCTTTAAGGCCAGTTGGATGGGGCTTTAAGCAACCCCATGGCAGGGGGTTGGAAGTAGATGGTCTTTAAGGCTGCTTCCAACCCAAACCATTCTATGATTCAACCATGCTGGAATCCCCCATTTTGCTTCTAATTGGACTGTGACTGGTCAGGTAGCCCTGTTTGCTTTCACTGCCTGATGAGACATCCCTTGTAAAAGCCAGTGGCAACTAAGTCAGGTTTCCAAGGCATGCTCTTACAGAATCAAAATCCTAGTTGTGGGAAGAACAGAATAAGGAGCAAGAGATTTTTAATGCACCATAAGGTCAGGACAGGAGTGTCCTAGCTCGTCCCTGCACACCATGTGAAATGTCTTCTATTTCTGTGACAAGGGCTGAGTTTGCTGTTCTGAAGTCCACATCTCTCTCTTGCTTATTTTCAGGGACCCCATTTGCCATCTCTTTCTTTTCTGTTTTTCTGACAGAGTTCCTCCCTGCCCAGGACCAAAGTGACTCACTGAACTGCCTACATACAGAAGTACCCTTCAAAGAGACAGACATTGGTTTCTGGCCCCCTTAAAGAAAGATGTTCTTGGTGCTGACAGTCTCCTCTTCAGCCTGATCTGATCCTCTGGTAATCCTATTGCAACCAACTAACAGATGGAAATACCAGCTTTGCAAAAGAACACAGGTATCTACTATATACCTCACAGCAGCTGTGATCCACTTTGCCAGAGGTGCTGCCTTTCCTGTGCATCAGGCACATCTGGCCAGCTGTCCAGATAGCAGCCTGCCTAACCAAACAGAGCAGAGAGGACTGCATCTCCCCTTGGAAACCAGTCCTGGTCGAGGGCAGAAGTTTTCACACACTCCTTCCGAAGGTGAGTGCTTCAGGCCCTGTAAAAACTAATCTTTTTGCAGCACCGTAAATTAAAATTCAGCCTCCTGGTATTATTACTAATTTCACAGAAACCATTAGAGCATAGAGCCTAGCCGACTGTCTGCTCCTTTTGGCATGACATCATGGTCTATGACTGCAGAATTACTCTCACAAAGAACTTCAGTCAAGTATTTATGGCAAATACAAAGCTTTGGCACTGCCTCCATCCTCAGAACAAGATTTAAGCGGGGCAGAGGTGTCAGACTGGTGATACGGTGAATTTGACAATCAACGAACTGTGTGATGATGTTCACAAAGCTATTCACCTCGCCTTAAGAGCTTTACTCTTGGCCCAGCTTCAAAACCACTGCAAACTTGAGCCAAAATGCCCCGCGTTTACTTGACCTTGCAGTCATCCAAAAGAGCCCAGCTTCAGGCAAAAAGGACATCTCTCGATCACCCCTCAATCCAGGGAGAGAGAAATGCACTCTCTCGGGACACAGCTCTTTGGTTTCCATGGATTTGAGTTTTGAGGTTCCTTGGAATCCAAAGCAAAAACCTGAATAAAAATCCACATTACTACAAGACTCCTGCTACTAATGGTATTAATGGAGCGTTATGATATCACATCAAGAGCAAATACCCGTTGAGGACTAGCTGTGAAGAAGCAACTCTTACTTAAACCAACATATTACTTAGGCAGCCGTTGAAGGAAAAAATAATACAAACCACATGCATTATAAAATGATTTATGCTTATCACAAATAGAGTGGAATGGTTTCTGTGGTGGTCCCACTGCAGTTAAAAAACAGAAACAGAAAGTTATTATTAGTGCTTTAATATCCTACTTCATGATGGAACACATACTTCTCTTGGAGTCAAAGATAATTAAAAGTCCAAAGGCAATTTAAAAAAAGAAAATCACAAAACAAAAAACCCAACAAAAACCCCCACCAGAAATTTATTACCAGTTTAAAATATTAATACAAACAACATCCCTGTACATAGGGCTTTGCAGCAATCCCTGCCTCTAAAACAAAATGCAGTAGCAACACGCTTAACAATGAACCTCAAGATAAATTTAAAATACGGTCAGAATGTCTCTCCTTGTCCTTTGTGCCCGCCTGTTTCTACAGCTCTGCTCATATTCAACAGCTGAGGGCAAATTACTCCCTGTATCACACAGGTACCACCAGTGCAGTTATCACTATGGCCCAAGCCTATCTCCATATTACACATTAAAACCCATAATACTGCTCAGTGGAGAACCACTTTTACCCACAGGTCTCAAGCACACACAAGAACACATCAGCATTGCAGTTTTGTGACACTTTTGATAGATCCCTGCCTCCAGGTGGAGATTTGATGTGTCCAAGGTCACAGAAAACAAGAGCAGCAGAACCAGACAAAGGCCCTGGTTTTTTAACTCCTGTTCTCTCTCAACCAAAGATGTTATAGACGAAAAACAAAAGATCCCATCAGTGGTCACAAGCAAAGTTCACAAGCTTCGCTGCACACCACTGGTTTTCCTCTGGTGGAAATATCCTTTCAATGTGCCCATATATTGTGAGAATCAATAATGATAACTCTTTTTTCCCTAATACATTGCTTGTTTTTTAAAGGTTACTTATTCTCCGTGAGAGAATTCACTCTGTGAATACCTTCAATACCTTTTTAATACAGTGTATTATTCAAGGACAGGCAGAGTTTTCCCTTTTGGACACCTTTGTGCTGAGCTGTTAGTTTTTTGTGTGAACAAAGCACCTGCCTGACAAGCAGAATGGCTATCCTAAAGAACCAAGCTGGATCTAAAATAGGAAATTACAACAGCATTTTTTGAGGAATTCGCAATTTTTTGCTGATCATTTGTATATGTCCCAGTTACTTATATATCGCATGGTTATTCTGACAAATAAGATGTGATAGTCCTGCAGTGCTAATATAAACAGAGACAGGCTATAAAATAACCAGTCCTTAATATTCCACATGTGGTTTCTTTCTCAACTACAAAAAGTTTTTCAGTTTCCCAAAGGTGAAAAAACCTGTAAAACCAGACTAGGATTTAAGGGAACGTCTCAGTATATTTCTTTTGATGGTCACTAAAAGTTATCAGGGAAGGGGCAGGAGAGTAGTTTAAAAATGCATTTGTTTTTACCAAGATATCCATCAATCAGCACAACTCACTTTTATGCCACACAAACACGATGACATAAAGCCCATTAATCTTTTCCAGCTTAATACCTACTGTCCTTTGAAGATACATGTTTGGAATATCTGAAGGCGACCTCCATTTTTCACAGTTCCCAGTCATAGGGCAGCTGACACAGCCAAGATAATCCTGTATTCAGCGAAACCGGGGGAATGAATGGATTCTGATGAATGTAATTTGCTATCTCAGTGACAAATGGCAAATGGGTAGAGAGGGTGTGCATGCAAATATAACTGCGTTAAATAAAGGCTTGTGAAGGATAGTACTCTGAAAATATCTGATAGGCAGTTTTACAACAACCGTGCCTTTTGGAGGAGATAAATCATCAGCTTACTTAGAGTTATCATTATATCCTCATTGTGGAGCTCCGCTGAATAAGATGGAATTGTGGCATACAATCAAGCAGGGCGTTGTGATCCCATAAGCCAAGTTTTTGCATCACGTTTTACCTTACAACATCAGTTTTTCAGTATCTTTTTAGTACAGCTTGGACTTAAATACCCCAAAGTTCCCACTGATTATGAGCATCATAAACCTGCCTGGGCATCCAAACTGTTGTAGGCTAATTCCAAAAAATGTTACATTCCACTAACACCAAAAGCTCTTTGCTGGGTTGAGGTGTCACTTCAGAAAATTCTTGTGTTCTTGTTGTGGTACCACACAATATCTACCAATACAATTTCCAGTCCTTCCCAGGGCCAGCAGGAGAATCAGCACTACTTGCTCAGAGCCTACGACTGACTCAAAAGTCAGAATATGCTTGAAAACAGAAACATAATCTCTTCCTTGCCATCATGTTAGTGGCTGCTGCATGATTCTGAATAGAAAACAGCCACAGGTTTTAAAAACACAGAAAGACCAAGTGCTGGTACCTCCTACCCTTCAGACAGGTATGAGTATCACAGAATCAATCAATAGCCTGGGGTTGGAAGGGACCTTAAACACTTCCTACCCCTCTGCCGCGGGCAGAGATACCTCCCACTAGACCAGGTTGCTCAAAGCCCCATACAGCCTGGCCCTGAATACTTCCAGGGATGGAACATCCACAATTTCTCTGGGCAACCTCTTCCAGCTTCTAATTTACGAGTAATTTAAGTTTGGATGCTAGAGCATCCCCTCCTGCCGCAGAAACAGGAATGCTGATGTCTTGTGGCTGGGACAAGAATGTTGGTTTCTGCCTGTGATGCTGAGAAGTCCTGAGCAGGCTCTTGAGGGTACACAATGAATGTCTGAACTGCAGAAAAAGGGCAGGAGAAAGAGTTCCAGGAAGTAGCAGATGATGGCTTAAACACCTTTTTAGGTGTGCTGTTACAGGCAGGGCAAAATGCCAGTCATGATAAACTCAGCAACCATTTTCTCTGTGAGGTCAAGCAAAGGTTTGACCTCACCTCAGGGGCTGGGGTATGTTTCAACTGCTCACTGCTGTCACTTGGGCTTTCCACATTATTTTCTAAATTATTGACAGAGGAAAAAAAAATAGGGCTGGATCTTACAAAGTTGGTTTAAAATTCAACTTGTTTAGTATTTCCATCTAAAGAGGCCAGATGACCCCCACGTACCAAATTATACAAGCACCTAAAACTCAGAAAGCTTTGCAAAATGTATAATTTGATTAAGTCGTCCCTCACACCTAATGCATTTGAGAGCAGTCCCCAAAGAAAACTCCCACTATTTCCCTTGTTTGCTCTCCCTTCTTTAATCATTCTCACCTTCATCCTACATTAATGTTCACGTTAGTCACTCTTTATCCAAAAGCCATTGACTTCAAAGGGGTTTTGGATTAGTGCAGTCAAGTTTTTCCCACCCTGCTGGGAAGATGACAGCAGCACTTTGGACACCAATTTTGTCTGACTACATGTAAGTTTCCAACAATTCAACAAGTGTCATAAATATTACACTTTTAGGGGATGAAGAATGCTCACTTAACCTATATTAGCAGCAATTTACTGCAACTCCATATAGCCTCTGTTTGAGGGAGAACATAGGTAGAGATAACATTGACGTAGAAAGTTAATAATACCTCCCCGATGAGGAGATAAAAACTCCTGTAGTAGAAGCAAAGTGAAAGACCAGCTACAGACCAGGTTAGAAAGCAACAACATACACAGTTTGCAAAACTCTTATTCAGAAAGTTTTAGATAAAAAAGAGCCCTTCAAACTACAAAAAAAAAAAAAAAAAGCCTTCCCAAGAATATGGGCCACATGGTATAACTTGAAACAGCTCTGAAACCATTGCTCTTACTAAAACCTGTACTGAATCTCATTTATGTAAATATTACCTTATCTCTCTCCTTGAAGAAAATGTTTTATGATTAAGTTATCTGCCATTTAGAGATCAAATTAAACTCATTAATGCAAGCTATTAAAGACCATTTTCCAAGGACAAAGGCTGATTTTCTCAAATACTGTATGTCTCTCATTTTAATGCTGAAGGTAATCTTTTTGCCACCAGAAAAAGACAGAAAAAGCTATTAAATTTACAGTACTGCTAGAAAAAACACTTCCATTCTCAGGGTGCTCACTCCAGTATCTCTTACAAAAAGGAGATCAATTCAAGATCATTTGCTTACTGCATGTCCCCAGTTACACCCTATTTGTGCCTGAGACACTTAGGTGGGTTCAACAAAGCAAATTGGGTTTTGTCAGATAATGATGATTGTAAAATGATGAGTTATTTTCAAAATGGTCGATTACCAGCATCCTGAAAGAAACCAAGCTAGGAATCTGCATGACCTAAATGCAACCTCTGTGTCTTTCTTGATAATCAGAAGGGAGATCAGGAAGAACAACGAGCAGTGAGACAAGAAAATTGGATGTAAAATTTCCAAAAAACTCAAGGACTTGAGCTGGCAGCTGGGTCAACTCATGGAATGACTGCACTTCAAAGACTGGTTTTGGGATATCCGCACCTGTGAGAGAGTGAGACCAGTAAGGAAGATCTATGCTTGAGACCAGATGTGATTATAGATTTAGCATGGGAGCTGGGACAGCAACCCAGTCAAAATGTCCTCATGTGTGAGGTCATTAAGCCAGCTTGATACGAGAAATGCCTACGATTGAGAATGAGAGGATATTGCAATTCTAATATAGGTTGTTTAGGAAAAAAAAAATCTAGAGGGATATAAATGTTGACTGTATGCCAACATTTTTCATAAGGATCGAAAAGAGAAAAACGAGATTCATCTCTAAGGGATCACTTTTAAATTAATTTTAATAGATGGTAATAGGCTGACAGTCCTCTGAAAATAGCCAACAGATGTTCCAGCACTTTACCAAGTCCCGATGCCTAACCTTGGGTACACCAATTCCACAAAATCCATCTTCTGGACAGAACTCTGTTTCCGCAGTTGGAATGTTAATGATGGCTCTTAGTGGGTTTTGACTTCCACCACTGTGTTTAGTTGTTCTGTGGGTTTCAGGGCATGAGCCACAGAGGTGAGCAAGCACAGATTTATGTTTTATTAGAAAGGACAAGAAGTTACTTTATTTATGGTACGTTGCAATCTACAGATAACCTTCACTCTATCTGCTCATCATAAGGTAAAAAGCATCTAAATTACTAAGATGCTGCTCAAATACAATTGAGAACATCAGTGCAATTTATACAAGCTGCTCAAACGCACTGATGCACATAAAGTCTGCAAAACCATTTATTGTCAAAATGTCAATGCTAAATGCACAAAAATGTAACTTATTTTATTCCATTAATTAACAAATGTGTGCACAGCACTTATAAATGTAAAAGCACTTTGAGCACTGAGAGCTAAGTAGCATTATTTTTACTCGTGTGGACGCACCGTATGAATCATACATAATAATCACCTCTTGTGGAAAGTATTTTTGGTCCATCGCCAAAACCTAACCTAGAGATTTGGCACTTCTGTTCAGTAAAGCATCTCTAAATGGTTCTGTTTGGGTTCCAGCTGGAAATTTTCTCCAACACATTCATTACTGGGTCCTTCAGAATGTATACCAGGTAGAAGGTGCCTTCACAGCTCTGTAATTAACATCGTATAGCGGGACAGCAAACGTTTTACTGCATTCTCCTTATTTGCCTAAAACATTTGAGAAGACTGGCTCACTAGTGTTAGCTGTGACTTGACTCCTTCTCTTTGATCTGTACAAGATCTAACAGGCGTAATGGATATAACACAGGACTGGGATTCCCTTTCACCTTTGTGAAAGCTGTAGCTTTCAGATTATTTTGTGATCTCCTGGTGAAAAGCATTACATAAGAACTCAGTGGTCTCATCATTATCCATCCCCACGCTGTAATTTCTTCCCCTCTGATCCCCCTCTCTCTGGGCTTTCTTTTTCCCTCTTACCCTTTGTGACTGAGGAGATGCCATGACCATGAGATTTCCTTCCCAAACAAGAGCACAGAGAGCTTTCACCAGGTCACATTTCGTACCTATAAGCACATCTGTTGCAACAGCCTTGAAAAAAAATCTGCCTGGCTATCCTATCCTTGCACAAAATTGCTTCTCCATGATCACATTCATGGGGGAGAGTCTAAAATAACCAGAGACCAAAAAAACTTCACCATTCTCCTGTTCTGATTAGTTAACAGGAACAGTGATGACTTACAGCTGGCCTGAGTACCACCTGTGGTCAGGATGGCCCCATGTTTCCAGAGGTTTTGGCTTCCTAGCTGACCTGGTGGTGATACACTCCATCCTTGTTATAGCTCTCAAATCAGGAGATATTTTATGCAAGCCTTGTATTTGTTTAAACACATGCCTATCCATAATATAAATTAGTCTGTGTGGGATTAACCTAGCCAAGAATTTCTCTTCTACAAATCTGTCCGGATATTCAGACTTAAAGAGTTTTAAAGACCCTTGTCTGTAACACACCTCACTCATTCCTTTTGACAACTCCCCTACTATACCCCAGATACTGATAGGTATATTTATTCAGCATCGTTTTTTATTCTTCAATTAATGGGGAAAGAAAAACAAGAATGGGAAATATCTGATGTGGTTAACATTGGTCTATAAAGCTTGCTCCGATTTGCTCCACTTGAAACAGGGAAACCAATTTGGAGGTTTTTAAAAAGAAAGAAAAGAAAGGAAGGATATTTGAACTGACTGACTTTGAACAGATGAAACCTTTTACAGTGTTTACAGTGTCAGCTTACAAACCTTTCCCGGGGCAGCTACACTGCATATCTTATCCATAAGGTAAACACAACAAGGTCCCACACCAGCTCCCAGCATCGCGGGGCTGTGCAGGACCCACACAGCAAAGCTCGGCCCTGAGGGGCCTGGGATCAAAGCAAGGGGTGCCCCTAGTCCATCACATTGCTCAGCACCCAGTCTCATGCTGCCTGGTTCCATGGCGAGCTCTCAGTCTTCCCCACTCACAAAGCAACATCTTTATCTCATTTTAGCCAGACAGAAACAGAGAAAGAGCAGGAAAGGCAGAGGAGAGTCGGCTGCTGTGACTGAGCGGGCTGGTCCTGGTGCATGTGCAGCTGCCAGAGAGTTAACAGCATTTTCCAACAGCAAAGCCTCTCACCTGGCACCTCACTTTCATGCATTTGCTCTGCAGGTTCAGTAATACTCGGTGTTAAAAGTCCATATGGCACAGCCAGTACTCCAGATATATACATTATTCAATAATAATAAGCTACAGACTTATGTAATACTCTCCACTGGTTTTAAATCTGATGTAGGTGGAGGGAGAACAAAGGAAAGAATAAAAGCACATCTCATGAAAATGTTGTAAATAAACCATTTCAAGTCAAACAACCAACTCCATGACAGACATGAGTCTATCTGGCACCTCTTTTCAATAACTCCCACCTATTCCCAGTTCTCTGCAGCCTTGAGCACCGAGAGGACAGGGTGTTCTTGATCTCACAGAAGGGGTAATTTGGGGCTCTTTTCCCCATCACACAGCCAGGACCTGCCTGTAACACCTACGGAGCTAAGCAGCTCCATCCAGATTAATTAGTTCTGATTTCACCCGCAAGTACAAATGGAGCATCCACGAAGCTGATCTCGGAGATGACTCCAACCGATTTACCTTCTGACTCCAATGCTCAGTAGTCCCATGTTAAAACCCACACAGCATGTCCTTGCATTTACATTATTCATCATTATCAAAAAGAAATTATTACTTGCTGTGGATCACATCACCCCCACCCAAAGCTCCATGTTCTTGTATCTGGTAACTCACTTAAATTTCACTTCTCTAAGTCTAATGTGCTGAGTGATAACTTGAACACGTCTAAATCTCTGAAAAGTCAAATCAATTTTCTCACATATTTTCTGTTACAAAAATATCTGCTCCAGGGCTGTGATTTTTATGCCAAGTTTCAAAGCACAACGACTGTATACAGTTAAATTACAACCCTCTAAAATGTGGATTTATAATACATATAATGGAAGTCCTATAACTGTAACATTTCAAATGTGACATCTCTACAAATGCCAGTTTTCAAGGGATGTTATATGGTGGTTTGAACTGCCTCTTGATCCACAGCCAGATGATGCTTTCTTGAGGGAAGAAGACTTTCCTTATATGTTTTATTATGCAGGATGAAGATGGCATCTTCCTCCTTAGAAGGAAACTCTGCCTACTCACAAGAGATTCTGTTGGAGTGATTGAGCTTCTGTGGGACTAACACAGCATTCAGTTCATACTGCCTCATTCTGTCTGCAGAACTGAAAACATACTGTTGCCGTAAACACCATATTTAAATAGTTAACCACCCAAAATCATGACAGCTTAAAAAATCACAGCATTTCACAAACTAATAAATGTGGGCATTTCTTCTGCCTTGTCATTTCTGAGCTTTTAGGAACTCAGGTGAGGCTTTCACCTGTGTTTTCCAACTACAAAAGACCAGAATATATTAAAAGCATGCCCACAAAATAGCTTAAAAACCATAATATCTGTGTCTTGTAAGCCTACAAAGAAAGGCTTTGAGAAAAACATCAAATATCAGAAGAGCTGGCAACAATAAGACTGCTATCCATTCTTCAGAAGTAGAGGAACACCAGAAAAACACCAAAGCAGAGGCCTATGACCTGGTTCAAACTCCCTGATATGATTTGCAAGGTTGCTCCGGCTCCCATCTGTTCATGCTGAACTCAGTCGGGCTCCTTTGATTGTGAGGGGACCTGGGTCAGGCTCACCTGTGATGACCCTTGCACACTTCTGCCTCTATGGAAGAGGACAACAGGTCACATCCCTCCTGCCATTAGCTGTATATAAGTGTCTCTGCATGGATATTTTCTCTTTACTGTGCTGAAAAGTGAGGCAGCATCTTTTTGGTGTAGAATGGATGATTTTCTCCTGCAACATCCAAGAAGGGATGATTTGAAGCAGCAGCAGAAGGAACAGCTCTGGGAATGAACCTTGGTTCTTGCTGCACTTTTCTTGCCATGTGCCTCGGGATGTACTGTCACTTGGATCTGTGTTCCTAGGCTTCATTTCCCTGCAGAGCTCTTCCACTGGAGCCCGGAATGCCACACTAGGGAATAACCCCAATGATGCGGAGGACCTGCTGCAGCACTGCTGCCAGGCATGGAGCAAGCCATGGAGCTGCAGCTGGCTGAAGCTCACAGTCACAAAGCTACCACTATCCTAACCCTTCCTTCGTTAAGAAAAAAAGGGACAAGAAGACTCAAAAATAATCAAGAGGATCTTGCCTATAGCCTTGGAAGCCTTTGTGGAGCTTCCCATAAACAATGTTTCAACATAACTTATCAAGTTTATCTGGAAAGTTAATGGCTTCAACAATATTGCCTGTTGCCAGCTCCTGTGAGTGAGGTGGTTGATCTGGGGGTCCATGATACGAGGTGGTAAGTGGGGAGGTGCTGCAGACAGGATTCCTTCAGTAAACATCAGTACAACTTGAAAAGAAAATGCCGTTTTCAATAAACAGTACAGCCATGGACAGGTTTTAAAGCCTGAAAACTAAAAGTAGCCATTAAAAATATTTTCAATCAGAGGAACCAAAACGTGCTCCTTGTTGAAATGAGAAAAGTACACAAATCACAATTTTTAGGAGTTTTTATGGGTTTTTTTTACCCCATCGTAACATTCAGAACCATCTACTTCCTTTATATTCATGTTGTGTTTATTTAAAAGGTTCAATCTGTCTTAATTCAGAGCAATTTTGATTGAATGTTTTTTCGTCCTTCTTTTATGTGCTATTCTTTTTCTTTTCCTTGCCTTTTTTTTTTTTTTTTTCCTTTCCTCCTGTGAAGCCAGGCTATGGCAGCTCATCAAAAGGAAGCAAGGCAGACTGAATTTTCTCTTACTTGTTATTGTGATATAGCTACAGCGGGCAATCTGATCTCATCATGAAACAATTGCAGTAAAGATATCTAAGTGGATGTCACAGCTCTGCTGAAAGATAATAAAGTGAAATGAACCAAAAAAACAATCTTTCCAATACAAATCACATAGTTAAGTTGTAGTGAGTTGCAAACAGAATACGAGTGCAGGAGGACAGAGATGGAGCCAGAAATGCCCAACTAACACTTTTATATTATTTTTAACACATTTGGGGAGTGCATAATTAAGGGATTTACAGCATTAAAATCCGGAGCTGTTGTGCAGCACTGCACTAAATGAGACGATCAGTAACAAGGGAAAGGGTGAATTACACCACCTTCCACTGCAGTTTGAACTACTCTCTCATAAGATAAACACTATTGATTGCTTTCAAGCCGCCTCTCTATTAGAAAGAGACTTCTAATTTTGGGAAATCAATAATAAAAGATCGTGGAAACCCCCCAGATTCTCTTCACATAAGCCTGCAAAAAGGAAAGGGCAGAACCTCACATTAAATTGGAAGATCATCCCTGATGTGCAGGGTGGAGGATTTGTCCCTTGGGCTGTGTTCTTCTTCAGCGCTGAATCTGCATCAGCATCTACAAACTATTGTTTTAATTTCCTGACAGAAAAAAATGTCCTGCCATGCATGTTTTAACATTTTTTTAATTATTATTTTTTATCTCAGCTCTGCCTTCAGTGCTTGAAAATTAATTCCTTAAGTAGTTTAACAAATATCTTTTCTTTTCTAAAGTAAAGACTTTTGTTGGAGACCAAAATAGCATCAGCTTTCAAGCTGTGGGGTCCTTTCTTCTTCTTTTGTCTATTTAACAGCAAAGGAACGGGTGATGGTATTGAATTACCAAAGCTGATGTGCTGGGAGGCTATTTGAATCTCTGTTTTCTGGTGGCAGGAGGGCTGCTTTTAAAGGCCTATACTATATAAGCCCAACAGACAATGCCAAATCTCTAAGAACAGATATACACAGAACACTTCATAAGGCATATTTAGGCAGACGTGTATTATCTACCACGCAAGATGCCCAAAGAGCCTTCCAAGAAAAACACCAACACCGACTAAACCCAGGCCAAGGATTTTCTCATTAGCATGAGCAGAGGTTAGACAGGCACACAGCATTTCCCCCATCTGTTTCCATTTACAGAAGCAACCACTCCTAGGAATATTATACCTAATACACAGCTGGATAGTCTACAAAGAAATAGTTGTGGGTTTTGCCTGACTTCTGCCACTAAACTCCTGTCTGCTTGGAATTCACATGATTTCCTCTGAAACTGGTGAGGTTTACCCTAATATGACACTGCTTTTCTTACAGTCTAAGAGGGAATGGTCATCCCAGGGTGGTATTAAAGCAATTTCTCTGGTGACTCTCTTGTTAAAGCAATTACCTGTGGTCATTATCTGAATGTATCACTTAAGTCTTTGATGGCAAAATAAATAAGATAGAACAAAAGTAGCTAGCAAATACCAGGAGATAATTGTGTGGTTAACCCTATAAATGACAGTGTTATGAGAACAGCAGAGGAATTTTTAATAAAGTAATCACAAACAGATTAATAGCTTGGAAAGCAACAGGGGATTTTCTCTTCCACAGCAGCAGGATTTTCAGCAGACTCAAACCAGTTCTTGTCTAAGTAGAATTGTGCTTATCTGTATCCATCTCCCCTGATCGCCTCACTTCTCACCATAAAGGGAAATCAATACGAGGACTTGTTATTCAGAGGAGTCTCAAGAGTCAGGCACCATGATCACACCTCTAATCCTGCAGGAATCTATTTCCAACAACTACATCATCTCCAATGCAACAGGCACATTGTTTACAGCTGCTCTGCAAAGCCTATGACACAGGGAAGGAAATAAAACCAGATATGGGGTATCCACGCTGACCTCCTACCTCTGGGTCTGACTCAGTACCAAGGGTTGTTGCACTAAAATAATCCTTTTGACTGCTCGCATTTCTAGGATGGAGACCTCTGCTATTAGAGAAAATTCCTTGAAAATCCAGTGCCTGTGGATGGATTTCTCTCACGCTCATTTGGCTGATCAATTAGGAAAACAAGGGCAGCAGAAGGGTTAAACATCGATCTCCGGGTTCCCCTGGCATGCCAGGGAGCTGCTGCTAATAACACTGGTGGCAGTTTCCTGAGCCGTAACTCCCAGCGTGATGAGAACAACTTCTGATCTGATGAAAATTCCTCCCTCGCTGCAGCAAAACACCCCATCGTTTAAAAGTTTTGAATGTGCTAACAGCTAATTTATTAAAGGGACTCCTGCCGTGTCCATGTTTACAGGGCTCAGGCTGCATACAAAGGAAAAGCCTATTCCAGGCACATAAGGGGAGCAGAAGGGAGCTATATTTTTGGAAAGGCAGCACAGTGTGCCAGAAGAAGGGCTGGACTGATGAAAGGAACAGCTATGATGTTGCACTGAGACCTTTTTCAGCCTTGACTAAAATGAGCACAATTATGGATTGGAAAAGGAGAATAAATGAGAATAAGATGTATTTTACAAACGGTGAAATAAAGCAAAATGAGTTCAGTCTACAAGTTTTGAAAAATTTAAGTTTCCTAGATGCTTACATGAAAAATGTAAGTTACCTAGATATGGTAATGAAGGTAAATGTGTATTGTAGACAGACATTTTAACCAATGTCTTGTTGTGGAGGGTTTTCTCTTTTTTGGAAGGTTCATACTACAAATCTCTACAAATCTCAAGCTAAAATTTCTAAAATTTCTAAAAACTTGTCTCTCCCCCAAACCAGTGGCATAAAAGGAATGGAGAGAAAGAGAGGCTGCATCTTCCAAAGATTTTAACCAAGAAAATAAGATACCTTCCACAAATTTTGATCAAGACAAATCCCTCATCTTCTGCCCAAAAACACTGTAACAGACATTTTCAGCCATCTCCAATAACAATCACATTCCAGATGTCTCTCTGACAAGCTGTTAGACTGCCAAAGCCTGAACATGGAAGAAGTCCAAGAAAGAATTAGGTGTCCTCCACATCTAACAACATTACCTCATTACCTGCAAGTAAATATTAGGCACAGCCTGAGTTAGAAAATAAGGCTAAGTGCAAGGAGCACCTGGTTAACAAGCTAATGGGCTAAATAATTCTGTATAATTTCCAGACACTAACACTTATGTGTTAGATTTCCTCCTCCCAGCTGTGTCCCTTTGCTGAGAAGTATTCATAAAGTAATCTTAACAACTTTACAGTATTCATTTAATTTAAATATATACACTTCAGCTTTCACTAAAATCCCATTGTTGTAAGCCAACCACTCGATGTGTTGTCAAGTGACACTCCAACGAGGACGATTTTTAATGGGCTTTAAGTAGCTGAGGGGAAAGAAGTAAAAGCATGGATTGAACACCATGCTGAAGGTACCTGTATCTGTTTGAGGCACTGCCTCCTCCTCTGGCCCTCTGATGTATGCTCTATGGAAATATATGTTTCTATAACAAGCATGCATAAATATGTTGACATTACCTTTTCCTTTTTTCATTCTGCCTATTTTTGAAGAATCAATGTAAAATACATCCACAATATTTTTGGCTCTGCGAATAAATTTACATATTAAATGGCACTAATTGTAAGCAGCAGTGTTCTGCTCCTTGCAGTGCACAATCCATAGGATCCACATATGTCTGGATTAACAACTCCTTGCCTTGGTGGGACCCCAAAACAAATGGCATGTGGTCCTTCCAGCACAGCACAGTCACATGTGTGATATGATGGGCTGCTCTATGCTCAAGGTGTTCCTCATTCAACTTTACCTTTCACCTATCCCTTACTAATTCTAGTCCCCAAAATCTCCTGGAAAGAAGAATTGTGTTCCTAAATCCTTAAGTGTGTACTATGTTTAATCCTTTCTCTCTTCCAAGGAAGTTGCTCACAGCACTGCTCCATCTGCTGAAGTCTTGTTCCATCCCCATTTGCCCAAGCTGTGATACTGTCACTGCCTCGTGCTTCCTCTGACTTTTGAAGCAGTCAGATCTCCGTGTGTTGGCTAGTTTCATCCTCTGAAGTACTGTTAATATGTCAATTTACCTCAAAATGCTTAATAGTCATCTTCCATCTACCATTTTCCTTCAAACTTGCCTTATAAACAGATGTATCTCCAACTTCTCCACCAAGGACTCATCAATCTTCTGAAGCTGGTCATCAGTCTTTCTAGTGCTTTAGCTCCCTACACCAGACAGGTGCCTAAACAACATTTTCCATCACCATTCTTCTCAGGGGGGAAACCCTAAGCCTCATCAGTGCCTGATATGGTCGACCAGATGTGGCTCCACATCACTATCAGGAAAGCTGAGTGGTGATGTCCACAGTAGGGATATTGGAAAACAAATAAAAATCAGGTACAAGAAAAAAGGACAAGAAAAAACTAGTCTTGGGGAACACACAGAAGAGGATTAAACCTTAGGGTTTAATCAGTAGGAGACCTTACTGCAGTGCCAGGGCTGTGAAGTCACTTGAGGGGTTATTTTGATGCTCAGCCTATGGATCCCTGTGCTTTTGCAGCTATGGATGCACATATTTTTCTCACCTTGTCTGCAGCTTGTTCACTGTGATATTGGCTGGTAGCACTACTGGGCTCATCATCTCTTTAGTTATCACATTACTGTCTCTGTTAAAAAGCATCCTACATCACTCTTCTGAGGTTTCTTAGGTTGCTCTAAATATTTTGCTTATAAACAAGTCTGTGACATTTGATGTGAAGTCATTCGTAATTATAAGGTACTGAAAATACATAAAAAATAACCCAACATATTTTTTGTGTCTGTACTATTGCAGTGGTTATAATATGGATGCACTCAGCTAGGAGGAAAAAATATTTTAATATCCATTTGCAAGGGGCAAGAAAACATCCCTTCTGAAGGTTAGGTATTAAATTAAATGAAGACAAATTCCTTATTTATGGATGATACTCCCATAGAGGTCACCACAAGGCCAGAGAAAGACTTAAAAAATATGCTATACATCACCCTTCTAGACCGTAATAAGGGAAAAAGTCATGATGTGTCATGAAAATGTTGTGGATGCAGCAATTCTGCTGTCCCCTCCCAATGCAGCATCTCTGAGGACTGGTAATTTCATCTGATAATGCATGCATCAATCTGAGATATTCAAAAGAGTCTGAATTATTTTGAAGCACCTTTCTGATGTGCTTCCAGAAGCTCTGCCACTAACAAGCTGCTTCCTTCAGTGCTTTTGATTATTTTTTCTAAGCTGCTGGAGGTTTTGATGGCAGTCATGAACCAGTTTCCACAACCAATTTCAGTCCATAAAAGCAAATTAGGCAGAGAAAAATTCTCATTTCTTATTGGTACTGCATTTTCCTGTTGGTCCCATATATTCCAGGAAATCCTGGGCATCGTATGGATCATAAAGGCTAAGTCTGTCACCTTGTGAGGATGTAGACATCAGCCTCCAGTGCTGATAAGGAGCCATAATTACCAAATCATAATTGGTTAAAGGATGCTGGTTGGGTTTGTGGTTGTTCGTTTTTTTGTTGTTGTTTTGGTTTTTTTTTTTTTGTTTTGTTTTGTTTTGTTTTTGTTTTTTTTTTGTTTTTTGTTTTTTTTTTTATTTTATTTTTTAAGTTCTAGCTTTCATTGATCAAAAAAAAAAAGAGGAAAACTCCAGCAGAGATCAGTTATTTCCAAAGGTATATTTAAGTTCAAGAGTCAGAGCACTGATTTTTGGCAGTCTCAAAAAATGATACTGCAAACAGAAAGAGCAGAAGCAATATCCAGGGCAGTGTCTCTGAAGAGACATGTCAGATCTGTTCACCAGCTAAGCCCAGCAAATTCTGCCATCATTTAGTACCACAGCAATGTCTGTCTGCCTTCTCCCAATAGACAAGAATATTTAAAGACCCGTTACTTATACTCTCTCTAATCACCTACTCCGAGCCTGTGGCTGGGGACTAATTACAGTAACTACTAAAAAACCCAAAACATATATTATGCTGTGTATTTTACTGAAGATATACTATAATGAATTTCAATGGGAGAAGAAAGGGTATTTAAATCTCCCGGCAGAAATGTGGATTTATGAAAAATCAGCCTCTAGGATGAGCTGATGAGAAGAAAGTATTGGTACCTATATGCTAACAAGATTTCTGACATATGTACCCATGTAGGTCAAATAACTGACCAAAAAAACCTCAGCTCTTTAACAGTGAACTGTAGACTAGTTTCAACCTGACAAGTAGTGTACAAGACCAGGTTGGATATGGGGCTCTGAGCAGCCTGGTCTAGTGGAAGGTGTCCCTGATCATAGCAGGAGGGCTGGAACTAGATGCTCTTTAAGATCTCTTCTAACCCAAACTGTTCTGTGCTTCTATAAGTACAAGCTGGATGGAAAAATTATTCTCAGAGAACAAACAGAACTTATGAAGTTTCACACTGCTTTAAAGGAGCCATGTGAGGATTAGACAGCAGTTTCTAACATTTTCTCTATTTCTTTTTCATTCCTTTTTACTTTCCCTAAAATAAAAGCAGGATGTATTCCTCCAGCTCCTCTGGTTTTGGACAGCTATAGCTTTCTCTTGGATTTTCTTGGAGGGAAGAGAACTTGTAATTCATAACATATTGTTGTCAAAATCTTCATGTCATACCTGGCAGATGGCTCGATAAATAAACTAGGAACATCAATAAACACAGAAAAGAGCTGTTCTTTAAAGGGGAAGTACGGTCTCAATCCTTGCTAGTGCACATAGTGCAGCTCTGGCATAAGCAGATGAAGGATCAGGTCACACATAGGTCCCTGAAAGAGCCGTGGGCCGGGGACTCACTGATAAGACTCACACTGTCCCTACTTCCCTATTTCACAGGGCAGCTTCTCTGCACGACCATGGTTTCTTTGCTTCTCTTCAAGCACCAAAATCAGCCCCAACCTATAATGAACTCTGCCCACTGAAACTGGGGGAAACCTTTTCTCACCCTCTACGCCAAGCTGCACAGAAAGGAAGGAAAACCTACGCCAGTGTCAACTGGATGAGAAAGTGAAAAGACCAGGCGATTCTGAAGGGTGGATTTACAATCAGAAAATTCCCTCCTTTTACCTTATACATTAAGGAAAAAAAGAAAATCTGAGAATAAAGAAGGAATCATTTCAGCTTTCCTGCACAGAAGGGTAAAAAGCAGCTTCAGCTACCAACTTCATTATTTTTGCAGCCTTCCAAATTACGGCTCAAACAAACTGCTCTCAGTTCTAACATTTGTTTCTGGTTTCAGACTAGTAGAAATCTAATTTCCTTCTCCCCAAGAGCAAATGTCAGCACAAGCGGGATCTGAAATTTGTTGCTTGACACCTGCAGCAAAGAGCTAAATTGAGAGTAATATTTCAAAGAGGTACTTGGGAGGTATGTGCTTAAATTTGGTTAAAAGGCAAGCAGGCTTGGGTACAGTTCGCCTGCACTCTGCCTCTAAAACATATCCCCCACTCCCCTGGACTGATCCAAGGCAAAGGAAAGGGAACTGCTAGAACCTCACTGATTGGAACCATGTGGGCCAAATATGGTGTTTTAGGAAACTTCATAAGTCTGGCTCAGAAATAAGTATTACAATTTTACACTTCTAAACACACAGGCCAAACGAGCCTGTCTAGTTTTTACACAGAATCAAATGGTTTGGGTTGAAAGGGACCTTAAAGACCATCTGGTTCCAACTTCCCTGCCATGGGAAAGGACACCTTCCACTAGACCAGGTTACTCAGAGTCCTATTAAACCTGGTCTTGAACACTTCCACGGATGGGGTAGCCACTGTCTATCACCATCCTACGTATTTTCTGGATTAACAGTCAAAACAGTTGACAATTGAAATGAATGCCTCATATTTGTGATTCAGGATCATTCCAAAGTAAAATCCTGAAGGTGACACACAGTCAGCATC
This sequence comes from Pipra filicauda, assembly GCF_003945595.2. Lineage (NCBI taxonomy): Eukaryota > Metazoa > Chordata > Aves > Passeriformes > Pipridae > Pipra > Pipra filicauda. The sequence continues at coordinate 3,423,166 of NW_024104953.1, read as the reverse complement.
CTCAATCCTCCCAGCCTTGCTCTGGTGTCCAGATTTCTATGCCACTGCATGCAACCTGCCTATTGAGTTTTCCAAGAAGAAATCTGCAACCAGGCTGTGAGCTACTAAATGCAACCCAGGGATTTCCGGACAGTTTATGGCACTCAGCATCCCATAAATAACCATTCAGAAATTCAGCATTTAAATGCAGCAAATCAGAATATGCCTGTAATGATATTTATTGGTATTTACTCTAGTTCATCTGTAAAACGCACTGTTCCAACCCGACGGTTGGGCAGTGCAACATGCGAGCTACCTTGTGGTTTGGTGCTCCAGGCTGAGAAAGCAGGCCAAGTCCTGGCCAGTTCTGATTTCATGTAACAAAGCTCACGAATTAACTGTGTTTTACCACTCAACTGGTATAGCTCATGTAATCCTTGCGGTTCAACTGCTTGGCACAGTTCTGAAGTTTGCAGTGCAGCTTTCTCGTTTTGGGAATGGGTCCCTGAGCTTTAAACCACACTGACAACTTCTGTTTGAAGATGTCAAAGTGCGTTCTGAGTTGTCACATAGGTCTGAATAGACGCGTACCTTATTAATATATAAACAAATGCACAGTCAGGACAACCAAGCCATGGAAATGTAAGCAGGGAACGAGGTAAGAGTAAAAATCAAATAAAAATGAAATTGCATGCCTTTTTGTCCTTTGCTACAAACACAGCAGTATAAAAACTTATGTAGCATTTCAACTTACTAGAGCTAACATTGCTTCCACAACATAAAAGGATAAAACAAAACTAAAAGAATGCAACAGATCTTAAATGGACCTAAACTGGCACAGCTCCATTAAAGTAATAGGGACCAAGGTTAGAATCCAGTCATCTTCCATGCAGAAATAGCAATATTTGGATAGGGTAACAGCTATAAGAAATTCCACTGGCATGGAGTTGCTTTAATCTTCAAATCAAGCAATGTCTCAAAGGCGCTAACTGGAAGACTGCCATTACTTTCAGCACCCTCTTCTAAAGCTGCCACAGAACCAATAATTAATGCAAAGGGCAGATTATGCACATGCAGTAGTACAAACATATTAAAAGTTCTGATTTAAGTTAAAAAAAAAAAAGATTGCCTGCAGCCTGCCACCCACAGGGACCATTTCACTATTTTTAAGTCAATTAGTTCAACTTCTCTCAAAAGTCAGCCCTCTCTATCCTCGTTAGTGGTGACAAACACAGTTTACTGCACTTATTATTCCTTTAACAGATCATTAGAACTGGAATACATCAGTGCCAAAGGATCTAAAGGTCATTTATCATCAATTTCTTGAAACACAAAACAAAAGACAAAAGCCATCCAAAATATCCAGAAGGACTGCAATTACTGTAAATAGAATATATGAGGAAACCGAGACAAAAACCCAGTGATATCTGTATTTGTGGATAATTTACAAAAGAACTAAAATAAAGTGGGAATCACACAAGGGATCTTTCCAGCTCCTACAGGATGAAAACCAAATTATATTTCCTTTTAAAAGTGGAATCACGTTCAAAACCCAACAGGATGATTCTCAGATACTGTATTGATGAGGAGCACTGATGTACCAACACCAGGAGGCGTCTGACCCACAGATACCATGTGATGCAGTATATCCTGTTACAAGACCCATCATTCAGAAAATGCCATAATCACTATTAAATCTGGTTGTTTTCCAGGATAGCAACTGCACAGATCCAGCAAATGTCCACAGAAACCACAGAGTTCATTATTACTCACTTGCATTGGTCTTTTCCATAAATGTCGTATTTTGATAAAAATTATCAGATGCATTTTAGGAAAAACAGTTAAGCTTTCTGCATGAAAAATTAATCATTACGTATAATTACAACATAATAATAGGAATTACCGAATAAATAATCTCATCAATTCCTATACGGAAAATGCCTCTAGATGCCTTTAGCTGAAACTAATTGAGTTGAACAGGAAAATAGTCTGAAAAGCTGAAGAATTTATCAGAGAATGACAAGCTTTTTATATAGTTTTGAACCATCTTATGATTTCTATCCCATGGGCATAACACTCTGTGCTTCATTTTTTAAAAATACCTCTGCAGAAATATTATCATTACTTCTTATATTTTACAGTAATTTTTCATAAGGGAAACAGTTTCACATTCAGGGAAATATTTAGTACATAAAAAAGACTTAACTGTGTATGCATTACTCTGGGAAAAATAAATGAAATGGGCATTTAAAAAGCAGGAGAATCGAAACAAATGGAAGTTCTTAAAGACATGGTGCAACAAAAATCCTACCCAAAATGGATCAAAGAAAATTGTCTATAGCCCACACCTGAGAGGCTATTAAAAATATAGATATAATGATTGGATAAAGATCCTTTCTGATATCCGTGCAGATGAGCTCTAGCCTGGCTTTGCATTATGAGTCCAGCCAAGGTCAGCAGGGAAAGCTGAGGGAGGAATCCCAAATGCCAGCCCTAAGAGCATCCAGTGCTCACTCCCCTCAGGCAGCAGGAGCAGGGTTCACAGCCAGCATGTGAAAAGCTGGCAGAGGGTTGAAGTGAAGCAGAATGATGTCCTCTGAGAATCTGGAGGGTTTGGAGGGCATCACCGTGTCCTGATGAAAGCATCCTCTGCAGGTGAGAGGTGATTTACTACCAATGTGATTTACATTTGAGAATTTGGGTTAGAGGCAAAGAAAGGTGATCAAGTTAAGGCAAGTTAATGATTTCCAGCTCCTCACCTGAGCACAGCAACCCAGCACCAGACATTTGTAAGTGAAACATTAACTGGCAGCACAAGAACCCCATAATTTTAATTAAGGCTCACTTATTACGCAGCATCATAAGCCACTTAAAATGGAACATTACAGAAACACCTGCATTTTTTTCTACATGGACAAATTAGATCCACTGACAGGATCTTCTAATTTTACCCAAACCCATGCAGGTCAAGAAGACAGTTTTGTAAAAGCATTAATGGTTTAATGCTCTGAATTAATGTGGAGAAGCCTCAATTAGTCAACTTCTTCCCTTAGGGAAATCTCTCCTCTCTATGTTTATTTTAATTAAATACCAAACGATGTCACTAAAACACATCCCTGGCACCGTGCAGGAAACAACGTAGTTAATCTGATTTTTTTTTTTCTCTTTGAGGATATAAAGACAAAATGCATTCAGAGGAGGAGATAGCTGCTTTTAAAATGCAGCACTGATATTCTCTACCTAACATAATAAATTGGAAAACACAAATGCATCTAATGCATATTTATGAAAGGCAGCATTTAACTGCTCTATAATATTCTGAATAAAACACTGTGGAAGGTCTGTGCAGCTTATTCTGGAGGTGGTACCACATGCGTGCAAGAGCAGAGGTGCAGACACCACAGGTCAGGTGTCAGGCACAAACCAACAAATCTCTTTGCTTGTTATGGAGTAATGATGAGGGATGGCAAAGGTCCCTGTGTGGGCACCTGCTCCTGCATCCACGTGCACCCAGCTCACAGATGAGACCACTGGTGCCTACAACAACAGGTACATTATGTTCTAATGTCCTTCAGTATTCCCTTTAACTTCATAAAAAAATGAGCTTGTTCTCAAAAACAGTTTGAAAAATCCACTTTTCAAGACAAGTAGCCTGAGACATTTCACAGGGCCCCAGTGTTCAGCATTATTAATGTTCTATAAGCTTTTTCACCATGTCTTTACTAAATAAAACATCAGCTGAACCCTCCTAAAGCTCTACAGATATATGAGGCAGTTGTTAACTATATTTATATGGGACGTTTCTGCCTTGCTGCTATAAACTATTCTGACTGCAGTGGATTCTGATTCAGCACTTTCGGGTGTAAAATTCATGCAAAAAGGAGAAAATCTGTTTTGTTAATTTCCTATGGAAACAGTAAGGAAAATCATGCTTAATTAACTCATGTGCAAACATATTAATATGTAAGAGCACGCATCCATATCTGAGAAATAGCTGTGCAGTGGTACCAGCCAACATAATGGGAAAAAAAGGGTCAAAAATCTTTTTTCTGTAATGCACATAATTAGTAATAAGGGTCCCTTGCAGTTAAACCAAAAATTACTGCAAGAGTTGCAAGGACAACTACTATTCCCCAACTATATTTATACATACTTAAAATGTATATTCTAAATATAAAATATTATGCATCTATATTTAATGTTATGTAAAATTTACCTTATTTTATATATATTATATAAATATATTGTTATTTGTATTTATTACACATATAAATATATATTATATTACATATTATATTATTATTTTCTATCTATCTACCTATCTGTCTGCCCATACTATTACCAATGTCCAGCCTGTCCAGCCACTGCTGGACACTGAATGTGCTCGAGGAAATGAAGATGATGCTTCTACGTCGGTTATGCAGTGGTAGCTTTGGCTGGAGAAGAAGGATGTATAGGGCCTTAATGTACAGAGCTAGTGGCTGGGGACAGGATGCAGTTCCCATCCAGCCTGTGCTTTCTGTGCAAGGGCATCCAGGAAAGATTTCCTTCCCTTCTGCTCCTCTTCTCCAGGCTTTGGGCAGTCTGGTCTAGGGGAACGTGTCTCTGCCCATGGCACAGGGTCAGAACAAGATGAGCTTTAAGGTCCCCTCCAACCCAAATCATTCCATGATTCTAAGAAATCCCAAACTCTGAATTCTTCAATTCCCTGAGTTTAGTTCAAGCCAATTTTTGAACTAAGGCAGTTTTGCATTTAGCAGCAATCTCACTAATAGATGGCCACTGACCATGGGCTCATGCCCAAAGTATGTCAACTTCAGCTCTGAAACACAGGAGATGCTATGTCAGTACAGACCGAGGGTCCAGCATCCTTGTCAGTGCCAGATGCTTCAAAACAAGTTAGATTCAATTTTGCTGCTAGCAAGATTAATTCACATACTAATCAACTCAGCTGAAACCATGACAGCGGTGAGCCCCAGACCAGATTTTGACCCTCAATGTACAATTTCCAGCATGAGAAACAAGAAAGATTTCTTCTGACCACAACAGATGATGCCCTGGAGCAAAAGTGACTGGAGAGAAGATTGGCACGCAGTGGTAATTTCATTTAAGCTAGTGTAACCAATTTGGGGGTTTGATCTTTGAGAATAATGGTACAGGATAACATTTTCAGAAGTGCCCTGAGCAACCTTAGCCCTTTGGCTCTGCTGGCTTTTGGTGGGTTAATACACTAAATCACCCAGGGACATTTGAAAACTTTGCCAGTACACTTGAAGTTCTACAGGTAAACCAAGAGAGGCAACCTGGCTTTGCACTGTAAGCTCCATGGGGCTTTTTCTGAGGGAGCAGAAGCAGCTTTTTTTCCATCCTTGGTCTGCACCAATTTTTCATGGCCAGCAGAGCAGCAGTTGTCACACCTCCACGGCTTCACCCCACGGCATTAGGAGAAACATGAGAAATGGGAGTCTGATAAGACTTGACAGACAAGTCCCCAGTTTGTGTTCATCTGGCCGGTTCCAGAATGGAGCAAATGCACTCCCCCTTCCTAAAAGTTAATGGGAATTTTCCTTGGGGCAACCTGGTTTTAGTTTTCCTGGCACGAAGAGCTTTTATGAGGCACATTGCAAAGAGGTAGAGTATGTGATGCTTAGTGCCAGGATAAGAAACGCATCAGAAATGTAAGGCAGTTAATTTTGAACACTATTTTTAATTACAGACATTTCATTATTTATTTTGCACTCTGAACAGCTTATCAGGATGATCCATTCCTCGTATCATTAATTAAATTCCTTTGGCATAATATAACATTTCAGATCCCCTGTTCTGCTCATTGTGTGGCCACAGATATCACCTCATCTCTCTGAATCTTCATTTCCTTGGAATTACAGGCTGTTTGCTTTCTTTAATTCTCCCAAATTCTGTTCTCTGAGTTTTCTTTTTACGCTAAATGCTGAAATGACATATCCAGAACAACACCGTGTATCACTACTGGTTTGCAAAGTATATTCCCAGCTTGATGGATTGGGCAAAGCTCTCTTTCAGGTGGGAATGTACTGCAGATGGACCATTTTTCCTGTGGTAGAGCAACATGAATATGGATATCCAGCTGCAGTGCTTAGGTGTAATCAGGGAGGGAGATGCAAAAACACAATGACAAGAAGGTCAATATGTTTTGTCTAATAACAAATCCTACTGCTGGTGCAGCTGAAGGGAAAGGCAGGCATTAAGAGAAATATATTCCAATAATTGCTTCATTCTGGGAAATGTGATAATTGCGTATGCATACAGTAGCCAACGGAGACCAACGGCAGAAGATATGGAAATGCATTTGGAAATGCATTAAAAACCCAGATTAATACACAGTAAATAGTGAAAAGATGTATTACAATAAATACATAATTTATGTGCATCTCAGTATTCTTAAAATTGGGGAAAGCCTGGCATGTTCGCACACACACACCTCTGACTGCAAGTATACTCACACCCAGCCTGTGTAAGCTGACATGTTAAATATTAAATGAGGCACTAGAGCAAGCTCAGCACAGGAAGATTCGGCTATGAACAGCCAATTCTTGGGATTGTGTAGCCAATGCCACGGTGTACCCATTGCTGTGACCAGAATCAGCCCCACCTTCCCTCTGTCTTCACCAAGATGCCACCAGACAACTCTATGGCCTCTGGCGGACACAGGGAGCTCAGTTCTACATTCTTTTCACTGGAGCATCATTCCCAACCTACACAGGCTCCTACATAGCAGAACTGGGTGGATGGGGCAGCAATCCCATTCCTGAATGTCTATCATACATGGAAGTGTAGGGAGCCTGTGCCACTGCTCTTTGCATCAGGACTGGACAGCACTGCGACCACAGAATAAAGACAGGAGGCTTAAAAGCAAGCAAACATCTTATTTGCCTTCCTCCATGACTATTGCCACAACAAAAGTAAAAACAGATGCACTCCAAAGTACAAAAATGCCACATAAAGTCTCTTCTCTGGTCCAGCAGAGTCAAGGAGAACGATATCATGGCACCACAAGCCACCGCATTCCACATGTTACCAATTTCTATGCTGTATCTGAACCCCGATAGCCAGAAAGTATTAAAAGATCCCACCAAAAGCACAATCTGTTTTAGAATATTGAATTAGCAGCATGCATGGCCCCGTGTGAACCTCCATGCTCCTTCTTGCCCCACTAGCCACAAACTCTGCCTGCTAAGTGCAGCACAAGGCAAAAGTGGTGACAGTGATTTACAATAAATCAATTCATTGATCTTTCCACTGTTGAACCAACATATATCCCCATACAACTTCAATTAGCTCCATGAACAAACTGACACCTGGCAAACAGAACCATAAATGATCCTTTGATGTTACCACATCCTAAGCTGAAGGACACAGGGGGTGTTTATTTTACTAGAAGGTCCACATTCCTAGGTATACTTTACAAGGTAAAAAGGAACGAAAGGCACTATTAACACCTTTGTTAAAGGACACTTCTGAAGCTGTTAGAAAGTCCCTAGTCCTTTCTTCCTTAGAAAGGAAGAGAGTAATAAGGAGGTGTCACCTGAAAAGCCTGCCACTGGAAAAGGCGTGGCAAATACTTTAACATCGTAAAATAACAGAAAACATGAAAATGCTGAGAAGTTTTTTCAGCACCCTTTATACTCAGCAAATACATAATGAAATGCAAAACTGAAAAGAAAACAACAACAAACCAAAAAAATTGCTGAATGTGGAGTGTTTGAAATGATGAAAGGCAATGAAGCATCAGAGCCAGGAGAGTCTTGGATTCCACCTCTAAATCATTCTTGGGGAAAACAGTACTTAAGCGTCCATCTCTTTATTTGCACACTCTCATAACAGCAATTCGATTGAGTTTGGAGTAAATCACTTAATATTCAAGAGATATAAAGTTCTTTAACAGCGTGAAGTAATCCTATAAAATATCACGGTTGCACAAACAAATCAATAACCTGAGTAAGGCAGAACAGCCAGGGACTGAATCGGGGAGATGAGAGACGGCAGTCCAACACAAAGAAACAAAATGCCCTATTGATATTTCTGAAGCTCTTATGTTCTGACAAACAAAGGCCCAGAAGGTCTAAAAGTTTGGAGCTGACTTTTGAGGCTTTCACACCGAATGCAAAGCAAGCAAAGAAGTGATAAAGCCATGACTCAGCTTTTATGGTGACAGGAAGTTTCGTCTATGTTGAACACCCTCAAAGTTGCTTCCTAAATCATCCATGGCAATTGCTCCCTAACCAACATTTAATAACATCAAGTCATTTTGAGCAATTTTTTAAAACCATTTAAGTGTTAGAAATTCCTGACCTAAATCCAGGCTTTTGTCCTCTTTCTGCTTCGTTTGGTCAAGTTCACTGCCAGGGAGCCTGAGACATCAGAGATCCCCATCAGAGACTGAGATGTCCTGGATAGATTTAGAGCTTTTCCCTCTCAATCAGAACATCTTCTGGGATAGTTTAGCATTAGATTAAGTGTATCTTGCAAGTTAAACATAATGCACTCAATAATTTATAGCATGTTATGCTAAATTTGTTAAAAGAAAAACAAGCAACTAAAGCATTAAGCCCCACAATATACATTGAAGATGAATAAACAGAGAGCGTAATTAACAGCATACTCTGCTAGATAATTCCAAGTTTAATCGACCCAAAGGACGAAATGACAGACACAGTATTTCACCCACACTTCACAACCAGAATTTCTCCTCCAGGGCAGCATATTCTGCAAAACTCAGCGCCAGAGAAAAGTATAACCTTTCTGACTTTAAAGACTTGAGCTCAACTATACAACCCCCTTGTTTTTTAAAAGCCCAACTCTCTTTTAGCTTCCAGCTTAAGCAGGGCAGGCCAGTCCCTTAGCTGCAGTTAATCAGTGTGGCTCCACCAAAATCAACAAATCTGTGCTATTTAACACTAGTCCAAGAACTGACCCTATGTTATTTCCCAGCGTACTGTCCTCAGCTGGGACTGCAGATGTAATTATTTTGATTCCAGCATCTGAAATATTTGATCAAGAGTGAGTTAATTAGGTTACTGCCAGTAGAGTGTCTTAAACTCCCATCATTTTTGATGTTCCCTAAAACAATACATATTCTGCAGCTGAGTAAATATTTCTTTGGGGAATGTAACATAATGTAGGAATTGGTTCTCACTCCAGATGTAGATCACATTTATACAAATTTGCACTGTGGCTTTGATGTGAATCCTCTCATCCTGTGTCTGGTCTGTGACAACTGAATGCCTGTAGACTCACAACTATATCAGTAGGGATATTTCAAACTTCCACAGGGCCTTCTTCTATTTAGTCCTTTACTCCCATTAATGAACTAAGCCATAAGGATCCCTGTGGGGTAAGAATCATTCTATTCATTTTGCACATGGGAAATTTATGATGTAGAAAGATAAACCACTTGCTAAGGTTGTGTGAGAAACCTGGAGCAGAGTTGGAGAGAACTGCAATCAACACATAGGAAAAGTTCCAGTCTTATTGAACAGGGATAAATGTTTTCAGAATTCAAGCAAATTTTTAATATATTGTTAGGTAGACAAGTGTCACCCAAAAAAAAATGCAAAAAAGAAAAAAATACCATGTCATTTTGCTAAACGAGAATTAAATGCTGTGCATATTTATTGAATATAAGAAGATGGTGGTTTTTTTCTCCAGGAAATCATTTTCCTGAAAGACTTCAACTTATATATATTGGAATTTCCTTTGCTGGGGAAAAAGTCTCCCTTACTTCATTCAGCAATAAAATTGCGCAAGAAATAATGATTCAGGGTGGAACTCGCTGGCATTCATTAAAAGCATTGGCTCAGATGTGTGACATTTCTGAGTACTGGGGAAAAAAAAAAAGGGCATTTCAACCCTGACTTCCCTGACAGCAAAGGTGGACCAGTTCTGAGCTATTTTTAAAATCCTGTCATGACATGCTGAGGAACAACAAAAGCATGCTTCACCGACTGCCCCATAAGAAACCAAATTCTGATGCCCAGGTTGCATTCTCAAGTTAAATAGTGCAAAAGAATTGCATACGGATCTTCAAGAGGGTACTACAGATCAAACAGCTCAAATCAGACAATGTCTTCAAGTAACAGTGGTTAGGCTGACATTCAGTGAGACAAATAACTACCCGTGGCATTAATGGCAGCGGCAGCAGAATGAAATGCTTGGGCACCAAACAACCCTTGACCCCAGTGTGGCCCCGACTTCAGAGATGAGTATTACAGAGTGTTTGAGAATTGCTTTAGGAAGGGCTACCCTATCATTAGCCATACAAGCTCAGGCTCAGTGGTTATAAGGATGGCAATGGAGATGCTGGTTCAGGAAAACTTCCTCCTTCAGGATGAGAAGAAACCCAAGACTCACCTATTTAAGTCAATGGACTTGTGCCTTTGAGGAGCTTTTGGTGTCTATGTCCATATCATAACAGTACAGAAGAAAATGACACCACTTAGTTAAGGAGAAGTGAGATTAAGCAAAATAGACTTTCTAACAACTATCTTGCTCTACCATATGTAAAAAAACCCCAGCCTCTATATCATGTTGAAGAAAAAAAAAATTGAACATTTTAATTACTAGATACTATTCTCTCTTTAGCATGGAACTCTCTCTTTCCTGGCTAATGTTCTCTGTTTCCAGCGGAAATATGACCATTTATTGAAAATGAGATTCTAGTCTTGTACATTTTCGTATTTCAGAGGTCAATTTGCATACTAATCATGCTCTTCTTCTCTTCCATGTTCCACACTAAGAATAAGTTTATTCACAAAATGTAGGACAAACTGACCAGGCATAACAGCTCCTATTAAAAATACAAATACACGAGTACTGTCAAGTTACAGCTTAAAGCAGGTCTTTCTTTTTGGCAATGTCAATTTGCAAATAGGGCAGTCATGAAACTGCTGGAATTCATGGTCCAGAAGAGGAAAAAATTGTGAAGTGAAGAAATAAAGATGCCAGGCAGCACTAGAAAACAGGGAATGGCACTGAGAGGAAAAGATGGAGAGAAAAGAGAAATGGAAGGATGCACATTCTATGGAGAGATGAAATGAAGGGGAATGGGATCAGAAACAGGACTGCTGTTAAGCACAGAAGAAAGTATCTCAAAAATAAAAGCTATATTTTGACTGCTTTTTCTTTTTCTAACAGAACCAAATAATTCATTAATATTGTCTGCTCCATAAATAACTACTTTCAAATGTGTCCTTTTATTTTATTTCTTTTTTTTTAACCAGCTCTTCCACTAGTGATAAATGCTGGATAGACCTGGCTTTTCTACTGCTCTTTTCTGACAAAAAAAATAAAAAAGAAAAAAAGAAAATTTTGTGTTTTCTCTTTACTCATTCTTCAGTGACAAACAAAAAGACTAACTGCTCGTAAAACACTAAAAAGAAAGCATCACAGGAGAGTTCCTGCATGGCTGAAAATAAAACCTAAAATCACATCAAAAGTGTTGGCCCAAAGTCATTTTCAGTGAACCACAACTGTTATTTCTCATGCCAGCTGGGAACATAAAGAGATTTTATTAATGCATGATTTCTGCGTTTACCTCATATTTCTAACTTGGAATAAATTAGAAACAGACTTAAAGGCCCCATTCCACAGCATGAAGTAAACAAATGTGTTTTACTATATATGCTTTTCAGAATGAATTAAATTCACGCAGCATTTGTTCAGCTTGCTCACAGCAGACAGCCTTCATTCTGTACAACAGCCTGTAAGAGGAACAGACAATACAGGGAAGGTTGCACTTAACCTTCAAACAGCAGCAGTCCCATCCACTTCTACCTCCTTCCCACCACTGCTGGGTCACTGCACTCAATAGCAAATGGAGCTCACTTGATTTTTTAAGCATAAATACGTGTCTGTGACTGCCACCTGAAAACACAGCTTCTATTCAGCATCGTGTTGCCAGGCAGGAACACTGATATCTCAATATTTAACAATAATTAATGCAGGAAGAAAGATGGGAGTTAAAACTCCATGCTCACACCCACCAAAAGTGATGCAGGAAAGGGAAACAGCATGAGACTTGGGATGCAGTGGCTCTGGAAGGCTGCTGGCTGCCTAGAACTGGTTCCATCTCATTCTTAAGTTCTGTTACAAGAAGGGCCAACTCAGGGATCAACAGATCATATGCGAACTGCTAACAACACTAACGAAGAAATTCCACTTCTGTAAGCAAGCTGAAATTGGTCTTGACTCTTTTTTTGGGTCTTTTCTAACTTGAAGAAAAAGAACACTGCTGCTACCAGACCCAAACTCATGAGATTCTTTTTTCTTTGTTCAAATTCTGCTCCAAATTCAACCCGATGGGTACGAGGTTGAACTGAATGGAATGAAAATTGGGTCAGGATCAGGATGAAGCTTCAGCCTTTGCTTTGAAGAGAACCCAAAGAATCCCAGCACATGTTCCTCAGGCCACTTTTAGCAGCCTCTAGATCCACTATGGGACAAGTGCTGCATGAAAACGTAGCCCAGAAACGCAATAACTACCTTACGATAACATCTGAATTGCTTCTGTGAATGAGGAAAGCAGGCTATGCTACATCAACGACATTTTTTCCCAAACCAGACTTTCAAAACATATTTCTATGAAGAGACTAACTGATGATGCCATGCTCTCACTGCAATCAAAAGCAACTGCTGCGCTTCATGTGCACAGGACGTCCAGCTATCAATCAGGCAAATAACTTGAACAAAATTTCATCATGGGAATGGAGTTTGGATTAAACCTTTAGAAGTGAACCAGCAAATCATTACTGTACACACTATTTTGGTATTTTTGCTGAGCAGCACTTCGCTCTTCCAAAAGACCCCGAAAAGTCAATAAAGGTGAACTAAACAACTTTTAAAAATAAACTCATAATCTTACAGCTGGGCCAACACCACTAAAGCTAAGTTATGTCTCTGGAAACAGCATTTACTGAAAAGAGAGTCTAAAAGCACCATCAGTGCTCAATTCTTTTCTCATTTGGTATGGTGGGCATCTAAAATATCTTGGTGTCTATCCAGTGAAAATAAACGGGTACTCTCACTTAAGCTTAAGTGTGAGAATTAGCTTAAGCTCAGAATTTCCCCACTAATTATGGCTTACTGTAAGACCACAAAACATGAACAATATGTTACTTATATGGCAGTTACTATTAAGGAAAAAATATATGGAAGAATTAATAATTCTGAGAAACAGTTGTTTGAAGGGAAACGCATAAGCAGTCCTGGCAAAATATATTTTCCAAGCTGCTTTTATGACAATTTTTACAGACATATGGGCATTTTAGTACCATAAGCACAGATTTTCATAAATAAATTCTTAATGAGATTTACCTTACCTTCATTTCTGTTTCCTATCAGCTTTTAACATCAATGAAAATAATCTGGTTGTATTGGTGAAAGACTGGATTCACACACTGGGGTGTCACAATGCAAGTTATTAATTTATTGACAATAATTTATGTTCCAAAGGAAGTGCACAGCACATAATAAATATAATGACATCAGATAAAATAAGACAAAACATTAAATCTTGGGTTAGTCCCTCTGGAATAAATACATTCAGACGTTCTGAACAATTAATGAGTTGGATCATTTCTTAAGTGGAGTGTCTGTTTAGGTCCCATGGATGCTGCATTTATGAATAAGGGACAGGGTTGTATATCTTGTCCCTCCACACAGTGTCCAACCTCATGTTTTCATGGATGGGGTTTCTAGCCATAGTGCAAATAAGATACATCCGAAATGCAAAAACAAACACAGAATAAAACTCCATCTATAAGCACAAACTGGAAGGAACAATAATCACACTAAGGTCACTGAATCCAGGTATTAAGCAAATGTTTTAAACAACCTTTCATTGCACTGTTGCACATATCCCTCCTAGTCATCACCAACAGTGGCAACCTCCTAAGAGAGTTTAACTAATCTGCCCCTCACTATTAAAAGCATTGTGAAAGTCTAATGCCACTCATTCTATGATTTTATGATTCATTCCAATCGATATCAGTTCCTCTACATTCTGCAGGCAGCACTATTTTTCATAGTGGAGGAAAGGAGATGGCATCTTGCAGGTGTAGGTAACTTTTTGACAGCTCTGTATGTTAAAACAACCTGCTCAGCAATGCAATTATATTAGTGAAATGCTGTCAATCAGAGAACATTTCTACATATGACCTAGGGGCAAGAGCAACAAGGGGGTTTTGGGTACAAATTCTGGCTCCTGTTCAGGAGAGCACTTTAGCAAACCCCTGAGCTAAGCACTGAAGGTCTTTAAAGCCACTGGACCATAAGCAAACGCTTAATTACAGAATTAACTACGTTTAGAATTGAGTCCAGACAGCTTGATCGTGCAGTAGACAAACACCATCAGCTGCCATTATAGAGAGAGTTGTTAATGCTCAGTGCTGAGGTGACTGAAAAGTTTGCATGTGCACATACAAGCTAGAATCCATGTCTCCAGCATTAGGGAAGAGAGGCAGAGCTGTGCTAAGGCTGAAGATCAGTTGTTCTTCTTCCCTTAAAAACAAATTCAGCACTTTAGAATGTGGTACATCCCTTTTTTATCCCATGAATAAAGAAATATAAATAACCTCCAGGCTATATATATATACACATATATACGTATTGTTTTTCTGTAAACCTACAGAAGGATGAAAAAGTCAGACAGAAACCCAAAAAAGTTTAGGATGGCAAAGTACATTTGAAAACATTATCCTCTGTGGCCAGAGCAGTTCGTCTGGAGCGACTTCTGCTAAGTGGATTTTAAGTGTTTTAAGTGAGTTCTAATGAAAGACTCCTTTTCAGCCCTACTTTGCTTTTAGCAGTATTATTTCATTCTTATTAGCATTGAAGTTTATTAATTGTCCATTGCATGCCTAAAAGTACTTTTGGGGAGTGATAATGGCAGCACATTCTGTGACGGAGGGAAGACTTTGTTGGCACTTAGGCACTTGAAACGTGTGAAGTGGTTTGAGAGTGAAGCAACTTGAGCCCCGAGTGAAAGTGTAAGTAGATTCCAGAATATCTGACAAGTGGGATTTAGAGCCACAAATTTAACAAGTGTACACTAATGCAGCTGAATGTCAAAACAGAAAGAAGATATGTCACCCTTGAAATGGCATATTATTTTCTTAACTGCTTGAGACTTTTGGAATGCATATTTGATTGCTCATTAAAGTGATTATTGTTATAGAGTTTCTTAAGTGCATTATGCTTCAAAAGATTTTCTACCCACATCATTCAACTCTCTTTGTTTTTTGTTGAAATAACATTTAAATTATTTAACAGACAACTAGCACAGTCTGGTGACCAAAAGTTAAAAAAAACAAGCAGAACTTCTAATGAATAAATTGTGGAAGTAATTTGCAAATTGCAGGGCTTAAAGAACATCACAAGTCTCATCTGAGGGAAAAAAAAAATCTCCTCAAAGAATACTATTTATCATTTCAAACACATTTCCTTGCCTGCTGAGGAAGGAAGGAGGGAAGGAAGGAAGGAAGAAGTCTGAGATCTTTAAGACTGAGCAAGTGGATGAGATTTTGTTATAAGAATAGACTGCACAATTGCAGGAGCCCCAGCCTCAACCTTCAAAGCTACAATGTTTCCTGTTGACAATTTTTGTACGTCAGAGAGGCCAAAAACTAGAAATAGTACACAAGAAATAGGCCCAGAAATCCATTTTTTTAAGAGTATATATATGTCTTTCCCTCCTTCTTCATATATAGTGATTATGCCATAAATGCATTCAGCTGTAAGAAGAGGCAGTCTCTACCCTAAGTGTAAAAAATAATAGTAAGTTTGCCTATAGAAATAATGGCAGTAACGAGTTACATACCCAAGAACCCCCAAATTAACATTTTATCTTTCATAGCTTGCCTAAATAGGAGTCCTTTTAAAAAACTGTCTTTCACTGTGAAAACCAGACCATGAGAATCTGGGTTTTGTGCCTGACACACAGACAGGTCAAGGGGAAAGTAAGGAACAACTGAAAGCAATCTGATGACACTAATTTACAGAAGATGGTTTCTATCTGTTTTCTGTCATGGATTTCTTGTTAATAATTTACAGGAGCTACAGCTGAAGTTCAGTGTGCAATATACTACACACAGGTCCACAGCATCAAAAAATCTGCTTCCATTATAGGAAACATTAATAAGGCCAGCCAGGGTCACTCATTTTACATGCAAAGATTAGCTCTCAAATTACTGGAAAGTTTCAAAACAGAAGAAGCTTTTGCAATAAGTTTACGTCTTCCTCCTAAAAATGCGGAATTACTTTTCCCCAGAAGTGTACTATCTAGAGTGCTCCTGTGAAATTCAGCCGTGGTGCTGAGATAGCTTTCCTAGTCAAGGAGAGGTTATAATTTTTCAAAAAATGGCATTCATACAGATGGCAAGAAATAGGAGACCTGCTTTTAGATTCCTAGTTTTTCAATTATCTTGAGTACTGCAGACTTGGATTCACAAAGAGTAAGACACTCAGCATTTCCTAATATTTCCCAAGGATATACAAAACAGTTACTCAGGTAATATTGTTACACTACCCATCAAGACCTTTGCAATTATAAAGATCACTGTTTCCTCTGTTTGTACAAACTAATATT
This sequence comes from Pipra filicauda, assembly GCF_003945595.2. NCBI lineage: Eukaryota > Metazoa > Chordata > Aves > Passeriformes > Pipridae > Pipra > Pipra filicauda. The sequence continues at coordinate 3,406,566 of NW_024104953.1, read as the reverse complement.
ACACCAAAAATGTTTATTCAAAACATTTATCTTCTTAATGAATATCTTTCTATTTTTGTGATCTTATACTTTTCTAATATACGTTGCACAGAAATTAGAGGAAATTAAGTGGTATCTACAGTCCAGTAAGTTCACCAACAGCCCCATGCTGAGCATGAATTTGGTGATATTATATCTTTCTTAGCCCTTATTCTCAGCAGGTCTATATGCATACAGCTGTAGGCACATTTGTAGCAGCTAAGGATTCGTTGCTCACAAATGAATATTTACATTAAGTTTCTTGAGCTTTTACTACATTATAATTTGTAGGTTGGAAAAGAAATCACTATCTAATTAAATTCAGGGACCGTAGTCACCCATTCTAGTAGAGTCACTACTACAACCAGAATGACATCATCAGGCTAACAGTAAAAGTACTATGTGAAATCTCCAATGTAATTATTTTAACCTATTCACGTGATTAAAGCTTTTCTATATGCATGTGCTATCCAGGTCTTTTTGTCCCTTTGGTCCTGACAAGCCAAGCTACGGACACGACAACTAGTGGCACTGAGTCCCCATCCTTGTTTCTGCTCTTTCTTGTCTGTGAAACAGCCATGCCATTAACATCAGCCTTTTGTGAGTCTCCTGACTATTCAACTTTGTGTCTTACAGGACTTATTTATTATTGCTGAGCTATTCACTGTTGGTGGCACTGTTCCCCCAAGCCTCTCTGTCCTGCCCCGCAACACCCTCTGCAGCCAGACCAGGCACTGAGCACAGCAAAGGGCAGCAAGGAACTGATCCATCACGAGACAGACATGGCAAAAAACTGTGCTCTCTCAGCTGTCAGGCATGCAAAGCGTCTGTCACGAGAGGCTGTGCTGGCCAAATGGGTTTTCCCTTTGGTTGGAAAGGTGAGCTCTCCATACAAAGCGGAGACCTTCTGTGGGGTATTCCCTGCAGAGCGGTGGCTCCAACCTCAGCTGCAAACGGCATGGCAGCTGCACTCAGCCGGCTCTTTCCCTTGGTAATACGTACAATCTGGGCAGCTGGCTTTGAAGGAATAAGGGAAACTTGCCTAGCTGCAATCTGGCCTTTTCTTTCTTTATGCCATGCACCATACAACAATAGAGGTTTTCACTATCTGCCGCCTTCAGTCAGGGCTTAAACCTTTGCAGAAGCCAGCAAATCTTCCATTTCACTTCCACAGGAACTGCAGCAGCCAGCAATCCTACTGAAGCTCATTACACATTTCCTGACTTTAACTTATGAGCATCATCAGAAACTGCACGTGTGTATTTGAAAGGGAGCTGCATCTCACTGCCCGCTCCCCACCCATTTGCCTACGGCACAGCGGGTCCCCGTAGGGAGCTCTGATACCGACCAGACACACAGCAGGCAGTGGGTCAGAAATAGCACCAGTTCATTCTCTCCTTTGCTTCTGTGCAGCTCGTTTCCTTTTCACAGCTGTTAAATTCAAGCAAGGACCAGAGTTACTGAAACTTCAGATAACTCTGTCAAACAAACCATTTAAAGACTTGTTACTGTACGGCACGATATCGATTCCGTAATCCTCCTCAAGCTCCTGGAGTTTACCTGCTTGGGTAAACAAGAGAGACTACCCACAGCTTCAACACAAATCCCAATCTCTTTCAAATGATAAAACACATATGATGTAGGTGCTGCTTATCCGGGGAAAGCCCCACAGCCCTGCTTGCTTGGAGGAACTTGTATTTTAGAACCAGGCAGTAATCAACAGTTATCTGAAGTGATATCTCCTTGTTATTGCTCTTTGCTTTTTTCCTCTTTTTTTTTGCAGGCACCTGGGTTTGCCTTTTATATGATACCATCAGCTGTAGAGAAAGTCACAGCACTTACAGGCATCTTTACTCTCCCTGGACATGAATACACACTAATAGCTTAACAACTCTCATATCCTAGATAAACCTGAGCCCTTGGAGCATCCTTCTCTGTTCTTATCTATGGGCTATCACATGGCTAAAACCTGCCTCAAAGCAGGTACAACACTTCTCCATAACAACACGCTCCTGCTGCTTTTAGAAGTGGATTATGTGAATTTAAGAACATGCTGGTAAAGATGGCATGGTGGGAATGGCAGCTCAGCTCCTTCCCAGAGACTGGAGTTGACCTGGTCTGTGCTTTTAGGGAAACCAGCTCTGCTATAACTGCATATCCAGAAATGGAAAGTAACAAAAGCATATTAAAAAACAAGGAAAAAGGTGGCACCTGCAGCAATTCAAGGTCTCCCTAATGGTGGCCTCAGTTAACAGTCCCAGAAGGGTCACATACAGAGATACAGGACTTGCCAGCCCACAAAGTACGTTTAAAATGGCTGGGAATGCCCAAAATCACACATCTGAACCCCAGCAGGGCTGCCTCAAGCCTTCAGCTCTCTCAGCAGAGCAAATTGCAGAGAGTACATTTTAGGGCATGAGGTCTTATCCCACTGGCCCTTCACGCTCCAACTAGGAGCAACACTGATTTTTTTTCTCCTGGGTAATTACAATGAAGATGGAGAAACCATTAAAAGATGAGAGGGATGAGGGAAGTAAATATGTGTTATTATCAAACTCTATTTAGCAGTAAAGAAAAAAAGATTAGTGAATCTGAAGGTTTTATGCATCTTTAAAGCCAATGCTGGTGTCCTCCAGACTCTCATAAGCCAGCAGTGGTGTTTTAAACACAGTTATAATATACCTACATATCATCTCTCTGTTGATTTGAATCATTAATGTCACGATGAAGAAAACAGTCTTAATTCCTAAGTAATTACTGTATATCTATTACAATGAATTAAGTCTCTATTGAAAAGTCTTGTTTGTTCCATATCCATCCTGATAATGTGTATCTTTTCCTTCATTATATCTGGTAAAATGTCAAGCCCGCTATGTTGGGGAAATCAATAATTAAAGAGCTTTACAGTAATTACTCCAATAACACACATTCTTGCCACTTAACAATACAAATTAAATCCACTAAATTAAAATTTACACTAACAACAGACAAAGTGCATGTCAAGCACTGGGCCCTCAAAGAGTATCTTCACTGCTCAGAAAGTCATTACACTGAGCGACAAGTCTCCTGTAGAATATTTTATGGAGTATTTTATTTGCTCATTTGTCTTTATTGTCAGCGTGTTTCAAGATATGAGAGGCAAGTCAATACAGAACCACGGCAAGCAAGGAAGAGACCATGATTTTCTCATACAGCACAAACAAATTAGTGTCATTTGCAAGTCATTTCACTGTAACTGACCTCCCTGCCTCTGATCCAGTATTTACAGCAAATGCCTACATGGACACATATGAAATAAGAATACAATTTTTAATATATACATACAACTAAAATATTTTCATATATTTAAGTGGACATTCACTGCTTTGATCACATGCATGATCACATGCATAAGATACCAAGTATTTTTCTTATTTCAGGAGGGTTCTTTGAAAATGAACTGAATGTTGCTCTGAGAATTAATATTTTGACATGTTCTAACAGAATAAAACCCATGTGTGCAAAACAGGTGTAGATGGGGACACATAGGCACATTCATACCAGATTAAGCTAAATGCTTAAAGTGCAATAGCTGACTTCACATTATTAATCCCCTAATTACAGGGGAGATCAATGGCACATTTTTAATACCGTGGGTTCACGGACACGAGAGTTGCACAGATAAAATAAGAAAGCCTGTCCCCTCCCACCTACCACAGTTGCCTCTTTACTCCTGAGTCACTTTCACCATGACACAACCTCACTGTAAAATTCATTTGGGGTCAGAAAGGTTAATTTTCATTGTTGCCATTCACCATTTCTCCAGGGCTGAAGTGAGGATGGAATAACCATCCCTGGAAGTGTTCAAAAGGTGTGTGGATGTGGAACTTGGGGATATAGTTTACTGGTGAACACTGTGGTTCTGGGTTAATGGTTGGATTCGATGATCTTAGAGGACTTTTCCAACTTTAATGATTCTCTGATTCTACAAAGGGTGGGCAGGAGCCAGGATTGCTGCTTTACAGGGTGGCAGAGACAGAAATCCTGACCTGACAATCCAAAAAGCTACCTGGAGTCTTGCTGAAGAACCACCTCCAAACATTGTGTTTTCCTTTAGGCCAAATTCTCTATCCAAGCAGTAATTTTAATGGCTTAGGCACATCTGTTGAGATATGAACACTTCTTATTTTAGGTTCTTATTTTAGAATAACCAATATTTTGTCTTACCTACCTCAGGGAAAACACGTATTTTTTTTTCTCCAGGGGGAAAAAAATAAGCAATCTGAAAACCCAATTGAAGTCATGGCATAGGCAAGAATCCTGCAATTACTCAAAAAAAATAATCTGCCATGAGTATACTATATTCAAACCTACTCTCATTTTAAGTATCACTTCTTCATAGTTTGTAATAGGTGTCTGTGCCCCACCTGTGGAATTAACCAGCAAATCCCAATTTCCCAATTGCACTGTAGTATAAACATGACCTTGATTTTCCTATTATCATATATATAGAGCAATTTTCCTCATTGAATATCACTACTCAGGCTTGAGCACAGAGGGATGTAGCAGTGACTTCAAGGTCTCTGTTTTGGTGCAATGCTGCTTGCTGGGAAGCTTTGTGACATGCTCCTACAACAAACTGGAGATCAGGGCCCACAGTTATTTAGGCTTTTCTCTCATTTATGGAAAAAATTAGATTCTCTCTTTTATTTTTTTTATTTTCAGCTAAGCCATTGATATTCAATTTTTGCTGAGAAGTTTAAAAAATAATCACTTGACATTTCACAAAATATCACAGTATTCTTCTTTAGAAAATAAGCCTTGCCCATGTCTTAGGTAGAAGAAGCGGATGGACTAGACCAGTGTCACTGAAAGACCAAAGCCTTCCATCCATGCACCCTCTGGGGAGGCAACCACAACTCCTTCCAGTCTTATTGACATGACTCCTGATCTTATTGACTGAACCTTGACCATCGATGATAGAGAGATAACTTCAAGGCCCTTGGTTTACACAGGCCTATGCAGGATTATTTTAGATGTTGATATGCAGCTGAGATTGAGTGGGACACAGAGGGAGAGCAGGCAGAGCTGCCATCTTATCAAAGAATTACAGAATGATTTGGGTTGGAAGGGACCTTAAAGACCATCTAGTTTCAACTCCCTGCCATGGGATCTTTCACTAGATCATGTTGCTCAGAGTCCTATCTAAACTGGCCTTGAACACTTCCAGGGCTGGGGCATTTACACTTCTCTGGACAACCTGTTCCGCGGTCTCACCACCCTCACAGTAAAGAATTTCTTCCTAATATCCAAACTAAAACGACTCTCCTTCAGTTCGAAGCCATCTTGTCTTTATCCCTGGCCTGGCTATCCTGCACATTTCTATTTTCACTCTGTGTTGGGCTATTGCTCATACTTAAAAAGCGTGTATTGACCACAGGGAAGCGCTTTCCTGGAAGAGCCTCTGCTGCCATTGAACCTGAAGGAAGTGCTCTGCATTGGGCTGAGTGAACTCAGGATGGGGTCGTTCCACATGCTCAGTGTACTTTGAATATCACACAGGTCAGGAAAGGCTAAGAGGTGTGGAAGAGACCAGAGAGGGAGTAAAGTGCAATCACAGGAAGAAAGGGGGTAAAAAAAAAAAGCAGCAAAAGGATCAGTGACATCTCCTGTGATGTCTAACATAGCTACCACATGGAGCATTGCTCCTATCTTTTTTATAATATATATCTTTTTTAGTTCGTATGCTCCAATTTATATTTAACAAGACCTTTCATTTACCCTCTCTGCACCCAAATAATACAAATAAAAAAACCAAAAGGAAAGCCCCACTGGGACTCAAATGAGCAGCTAACACTTGCACACTCCTGATGGTAGTGTAAAGAGACCAACAACATCACAGTCTCTTGACCTACATGGGAAGCACTGCTATTGTGCTGAGGCAGCATAGAAAAAAAGATGAAATGCTTTCCCTTGAAACAGCTATGAAATAATGCAGACTTTGCTGTGTGCTAAGTGTACAGCTACTGCTGCTCTGGCAAACGCTGGAGTGTTTTTTCCCCACGCATTGCTTCAGGAAATAAAAATTTAAAAATCCAAGAAAACACTTGAAATAGAGCTGAAGTTGACTTTTTTCTGCCTTTTCAGTTTTGATGCTAGATAGATGTTTGACATCTCCCTTGACTGCATCTGTGTTCCTCTAATCCATTATTCTCACCCAGATTTTAAATTGTACATTAATTAAGAGGAGATGGCAGCAGTTTCTGAACTGGTGCCCTGCTTATATTTCAGCTGGGAAATGTGATTGTATCAGCCTTCAAAAATACAAATAGTGTGTGAGATTTGTAAGCTATGAATTATCCATGGATACTAAATTAACAACAGATAAATGAAATGTAACCTTTTCATCATATTCATCCAAAGCTCTTAAAAACAGAGTGCCAAGCTGCCATCAGTGGCATGATTTTCAAAACAAAGCCATACTTTCTGGATGTCTGATATTTGTGCCACATCATGCTGGATGTGATTTGTCTGTCATTTTGGGCCATACTCTCCACAGACTGGAATCTCCTGTGCCCTCTCCTCACATACTCACTTATTCTCCACAGAATGGTCATTACTTTAGGAGGGCAAGAGCATCTTTTTGAATGTTGTTTGAGCTGAAATAACAGATGAAGTCATGGAAAAGCACCTACAGCAGCAGAGAGGCAAAGGCAAAGAATGCCCTGTGCATGTACAAGACAGAACTGATAGTTGTTTGGCTTTTTTCCCTTGCAGGATTATTGAGACTCCTGGAATCATTATTTTGCCAACTTGAGAACAGTTTACTCAGTCACTGAAGAACTATTTAATATTTATTGCCCTAATGGACAAAGACAACAATTGCATCTCATTAGCTCTTTAGATAATGTTTATTCCTGAGCTGGGAATAAATAGATGTTAGTCAGCCCAGTTCCCAGCGTGGTACTCAAATCTCAGCCACCATTACTGAGTGCTAGAGACTACAGTGCACCTCTTCTCTTTGGCTGAAAAGAACTTTTTCTAGCACTTTTTAAAAATATTATGAAAGTTATACCAAAAAGGAATATGCCTTGAAATACAGAGCATAGTAGTGAATGTCAAACTTCTTATAAAAAGAATAATTCCAGATTTTCTGTGCACTTAGTTAGGGTATGGATTTTCCAGGTGTCAAACCAAATACCAAATATAAATCATAATTAAACATTGTGATGGTCCGGCAAGACATAACAAATACCTGATATGGCATGTTCTCAGCTTTTATATTGGTAAAGAAAACATTCATTTTTTTATTTACACCATGTCACTTATTTCAGTTGCAAAAGAAGAAAAGAACAATGGGTGCTCACAAAAGCACACCGAATTTTTACATTTTCAGTTCCTGAGCTGGTGGTTATGGCAGGTTCCCAATAAAGGGGATTTGTGGGGTGACAGCCTCCATAGCCACAACGTAGAGCTATAAAGGCCAATGAAAGAAATTCTTTGTTCAAGCCAGTTCTTAAAAGTAATGATTACAGAAAATGCAACCTTGCTTTTTATATTACAAAGTGGCCCCTTCAAGCAGTGGGATGGAGCTGTAATTTTTTTCTAATTAAAATACCATTATTACCCTATGCATACTGCTCAAAGCAGCTTGAAAATGTCAAGGTTTCTGAAGAGAATCCCTTACTCTTTCTACCTACTTACTTTTTATATCTGCCTACATACCTTTTATATCACCAGTGAAGACCTAGGATTCATTCAGACCTAGTGAGCAGCAGCCTTGCACCGACTGCCCAATTTTTATAGTTAGATGAATATTTGGGTAATAGAGTTTGTCTGAAGCCAAATTAGAAATCAAATAAATGATAATATGACATGCAATAATTTTCAGTGTCTGATAGCTTAATAGGAAGGACCCATTTTAATGCTATGCCAACTCCATAATACCACAAAATTGAATATATCAGAATGCATACCTCCTCTATTATATTCAGTTAGCAACTTGCTAATATTGTTCATCTGTTCCAGTATTTTCCTAAAATCCTCTGCTTGGAACGTAACATTATTTTATGATTGAAAAATCAGCAAAAATGAAATGAGCAGCTGTTAACCTCAGCAAGCACAGACCAGATGCAACTATAAATGCATAAAGCACTCATTTTTTAAAAATCACATTTTTTTTTTCATTTCTCTCCGTTTGTCAGAATCCAAGTTCGGATACACCAAGATGTTGCCAATTAATCTAACACACACAGCAGAATGATCACTTAGCTCTAAGCAAATTGTTCATATTGCACATTACATCCCTGTTCATATTTACTCTACAGCTTTACATTTGGACATAGCCAACAACCTCCTCAGTAGCGTTAACTGCTCTGGTATTTGTAAAGGCAGATCAAGCAGGATGGACTGCAGTGGGAATCCATGGAACCATTGAAAAACCACTGGGCTTCACAGTCCTGCTATCAAATCTCTGCCAAGAACGTTACTTCTAAACGTCGATTACCGAAGAAGGTTTATCCAGTGTCAGAGTCACTGGCACATAAATCATTCTAAAATAACTACTTGGCTCTCATTTTAAAGAGTGCTAAAAAAAAAAAAAAAAAAAAGCCTGCTGATGAGAAACTAAAATAGCATGTGGAAAATGGGTCCATGAAAGAGGACGAGGGAGGCAGATCTGTCAGGATAGCAGCTCAGAGAAGGGGGCTGCCCTTGTTCTGCATAAATGTGTAGGCCCTCCATGGGTAAAGGTAAACTGGGAGAGGAGAAAACCAGATGATACAGACTGGTATCACATAAAACCTGCGTGAAAAAGGCGGCTGCAAACATAAGGCTGAAGAATAAGATTAGGATTGTGGGTACAAAGAGCATGAAGAGAGCTGGGAGTGTCAACAACAAAGACTTGGCTTGAGCAGGCATCAGGAAAACCAACAGGGCAGGAACAGAGGACACCAAAAATGACCAGGTTAGGGTACCAGACAATTTCTCCTGCAGGGTGCCTGAAGGAAGAGTCCCTATAGCACAAGCCATGCTTGGCTACCAGCAAACATCCCCGAGAGGCTCCATAGTGCCTCTGACAGCAACTTCTGCCACCAGCTCCTCTCTCAGCAAAGTACAGAGGGCTCTGATGAGTAACAAAAGGCATCAAGTGGATGCCTCATCCCAATTTCTTATTTTAAAACCGTAGGCAGCTGCAATTCAAGACCTACACAAAAGAACATCAGAAAGGCTGTCATCACCAAAAACTTAAGAAATGCATGAAATAAATGGCCCATACAACCTTCCTTCAGCTCCCTCCTTCATGCACAGATGTCGTGGCAACCCAGAACACCAGCAACAAGGCATCTGGACTAATACTGGAGAAACACTTTCAGTGTTGCCATTTCTGAATTTTTGACTGCTTTGCATCCAGAATAAAAATGCTTCTTTTAAATAGTGGGTGCCATTTTTATGTTCTTTAGTAGGGGTCCTCTGAATGCCATAATTACAGTGGGGCATGTGCAGTATCACATTCTTTGCACCTGCTCTCTGAGGCCTGCTATTGAAACTGAAGCCCCTTGAGATCTCCATCCTTTTTGTTCAATGCATGTAATCTTTTCTAATATGAACTTATATGTAGGTTTTGTAGCATAAAATTCCTTCAGGCACACACTAATGCTTTTTCCTCCTGGACTAAATTGGTGGAATGAGCTGCTTTGAAAGCTGTCACGATGACATAAAACACTCTATCTGCCTCTTCCTTCACTGCCAGTGGGCAATATTATTTCATAAACAGTCTAGTTCTGGGCTGATGTTGCCCACAGTTAAAAAAAAAAAAAAAAAAAGCCACAAAGCCAAAAGGTAGTCTTTTTAAAACATACATTTTAAGCATCCCACAAGGTCTGAGCACATGTACAGTGTCACATAAAAATAAATGGGAATATTTTCACACTATAAATTAAGTAGCTGATGGAAGCAGAGGAGAAACAGTGGCAGAACAGTTATGGCATCTTGCCAGAGATGCAGAGGGTTTTTCCAGACTTGTGGCAAAAATTTCCTTCTACTGACACAGCCATGATGAGTACACATGTCCATGGCCTCAGAGAAATTGTAGTTTAATCAAGTGAGATGGTCTAATGCTACCTCAGAGGCTTTGACCTTTTGATCATCAATGCAGTCAGGGAGTATTTACATTTCAGGTGGGACTCATCCTCAAATATGAAAAGTAGTTTTATGCCAAGTCAATGCTTCTCCAAAAGTAACTACTTGGTAGATATGCTCCACCTTTTTTGTGAAAAAGACTGTCTTCTGAGAGTGGAAAGAGTAAACCCAAACCAACCACGGAGCACTGACCACTCCAGCACTTTCGAGAACAAGCCTCTCATTATCTCCTGCTCTCATTCTTTGTGTTCTGGACTCCCAAACCAGAATACAGAAGCCCTGGCACCTCAGTCTTCCCTTTTTTTCTAGCACACTATTAAAATAATGGCATAAAAAAGCATCTGAAGGAAACTTGTTATGAAGACCAGCAGCAAATTTTTGGACACAAAGACTTTTTCCCTGAGATGTTGCCTTTTTACTCAGAGGAAAGGAACAAAAGAAGAACATAAAACCAAATAACACATATTGCCATTCACTGAGGTCTTTCCCAGCTTTAACAACTCTATGATTCTATATTTTCTCGGTAACTTTAACAGATGGATCTTTAACCAGATCATCTGTAATGGTAAATCACAACTGAAATTTGAAAGTACTTTTTCCTTTATGATAATATATCTGTCTTCTACCTCTTGCTCATCAACATAGTATCTACATGCCTGCAACTGCACAGAAACAACTTAAAAAGCCAGTAGTATCTTGATCCTGCTTTACTCCAATGACTTTTGCAATTGAAAGGAAAGCCAGAAGTAGATGAAAACCTATTTTCACTAATGTAATAACAATAATTCTATAAACATATTAACAATTTCCTGCCTCACTCTTAATTTTATTTTCTCTCCGTTATATTCATTTAGGAGGATAATGATACCATTTGCTATTCTGTCCAATCTTTGTTGAGCATCCAGGCTAGGAGAAAGACAAAAGATTTTGTTGGCATTTAGACAAAAAGGAAGATACTGTGGGACATAATTTGGGTGTAACAAACTATTGGGCAGGTATGTACCTGTAATTGGTACTTAGTTCTGCAAGTTTATTACAAATGTGGTTGCATTTGTAAAATGTCTACAATGTGCTTCCAGCTATTACTTGAGAGAGTAAATCTTACTCAGGAAAGTTCAACGGGATTCGAGGCAACTCCTCGATGATGAAAGCTTGCAGAAGTTGGTGTTGCATGAGTTAGGATTGATCAATATGTTCGGTGTAATTTATGGGGGGTTTTGTTTGTTTGCTTGTTCGTTTGGTATTTGTTTTGTTGGGTGGGTTTTTGTTTGTTTGTTTTAACTTTATTACTTCAAATTAGATTTATCTGTAATTTCATTTGTAGAAAGTGGAGACAAACCATTAAACCAGCATGCTTTCAAATAAATCCTAATTACGTACAAATGCAAATGCACCAATGAGGCTTGGACATGCAATTAGATAGCTAATTATTATAAAGAAAAGAGACTATTGCAGATAGTAATATACACTGTCAGGTCTTGCGTTCACAAAATATAGGATCATCTTTGAGTGGCCTCAGAAGATGCTTTTGTTGTTTTTCATGGGATATAAGTGATGGATGGAGTCACCAGGGGGATCGATAAGAGCCTGCGCAGTGGGAGGTGGTGATGTGTCACCTCATGCTTTCCCTGGCAGGAGCTTACAAGAGAAATGAAAGAACTGGGATGCTGGGCAGAAACGTTCCAAAGTTGTGGCTTTCTCCTGGGTGCTGACAGCTGCACCTGGGCTCCCATGGGAAGAACGGAGAGATCGTAAGGACTGAGCAAGAAGCACATTTGCCCACTGCACTTCAGTATTTTCTCGGCTTAGGAATTTTGAATGAGGAGTTCCACTGAAATTAAAGTATTTTTACAGGTCTGCTGTCTGCAAAGAAACTTCTTCATTAAATCTTTCCTATATAAGTCTCAGGTCTACTCATAATCCTTTGAAAGTCTCACATCTCTTCTTACAAACACATAGCACAACCCTGCAGCACTGCTCCAACAACCACCCAACAGAAGCAAAGCTGGGAGAAAGGGAAACCAAAGTGCTTCAGAGTAAATTTCCATTCCCAGGCTGCTAAAGAAGCATAGAGCTGACAGAAAGGTAATAAAGAAGAAACCTCCTCTGCATGAGCCACCAATCAGCAGAATTATGATTAGACCACGATCATGATGAAAACAGATTTGCCCAAAGAAAGATCTGGCAGAAGCAATAACTTGCTAATGATACACCTCACGAGCTGCTCACTTGCTGAAGTGATGGGGATCTTAATCCTCCTAGAAAAATCACCAGAGTTTAATAAAAAGCTGTGTTTATACATTTTTTTAAGCATTTTCCTGTTGATAATATCTCCGCATTTCCAGATGTTTCTGAGACTTTATATATCATGGTTCTGATAGCAATTAAGAGAATGCAACACAAATCCATCTGACATAAGTTATCTTTTTGCGCCAGGATTTTGCCACATGATATTTCCAGCTGCATTCTTTTTGAAATGCTATTACTGCTTACAGAAACGCAAAACAAATCTGTCATTTACCTTTTTTCCCACTGTACCAAACACACAGAAAGAATAAGAAAGACTGAAACCATTTTAAAGCATTCCTAATTTGCTTTGCCTGCAAGGAGCTAAAACAGTTTTCCAGCTCAGCCCATGAATCGAGCATCAATATGAAATGCAGATGGCAGCACTACTCAGCACGCATCCATCCACACCAGCCAACTTCCCTGCTGGACCACTCCATTCACTGGCATGAGATTGCTTCAACTGATGGATTCAGCTCATTCCTCAAGTTACACATTAGAAATGGCAACAATAGTAAAATGCATGAACAGAGACGGGCAGGAGAAGACAGGAGCCAGATGAGCCTTGCTTTAAGAGTAAGTTTAGCCCAGCAATCTCAGTAGAAGCAAGTGGGGTAAGAGGAGATTTGTCATAAATACCTTTAGATCCCATGACTGGTGTGAGTGCACTCAGGAGAGAGAAAGGCTAACGTAGTCACCTGACCTGGGTGGCACTCCGTGTACCCCACCCTGCTTCTGCCCTTTGGGATTTTTTTTAAAAGCACTCTCTGGGATTTCCCTGTGTATATAAACCCCTCACAACTCACCTGCCTTTTTTAAGGCTGTGCTTTGAAGCAGCTACTCAAAATAAATTATATCCTACTGTGCGAGTAGCCCTGTTGTAAGCAAGGACATCATACCTAAGGTGAAGCTGATCATAGGGATTAAAGGACTGCAGCACTTCCTCCTTAGTCAGCCCTTCTCAGTCCTTTTTGTTTCCAGGTATACAGTACCACAGTTACTCTAACTTCAGACTGTGCTACTTTTTCTCTCAACAGCTCCTTTACTTCTGTATCCCCTTTTTCCTCATGCTTTCATATTATTTCTGTTTTCACAAAGCTGAACTTGGCTACAAGACTAACTTCTGTTCTTATTCCAATATTCTGGGGTGTCATATGATTTTTTGTTTTTCAACAGAGGAACAAAGTCAAGTCATACCAATTCAAGCCACCAATAACACAGACTAGCAAAATGCTTATAGTCAGGAGCCACAGGGAAAAAAACCTCAAAGTGCTTGAAATCCTTTATAGACTGGATATATACACTGTATATCCAATGTCCTATCCCTGCTGAAGTCTTTGATTGTTTAGGCAGCAGTCTATGTCAAAATCCATTTCAATAATATCCTAACTGGCTCAGCAGCCTCCTCTCATTTAGCAGATTCAATCACTACTTGCTGATGGAAGGCAGAAATCACAGCTAAAAGATGCCATTTACAGTACATTTCTCTCATGACTGTGATGTTTTATCACTTACAATCTTTTGGACAAGATTCCATATCTTGCTCAATGTGTCATGAAAAGGGAAAACAAACGTGAGGCAGCAGCAGCGGCAGCTTTGTCACATCTTTACTGAACTCATTAATCAATGTTTGTACTGCTAGTGAACCAAAAACCAGGCAGGCCAGCAAAGACCCAGAGTACTGCCTGCAGCCCTGGGGCTTTTTCCCCTCAATGCAAATAATTTGCCTTTTCATACTGCTAGAAATCACATCAGTTATTCAGTTATTCAAAATACTTTGGCATAATTCATGTTTTATGAGCCCAGAGTAAAACCAGGTTAATTGGTTTGTGTCAGATTATAAATCTAATCCAGGTACTCCAAGCAGTTAGGTCAGATTAGCAGTATTTCATTCCTTTCTCAGAAAAATCCATTACATTGAAAGGTCTTGATCCTGTTCAGTAGAAAAGTGTGCGAAAACTGTCACTAAACCTAACGAGAACACTTTCAAATAATAAAAACCATCCAATCTTTGTTGCAGGAGGAAAGAAATTTATATAATCAAAAGTAATTTAAGTGTCTCACATGTTTCTTTTCCTACAAAACAAAAAAACAACCCAAAAATATTTGGAAAGCATTTGTTTATAACAGAAGACATTGATTTTCAGAGTCCTCAAGGGTTATATATATTTCTGGCTGCATACACAGATTATTGTAACTAATTTTCTTTCCCTGTACATTCTGTAAGCTGAATTGAGGAGGTGGGAGATCTGGTGGGTTTTTGCATTAAGAGGCATTCGCTTGAGAACACCCTCAGATGTGTTTATGGAAACATCAGCTAATGACTATTCATTACATCAAGTGAACGTCTCCACAGATTGTTCCCCAGGTCTGCTGAAAAGATCAACAACAAAGCCATTAGGAAGAGTCTAAAATCTTGTAAGTATAACCCCTTCTGGAAAGCCCCAAATGACCTAGTCTTCCCAGATGGTCTCCTCATTACTCATGGGGAAAGGCCCTGGGTGTCAGAGGTGTTAAATACCTATACACCAGTCAGTAAAATTAATGCTGTAAGCTCAACACTGAGAACGGATTTTGTAAAACTATTAAAACTCCGTAATACTCAAACTGCAAAGACTGCTTTTCTTGTTATCATGTTGTATCTTCAATTTCCATGACAAAAATGCAAACAAGACATAAAGGGTGGAATTGATTTATGTTATATCTTCCAAGGTCTCTACCTGGCAGTAAAATGCAGAGCTGGATATTGCTTATTCATTGAGAGTGCACAGTGGTTGGAGTCAGCTTCCTTCGACCTCCCCTTCTCAACTTCACCTCAGCCCTGCTTTGCCCTTTTTGCACCTGATTTCTCACTTACGTATTACACTGCCTATGCCCTTTGTACTAAGGCTGTAGAAGCCAAAAAGTGGGTCTTTTGAAGGAACTGTCTTCAATTTTTTCTTGTAAGAAAGATGAGAACTCCCTATTCATTTTGCATAAAGGCTGTGAGTGCTTATTCTGTGAGGGACTGGAAAGACATTAAAAACTCACAAGGAAAGATCAGATTCTCATTACTGCTGTGAACCTTATCCAAGCTCAGATTTAGATACGTAATTAAACTAGAAATAGCAACTATTGTGATCAATTTTTCTACTCACACCTAAGGCAAAACGCATTGGATCACAGATGATCCTCAGTATCCCCATCTCTTAGCTTGACTCTTTCAATGACTAAATCTATTAGTTCACATCATCAAACGTCTCAGGGAACATTATTTACTACTATTTCACCAACTGTACCTGATTTTTTATCATCTGCATAGATCAGGCAAACCAAATAATAAGTACCCAACAAAGGCAGATGGTCATGAAGGGACAGTTATTTCCAAACAGAACCTTGAAGCAGCACTTATATTGTTAACCCGCATAAATGAAAACACAACCACATGCTTGTGGCTACAGCCACTCTTTCAGAAGGGAAACAAAAGGAGGATTTGTCATCCTTACATTTTGGTGATGCCAGATGAAAGGGGACAGGCTCCCAGTAACAGCCAACCACACACCCTGTACTTGCCACAAGCAATTATTTGGCCTGCAGAGGTGACACGCTAAAATCAATAAGTGCACCTGTAGGGATTCTGTAATTTACCCTGCTGCAAGACAGGGCAACTGGTTATCCACACAGGGTATGATTACCCAGCATGAAAAGGAATTTAATGACCTTGCAATGCCCTCTCTTTGATTACCATTTGCTCTCTGTGATCAAAAGTACAAGGCTGCATACCACACCATAGAGTTAATAAACAGTTTCTCCAGGAAATCTCTCTCCAAGCACCAAGAGACTACAAATTTCCACGCATACAGTTGACCTTTACATAAAACTAAATTCCCAGGTGGTATCCAAAAATGATAGACCCATCTGTAAAGTCATTCTTTCATCAAATTAAATGTTTGACAGTATCCAGATAATTTAACTTTCATCTAAGCAAAGATATAGTAACTTGCCCCATTTTCAGCAGTCTGAAATTTGAAGGTGAACACACTGATTAATTATCCCTTTTCTTAAACCATTGCCATTTTTAAGATAGAGCTTCAGCTATCTAGTGCAGAATATGCCTATAAAGTAAGGATTTAAAAAATTTGAGAATTGAGTAGATGCTTTATTCGAGATCAAAAGATAGGCAGGTGTCAAAATTCATCTTTGATAACACACCATCCATCAGCTTTGAGTCTCCTCCTAAAGTTTACATTTTTATTTCTAGTGCCATAGTAATGACATTTTATATTCTCCTATAAAAGTGATTTTTAGTTTTGTTTCTAAGTTTCCATTCAAGCTTAACCTTTGCATTTTTGATAAAGTAAATCATATAAAAGGTATACAATTGACAAAAATGCATTATTTCCTATTTTAAACTCCCCAGTGATTACTAGAAAAAGGCACTGCATACCCCATTAAGAAGTGCCTGTATACAAACTTTCCTCCTAATGGCTTGTTCTTTCAGAATAATGAGGTAATCACCTCATTAGCATGGTGGAATGAGTTTGGGTAAATGAATTGTACCTATATTGTCAGTAAAGCTGAAATACTATTACATACATACTTCTCTGGGGAGATTCAAGTAATATTTAAATCAATTCACAGCACATTTTTTATTATATAAAAGGGGGAAGAAAACTGGTACATCTGGTGTGAGCTGACCTTCCCTCAGGACACAAAACTATTGATCCCGTTTTCTCCAGCATCTGTTAGATGTCATGGTAAATGCAATTAAATATGTGGTATGCTGTAATTCTCATTTGTCATGCTTTCCTGCAGGCAAAAAAGCACCTTTCCAAATTCTAATATTTTACCCCTATAATATCTGTACCCACTGTCAATTAACAACAGCTGGACCTCACTAATCATGAGGAAAGTTCACTTTACGTTCCCTTCTGAACTCAGACCTCTGACATTTCTCTAATGAACAGATGACAAATTCCTCTCTTCTTCATCATCTGATTTCTTTATCATCTAGAGGGCACTGACCAGCTACACAATCAAGTTCACAAGTGTTATTAGAACAAGCTCAAATTATACCATCTATTACATATACAACATCACGATAGAGCAATTTAAATAAACAAATCATTTTAACACAGAGAAAAAGCTGTTATTAATATGTTGGAGGAATACTTGCATTCACTAACATTTCATTTGATGCCTTCCCAGACTTCAAATAGACCTGGTATCACAGATATAAAGGATTTTAAATGCAAACTTGGCTTCATTAACCATTTCAATGATGTGTGCATTATACAGATAACAGTTGGTCTTTAATCTGTATTCTAAACAGAGATCATGCTCCCGATAACTTCTGCATTATTAGCCAACAATACTCACACCAAGCTTTCCACCTTTTTACACAGATGAAAGACTGAGACCTGTGCTACATATCCATGGCATTCAGAGACCATAACCTCCATTTATTCATGCAAACCCCCTCTCACTTCTTAATATTTGGCAGCCATACAATGCTGAATGGACTGAAAATCAACCTATACCAGCCACTTCATCACCAATTAATAAGTCTTTTATTAAAATGTCTGATTTTCTTTTTTTTTGGCATAATTTTGAAGTCATTCACGTAACAGTAGAAAATCAAGTCAATAGGAGAAAGTTTTAAAAGGATCAGAATCCAACCAGTTTTTGAAAGAGTTGTTAGTCATTGTGAAGAACTAGAGCTCAGAAAAATGTGTCCATTTGTTTTCAAATGAAAAATATAAGATTTTTTTTCTATGTGACACAAATATCACTTGCACAAGGGTTTTAGTAATATCTTTATTGAATGTTGACTGCAGCAATTACAATGCAATTACTTTTATAGGTCACTTGCTTAAGATTCATGTCTAAAAACATACCAAACAACTCCTCCCAGAAGCCCACAGCCTCGACAAGTTCTTTACAGAAGGTCTATCCCTTGGTGCCATCAGGCACCATTACAAGCTGAGAAACAAACTCCACACCACTAAACCAAAGCATCCCACCCCTGACATTTCATCAGGAACCTCAATCTGCATTTCTATGAGCACTGGAACAAAGGTGGAAAAGCATGGCCATGTAGGTGGTGTAAGGAATCTTCCAAAATACACTGACCTGCTCTAGGGCAACCTCCAAGTAAAACACCATAATTCTCTCTTAGCAAGAGCTGTTATTCACAACAGCTTCGCTCAACTTCAGGATGAACTTTGAGAGAGATTTATCTATAGAGAAAATCTGAAGGTTGAAAGAAGCCAGACTTCAACATAAAAATTCCAGTTCCCAAACGTGCTGGATTTTAAGATGCACCCTTCCTTCACATTTTAATAGAACTTCAGATAGATTTAATAAAACTCAGACAGAGTTCTGAATGACTGCATGTGAAGTAGAGCACCACACAGCAGGAATAAAGCTCTGACACTGAGCCATCTGTAATGTAAAAACTGTCAGACTTTGCAGGTTTTTACTAAATCTTCAGCCTAAATTACTTTGTTCATCAGAGCTACAGAGAGATTAATATGGCCTTAGAGCCCTAGAGCAAACTTAATTTGGTACTACAACCTCTACTGGCTTGTTAAATGTTTTTGTGTAGTTCTTTTTCTTTTCCCCATCCCTTGCAGATGCTCAGACCACTAAGGGAACCTGAGCAGGACTACTACTTCTGTCAATCCAAAGTGCAGAAGACCTTTGCATTTCTTTTGGTGGACATAAAAATCAGAATTCATCATTATTAGGAAGAAATTCTTCACTATGAGGGTGTTGAGGAACTGGCACAGGTTGCCCAGAGAAGCTGTGGATGCCTCATCCCTGGAAATGTTTAAGGTCAGGCTGGGTGGGGCTCGGAGCAGCCTGGTTTAGTGGGAGGTGTCCCTGCCCACGGCACAGGGTTTGGAACCAGATGATCTTTAAGGTCCCTTCCAACCCAAACCATTCTATGATTCCATGATTTGAGAAAACATCTCCATCACCTCAATTAAGGCTTGCCCATTTCCTATTATTTTTGGGACAAAGACACAAAAGTGGGCTAAAATCACTCCTTTTGGAGAGGGGTTGCAAATAAAGAATTCTGGTGCAGGAGCAGCTCATTATATCCATCTGACCAATACAATGTAATGAACATTCTTTTAATATATGTGCTAGAATTAATTTTCTTATATAAAGAGCCATCCTTCTGTTCTCTCTCCTTTTGCAGAGAAAAGGTTGGGGAACTTGGCACATTTGGAGCACACATTGGAGCAACGTCTTGGCAGTCACACAGGTTCTGAGACCCAGTTTGAACATGATGAAGGAGTAGTGCCTGACCCAAGAAAGCACTTAAATGTGTGCTTTACTTCACAGTAGCAATCAGAGTAGTTCAGTTTCAGTGAGCTAACACTTTAAGCCCCACCGATTTCAGAGTATGCAAAAGTACTGAAGGTGCCTTCGTGAGTCTGAGTTTTGCTTTGCAAGGGGTTAGAGTGTGTTTCCCTTTGCGGATTTCACAGCTCAGAAGGCTGAGGGAAACAACTTTGCCTCTTGACTGAAGATGATGACTGGCAACTTTGCACATAGAAAAACACAATTTGCTCTTTGCCGTTCAAACTGAGTTTTCAAAAGAAGTGAAAAGACTGGAAAAAGATGGTTTGGTATGAAACATTAAGGTTTTATTCTCAGTCATCAAGTTGGTTTTTGACAGGAGAGGGAAAGGGTAGACAAGCAGCCCCAAAAGTGATAAACAAGTGAGAAACTCCTCAGGACAGCTGACTTTCTGTTTAAGTAGAAACACAGGCTCGACTGTAAACTCTGGGGATCCTGATCAAAGCAGGTCACACGCCTTTGCCAAACAGACCATCTGATCTCCATTTCATATCAACAATAGATGAACTGACGAACTAGCCACAAGTCTGACATAATAAAGGCAAAAAGCTTTCAGCCTACAATAAACCTACCTTGAGGCTATGAGAATGTCATCTTTGAATGTTTTCTGGCACTACTTGATCTGTCTCACCCAATTAATACTAATACACTACCCCAGCTAATACAAGGACTTCACGGATTTGCTGCCCATCGTTATGATGGTAACGAAGCATTCAGCATAAGATAAGAGTGGCAAGGTGGTTTTGTTCTGGTTTAAAAAACATATTCAGTGAAGTAAAATTCCAATATTATGCTGCAATACACTTTTATTATGTGGAGGTTTATAAATTCTTCTCCTGCATCCTGAGGCTCAAAGCTTCTTAAAAATGTTATTAAAAAAACTATTAAAAATTCACTTGCCATTTGCTCTCAACATCTTTTTTTTTAGGAAATTGAGTTTTAGATACACACACATATATATCTATGTATACATAAAGGGATATACCTATAAACATGTATTCAAATGGTTTATAATTGCCAATATTTCTAGCAGCACTATCGCAAGTAAAACATTCTGAACAGATTCATTCTGGAAAGAAAAAGACCTTTATTTCTTCTGTATGGGAGAAGGTGAGATTTTCAAACTTCTTCCAGAAACCTGCACGCACTAGCTGTCCTTGCTACATTGGCATCAAGGTTCATTTACCTTGATGAAAACCAGGGCAGGGGAATCTAAGCAGAGCTTCCATACACTTCCAGGGCTAAATAGCTCCTCTAAAGCTTTTATCTACACTGAACTCCCAGTGGGAGTGTCAACATACCTTGATCTCTTTGTACTCTATTCCCCATCTATAAAATGAGGATTAGTCAATGCCAAAAAGGAGCTCTGTAAGATATTAGAGAGTGTCAGGTTCTTCAATCACATGAACCACAAATTCCTAACTACCACTGCACAAATAAGCTCACTTCTGAGTCCAATGCAAAAAGTTTTGGGCTTTAACTCAGTATTATATTTTAACATCTCTTTTTAAAACACAAAATCTATCTCTTCTGCACAATCTGAACAAAAATAATCTCCCGAACTAGCTGCAATCTCAGCATAGTAATTACTGCATCTTTTAATATGCTGATTTTAAAAGGCACATTTACTGAGAAAGGAACTCTGTGATCCACTGTTTGGCAGTACCAGAAACTAAAAAATAGTGATAAGAAGCCTACAAATGCATTTTATGGCCAGAGAGCAACACATTCCACAAAAGTTTATCTTATTATTTTGCATATCTCTAGACACTGGATCCGCTCTGTCATAAATGCTCTTATCGCTAGTTAACCTTTGATTTTAACAGGCAGCTCATGCCTGACATTTAATTAGTGACCCAATTAAATCTTTTGCTGTTCTCAGCTTATTTTATCATTTAGAAGCAACAGAAAGAAATCAAGACAGGCTTCCATGAGGAAGATATTACAACTGTCTTTATTAGCTGTTAGAACAGTCATTCTGGCAGTATAACAAGATAAGGACTTTGACCATTTCCTTAATATTGGGATGTTTGTCTTAGATCCTCAAAACTATTCCCAGAGACCCTTTCACTAGTTTTATGGGAACGAGGTAACTGTATAAAATGAAGTATCAACATATTATGTTCTGGCTGTAAGACTACTACAATATTAACACATCGTTCACCTGCCAAGTTATGATAGAAAGATGTCCGTGAGGACAAAGGGCTGTTGTGAATGGATAGTGATCACCTAAACGATGACCTACAGAGTTCTGTCCCCTCCTCAGCTGAATTTTACTCACCCTACAAAGATTTCACTGTTAGCTACCTATACCCTCTTCCAAAGTTCTTGTCCAACTGTTGTCTTTTTAGATACCTATTCCATGCTGTTTTGTTTCTGGAAAGATGCTCCCACAGAGGAAAAGCTTTCTGGAAGTTACAGCTTTTATGGAGAAGTCCTGGAGAAGGTGTTGATGCAATGTCTGTGCGAGCAGCAGCAGCATCCCAAGCTGGCTGCCTGCCTCCTGCTCTCTTCCGACAGTCTTGAGAATCGCTCTGTGCAAATAAATGAAGTCTAATTCTATGAAATCTCTCCAGTTGTTACTGTTTTGTACTATTCTTGTATATCATCCTTTATATGGTTTCCATCGTATTTGCCTGATATTACAGTGGTACCACAGGGTTGGCCCAGATCTTTGGGCATCAAAGATCAGGAATTGAAGCCCTCCTGCATTTTCAGGCTAATGGGAGCAAACTGAAGGTCCCCAAGTCAACTTAGCAGGCCACATCACCCATTTTTAGTCTTAGTGTGCGTCACGTGACTTGATGATCTCAGAGGTCTTTTCCAACCTAGCTGATTCTGTGACCCCGTGATTCTGTGAAGTGTGTTCACAAGAGAGTTAAAGTAGAGTACACAACCATCCCACACAGACCAACTCAATTAAGGGCAACTGAAATCAATTGTTCCTCTCCTGCTAGCAGGGATCTGGGATTTGAGGCTGATATGCATCTTCAGCAGGGAGGGAAACCAGGCAGGAAAACTTTGCACACAAACCCCACTAACTTCAGGTATTATTTATGCCATTGCATTTACTTAGAAATCAAAAATAATTTTTTTTTTTAATAACTAATTACAGAATTGTTGAGTCAACAGCCAGAAATGTCATCAGTAGAAGTCTGTGGTAAGGGTGTCTTATTAGAAGATCTGTTTATAGATTTTTGAAAATTATTTATCGTTCTTTAAATCAATTTGAAAGTGACTAGCGCCACATAATTTTCTATTTGTACTAATTACAACTAAAGAGCAATATTAGGATGAGATGGTTATAAATAAAGCTTGTTGAGCAGCATGTTGACATTATTTTATAAAGCTTAAGTTGTGCCAAGTTAATAGATGGAACTTAGAGCACATGTGGAAAGAAGCAGATTTAGTTAACCCTTGCTATGCTAATAGCTGAAGACCATTTCTATTGAAAGAAAAAATGCTGTGACACATCAGTATTTCATCATTCTTCTGATGGTGGTCAAGGAGTTAATGAACATCTGGAATGTGCCTTTTTAAAGATCATGAACACATTCAAACCACTTTTATCTTGGATGGGATTCTGTGTATCTGATCTACCTCGGTATAAAACTGGAGGGGCTGTCACACACAGTAACTAAATGGTTTGAAAGGAAAAGCATTTCCAGCTGTACCATGCAACAGTTTCCATATAACTCAGAATACATTTAGTAAATGATCTTTTGCATGAGAAAGGGCATAAGTTGTATCACAAAATTGAAGGACAGCCAATGAATATACACTAAAACTAGGATTTTAGATTTATTATTGAGGATTTGACAACTGGATTTTCTGAATTATGAGCTCTGTCCTCCAATTACTGAACTAACTCCCTTTCCTTTCTGTATCATGAGCAGTAATAAAGTTTTGAGTTTGAGTGGAAGAGTTTCGTTCAATTAGCTTTTCTGTTACCATCACCACCTCTCTTAATATGCTTTGGGCAGATTCCAACAGGCAATTGGCTAAATGATGGTAAATTCACACACCTACACAAGTTAATAGAATCTCAGAAAAGAACAAGGGGTCCAGCACTGCAATGAGTTGTACAGTGCAGAAATACATCAGTAGACTCCCAGCACTGCAGATCCCTTGAATCACAGCCCAGTGAAGTTCTGTCTGTCAGACTTCCCCGTGGTTAAACACTGCAGTCTTTGACAGAGTGTCAATGAATTTTGACTACACATTGATCCATGCACATGCTCTCCTTTGCCTACCAGGCATATTTTCACTCTACAGCTGAGTTGCAAAGCCATTAAATGATGTTAGAGTATAAGAAGATGGTCCTGTCGCTTAGGGTTGGAGGAATAACCAGCTGCCACCAGGATGATGGGGAATTTTGCCTGGGCTAAAAGCAGACAGTGATAAGTGAATACCTTGCTGGGGAAACACTGGGGTCCCCGTGTACTTGGTGGCAAACAGGGGTGACATGCTTGGTGGACTTGTGTTACAGTAGGGTATCACTGCAACTGCTGTTCACAATTAATTTACAAATAATTAATATTTGTGATATTCTGCAACATAACCAAGGAAAGTGTTTTCTACTGGACTTAGTAATTTTCTCTAGTCTGTGTTTTTCTCTAGTCTGTGTTTTAGGACATAAAAAACTCCACACTGCAATGAAATTAAACTGTAAAGAATGTGTTACATGGTTTCTAATTGAAAACCCAGATAAGACATCCATGGCCAAAAAAGCTGTGTCCATTTTATTTTCTTATTATTAAGGAATGTAACCTCTGCCACAAAATACTCTTACCTGAAGCTAATCTACTTTATTTCTCTGCATAATAACTGCATATTATTTCCCCCCAAATATTTTGGAACTGCTTACTGTTGGTCATGCAGGATTATGTTATTCCTGAAACTGGAAGTTTGACAGTCCTCTTCTGCTCAGTTTCCAAACATGACAGTAAAGGTTCTTGAAAAGCATCTCACCACCCTGATTCAATATTAAGCAAATGATGCATCTGAATTTGTCCTAAATGGGTAAAGAACATTAATCTGTGTAGTGTTCAGTAAAAAAACTACACAACACCTATTAAGAGGT
The DNA here is from genome assembly GCF_003945595.2 of Pipra filicauda. Classification (NCBI taxonomy): domain Eukaryota; kingdom Metazoa; phylum Chordata; class Aves; order Passeriformes; family Pipridae; genus Pipra; species Pipra filicauda. The sequence goes on along the minus strand of NW_024104953.1, from coordinate 3,381,710 downwards.
TTTTGTAATATGGCTTCTTTTGTAAGCCACTTCCTCTCCCATACTGTGTGATGTTACCTACTGCAAGTCCCCTATTCAACTATGTCATATTTCTGCTTATTGATTCTCAGCTTTGTGCAGCTGATGAAACATGTTCATCTCCTGGGATGAAACAGCTTTTTTTTTTAATACTTTTTCTCTGTGAGGAAAATAAAGGATAATTTTGTCACTAAAGACACTCATAACATTATTTATGACTAATCCCTGTGTATTTTCTCCCACTCTTTATTATACACCAAATTATTCCATTATTTATCACTTTTTCCTTCTTTCTAGAGATTACTTTCCTTGATTTGCCATATTCATTCTTGTCATTGTTCCCTCCTCCCCTTAAATCCCTGTTAGTCTGCATATTCAGAAATCCCTATTGTTCCTTTGTCCTCATCATTTAGTTTCTCACATCTGCACAGTGACACACATCTGCCAGTCCCAGTCCTGCCCCTTGCTCCAGTTCTGCTGCCCAATTTTTCCTCCCTTTCTCAGAAACTTCCTGCAGACCAAAAAAGCTCACTAATAATTCCAACTCTCAGAGGGAAAATGTCTTTAACTCAAAAATAAGGTACCTATTACATGAGTTAAATAATTCCTTCTTAGCTATCATCATCTATTGAGCCCTGAGTTACACTCTTCCAGACTTCAACTTGTCTTCCAGAACACGGAAGATATACTCACTAATTTCCTAGAATTTTACTTCATCTTTCTCAAGACTACTTCATCTTTCCCTGAAGAGGTAGAAGAAGAGGGGAGAGAGCCTGTCAGGCCCTCCATGCTGGGAAATCATCTGCCACATGCATTTTTGGTTTCTGGAGCTTTGCTCAGTTAATCAGGCACAGAGTAAGCCATGAAACCCCAAGACAACAGCTGCCATATCTAGAGAACATCCTTCTCTAGCAGACATATAAAACAAGCTGCCAAGTCCACTGGAGAAAAAGATCTTGAGCAAGTTTTGGCCCATGCCCTCTAGTAATTAAATTCATGGTACAGCTTCCCATTTGCCTGCCACAATTACAAAGAAAGAAGCAGGATCATTTGCTGGTTCACAAGGCTGCAAGATGCGCAGGGATATTAACTCCAGTTTATCTGAAACCAGCATTTTTACCCTTTATTCCTTACTAAAGGCGAGGAATATTCTTCTAAACAGAAGTTCTCTGTGCTCTGTACACACAGAATTGACATGGAAATGAGGTTCCAACACATTTGAGGCTGGCAGAGCAAAAAGAAGGTCTCTGTTCCCACCAGTCTGCCAGCACCAAAAAGAACCTTCCATGTTTTAATTTTAAATAAAAACTTTAAATGGTCCACATTCCTGTTCCAAAAGTCTTCTAAATAAGAGCAAAATTTACCTTACAAAGGTTATTTGTTTTTCAAATCACTCTATAATAACAAAAAAGTAATTTAAATCTATGCATAAAATTAAATTTCCCTGACAAATGAAATAAAAAAGAAACAGTTGATTTTTTTAAAATGCTCCCATTTCTGGCTGGCCTGATTTCTAAATAGTGCTTGTACCACAGATGCATTTCGCTGTCTGAATTTGGACACACAAAGCTCTCTGGCTGTTCCCAGGAACCAGCTGGCCCACAGTGCTCCACTGCATGACTTTCTTTTACAGCCTTAAGAAACATTTCTCAGTGGCCAGGTTTCTCCCTTTTTCTCCTAATTATCATGAAGAAACCAATGCTAAGCCAAGGACCTTCTTATGTTCAGGATCCTTGAAGTTATAATCATCCATAATAACAAAATATTTGTTGAGGGATCAGCAATGCTGTCGCAAATGGACATCTTTAATTACATTTGGAACAACTTGCAGGTACTGAGGAACCTAAAATTAAATGTAGACAGTCTAAAAATAAAGACAGAAATGAAAGTAAATTAATATCCAGCATAAACTGCAATGAATACAAGATTTAGCTTGCACATGCTTACACTGCAGTTCTTTAGGCAAATTTTGCACCTATATACTATTGACACCATTAACATTAGGAAGCAGGTAAGATAAAAATTAGACAATTAATATATATTAAAAGAAATAAAATTGAAGGGCTTGGATTAAACAGCATTTTCTAAGCACCTGCTTGTAAGGATTGATCAAAAACATTTACCATTATAAGGCAGACAGTGCCAAAAAATACTATTAGTCTCTTTTGGGAAATACTTGATATACAACTTGTCAGATGTCACAATCAATAAGATATCTTTTATTTTAACATGTTATACACTAGTGTTTACAAATGTAATCTTTTACTGCCTCTTTGGAAAGAGACTTGACAGAGATAACATTACACTGTAATGCAGAAACCGGTATAAACTAGGTCTCGAGATCCAGCTGAAATGAAAACACTGGCAAAAATATCCTTTATAAAAAAAAAAAAAACAAAACCAACAACAATGTGCAAGTCCACCCACAGAATAAATACTCCAATGCCTTATTGTCTTTGAGAGCAGCAGCAAGTCTGCATACATAAAGCTAATGAAAGGACTGCTCAATTTATGCGAGCAGAAGTGCTTTTAAACCCTTGATAGAACGTGCAGATACTCATTAAACGTTGCGAGTGGCTCACAGGCAAATGGGCATAACTCTCTCCCATGGGGACATGCAGCAGATGATCAAAGACAAGCAATGAAGAATAAAACTGGCTAATATGACAGTCAAGGCTGGACAGATTTGCTGAGATAAGAAATGGTTCTCAGTGTTCTGGCAAGGGTATTGTTGTCAGACGTTCGGCGCTTTCCATTTACAGAGAATTTCATTGCTCTTTTTTATTTCCAGAATTAGCATATCAGAAGATGAAGCCTGGAGCTTTACGTGGTTTTTTTTTTCCTTATTAACTAATCAAAAGCATGTGTTTCTATACCTTTTGATTTAGAGTACAAAGAAAAAAAATGAAGAAAAGAATTCTATCCATCTTTCAAATTTCTTGCCTCCCTGAAAAATACTTAGAGGCTACTTTTGGCTGAGGAAATGACATAAACCCTGCTCAGGTAATCAGAGATGGTGTAATGATAAGCACTAAGTGAATATAATTTCACAATTAATATTACACAGTGGATTTCTGATAATTTTTTCAATGCAGCCATAAATTGCAGGGACAATTTCCTCAGAATTTCCAAAACCTGAAAATCTCTGAAAGTCTATACATACATAAATTCAGCTTTAGATATCAATTCGAAAAATAAAGATAGACTGACCACATCTAAAAATCTTGAGTACCTTCATGGAAAAGATCTAGAAATGATTATTTTAATTGTACAAAAAAAATAATTTGTCATAGTTTGAGACTTTTTAAGAAGAGTGATTTCACTAAAACTGAAAATGTTTATGTACCAAGAAACAAAAAATAAGGAGACTGAGAAAGAAATACGTCAGATGATTAAAAACTGTTTAAATATATAACCAACTGCCTCATAACACAATTAAGAAAGATAGCTATCTATACACAGGTGAAAAATTGGCACGAGGAAGAGGGAAAATAGCCTTGCATGAATAAATAGACATAGGTATTCAGAATGACTTCAACAGTGAAGAAAAGGGGTGGTCATTAAAATCATGAAGGAAAAAAAATATTCAGTATATGGATATATACAAGCCCTGCATTACCCTGCAATGAAAACTTGTGGAGATAAGCATAGAAATAAATTCCATTACTTTTGCTACATCAGTAAGGCACTTAACAAAGGTAGTAATGCACTGTAAGTAGGAATTAAAGGGAAAGTAAGAGGAGACAGAAGACATTGGCAATTATTGGAGACATGAGTAATAAAAGGGTGGGTTTTTTAAAGTGTGTTAAGAACAAAACAAGTCACAGCAATTTTTCTCGTTGATTAGTGAACAAAAGTGATTAGTTGTTAATAATTATGCAAAAGGTAAAAGCATTCAATAAATCTCTCTCTCCTGTGTCTGGAAAATAAGGCAGAAGATACAATCATACCATTTAATGATCACAACATTTATCTTTCATTCTCAAAGTAATCGAGGGTGATGTTAAAAAGAAGCTTCTAAAGTTAGACCTTTTAAAAGCAGCAGGTCTGCATAAGCTTCAGGGCGACACCTTCAAAGAGTAGTTTTCAAGGAGTAATTTTTACCATCAACATCAATTTTGAATAACTCTTTGAACACTGAGGAAATTCAAGAGGTTTGGAAAAAAGTAAACATGCTAATGTAGCAAAAAGTAAGTAGGTAGAGACCTGCCACCTGAAATCAGTCCTGGGTAAAATTATGGAACAACCAACACAGCTGGTTTTTAAGTAAGTAATTAAAGAAGGACTGTATAAATCAAAAGTGTTTATGGCCTTGTCAATCTAACTCGAGATCTGTGCTGATGACATTACACAATATAAGGTTAATAAAGTTAAAGGTGCTGAGATGATAAACTTCCCTGAGGTATGCAATTCAGTGTCGTGTAATATTTTGCTTAAGAAATAAGAACACTACAAATTTAATGTAATACATTAAATATATGAAAGATCAGCTAACTGACAGGTTTTAGAATTGAATTGGATGTTTTCCAAGCAGAGGCCAAAAAGGACCAAACCTCTACTCAACTGCCACTGAACATAAATCCAGAAACAAAGAAAAAAGACCACATTTGAGGAGGAAGGACTTTATCCTAGACAGCAGCAAGTGAGAAGGACATGCTGCTCACGATGACTAAGGGTGTTGGGTAGCCACCTGATGCTACTGCATCTTCAAAAACTTATGACAACTCTCCCCACCTCCAAGGGAGAGAAGAAGGTTACAAGAAACTACAGGCCAGACAGCCTCACTTCATTTCCTGAGGAAATTATGGAGCAAATCCTCCCAAAGCCATCTTAAAGCACAGAAAGGACAAGAGGGGGACAGGAGAAACCATCAGGGAAGCACCAAGGTCAAATCGTGCCTGGCATACCTGGTTGTTTTCTATGACTTAGAAGACAAAGGACTATTAAGATGACTGGTGACCTCCACTTCAGTAAAGCTTCCATCACTGTCACTCACTATAGTGAGTATAGTATAATTGGATAAACGCTCTATAATGTGAGATCTTGATCCTTGGAGAGATTCAAAAGTCAACTGGACACAGCTTATAGCAGAGCTTTGAGCAAGGAACTTGGACAGAGTTCCTCTCCAATCTGAAGTACTCCGATTCTGTTCTATAATCAACCAAGCATGAGCTCCTAATACAACATTATAGAGTCTTTAACCTCGTAGATTAAAGAAAATGGGTTAAAAAAATGAAGTTCACAAAATTCAGGCTAGAAGTAAGGGGCAAAAGTTAACAGCAATGTAACTGGAACTTTAGTGCCCTTACCAATGATGGATTTTTTAAGAGGTATTCAGAAATTAAGACATTAAAGTCAGGGTACTTCCATATCTTGTCTCTTCCAGAAGGCCTACGAGTTCATCACCACCCTCTTCTCCAGCCTTATAATCTGCGCATCGCTGACAAGAAAGCAGTATTTTTTTTCCCATTCTAATTCTTAGGAGAATTATATTCTATTATCCCAGTGATGGAAGGAAGAAATAATAAGGGAAGGTGAAACAACTGCAGTGCAAATAAACCAAGAGCAATGTTCCAGCATTCAAGAATTCAGACACTGAAATTAGTCCCGGCAGAACATTAAATCACTGCTCCAGGATGCCATCAGAAGTACAAAGCTGGGTAAACTATTAGGAACTCTACAATTACAAGTATCACTTGGGGAGAAATTGTGACAAAAAGAAGTGATAGACACATCATGATGTGAATATACAGCATTACTTCTTTAATGTTTATATGCCCACAGTGTTTTGAAAACAAATGCTTTGTGCATAAAGAGACATAATAAAAATTCTTACTACTTCACGAGATCTCATTTTTTTGTGAAAATATTTATCCCTATAAACGTTTGATGTACACATCTGCTAGAGCTAAAAAAGTTGGAAACTTTAAAAAAAAAAGTGCTAGTAATAAAACCTGCAAAATGCACAGAATGTAGTCAGGGAGTAAAATTTTGCCTGTTATGTTTATACAGACCCCAAATTACAAGATTTACAGGATTTCTTTTGTAACCTTCTTCGTTGAAAACAATATTTTGAAAATTTTATTTTTAATTATGTTATTCAATGCACTGAAGTGCATAGATGCAATTTTCAAAATAAAATTAATTATGATTGGTCATAGCTTCACAGGCAATTTGAAGAAGTTAATTACACATTCAAAGTGCTTCTTTCTCTCTTCAAATTAAAAACAGAACTGACACCAGCATTACTTAACAGTTTATATAACATAATTATATCCCTTTATTCATTCACAGACTACATTTTTACATCACTGATTTTGACCAGTGTGGAAGTTAGTTCCTATGATCAAGACAGTTCCATCATAAGATTCTGTTGGTTTTTTTCCCAAATAACAGATGTAAAACTCAATGGATTTGAGGTATAAAGATCCAAGATGCTGCCAGATTTTCAGAAAAGAGAGCCATGGAAGCTGATGCAGCATAAGCAGTTCATACCTATTTAGATCTGTCCTCTCTTATACTCCACACTTAGGAACACATAGTTTCCACTTTAAATATAGTTAAAAACTCAACTGCCACTTACACTTATCTTTTATCCTCTCTCTGCTATCAGATCCTCCTTTCATCTCTGAGCACCCACACAGCCTGACAGTTTGGATTTCAGCAGAACAGACATTCTGTAATGTCCACAATATATATAGTTCTTGCCACATGCACTTCTGTTACCAATTCTTAAGGACTTTTCTAACACCATTTAATGCCAATAGGCCAAATATTTCCCTTTCAACAGAGTAAAACAAAGAGGAGATGGGAGAAAAACACGGGAGAAAAACAATCAAGATCTCCTTCTTTAATATAATGGAAATTATTTCCCTGTTACAAGTAGCAAAGAGACAAACTGGAGAGGTGATAAACCCAAAGCAAAGGTGGAAATTGTGGCCTAGAGATGTAAACATCTGGAATGCCACAGGGAAAATCACATGAGCCATTATGCTCTGGGTCCTCACAGGAGGATGTATGAGTACAGGAAAGAATGCAGAGTTTGATCCAAGCAGCATCTTCCACAGAGAAATTCTGCCAAATATTCTGCCAAAATTCCAAACTGAGAAACATATTTCCCAGGGTGGTGTTTTTTTTTGTTTTTTTTTTTTTTTTTTTTTTTTAATTTTGTTTTCTATCATACTCATAGAAAAAAATACCAAGACAAAAAAAAAAGAGAGGTAGAGAGTACCTTCTACGCACCTATTTTGGATTTTACTGACTCTAATGCAGAAAAACCAACAGTCACTGTGCAGTTACAAATCCTGAACTAATGGGTTATAAGCCTGACAGTGATCTGGTGTGAGGATATAAAATGCTGCAAGAAAATATGCAGTAAGAAAAGAGCTTGTAAATGCACTAGGAGTAATAAAAATGAAGCAAAGATACTTTACTTATAAATACTCAAATAATGGAAAAATGGAGACGACTGATGCTTTCAATGCCTTTTTGCTTTACTCTTCACAAAAATGTTCCCTTGTGAGGAAATCCTTAAACATCATCAATTACCAAAAAGAAAAGGGATAAAAAAACTGAGAAAGAGTGCATCTGGACATATGTAGGTAAAAGAATTGAAAGTGAAGCCTAATAAAATCACTTCAGAGAGTCCAGGGGAATATTGACCACTCTTCTGAAAAATTCATGGATGATGGGAGAAATCCCAAAGGATAGGTAGGAAACAAGGAAGGGAAAAATCAAGAGAATGAAGATTTAGAAAATTACAGATCAATACACTGAATTAGAAAGGTTCTAATCTAGAAAAGACATTTAACTATCCCTAAGCAAACATCTAGAGGATAACAAAATGCCTGAGGATGGCCAGCATGGAGCTGCTAAAGACAAACCAACATGATTTCCTAAAGTGGGCCAGAGGGAGAGCATTGAACAGGATCTACCTTGGCTTTAGTCATGCTCTTGACATATTCCACATGACATGCTCCTAAGCAAACCACAGAAATGTAGGTTAACATGAAACCACGACAGAACAGATGCAGAACTATCTGAAAACATGCTCCCAGGGACAATTACCAGAGATTTCCTGGCAAAACTAGAAAATATATCAACACAGGCATTGGTGGCTCTGTTCTGGGCTCTAATGCTTGACTGTTGATACCATTAATGATGGAAAGAACACACATAGAAGATTGGTCCGTGAAAAAACAGAGAGCAAGAGCAATTTATTTTGAGGATGAAGTCAGAAAACAAATCTTGCTGATTTGGAGAAGCAATTTGAGGTCAAGAACAAGCGAGAAGCACTTTGCTTACAACATACAAGTCACAAATATAAATGGTCAGTGTCAGCCTATGACAACAGGATTTGAAGAATTTAACATGCATCAAAGAATAAGTGACTAAACAACATGATGCAAAATTTGCCACAAAGGATGAAAAACATTCTAGGAATGCAGTAAAAGGAGTGCAAACTGTAATACCCAGAGCAATTAGTCCACTGCTATCACTGGTCCAGCAACGATGAGGTCTGAGGTAGAGTGTGAGAAAGACAACACCAGGTAAACTGGTGACAGTTCAGAGAAGAACACAAAGAGATGTTAAGAAATGTGCTTTTAAAAAGGCTTGGAGAAATAAATGTGTGTGTGTGTGTGTGTGTGTGTTCAGCTTATGAAAAGATGACCGAAGAACACACTCCAGTAACACACTGAGACATGGCTGAGTGGGCAGTGACCATCAAATGCTTTGTGCATCTGCTCTGGGGAAACAGGGGCCCACCAGCTGAACTTGTAGCAACATAAATTTAAGGTACTAGATCAAATTACCTCACTGTGTATTCAGTTAAGCATTGGAACAGAACGACCTAAAGAAACAGCAGAAGCCACGTTGGTGGGGGGTTGTTTCCAGACACAGGTTAGATCTGAGTCTCAGGATTAAGTGCCATTTCTAGAACTCAGTATTTACTAATATTCTGCTTTCTGCTTGAAGCACTGTTACAGAGACAGTGGCTGGGACGTTCCAGTTTATTCCCTACTTCAGTGGGACAAACACATTAATCACAACACACAAGTGGCAAGAGCTCAGCATTAACAAGGCTGATCAAAAGAAAAAAAGTCTGAAAAGAAGATGTAGGGCTGTCAATGTGAAAGTGTGGCACCTTCAGTGGATTGAATTTTCAGATTGATTTTTTTCAGTTTGAGTTACAAATTCAGCCAGCAAAATCAGACTACAGATCTTATCCTGTCTCCTAAGGGTGAGAGCTATAAACTCTGCCTGCTTGGGCAAAAGGTAGCAATATAGAGCAATGGTTTTTTCTGCTCAACTTTCTAAGGTTTTTTTTTTAAAGATTCCAGAACTAGGAAGCTAAAATGAGCATGTGCCTAAAGCAAGTACAGAAATAGGATCTCTCAACCAGTAATTTATATCATACCAATCTTCTGCAAGGGATGTAAACAAAATATAAAGTGCTATTTTAGCATACATGCAGCCTCTAGGGTTTGTTTGTAAAACGTTTTGGATCAGATTTTCAGTATCAGATGCATAAGTTATGCCAGGGAAAAAAAAACAACAGTGCAAAGCAGACTTCACTGCATGTAGCTGTCCCTTCCAGGCACAAAGTGGATTCTGCCACACTCAGCGACCTGTCTTCAGAGTGTCATTCTCTATTTCTCACAATTAGCAGGGCATCAGGCCAGAAAAATACAAAAATGTGTGCTTTATCCCATTGCCTTTGTATTTTTATATATTTGGCTGGTGAATTTGAAAATCTGCATGCTTATTTCTAAATACATGCTGCCGTAGATTAACTGGCCAAGGAATAAAATGAAAAGTGAAAACCCCCCAAGTCCCAGAAATTACAAAGATACACACTGACTTCATCTTTCAAACAGAAAAGCAATTGTAATTACTCCTTCTTCCTCCATGAAAAATTATGTTTGAACAGATCTTGAACATCAAACTGCTCATCCTGACAATCATTTGTGAGACAGGGTAAGTATTCCACTTCTTTTTATAGAAGCAAGCAGAGACACCTCAAGGTGTCCAGACTGGAAGTTGGTTCACAAGTGGGCTTTAAATGATTCTCTTAAGTTCACAGTGCAAATCATTATCAGAAATTCAATTTAATCACAGGAGTTCCCGAGGGTGTTTTATATGCTCAGACCATTACTGTAAGCTACTATGAAGAACAATGATAAGGTAATAAAGGGGTACCTGAAAAACTTATTAAATGTGCTTTTTGTATTACTGATACCCATGGAGATAACCGAATTTTTCAAAATGAGCATGGCATTCTACAGATTGCTTTACACAGACAGGGTTGCAAATCCACTTCAGCCCTTTAACTGAAGGTCTATAAACAATTTGAAGTGAAAAGTATCATTCTGGTATTATGGTCATCAGGGACAGGGCGACACAGAATGAATATGAGGCCTAAAGAAAGCAAATGATGAAGGAAATGCCATACATGAAGGGCACAAGCTGAAAATATACAGGGAAAGGGCTGGCTCAGAGAGACCCCATTATGTGCATGCACCATATGGGGTCCATTTGGAAAACAGAGCAGGCTAAAGTAAAGCCAAATTGCAGCAGATGTGGAAAGAGACACGAGAAGACTTGTGGCCCAAAGAAAATTCCAACATAATTCTGGTGGTAGCATTTAGATGAGATGTAATGGCTCCTCCTGAGCCAGAAAACCCTGAAGAGGTTTTATGTGCAAAATAGAAAGACCTGTTATATATACAAGCAATTGCTCCATATTTTCATAGCCTTCAGAGATGCACGTGCCTGAACAACATCCCCAAGCTTCAGGGCTTCCACTGGGGAGGGCAGCCTCCCTTCTTCTCTCTCTGTAGCTGCTTGACTCATTTTTAACACCACCCTCATATTAATTTCAGCCTATTACACCCTGGCATGAGTTCAAAACCTGGGTAACCAGGCGAGGTAATGGTTCCTGAGAGTCACCTGAATTCCCAGCTTTATACATATGTATCTTTTTCTGCTAGGAAACCTGCTATTTCTTTGGATGCAGCTCTTGGCAATTCTCTTTCCAACGCTGCTGCACCTGAGAAAGGGGCTTTCATCAGGCTGTGCTGCACTAACCAAACGAAAAAGGTTGCCAACAACTCACTCAATTTGCAGACCTAACAGAAATATTGCTCAAAATAATTAGCTACAAAGTTATTAAAAAAAATTATCACTACAACTCATGCGGATAATGGACAGTAGTTTATAACATGCTGTTTCACACCCATCACAGGGTGGCTATTTTCTGTCAGGGTCCCAGGTGTAGATTAATGTGTTTGAGAACAGCATTGGAAGCCGCTGGATTTACGCAGATAGTTGGATCTGAGGGGCTGAGTATCATCAATAACTAATCTTAGGCACCCGGAGTCTTTTTCAGCAATCTGTATCCAGTTAGGACATTCCCTTGCAGAGAAGACATCCACAGAAGAGCTCAGGGCAGGTCCTTGCTCTCAACCACTACAAAAACCTCACTACCTGCTAAAAAAAGTGCCTGGGCAAGCAGGTCCACACAACGGGGCAGCAGAGAGTTGTTAGCAACCTATAAATTCACTTTCCCAGTCTAACCCTCTTTACACCCTTAAGCAGAAAAGTCCATTAGAATAAAACAGCTTTCAGGCAAATAAAAGCCCCTCACAGGAGGAGGATTCATATAAAAAATTTTTTCCCATGGTCTGATGTCTTACTTATGTCATTCTGTCTTGTCTGTGCTGTGTATACCTATCTAAAAGGCACCCACAATATTTAAGTCTTGCAATAAAAGCTGTGAAACAGGGATTCCAGATGTTATTATATCTTAAATCCTGGGTAGCATCCTCCCCCCAAACATTTGAACAATTCCTTCTCAAGTTATGTATGCACTAAAACAACTTAAATCTGCTGTCAACCATTACAATACAAAATTACTCTCAGAGAAGCTCTGCACTTCATGATAAATGCTGAGAGGAGATTAAGTAACTGTGCTGCTGCAGCATCACTCCTGCCTGAAAAATCATGGAGAAAACCATTCATTTATTGTTGTCATTCTAACTAATGTTTATCCACGGCGTTCAATAAATTCAATACAAGCTTTGAAGGCAAGCAAAGCCTGTGACTTCTAAATATTATACAAGCTATCAATTGAAATATTGGGGATAAGCTATTAATTAATTATGAGTTTTATTATTACACTCCAAAACCAACTAATTTTTGTCTCCACTGGTCTCTTTTAGAAGGAAAGGTGCAATAGGTTAATAATAGGGCATCAAGATGCTGACAAGAAAGCTGTGATTTATGGGCTTTAAATAAGATGAATAACGTGAATTAGCAACAAGATTTAGAACAGTTGGCAATGACAGAGTTTGCAAAATTTAATACCTTTCATTTTAGATGTGCTTATTAGAAAATAATGATCTCTTCTGAAAACTTCACTAGATGCAAGTGCCAACAAGCCCTCCACTACACAAACTCCACTAACACAACCAGGGAGGGCTACACAAGGAAGGTTTCTGACAGTAAAATATGATGAGCAAATTTTTCAGCTTATTGTTTACAGTAACTCAAAACTGTCATGGACAGTGAAGTCCCAGGAGGAATTAATGAGGCGTCAGTCCTTGGACTGCAAACAGTAAATGTCAGACAGGCACTTGCAGTTTCTCACAAATTTGTTGCAGGTAAAGCAGACATCTTAGAGAGTTTAGACAACTACTTTTGCTGTGTTGCTACTAGCAACACTATATATCTCTATCTATATGTTCAACCTCGTCCCATATGAAAACAGAAGATTTAGTCAATAAAATTTTATGAATCTGAAAGCGTTCTGCTGGACAAGATGCCACTAAATCTTATGTTGCTCCCTAAACCAGACTGTGAGATACTGTAGTAACTGTTGGGGATGCCAAGCTGAGAAAATAACATACTTTTTGCTGCTAAAATGTCAAAACACCAAAGCAGACAACATGCCCCTCCCTCATTAATATAACTGGTCTGCATGAATCATGCAGAATGAGATTTTATTAGTTTTCCCTATTTCTGATCCTACCCCCAATAAAACTGGTGCATTTACATGCCTGCAAAAAAATTTCATAGTTTGTATCCATTCCAGATGATTTTCTGATTATTTTGTACTTTTCTGTATTCACCCGTCCTTATTTAAAACAAAGTAAAGATATTATTTCCAATCGTTATACCCTGGAAACCTCAGGGTGGGAGATGTTGGTTGGAAACATTTATTTTCGTGATACGAATCATTGCTGCAAACTGTTGTCAGTTATTTTCCCTCTCCTCCCTTTCTTCAAACTGCAGTTAATCCTCCACATCATTTCCTACATCCATCCATTCCCTCTTCCTGCCCTGAGGATAAATCTCTCAATCTGTTTCTAATCATTCATCATCAAACTCCTTTGCTTGGCTATTTTGTACCAAACCATCCCCTATACAAAATGATTTCATCCAATTTTTCACTTTTACTCAAGACTTCATAGACATGGATCCATTTTTCTCTATCTATATTTTATAGGTCCAAGCAAAGCTATGGACAGTCAAAAATTAAATTCTGTTTTGTTGTCTCAATTTACTACCCAAAATGGTGACCAGAAGTTTGAAGTAAGTAAATTCAAGGGGTTGGGGTTTTTTTTTTCTACTCCATCTTTAACATCTCTGCTGGTTTCAGAAATGGTGGCAGACACCCACATAATGGCAAAATCTGGGAAAAGTACACACAGTGCGGTTCTAAAAACAGTGACAAGCGATGGTGAGATGAGATGAAAACGGCTTTTTGCTGAGATCCTAAAACTGTGCTGAGGTCCCACTGACCTTTTGTGCTCTAATGTTAGCAGAGGATTGCTGGGGGTAAGGGATGAACTCTGAGCCCCTTCCACTGGTGCCCTCCTGTCAGCTACAGAGCAGCAGTGCCAAAGCCACTTCTCTCAATCTGCCTCATGTATCAACAAGCACTTAAGCAAATTCACCTCCAGTTACCTTTTTTTCCTCCCTTTCAGATGCTCAAAAATTATGAAGGAACTTTAGACAGTATTTTCCATATAAACTGTGTCCATGACCACTTCATGGGATTAATACAACCCAATGACCAATCCTCAGACCTGTACAAATTGCAGAAAACAGTAGAAAGACACGCGGCCATACCTTGCCATTGATTTTTAAAATGAACTCCCAACTGTAGTCAATAATGAAATATGCTTAAAAATCAATGACATGCCTACTAGGTGGTGATTAAATCTGTAAAATGAAGAAAATCCATTAAAACTTTGATACTTAAACACTCTCTAGTCACTCACATCTCTGTTTCTGAAATTCATCTTGATTGCATGCCAAGACAATATATTTGATTCAACTGCAGTAGTAGGAATTCATAATGCAACTCTCAAAAAATCTCCCAAAGCAATTTTTTTCCAAAATCTGCAACATAGAAAGGCAGTGTACAAGTGGCCTCAAAGTGCCTCAAGGCCACCATTCATACTTCAAAAGAAAACTCTTGCTGCAATGCTAAAATGCAAGGGCAGATGATGTCTGCAATGATTTCTTAGGATGAAACTGTTGACTGATTAATATTAGCTGCATCTCCCTATTTAATCATCCGTTTTTGATTTCATCATAAAAATTCACAGCAACCTGCAGCCTTCCCCCAGGAGGTTGTTAGTACAAATTGTTGATGTTAGACTGAAATGGCACACAAAAACCTTGTAACTGAGATAAACCAGGTCCTGGCCACACCACCTGCGGAAAAGCAGCACTGAAAAACATTGGATATTAGCCAAAATTAGGGATGGAGTGATTAGTTTGCACTGATGTCCCAATGCTTAAAAGAGAAACAATCTTTAGCTTCAGGTTCTGCAGCTGTCAGGGATGAAAGTGAGATAAGCTGGACTACTGCTTTGGTCCAGATGGCAATCTCTGTTCCTATAGTCTTTGGAATGTCACTGAAAACAATACCGCATTGTTCTCTCCTTAATAAAAACGTAGGTAAAAAGCATGGCACAACAGTGATTCACTGTACACAAGTGTACAGAAACCCTCAATTACCATTATCTCTGGTTGTTCCAGGTGCAGCCAGTAGCAAAAAGAACCATTTTCAATTATCCACGGATTCCTCCTTAAAAGTTAAATACCACCACGCAAGTCCCCACCCAGAAATGTGGGAAATGTTGATAACTTCCCCAGAGCAATCTTTATAGGTAACACTTTACTGAATTGTAGGGTTGCTTCACTGAATTGCAGGGTTTAAAACACTGAGAATTCTGCTAGTAGGTGGGAAAGGAAGAAACACAAGGAAAAAGAGAGGAAAATTAGTAAGTAATAAATCAGCATAAGTCTTTCAAGTGAGATTCCAATCCCCAAGGGCATCTGGCAATTGTCTTTAGCCTTTGGGTGGTTGATGATGCAAAACTTGTCAGTGCCAGTTGCTCTTCACTACTTTTTCCATGCCCAGGTGCATATACAGGTTGGCAGAAGACTGTTGGAGGAGCCCAGAATTTAAGTAAATAACTCTGGCCCTAAGGGATGTGCAGCTTGGACAGTTCCTTTACCATCTCGCCTAAGGAAGCAGCTACAGGATTGAGCATCCCATGCCAGAACAGTTGTAGATCTATCCCTGTACTTCAGAGAATATTCAGTATTTTACAATACTTCACCCTAAACTCCAAGCTACATCACCACTTTGTCCTCCCCTGCTAGGACTGAAAACCAAGGAGTTTCTGGGAAAAAAATGCAACACGTGAAAGCACTGACAGTGGGAGTCTTTGCCACCATGGAAACCACCTCAATAAAAAAGTACATGCTCTTTTAGTCAGTCATTTTCTTGCCATCTTTCTGGCTTGCAGTGGTTACAGTCATGGCCATCCAACCCTGATCTTGGATCTTCACCTACCAGTGACCAATGGGTTTGACCCTCTAGGGTTTGATATCTCCAGAGGATCTTGAGTCCACTGGATTAAGAACACTAGAAACTGATTCTGCACTTACAAAGCCAAAAGACACATTGAATCCTTTCCAGGTCATACACAATTGAAGATAAACAGAAAATTAAGCCCTGGGTGAATTTTCATTCAAACGCAATGGATTTGTGTATTGCTATTAACATCACATTCTTAACCAACAGGCAGCAGAGCCCAAATTATTGAGCACAACTTGACTTGGCTACAATGGTTTCTACTCATGTTGCATGAAAAGAAAAGGGAGCCTGTATTTTTAGAGTATTTGTAAGTCAGCGATCCACTGGCTCATTGGGATTGGAACCAGACGATCTTAAAGGTCCCTTCCAGCCCAAACTATTCTATGTTTTTATGATTTTTCTTTCAAGAATTTTAAAGTCATAGAATGGGATAGTCTTTCCTCAAGTTTACCACAAAGCAACGTGTCAGGAAAGGAAAGTTTACCTCTTTAATTGAGGTAAATTTGTTAATTTGTCCCAGTGCTCATGTTTGCATCAGAACCATCTAAAAGCATGCATAGAAACTGCAGCAACTGAGATGGTGTTTCAAGAAACACTAGAGAACCTGCTTAAATCCAAGCCCTGTGACTAACAGCTTGTTAGTTACCTACAAAGCTGAGTGGTGTCCCCAAATCTTTGTTCGCGAAGCCCAGCCATGATGAACTGAGAGGCGTTGAAGGGTTTGTGTAAGAGCACCATGTACAGGTACAGACAACAGACTCACATCCTCCTCTTCCAGTCAGCAGACACATCTGCTTACCACCAGGGGCCCTGAAAAGAAATGGGCCTTTGCAATGTGCCCCCAAGGTCAGTGTAGAAGATAACAGGAGGTAAATTTTAAATGATGAGCTATTAAAGCACCTGCTCACCATTTACTTCTCCTAACTTAGTTTAAATGATTTGTGAGGTCTCTGATGTTAAAACATATATAAATGTTAAATATATTAATGTTAAAGCATATATATTAAAAACTCAGTTAACATCAAACTTTGGGGTCGGCAGTGATACTGTGCTTTTAACTTTGACCACTTTAAAAGTCTGGCAAAAATAATAGTTCAATTATGCAAATACTGAGAAGAGGTATTTTTAAACTTATATATTTTATATTCAAGGTACTTTACCCCTGATCTTTGTAACACAGGTATATATTTGGGATGCATCAGCTGACTTGGAAAACATCCAGAGCTAGGCGGTTTTGCTGGTATTAACCAAAAGGATTGGGTAAATTATGAAACCAATAAAACTGCCAAGATTTGTACTTTTCCAAACTAGTTGCTGCATTCCTGATTTATTAGTGAGAACTTCAAAGGTTTGTCATAAAGATAAATAAAAGAGCATGGACAGGAGCATAATACACGGACTCGACAGCTCTAAAATACACTGTTTACAGTGAACCGGGAGAGAGCAACATTTCAGGTCATACTTTATACCTAGCAGAGCAAAACATCAGAAGGGATATAACTGATAACTGCTGTAAAGAGTGCAAAACCATTTTCCCAAAGATGGAAAACCTTTAGATACAGCCGACCAGTGTCCAGCTTTAAAAACTAATGTTCGCTGTGATCCTGGATCCTTCTCAGCAAAAATCGATAGCCCTTTGGGAAGGGGAAGAAAGCAAGATCTCCTTCTTGCAATATGATAAACAGAATGGAAAAATGCAAAAAGACAGTAAGC
Organism: Pipra filicauda; assembly: GCF_003945595.2. NCBI lineage: Eukaryota > Metazoa > Chordata > Aves > Passeriformes > Pipridae > Pipra > Pipra filicauda. The sequence goes on along the minus strand of NW_024104953.1, from coordinate 3,364,081 downwards.
TTAATAGGAATATTAGTGCATCAGGAAAAAAAATTCCCCTTGACTGCCACCTCGATAAATTCAGAACAACAAAGATGAGGATACTTTATCCTTCAAAACTCTCTCCCCTGTGACCCAAATGTTGCAATAGATAGTACTGACAAAGCCATGTGAGCAGGGAGCAGACACACGGAACAAGAGAAGCAGTCCAGCCAATTTTACTCCACAAAGAACAGAATCAAAGCAGACAGTGGCTCACAAATGACATTCTGGCACCCTGGTAAGGTCAGTGCCAACGCTGCCGTTCAATTTGCTGCGGTCAGGCTTTTGCCATGTCCCATCACATCGCTTCTTGGCCACACATGCCAAATACTTTTTTCACTTTGAGGACCAGGCTGTCATTTTTCACTTTGTTACCCTGCCCTTTAACTGTCACTAAAGTGACACTGATGTATATCCCAGGAAACAGAAGGGCAATTTTTAAAATTATGATGTGCCAGGAACTTGTTCCCTTTTAAATATTGCAGTTGCCAAGTTGCTATTGCCTTGTACCTTATTAAGGGCTAACATTGACAATGTTGGCGGGTACACAGTACACTCATTAACTGGTTTTGCAGTTATCAAGTCTGAAGTTAGCATTTCATTGCCTGGAAACACTGGTTTTTAATTCAAGTTCTTCTCTATTCATAGTACTCATACTTAAAAATGACTATGTTCAGTATCTATATCCAGTTTCACAAGCATAAGGTTTTGTTTTGGTTTGTTTTGTTTGAATCACTATAAGCAATTAACTGGGGATATATAAACCAACACTGCATTTTAAAATTACTGATTAAAAGTGAATTTTTTCAAACTTAACCAAAAATAAAAGAAAAGGCATCACAAGAAACACTTCTGTGATACACAGAAAAAGTATTGCTTAACACAGTGAAGCCTTGGCCTGCCACAGTTGAGTTTTGGATAGAAATAACAAACAATACTCCTGAAATAATGAAAATCTTTGGCTGGGAAAATACATATCAGTTAATTCAGTGGATGTTTACCTTTTAAGGGATCATATTCCAAGCAGAACAGCCTTATCTTGGGAGCAGAGAGGGGCTCAAGGCTCTTCCAGGCAGCCTGGATGGGTGGGCATGGTGAAGGCAGCAGGTGTTGGTGGCTGCAGGGGATGCTCCTCTACAGCACCTGCACAGAGCTTCCCATCTGCATCCCCACAAATCAAGACTTTCTGCAACTCTTTAAGATCAATCCCCAGTTAGCCATCCCCTGACAGGTGTCAGACACCATTAAACAAAGATGTTAATAAGGCAGCAAAGGTCAGATCCCATGTTTTTATGCATCAGCAAAGTCTCCTATACCTTTCCCAGAAGGATGAACAGTTGTCAACAACTTGGTGGTGTTTCAAACAACATGTTCATTCTCTCAAAAGTCTTTTTGTGCCCCTCCATTTTCAAACTGCCATTTGTCCTTTTTCTTAACCTAAAGACAGGACTCTCCGGGATGAGAGGAAATGGTCTTGTGTGGCACCAGGGGATGTTTAGACTCGATACATGGAAAAAATTTCCTCACTGAAAGGGTGGTCAGGCATTGAAACAGACTGGCCAGGGAAGTGGTGGAATCACCATCCCTGGTAGTGTTCAAAAGGCTTGTGGATATGGCATTTTGGGACGTGGCTTGGTGGTGGACTTGGCAGTGCTGGGTTAACAGTTTGGACTCGATCTTAGAGGTCTTTTCCATCCTTAGCAATTCTATGATTTTATAACATACCCTCAAGACCTAATGCATGGAGAGTTTTACACCTGTTATTGACATACATCAGTAAAAAACCTGGTGTAGTGGGTTCCTGTCACTGCGGCCACAGAGCTCCTGAGGGCTTGGACCTCCAGCACAGAGAAAAACAGGCTTCAAGCCCTGGTCCTGGGAGGGCCAGTTTCTTTCAGCTCCTCCAGCCGGAGCCACATAATTAGGAAGTGCCCACAGTAATTAGGAACATTCTGGGGAAATTCAGTCCCTCCCTATACTGCAGACATCGAGGACTCACTAAAGAGTGATGTTCCCTCAGGCTCCCTCCTATTTTCCCCCTTATATCAAGTACATTTTGGGCTCTAGAAAGGAAAACCAACTTCCTGGCTCCAACGTATGTTCTAACAGTTCATTTCAACATCAGTTTTGACAATTCACAGTGAGATGTGGAATCCACTTCTCCACACTTCCTATATTCTCCATATTGTAGTTTAATGGCGACTTTTTTTTAAAAAAAGAAGCTTTCAATTACTCTCTTATTTGAATAATGATGGAAATGGTATGTTATCATTCTGGTTAATATTTTGAATGAATAATGGTGCATTTACTTGGCCAGAACCTCACCGTAACCCAGAGATCTGATGTTTTCATACTCCAGAGTCCATAAATGGAGCAAGCAAAAGCCAATGCTCAGAAAGTTTTATGTAACTGTTCAGACACTAAAAACTACATAACCCCCCCCCGAACTTCTTTTAGAGAAATACGAAAAGTTTACCTGATGACAAATTCAGTGAAAACTAAAACAAACTCTTCTAGTTCTTAGTTCTGCCTTCTTCCCTCCCCTTTTCCTAAATACTTTTTAAAAGTCACTGCTCAGAAAAGCTCAAATTAATAGCCCCAGATCCTGAAATCTGCCCAAAACTTTCAACAATGCCACCACATTTCAGAGCTTTAAAGAGGGCTATCAGGTTTTCTGCCCATTTCACCACTGACCTCTATTAAACCTGTGCAGAAGAGAAACACAGAAGAGCAGGAAAAATCATGTGCCCAATCTCCAACAGACTGTTCACTTCATAAAATTTGCCATCAACAATAGAACAATTTTCTCTAATTTCCTACCTGCACTCAAGTTCAAGTGGTTGAGTCTAAAGCCTTCAAACTTTCAGTATTTCCCCTGCATGTCTAAGACTAAACATATCATATAAACCAAACTTTTAGTATTCAAAGCTGAAGCTAATCTTTGGGTGTGATAGTAAAACAAAACAAATATTTTTTGAATGACCTGACATAGTAAGTGCAAGAGTCCCAACTGAAGCTTTAATTAAAGAATTTCAAAGGTCTCTTTGTAAATTTTTTTTCAAATAACAGTGAACATTCAATGACCAGTTCTTTGCAACAATAAAATTAACACTCTCCAGAAAAATATCAATTTTGCTTCTGCCAGCATTCTCACCAGCCTGAAGTGTTCTATGACATGGAAACAACTTGTTGCTCCCACCTGAATGCTGTACTGAGAATCACAGACATTTCAGAAAAAGCAGAAAAGGAACCAAATTAAACAAAAGACATCTCCATTTTGAAAACTTCATTTTCCATTCAGTTAAACAAAAGGACAGAAGTAGGTAGTGAGGAAATCCAGTGTTGGGGAAACCAGGATAAGCAATACCAAAATTGCGGTCACATCTAAACTTCTAATAGACTTCTAATGCTTTATTTCTGGATATGTAGTCCAGTATTCTGCAGCTTATTCCACTCAAAAAAGCCAGAAACAGAAGAAACAGAAGAAAAAACCCCTTCATAATTGCATAGAAGCCCTATATCATTTTCTCCTGTAGCTTTGTGCTCAGGTAATGAAGTAGGATAACACCACGATGGTTTCCTGCCTGTCACTATTGCTGAGCAACATGTTGTTCTTCTAATGGCTAATGTGCCTGCGTCCCTAAAGGAAGTCAATATAGTGACACTCATTGCAGAAATATATATTTTCTTGAAATTGAGCCATTTTGCTGTCTCTCAGCCTTACAAGCTGTATCATTAGTTATTTTCAAAGCCACAGGATTTAGAGATTTAGGTAACCTGGAGACACTTGAAGTAGAGACGATGCATATTTCAGGGAATTGCCCTCTGTGCTGTTCTCCTCTCAGTAAGCAATACCCATAAAAGTTCTATTTCGTGACATCTCAAGCACATTCCCTCCAGTAGGCTGGAAGATTGAAATCTTCCTAAATACCCAATTCTCAGCCAAAAAAATTATATTCTGCCTCAAAGTTAAACCCAGTAAAAATATGACTTGAAGATGTCGTGAACATTTATGGATGTGTCATCAGCTACAGACGCCAAAGGCACTTGGACTTCGAATCAGCTAAACCCAGCTGACAAGGCAGTAAGGCCTGCTTGCTGCCTCCTCTGAAGGCAATCCTACTGCAGCCTGAAATGATGCTACACAATCAAGCTGCCTATGCAAATTAACACACATCCTAATTGGCAGCAGCTGAGCTTAACTTCTAATGAGCCCATCCAATTGTATAAGTAAATATCTGCTGGGATTGAACATTGGAGCTAATAGCCTTTGGAGTTTGGGTGGCTTGTTTGCCTCCTCCTGCCCAGAGAGATTTAAGATGGCCTCGAAGTAAAAGACATCAGCTGAATTTGGCTGCAAACTATTTTGTCACTAACCTTGATTTTAGAAATGTTTTATTTGAACAGTTCTAAATTCTGATTTACGTGCATATGAAAGAGGACAGCCACGTGGGAGCACTTTATAATTATATTTGTAAAATATACTAATGCCTTTCTCAAGAATCACTCATTCTTGCACCTAAATTGACTATCTGTCCTTGTTCACATTTTATCTTGCTTTTTCTGATTTCTGAAACAGATTAAAGAAAGCAGCAGAATTTCTGTCCTCTATGCAACAGCCCACAGTGTAGCCTGGCCTAGAGCACATGGCTTCTGTATCCAATGGCACTGCACTGGACAAAGCAATTACTATCATTTGTGGCAACTCTGGCTTCTTAACCTGTATTGACCAGGCAGTTATCAATACCTGGCTCAGTGTGGGATCAGTCTTCACCACAAAATGACAACTGCTTTTACAAAGTGTCCTAAAATAGGACCCTTTTATGTAAAACAAAAGCTTCAATATATGTATTTATATTTGTATCTATGCTCTTTTTTAATACAAAAAGAAAATAAGACTGAAACAATGCAGAATTTTGACTTTACCCATTTTGGCATAACCTTGCAGTGAAGTGTTTGCAAATAAACACACAAATCCAACACAACAGAGGTTACAATGGAGCAGGACAAAGCTCTACCAAAGACTCCATTAACTGCCTGTATCACCAGCCAGTAATTGATGCTCACATAAGAGAGGATGAACTGGGCATGCAAATAATGGCACCTCCCCTGAAAACCTCTTCCTTAGCAGGAAGAAAGCATTTCTAAAGGCCAACAATTTCATGGTGATTTGGCAGCAGCTGAATGTGCCGACAGTCAAAGGAGTGACAACTCATCTGTGGAAATGTTCATCTGTAACCACATCTTGAGGCCCCCAAACTTTGATTTCTTTCTTCTAGAACACACTACACGCTGCACTCAAATCTTTCCACTAAGAACTATTTTACTGCCTCCCCAGGACCCAAGAAGAACCTGTTCCCGTGTGCTTCCCCACAAGTGGGAAGGATTTTGCAGTGCTGGGTGGCACTGCATCAATCCAAATAATGTCATCTACACAGCACTTGTAAGCTGAACGGTGAAACGAGTAATTCGTTCTTTCAGGAAGGGATTTCACAGTCAAAAGCTCCGTTTGTTACGAACATTTGCTTTCTGGTGCTAAGAATTTGGAATCATGGAAAATTCAGATTGACTGGTCCCTGGAAGAGAAAAATGTCTAATGCAACGCTGGTAAATGGACCGTGGGTATGGGTAGAAACATCTGTTACTTGAGCAACTTGGGCTTTATTTTTCTTTCAACGTGGTAATATGAAGCACCAAAGAGAAAGGACATCTGGCACAGAATTTCATTGTCAGCGAGACCTTTCCTGATTTGCAAATGCACTTACACTGTGAATGCAGAGAACAAAACTAACAAATATTTTCTGGAGTGAAAGCACTGGATGGAAAACAGATTAAGACATAGATATTATTTTCTTTTCCTCTTTCCCCCCCTTTAAAAAGAAGAATGTCTTTCTCCTTTCATATTCCAAATGAAAACTTTAAACTATTCTGAAAATCAAAACATTCCTGATGAATTTGTTTGTGGAAGTAGAGGAGGCAAACGTCAAGTGACAGCTGGCACCTGAAATTTTGCAGAAAATACCAGTACTATCAGTCTTCTGTATTGTTACTGACCAGATGGTTATTTATGGGCCTTTTGACCTCAATTTCTTTTAAACTCAGAGTAGTAGAGTTGAACAGAATAGAAGATAAGGGTAATTATTTTAAAGAACTGCAATGTAAAACCAGGGCATTATTTTCTTCCAGACTGACATCAACTTCAATACAAACCAAAGGCAAATTGTCTGGCAGGAAATGAGACCATTTCAGCTGCTGATTCCAACTTTTATTTCACATTTTTTATTTCCCTAGGTAGAATATATCAACTGTATAAATCATCATCAAATTTTGCTAGAAATTACCCCAGAGAGTACTCAGTCTATATAGAGAAGTAAAAGATTTATCTTGATATTATTTTGAAACCACATGGAAGTGATATCATTTAAATGCAACTTCTGTTAAAGGTGGGTATTAAATCACCTCCATGCAATAGATATTCAAATAACAGAATTTAACTATGTTTTCTCATTTAACAAAGGCGGCATGGAGGTTATAATATTTCTAAAATCACCTTTTCAGACCCACTCAAAGCCTGATGTTTTTAAAATAGGGGGAAAATTAGTTCAAAATGGATTGTAACAAAGCTAGATAGTAAAGTCTGCCTGGATATCTTATCTTTTTAAGCAAGATAGCAAAAACTGGTCCTGAACACGCACTGCCACTGGAATTACAAACATGAACACCTACACAGCTACAGCTCCACTAAGACCACGCATATTTTTACTAGAAGGAGGTGTTTCTTCTGACATTTCACCTTTCCTTTTGAAGAATTCCAGACTTTACTGTATCCCCTACAGCCTTATCCCAGAATCTTTTCAGTTTTGTCTACAATGGTATTTTGCTATTTGTTCTGTAAATCCAGCACAGAAGACCTGTTAGCTTCCAGCTCCCTGCAGATGTTACTCTGGATGATCATATCCTTAAAAAATCTGATGGCCATTTATACTGATCACACCCATTCTAAAGGAGGCCACAGCTGTCATTTCTAGTTCATTCTCAGAGAGGAGGGGCTGAAACGGTTTTAATGGTTTCTTATATCATATGATAAAATCACAGAATGGTTTGGGTTGGAAAGGACCTTAAAGATCATGTCATTCCAACTCACCCTTCACTAGACCAGGTTGCTCAGAGCCCCATCCAACCTGGCCTTCAACACTTCCAGGGATGGGGCAGCCACGGTTTCTCTGGGCGATCTGTTCCAGTGCCTCGACAGCCTCCCAGTAAGGAATTTCTTCCTGATATCTAATCTAAACCTTCCCTCCTTCAGCTTAAAGCCATTCCTTCTTGCCCTATCACTGCACGCCTTTGTCCCTCTCCATCTTTCTTGTTCAGTTATGAGAATTTAGCATTAAGCCCTTTAAAGATGTATAGAAATGAAAGCTTGATGGATGAAGGCATCAGTGCTGTGCTGCCTGGGCCCTGCACGTGTTCTCATGGACCTTTATAGGTCACACACACTCATGTTTTCTGTTTGAAAGCGGCAGTGTACAACAGCATCCAAGGAGCGTGAATAATCCCTACGGCACTCCTCTCCTACAGTCTGCCAGGTGAGCAGGAATAGGCAGATCTGGGAAAAGTTACCCAGCATTTCACACACAGAAGTGACAGTGAAAGAGCTAAGGAAGGGACAACACACACTGCCCGTGTCTATGGAGCAATTTGTTGTGGGAACGGGTGCACTGTAGCTGGAATGGCAATTACAGCAAACACACATCCACTGAAACAACCTGGGACTGTTACTCTGCTTTATGGGGGCTCCATTCCCCATGTTGTTAGTGAGAGAAAAACTACTCCTCTGACATGCCATAAAGAAGAGGACACAATATGAGAAAACAACGCCCTGTGTGGCCTATAAGTAGGTGCCACTCAAAATTTTGTCAGTATTGCAAAAACCCTATTGGATGCAAACATAAAATAATTGGAGGACATGGAATCACAGAGAGGTATGGATAGAACAAGGGAAACTTGTTTGTACGACAAGTAATGAAACCAACCTTCAGAGACAGAAAGGACAGACGTGAAAGAAACACAGCAACAAAGAGGAAAAAAAGAACAATATAAGACCACAAATTCTTGCTCCGCCATAAAACTGCCGTAGCTAACTTTATCATGTTTACATGGGATGCTGGCTTGTGTTTAAAGGAAGCATTCACTATACTATATATAGTTGGCAAGAAAAAAGGTTCTCTCCAAAGCTTCTGGGAGCATATGTTTTTCTGAATACATGGAATAAAAGTGGTGATTTGTACCATTAGAATATATATTCTTTTAAAATGTGCCTGCATGGCTCAATCAGATTTCTTCATTTAAAAATATAATGCAGTGTAATTTTATTCAACTTTTTAGAAGTGAAATACAACCCATGAATAACCTCTTTCAAATCTCTGCAATGAGAGCAAGTTCTCTAAATGTTATTCTGAAGCACCAGATAATGACTCCCAGCATCTAAACCCCAAACCACTTGTGAAAATTCAGCCTTTCAAAGTGCTCTAACTCTATTACTTCCAGCTGCTTGCATCTGCCCAAATGTACTGAATCTCACACACAAAGCCTGTAAATCAAAGGAGGAAAGTGGTGGAAAACGAGAGTAACAGCTCCAAAAGACACGGACTGAAAAATAATTTGCTGCTATTAGGGTCTACTGAATTCAACATATTTTCAAAAACACTACCAGCACTGAAATTCCTAGACATCTCTTTCCACAAAAGAAACCATTTCAGTCTTAAAAGTGCCTGATACTTCAAAGTAATTTTTTCCCTTAAAACCTACCTGTTACCACAGTCAAGAATGATTCTCAGAGAAATCTCACAGTAAACATACATCCTCGTGTGCCACGTTTTAAATATCTTTATATACGCAGCAAGTAACACAAGACAGCTGAAACTCTCTTTCTTTTACACTGCAAAGACAGTATGTTTTACAAGAGAACCTAAAATACTTATAGAGCCAGTTCCAGCAACCTGCACACTCCTCATCAGATGGAAAGGGCTCAGTAAAAATTAACTTCAGTTTTTGGTAACTTTGAAGACAAATAGCTGAACAAATGGATGCAAGTTCTGATGCTTCATGATTTTAAGTATCACACAATAGACTGGCAAGTACTCATGAATCCATTAAAACATTTAACAACAGTTTTTCAATATATTACAGCACTATTGGTCTCTTTTCTTAAAACACTTTTCTAGCCTTCTTTCTTATTTGGAATGCAAGAAAATGGGATGGCGGCATTTCTTCACTCCCTTTTGTTAGATTTCTTTTAAATAAATATGTAACTGAGACAAAGCTCATATGCAAATGCAATCACTAACAAAGTCACCAGAACTGGACTCTTCACCTTTCATCTCTAAAACATTTGTCTGTCCATCCCCAGAGCTAAAACTCACTTGCTCCATGTGGTAATAATAGCAGTATACTCATCCTTGGCCAGTGGAGAAAAACCTCATTCACACATTAGAGTTCAACATGCCTCTCCCTACAACCAAACTGCACAGCCTGTTTTGTACATCTTTTCAGATTTTCAGTGGAACTTCATCTTGGACTTCAGTCAAAGGAAAAACTCAAACACAGGAAAATGCAAGGCTGGAAACAGCTTTTTAAGATAAGTATCTTCATAGGTCTAATTTTAAAAATCTTAATTGTACCATTTATTAACCCAAATTAATTAGTTATTTTAATTATATAACTGTCTTCAGGTCGGAGGCACATAAGTCCATTATCTAGATAAATCATATACATGGCCTACATTTCCCTTTATTTTTAATTTCCCTATATTTTGCCAGATCTGGCACAATGCTTTGAAGCACAGCTAAACACAGGAAATAAAACCACAGTTTCACTGAAACTAGCAAATTTGCTATAAAACTCAGTGAGAATAGGATTTCAGTTTAAGGGCAGGCCTTGAACCGAGAACAAATTAAAACCACAGAGAGGTTTAAGCCTAAATCAAGATGAAAACAAAACAGAATATTTTTAAAATGACCAACCTCCTTTTAAAATATACCACCAGACTCTGCCAGACCTCGCTGCTATAGCTCCTGTGCCTCTATATACAGTGTGTGCACATGAGCACAATATCTCTTTCAGATGCTCATTCCCAGTTAGAAAGGGGAACATTTCACTCACTAAAGGTGATTGGTGAGGTGAGGAGCTTTTATGGTGGGATTCGTAATAAAAAAATAAGTGTCTCCTCTATGTAAACTAGACAGTAAAGCCAAAGTAATCTAGAATAAGAGGTGAAGAGAAAGTTCCAAAGACACAGACAAATGGTGCAGCCAATATGAGAGAAGAAGATTTTCACTAGAAACTCTGAGGGTAATGCTGATGCAAAAATTGACTTTCAGAGTTATTCCATAGAAATGGATGTGGTCCACAACACTGTGCTATTAGAGGGAAGGATAAATATTTTCAGGAATCTTTGACTGACTGAAAATGGAGAAATCATTTTTCATGTTGATAGAAGTGTTCAGAAGGGAGGTATCTGGAAAGCTGGAATGGTTGAGGGATGAAGTGTGTGCTAAAATGGTTGGAAAAGCGAGGTCTTCTCCAGGAATTGGCTAAGAAAGCATGTGTTAGGATGATAGTTCCTGGGAGTATGCCAAGAAAGAAAGGGTTTCTTCAAAGATATAACAGTTTAAACTACTGTTTAAGTGTTCAAGCCCAGGTTGGATGGAGCTTGGAGTAACCTGGTCTCGTGGAAGGTGTCCCTGCTCATGGCAGGGTGGTTGGAACAAGATGGTCTTTAAGGTCCCTTCCAACCCAATCCATTCCATGATTCTACAATTTTACATAATACTGAACTCAAAGCATTACTACTGTGTGCAATAAACATCGACTTAAATAACTAAATCAGCACTCAAATGGTTTTGAAAAAAGTTCACATACTTAAGCTTAAATATTTTTTCCTCTCCTCATGCTCTCCAATCCTCATATTACCTGGAGTGTTGTTACTTAGGGCATCCTTTTCTCCACTCCCTGTTTCTCAATACATGCCAAGTGAGATACATAAAAGGTGCACTCCATCTTGTCAGGTTGTGTCTTACCCTTGCTAACATTCAAAAAATAGAGAAGTCCTGTCTAAAACGAAACAGACCAATGGCATCAAACTGAGCCTAAAATGTCAGCATGAAACATGAAATCAGCTTCTTTTTCACACAACTTTGGCCATGTCAACATTTGCAAAACTTGCTGTTTCAAATAAAAAAAAAAGAGGGGTTAGAGCCACAAGATAGACAACTAAATTCCTTCAATCTGCTTCTCTGCTCAGGATCTCAGGCTTCAAGTGTCTACGTGGGCAACACAAACAAGCTCCTACAGGGAGGGAAAAGCCCACATTGCACTGCAGAGTGCGATAAGAAAATGTTCTTTATTTAGCTTCAAGTGTAAGGCAGATAAATATTTACGAGATGAACTCAGCACAGCTAGCACAGGACTCGAAACTTTGTAAATTCAAAGTTACAGTCATCACCCTGGACAAGGAATTCCTGAAGTGGAGGCAAATTAAGAGAGTCTTCTCGCTCTCCATTAGCAGATTTCATCGTGTGCTTATGGCACACTTGCTTTAAGTTTCAGATTCACTCTAAGAGTTAAACTACTGCTTTATTCAGACTTTATTCAGCCTCTGAAATCCTTTTCAACCATATACATATGCAGCCAAACATCTAATTATATTTTGCCATACAAAGTAGAATGAAATAAACACTTGCTTTAAATGTCATTATCTTAATTATGGTAATGGCTTCAGGAGAAACCCACGGAATTATGGCTGATGATATTAGTCTGCTTAGTCTCAGAAAATAATACACACCCAACAGCTACATAAATCTAATAATGACAAGAAACAGCAAAGCAGAAAGGTAACTATTGCTGAATCCGTGCTAACAATTCAGTGAATGCTGCTAAAATCAGTGGATAAAGATGGATAAAGATGCTCTTTTTTCCAATGAATTAGAGTTCAGCCTAGCTTTTCAAGTTTAGCCAAGAGAAGAGTTCTTACTTTTATCATAATAATACCAATGTTGGTTTTCCTGCTTGTAACACGCTCCCTGCCTGAGGGGGATAGATCGTTATCGAATGAAGCAGATTCTGAGAACAGAAATCCAGAAATACTTTCCAAGAGTTTTCCAGCCTGTATGCAACAGGCTGCACTCTGTCATGAAAGATAATGGAGGAGGAAACAAAAACGTGAGAGATGGCAAAATTTGGCACAGCGATAAACATGAAGGATCCATGACTCGAGGAAAGAGAAGGGAAAAAGAGATTTAGGAATGCCTTTACTCTGTGTTGATACTCTTGCTTTGCCCCTAATCTAGTGCCATTGTGCTGTTCCTCTGGCAAATGTCCCCTTGGGATAACAAAGCATGAACACCATGAATGATGCAACCACATCTTGTTGCTTTTAGTTTAAGATTTTATTTCTTTCCTTTTAAGAACTACAACAGAGTCAGTTGCAGAAATAGATCTTAACAAATTAGTTTCAGTTCACGTTAAGTTCATGATGGTTTCTTTGCTGCTGTGATACAGCAATCATTGTGTACTGTGAGGGACATACCCTGGACAACTGGGGCATATCCACCCCAGTTGTCCCATATCTACTGAATAAACCCGATTTCCTTAGGATGCCTCAGAGGAACTGTACAGTTCATGCAAAACTCCCTCGAGTGTGTGCTGTTATTGGGAACCAATGAAAAGATGCAGATGTGGCTCTTGCTAGTAAAAGGAAAAGGCCTTTGATCACACTGTACAAATGGATGGCACTGTTGTCACATTTCAGAGAAAGACATCAGCAGCTCTCATGCCACACAGCTTTGTGAATCTGAGAGAATCACCACCTCTCTGTAAATACCTTGATTTCAGTGCAACTGCTAAATGCCTGCTTAGCATTAAAAGGGCACAACAGCTGCTAAATAAACCTAAAAATTGGGGGATTTGTTTACACAATAAGGAATATCCCCCAAAAACACACTTCTTCCTTCTCTTCTTTCCAAGGCCTTACACTGAAATGCAGAAAGCAGACTAGACTGTGCCTCATATAGTTAATGATCAGATTTTATGCTTCCAGCAGCAAATCTTAGCCTGTTGTTCTCAGAATGAAGAACAGCTGTTTATCCATGAGGTGTATTTTCTGGATTGCCAGGGATGTTATGAATCGTATACTCCAGCAAAGCATAAGGAGATACAGTCTTCTCACCATCTGGGAACCTCCCCCTGGTGTCATTTAAAAATAGGTTACACAAAGGGGGTGCTAAGGGCAAAGCCCGTGATAACAATGCACAGGGAGAAACCCCTTCAGTTATCAACAGCCTGTCTGGCCCTGACAACAGTCGTTGCTGCTGTTCTTCAGAGGTCACTGGAATGGGCAAGGCTCACTTAAGAAATATTGCGTGAACATACAAAAAGAAAAGCCCTGAATTTTACAGCCTCATTATAAGAGACAGCAGATGGATGCACGGAGATGTCAACTACTTTGCAAGTATTATGCCAAAGGATATTTTAAGGAAGGACTTCAAGGGTTTAGCAAATTTTAACAAATGTTTTCAGGGAGAACAAGGGGAATAACTCGCAGGGTGCACAAAAGGTCTTATTTCAGAATAAACTGAGAGGCTGGCCCAGCTGAGGAGGTGACTTCCCAGTGTGGAATCATAAGGAAAAAAGGTCACAGAAAGGAATACATCCATCTGTTGTGCTAGAAAAAGGTAGTACAAAAAAAAAAAGAAGAGTAAGATGGCCAAGGCAAGAAGGATGTGACCTTTACAGTAGCATCCCTAACAGATAAGAAGAGGCCACAATTCAATTTGTGAGATCCAGAATTAAAAAATAAAGATAGCTGGAAAGAAAATGTGAGATGATGTTTGGACTGGAGTTTCAGCTCTGTGGCCAGCTGAGGGGCAGCAATTTAGGTTGCAATGACCAGTGAAGGAGACAGAGATAATTATTTTGGGAAATGTGACTGTTTAGGAGCTGAGGCAAGGATTGAGAAACAGTAAACCTCATGCTTGGGTAAGAGAGCTCACTCTCACTTCTGTATGTGATTTAAACAGGTTTCTGAATAACAGACAGAAATCACCCAACCTCAAAACAGTAGAAAAACGCTGCTCCCTCTCCCTCAAAAACTAATTGGCCTGACAGCACTGGTGCAGCTTTCTAACCATACGGAATTCTAACACTTTATTGCTAGGAGAAATGGTTTCCTGAAAGAAACTCCCTGAATGCATTAAGCCTTATGTGTTTCAATCATAAAGATGCACAAAGACCATGAGGGGAGAGCGATGTATTTTAGGCAATTAGACACGAGATGACATAGCTGTCATTGCTCATTGACTGCCTTTGACAATATCTACTGCAAATGGCACAGATCCCCATGGAAGTCTCTCAAAAGCTCACAGTATTTAATCTGCAGGCATTTTAATTAGAAATAAAAGTGATATTTTCTTCAGACAGTCTGAGAACAGGGTGAACAACAACGATTCAGACAGCCTTAAAGCACTGGAGGATAAGGCTGTCAACAGGTGATACACTTTGTGCATGCTCACAAGCCGTGTACACAGCTTGAATTTCAGAGGACTGAACGGAAAAATCAGGAATATACTTCTAATGGCACAAGAAGGGGGTGTTGTCTCCAAAGAATCTGAATATCTTGTTTAGGTAAGAAATAAAAACCAGAGGAAAGGCGGGGGGGAATCATATGAAAAACCCCAAACAAAAAAACCCACAGTCCTGTTCCAGGACATGTCTAGAACAACAAGTCCTGTCTGGCATATGTTATGGTGTGTTATTGAACAGAAACACACTGTGCCCACATGCTGCTAACAGAGAAGACCCCACCAGTAATTCTGGAGTAATTTTGCCATCCTGTGGAAGAGCTCTGAGAAATCAGCTTTGAGCGAACATGTAACAGGAGGGGAGGATGGAACCAACAGAGAAAGCTCTAACCTACAGCACTTGGCACTCAGAAAGTGGGTTTTCTAGGCTGAGGATGAAACAAGCCCTCATCTTCGTCCCACATCAGCAGCCACAGGCCAGCAGACTGGTGTTTACGATACAGAGCAGTGTCTTGGGTGTTCAGCCACGGCCCTGCTCTTTCTGCAGTCAGCCCTTGTGCCTGCAGAAATCAGCTGCCAGTATTTTAAAGAGGGATGTACTCATTGTGTTCCATTTCCACATTGATCCAGGTTTTGCTTTATCCAGGCTACTCCATCCTTCTACCCCCTAGAGAACCCAGTGTTGATTGGTTTAGGTGGATTCTCCCAACAACTCACAGTTTCAACAGCAGCTGGTCATTGCCAGCCCAGCGGCAAGTAAAGAGGGTGCTGCTCTGCCATACTGAGGCATTAGCCCTTCATCATTAGTTGCCACTTTCCTCCCCATTTTGTAACAAATTTCAGACAAATCCTGAATTCTGTATCAAGCAGAGCTGCAATTTACAAAAGTCACTATGTTTATTCCAGCTGTGCCTTCTCTAGGAAAGGAAATTCTTCGCTTCTGAACAAGCAAACACCGAGTCACTGCCAGTATCTGGGTCTTGGAAGTAAACATCATGCATAAACATGGATGCAAAACAGAGGGGAATTGTCCCACTGATTTGGCATCATATTTCCCTCTGGGATCAACTGTGCACTACAAGATGAACCAAGGGAACCACGTAGTTTTCATAAATAGGGGATTTTCAATAAAGTCACAAGGCTGCTGCTCCTTCTGTGGTTTAGGACTCCAAGATACATCTGACAAAGGCTTTTAACAGTTAAGCCATTCTTTCATAACTTAAATATTGAGAAAGTGGGGCATGTGGATAAGCCAAAGTCCAAGCAGATGAGCAGCTTTGTGGTAGACTATAACTTAAATTAAAAAATGACCAGGTTGTTCCCATGACAGGCCCAGGTGTAAAATTTTTGCAGACTTCCAGCATATTAGAATATTATTTTCTAACAGAAAAGCACTGCAGAGGGGGATGAACACTGAACAGCAGAATCGCAGGCCCAGCAGAAATCTTTGGGATTGGTTTTTGTCTTAAGCCCAATAGAGTTTCTGCTTCTTCAACAATTTTCGGTTCACCACTCTATGCTGTGTTTCTCAGCAGCACAGGCCTCAAGATTTTTCCTCTGGAGAAATCTTGCACAGATTGCTCGTACCAGTCCAGCCACAGGCTGAGCAATCTGTTCTGGGTTTTTGTTTTGTTTTGCTTTTTTCTTTCTTGGCTTTACCGCAGTGAGCTCTTTAAAGGTACCACAAGCTGTTTCCTTCTACACCAGAAAACAAAAAATTGCCCTGAAATTTTAAGTTCACCCTTTGAATTTTTAGTTTCCCACCAAGAAGTACATGCTGTAAGTGGATGTTTAGCTAAGCAAACAACAGCAAACATAGATTGCTACCAGCAATTTGAGCATTTATCATTTTTGACACAATAATTGCAGAATTTACAGCCATACAGGAGTATAATTTCGATAATAAATTCCAACATGAATTTTTAAAAACATCTTTTCCCCTGCTATAGACCCCAGACATTTTAGCAGTCTTAGGAACTTGTACCAGGAATCTTCATGCAATCCAATGACAAGTATGCTTAGCTCCTGTGTTTTCTTAGATCTGCCAACACAAGTCTGGTAGTTTCTTGGTATTGCTGAGAGGTTGACAAAGAGGTCTGCCCTCCTGCAGCAGTCAAATCACCAGCCCACTGCATTACATGGGATGCAGAGAACTTCCCATTCATTCCCATAAGAGAGACATAAAAAGGCTGTCAAAAACTACCTAAGAGGCTTCTAGAAAAGAAGACTTGAAACTTGGTGCATCCCGGTTTTCTAATGCACGATTGACACAGCACTGGTGTGAGAGAAAAGGATTTTGACCAATGGTTTGTCCAAACCTATACCATTTTCCCATTTTAAAGACAAGAATGATGCTCCCATTTAGAAACCCCAACAAATTTGAGAATCAGAAAGGACCTGATCCTGCTGGCATCACTGCCCCACACATTGACCACGAACTGGTCCTGTCACCATCTGCTGTCTCTCAGGACTCAGCTCTTAACACATGGCCACAGAATCTTTTTTCATGCCCAATAAAATGCAAATTGTTGTTTTCAGGGATTACCTGCTCTTAAAAATGGAAGGATGAAAAACTAGGTAGCAAGAGAACAACCAGCATTTTGAAATACAGACAGATGCTTGTTCCTAATCCCATGTACCTTAGGAGAACCTAACATTGATCTGTGTCAAAAGTAGGAAGGAAGCTGTTCCAGTTTTGTTGACAATAAGCATGAACTGGTTTTCCATAGAATAGTTTGGGTTGGAAAGGGCATTAAAGACCAGCTACCTCCAACCCCCTGCCATGGGCAGGGATACCCTCCACCAAACCAGGTTGCTCAAAGCCCTGGCCTACAGTTTTTAATGTAGAACCACAGGAAAAAAAGAGAGTTGTCTTAACTAAATTAAACTTCAGATAACAACACGTGCTCATCAGGCAATCTTCAAAGTCACAAAAAACACTCCTTTCTAATTCTTTATATGTTTATTGATACATCCCTGAGCATGCAGCTAAGCACTTTTCATGCCACATTTGCAAATGGGACATTACCTCACAAGACAAAATATGTTTCTTTCTCTCCTGTAAGAGGAAATGGCCAGTGATCAACCATCATTCCAGATCAGAAGGGTTTTCCTGGTGGGGTTTTTTTGGGTGGCTTTTTATTATTTTTGTTCCCTCCTCGAGGCACAAAAATATATGCTTTTAATGGAAATTAAATGAAAGTGAACATGGATTTAATAATGAGAGAGAGCAGAGGGAGAAATTCACATAATTCAAAACTAATTTTGTGATATCCAAAATGTTTGGAATATGTTTTATCTGCATTACAGAACTTCAAGCTGTACTAAGTTCCCCTACCCCTAACTTCAATTGTTAGCTCACTAAATATTTTCCCAGAAGGAACATGAATTAAACATTAAAGAAAAAAAATTCCACTAAATACAGCCTAGAGAAAGCAGGTGCAGCTCTTAGAGAAGTGCCTGGCCCCATTTCAACTCGATGGTGTAAATTACATCTCCAACATCCATGTTGTTGGCATTAGAGTAAATTATGAGCAATTCTACGAAATCCAAAAAGTTATGCTGATGAAAATATATGATAAGAGAAGGGAGAGGTGGGAGTGGGGAAAGAATGATGAGAAAAAGTGAGTAAGCATGGCAGAGTAATCTGATGTATATGAACAAACAAAACCAGTATGAGTTATAGGCTCCATTAATTCCTTTCCTCCCTATATTTACTTTTTTGCCTAGAGGGAATATAACATAAAGGAGAATTCCTTGTTTCAGATTATGCTTCTACTATCCAAAACAAAATTTCCAGAACCAACATGAGTCTGGAGACTTAAGTAATTGGACCCATACATCACAACGGGTTGTCAAAACAAACTTTTATTCTGCTTTGCAAAGCTGGTTGTTTCGGAAGTGAAGACCTCGGAAGGGACCGATGCTAAACAGAGCTGAATGCCCCCTACAAGGTGCTAAGTGCCTCGAATGTCCATTAAACAAGTGCGAATTGAGAGCAGCCAGCAATTCACAAGAGATGCTAAAATGCTTTGCAACACCAGCTACGGATATGTCAGATCCTGAATGCTTTTTGTTGGTGGTAGTTTGGTTTTTGTTTTTGTTTGTGTTTTCCTTTTTAACAAGGTCTGTGTGATGCTACTTTCATCTGTGTTCTTTAGACGTGAAGGCAGCACTGGAAATGTGCTTGTACACAGCACTCTGCCGTCTTGTAATCCCCTCTGGTTTAGTTCTAACTGGTGAGCAAGAGCAGGGCTCCTCTTTTGTCATCACCGACCGGCACCACGGGAACTCAGCAGCTGAAGGAGAATTGGGAAACCCTGTTCTTCCCAGCACCAGTATTTGGCCTTTTAGAGAGGCGAGGGCTCCCACCGAGCTCAGGCACATTTCTTGGCTCCCAAATTCCAGTGGGTGCATAAGACATCCTGCAGGAGCCAAGGGCACCCTCCATGCTGCAAGTGGCACCTGCGACGAGCGCCCTCCCTCTCCCTGCACAAGTGAGGGGGACCTCCTGCCTCCAGCCATCAGTTCCAGGCTGAGAGGAACTTCGTTTGAAGACATCTGGGACCTATCCATCCTATTTACACAATGGCAAACAGCATGGGAAGGGTGATCTGCATTAAAACCCAGATATTTAGGCACATCCGACAAGGCACTAAGTCCCTATTTGTGACATGGGACAACTCAAATTGCTGGATGGTGATTGTTACCAGTCCAAACATACAAATCCTCAAACAAATTTACTATAATCTGACATTTAGAACTGCCTGGCTATGATGGAGTGGGGGATTTTTTCCAAGGAAATGCAGAAACAGACATTGGTTGTGGTGGGTGGCATAATGCAAGGCACTTTCATCTTGTATTATCACAGCTTGTCACATTAACAGAAGTACTTATTTCAATTTCCATGGTTTGGAGCAGCCAAAGGGAAACTTGCAGCTGATCTAAAACCACGAAGCAGCCTGAGTAGCTTTAAAGCAGGCACAGTATTTTCACAAAGCAAGTACAAGTGTTTTCTGTGAATAGAAAAAATACTGTTGTGACATGACAGACCTGATCTTTAATTGCCTGTGTTCAGTGCATGAGCATTTGTCTGACATAATGAACATCAGGAATAAAGCAAAGAGAATTGTGAAACAAGGGGTAGACACAAAAACTACTTCAATGTCAATAAATGGACTCTGAACAATTTCTTGCCCACTGCTATTACAGCAATCAATTAGACATTTCCTGTAGAATGCTGTAATACACAAAACAAACACAGCAGCAGTCAGGCTCACTAAAAGAAGACCTTTAAAAAAAAAGAAGTGACAGAATTCATTCCCTGAAAACCCAGGAGGAGGAGGGAGAAAGAAGAGAAAGGAAGGGGGGGAAAAGAGAATGATCTCTCTTCAATTTGACATCTTATTAACATAAAGTTAAATCTAAGGAAAATGTAGGATGGGATAATTCCTAATCCTAAGCTGCCTGATATAACATGATGGAGCATTGAAAATATCCCTTTCTAAAACATTGGTTCTAATTAATTGACTTCCATTTAGTGCTTGCCAACACAAAGCTTTGTTAAATCTCTTCCCCTCTTCAAAGATCTGTCAAGGAACAGACATCTGCTCTTATGTTTTTGTTACTCTAGAAACTATCTGACTTAGGGTAGAAAATGGGAATTGGTGAGACAAGCGCAAAAATAATTGGGACCTGCATGATCTCTGTTGGTATGAACATCCCAAACCACAACCCAGCCATTAATAATGTAAACTGTAAGGCTTTGGGAGGCCAAGAGCATCTCCTAGGACACATCCTGGCACACAATCATGACCATTTCAGAGACAAGCACCTCTTGCAACATCTGCATTCAGGAGGGGTATGCGTATGAGCCTGCTTGAGATTGAGAGTGACATGAGGCAAGTGCAAACTTGCAAAGAGAAAAGATGGTGCAAACAGAGAGAAGCTGAACAGGATCTGATGGGAATGGGTTCATAATGCTTGATTGTCTTAAAAAAAATAAATGCCAGAAAAAGGATTTGTTAAAACAAAGACATTGAACATTCATTGTAAGACTGGAACTAGATGATCTATTACAGAATTATATTCTTTGACAACCAGGTTTTAAATAGCCAGAATGTAATTTCATACAACACATCAACCCTACTGGTTTACCTATGATGCTCTATTTAAAGTCCTAAGGTGCTTTTAAAAACCCTTATCTACTAAAATCAATTCCCTGACTCTCTTTAAGTCAGAATTTGGCACCTGGCATCACACCTGTAAAGGTGATTACACTTGTAACGCCCGTGAATCCTTGGAAAGGAACATGCAGCTCTGCAGCACCAGGAGCACAGCTTGGCTTACTCCTTTCTCCCCCACAGCTATGTGAGGATAGGCACAGCTCTCTAAATCTGTGTTAGCAGATTAAATTAAAGCTCTAGAGGGCAATTCAGCAGCCAGATTCTGGCTAAGCAGTTGGAGATGGACACATGATGGGAAAAAAAGGCCCCAGCCTCACTGCCTGACTTTCTCCTCTAACCCAAAGTAGGATGGAGAGAATTCTGATAAATAAAATAAAAATGAGAGAGAAATAATCTAGCGGTATGGGCTTAAAAAATGTATTTTGCTGAGCACTCCATCTGCTTTACACTGGCCTTGAGCAGTGGGAGCTGAAGAAACAGGAAGGATTTGTAGGAGTAAACACAGTGCAGTGCTGTGGAAGAGGAGGAGGTGTTCTGCAAACCTGATGGTGTTACCTGTGGTTTTAAGAATAACTACTAAGCAGCTGCCTAAACAGTGGATCATATCCTATCTCAGCCATAATGCAGTACAAGAAAGAAAATCTCACACTCCAGAGATGAACTAACACAAATGAGAGCACAAACCCCATTTTTTCCTCTGTGATTTGGTTTTAATTACCATAAAGGCAGGATACTTACAGATGTGTGAAAATAAAATCTAGGTATAAGAGACACTGAATGCAGGATGAATGCCTGGAACCCTCCACATGCTAAGTCTGTTTATGACAAGTAGCATAAGAAAAAAAGCATTTTAAGCAATTGCTGCCATACCCAAGTCAATCAGAGACTGCATTTACTCTCATGGGGCAGGTGTCCTCATATCAGCGTGGCAGACATAAGTTATGACCACACATGTACACTGGAAGCACAAACTGGTATAGAGTCATTGAAATTACACTTACTCTACATATTGGTATAGAGTTATTGAAATGACTCTGTTAATCAGGGGTTCTACAGCACAGGATGCTATTAGTCGAGACAACAACAATAATGAAGCTTAAGAAGTAAACCCTGACCTAAGGAAGCCACTGACACCATTCCCATTGGAGTCAGCAGAACTGGAGTCGGCCTACCATCCCTGCTGCAGACAGCTTTTGAATTTTGATTCTCAGCAACAGCAGATAGAGCAGCATAACCATGGTTGGACAGTCAGATGAGTTGAATGTAAAATATGTCTGCATAAACCATGGGAATCTAAATAGACTGAACTCTCAGTTTTAAGAGTACTAGTATTTTATAAATCTCCCGGGTGAGTCAAGCTCAATGGGTGTGTTTTACCTTCTAAGCAAGGAAAGATAAGTACTGGATTATGATGATATAAGAGATTTTCAATTCACTCAAGTTCTTCCTGCGATAAGGTTAAAGAAGGAGTTCAATTACGGTGCAACATTCAAGTTAACATGGAGATAACAATGGGCAGGTACTTGTTACCTGATTAGCTGAACAAAAGAAAAGTGAATATTTGCAAAGGGGAAAAAAAAGGATTTGGTAAAAAATAATTAATCTTGAATGCCTACGCAAGCATAGATGACACTTGATAAGCTCAGTCATTAGAATTGCAGAAGCATTCTTTTTCAAGGAATTTACTTCACTGGGATTTCTAGACTCACATGTTCCTTATTCTCCCTTTCCTTTAAAAGAAATGTGAGATTTTTCACAACAATCTGCTCAGTAATGAGAATTTAATGAGTTACCATTTTTTGTTTTTTTGAGACGCTCAAATAAAGTGAAGGATAGCAGCAAATATAATATAGAAAATAATTGATAAATTCCTTTGTCAGTATTTTCACTTTGATTAGTAGGAAGTAAGAAAAGGTAATTAATTCTCACAATCTATACCTACATATAAATGACATATTGCCTAGGGCAGATAAAGAAAGAATTTATCGGGGGTGTTCATATTTCTCTGATCATGCAAAAGGCAAATGTCTCTTTTCAGCATTGCCATGAAGCAGTGAAACAGAGCAATTGCTGTTATTTATCACAAAAAATAGAAATGCCTCCTACATAGAATTACATTGTTCCTAATGAATAGTAGTTTCATTTCTCAAATAAGTACAGGAGTGTGTCCCATTCTTCTGGGTATTTAAGGAAATGTATGTCACGTGCAAACAAACCCATTCTTGATAAATATGGTTTTACAGGAAAGTATTTCCAGGAAAATGCTGTACTCAAAGTATTGTCTCTGCCACTGTAAACCTGAATGGGAGATAATACTGATCACACAGTATAATTTAAGCTTTTGAGCAGAGAAGAATGCTACAAAGCCAGCATAGTAGCCTACAATCTCCCAGTAAAGCGTGGAATGCTGTGCTGTCACTCTAGTACTTGGGTTCGTGCAGAGCTCAACATATTTCCAGTTACAAGTTGCTGGCTTCTTAAAATGGGATGCTCTTGTCAGGTGACTTAATGTCAGGTGACTTAAAGCTCAGTCAGGCAGAGCTGGAGAGCAGGAAACTGCCAACTATTGGGCTATTATCAGAGAGAAAATCTTGTGTGTTCTGTTTACAGGGAACAATATTCACCATTGCCTCGGCAAGCTTTTGTCAGGCTTAAAACTTTTTACAAATTTCCAGCATTCACTGACAACAGTCTTACTCCTCTTCTTAAAAAGCAGGACAATGAAATTCTAGAATCAGAGTCATCACTCAACACATTGGTTAAAATGGCAATTTCAGAAGCTGCTGTTTCTGGGGGTAACACTGAAGAGCACAATTCCTGAAATATATCAGAATTTTCCATACTCTGTATTTTGGATATTGGAGTGTTGCCTTGCAGAAACTCAGTGACTCAAGAGTCTCTGACTACTTACCACCATTAAAACTTCCACTTCTATGTGTTCACCTCTATTTGCTAAATTTTGGGGTAGAACAATAAGGACAGAATATCAATCACATTAAGTGTTGCTTCCCTTCAGCAGCAATGGAAAACCAGCTAATAAAAGAAGGTCACTTCTAATGGCTTGACTTTGCAGAAATTTCCTCAAGGGCAGTGGCCTTATACTGATGTAAAACGTCTTCAATATTAAGGATCACTCCTGAATAAATACCTGGAAAGCCATTGCAGCTCAGGTGATATGATAATCAGATGAAATTTATTTGATATTAGCTTCTCAGTTCTTGGTGCTGCTAAGGGTGCCCGTGACAGGATCTGCTGAGCTAACCCTGCACACAAAATTAACTGATAATTCCAAACATGGGTAGGATAGAGAGCTAATTGGAAAGTCCCCTAGCATTAAATAATTCCCATCTGTCTTCAAAAGCATAGTATCAATCACAGCGACTGCCGCACTGGCCTTCCTTTTCTGGCATTCTCCAAAGAGGAAATGGGAAAAGTACAGAACGTATAAATCATTTTGATATAAAAAGAAAGTGCTTAGGCAGCCATGTAATGAATCCCAAGCATTGTCATCTAGGTTAAAGGCCATGAAAAGTTTTGTAAGGTCTTGAGTACAAACAGTACAGAATAATGGAAAACTGGTTTATAGCTTCACAGAGCAATACGGAACTCTATCTTAAACAAACACACGAGCTAAAATATAAATAAACCCATAAACCAATAACCAAGGTAAGATAAGGACTAAGCTGTATGTCTTATTCCGAATCTCATTTTGGTTTTTTTGTTTTAGCAGCAAGTATTGGATTGCCCCTTAGATTAGCCATTTGTGATTATTTCCATATTTTGAAAAATGCCTGGGTTGTTTTCAAAGAGTCCTTCTTGCTTTCCCACTTATTAGAAAGCAGGAACTCAAGCATTCAGTGGAACTCGGAATCCAAACATGATGCTATCTCAGACAGTACAGGACTGCAGGTTAGCATTAATCATGGAAACCATACAGAACAATTATCAGATAAAGAATGAAATGGCTTGTGCCTTGTCCAGAACAAAAGCGTGCCCCTCCCTGCTAATAAAATAAAATATAAACCAGGTAGGGCTGTTTTTAGAAATGAACAGGTTTTCTCCATCCTGCTCAACACATGCCACCCTGGACAACTTCTGAGTCATGTCAGCAAATGTTTGTCGTGGACTCTGCACCGTCTGTGTCTGCTACCGTACCCTGATTATTTGCATTTGTGGTTTCTATACTTATGTTTATCTAGAACCAGCACCTCTTAATGCGAACTTAGAGACGACAGATACCCTAAAATACACGTGCCCTTGAAGCAAAAAAAAATTTAAAAGTTTTGTTGGCGGCTTTCATGAAGAAAAAGAGCTGATGTCAAATGAGATTCTGAAGAGATGTGCAGATTCAAGGTGGGTCGTGCCCTCCTATCCACAGCCCCCTCCTATTGCTGCCCCTAGGGACTGAAGATATGGGCATCCTCATATGCCCAGTCTGGTGGTTTATCCTGTTTGCATCAAGTTATATGGCAGGAGGGGCAGAACAGATGATCTTTAAGGTCCCTTCCAACCAGAATCATTCTATGATAATGAGATCTATTCCTACATTTGCACCTATGATGTCCTCAGTAACAATGGTTTGATATTTGCCAACTAAATTAAAATATAAGTTTGCATATTAGTAATAAAGCAATGCAAAAGAATAATTGGATGTTGGCTTTCAGGACTCTAGGAAGATTCCATGGCCAAAGGATGATGCAAACAATAGACAATAAGCATGAACATATTAAGGAAAGTATTTAAAAAGATACAAGAATTTGACTTAACATAAAATTATCATGAGAGTAAGTACTGATTAATTTTTTAAATTTAATATAACGATGCTGATTTCTAATATAGTTTCCATCAAGCTGATAAATATTCATGTTACTTTAACGCTGTCACACGGAGACGAATTAACATGACATACAGCTCACCAAGATGCAGGGTCTGAGCATTAAATGTATGCATTAGAGAAAGGGCATTCAACTACGACTGTATAACTCTCAGCTCCATTTAGTGTGGTTTAAGAAGAGATAGGCAAAGAGCCAAGGATATTTAATAACAGCGTTAACGAGGGCAACAAATTTTATTTCTGCTTTCTGCAACGTAGCAGCCAATTCTGTATTTGAGAAGTTATAAAGATTCCTGTCTAAGCTGTGGACATTGGTGGAACGCTTACAGACCTGCAGATTACTTACATTAGCTTGTCAAGCTTACATTTTCATCAGTCCTACTGAAATTATAGATATTTTTATGTACCTACTGTTCTCTCCTGATTCCTCCCTGTAGCATTTTCAGTGATTGACCTTTAGCATATTCAAGTATACTTTCATAGTATACTAAGTGGATTTCCCCAGCACTTCAGGAACTTCCTTGCTCCTTTGCCAAACAAGTAAAAACAGACTTAAACATTTCTGCTACTGACACAATGCTGCCATTCAAGTGGGACAATCTTATTCAGTTCTTAGGATACAAACCAAGACAACACCAGTAATGCAGGATTAAAAATTCAACTACATTGGAATCTTAGAATATCCCAAGTCAGAGAGATGTTGGGTCTACAGATCTCTGAGACCCGTGGGATAAATAATACAGAAAGTCCTACCCTGCATTAAGTTATGAAAGTCTCCAGCTCCATGATGTAAAGATTGACTGAAATAGATTTATTCTATAAGATCACACTACCCAAAAATTGTTTTGATGGATTAACAGTCCCACAGAAGGCATTAAGCTGTATTAGGAATTATCTGTGTTTTCACCTTCATTCCTAATAATTTAAGCTATCATAAGCTCCATATCACATGCTTCAGGTAATTTGATCGTACGTTTATACCAAATCAGATAAAATCTGTGCTTCTACTTGCTACAGTAATTCACAGATCTAATATTTACAGGCATAAAATTGTGGTCTAAATTTACTTCGAATTGTTATTCACCATTTAAATCTAGTTCCAATAGCTATTTATCCAGGCAGCAATTTCTCTTGCTTTTCCTTATTTCTTCAGAAACTCATTGATAATTCCCCTCCACATCACCAGTAATGATTCTGAGCTCCATCAAATGCTCACGTAATGCAAGTGTGCACACAGTCAGTCTCAGGAACGCTCAGTGTCAGGGAATCCTTCAATATGGGCCACAGGGATGCTTAGAGGGCTGGAGCACCTCTCCTATGAACAGAGGCTCTGAGAGCTGGGACTGTTCAGCCTGGAGAAGAGAAAGCTCCAGAGAGACCTTATAACACCCTTCCAGTACCTAAAGGAGGCTTATAAAAAACAGGGAGAGAGACTTTTTACAAGAGCAGATAGCAATAGGACAAGGGGGAGTGGTTTTAACTTAAAAGAGGGGGGATTTAGATTAAATGTTAGGAAGAAATAAAGCAGAAGGTAGTGAGGCATTTGCACAGGTTTCCTAGAGAAGCTGTAGCTGCCCCATCCCTGGAAATGTTCAAGACCAAGTTGGACAGGGCTTGGAGCAACCTGGTCTAGTAGAAGAGGTCCCTGCCCATGGCAGTGGAGCTGGAACTAGATGGACTTTAAATCCCTTCCAATCCAAACCATTCTATGATTCCATAACTATGGAGAGACAGGTCTGCATAGAATTCCTCTTCTAAACTCTCAGTCTGAGGGTCACTGAACTAAATGCACATTAAGTATATGGAAGAAATGGGTATTTATGACAATTTTTAGTCAGGAGGGTTTAAAATTGACACACAGCATACTTTTCAAAGCCATAGGCTAAAAATACTGTATCTCACTTGGAGAGGACTTCCTAAAGAACAAGCAATAACTTTTACTATTAAATAAAACCTCTAGTCTATAAAGCTTTTGTTATACCTTTCAAAATGTAATTTTTCCATGAGTGCACTGCATCAGTAGTTACTCATTGTTGTGGTTCCTTTTATTGAGCCCAAAGCTGTACTGGCCTTCTCTGCCAGTATTAAAGGCACCACAGTAATTGCTGTAGCTATCTAGGATAAACATGACAATTGTCCTCAATTTTCATTGCCTCTTACTTGCATTCACTTTTAAATTTGGCTTTTGATCACAGCATCACTAACTACCCGTTTTCACTGCTGCTGGAAACTTTTAAAATTAGTATGTTTTCTTCTATTTTCACTCTAATTTCCACTATGAAATTTAAATTTTGAGACTGATGAGACTTTAAAAGAAGCTGTCCTGATCCTAGAATTGTGAGACTGAGGTGAACAGAAGTGGTAATACACTTGCAGTTGAGGGATACATTTCAGTGTGTACAGGGTTGTGGGCTGTGATGGTTTCACTAACTGGGGCATTTGACTTGTCAGGAAAGAAAAACAGATTTAGGACTATCACAGGGCAGAGTTGTTATTCTTCCTCTGATACTCAGGATCCCAATAAAGAGACCAGGTGAAAGGAGACAAGCAAAAAGGCTTGTAACTCCCCTGGAGATTAGCTGAGCAATCATCAGTCTTTACCTGCTCTTGACAATGCTGAGGGAAAACTGAAGATTGGAACTGGCTGGCTGTAGCTGTAGGGCCCATGAACAACTTTTCCAAAAAAAGATCTGTCTTTCCCCAAAGCAAGAAAGGTATCTCACTTTCTTTTGATGACACAGACAGCAGATACCACACAGGGAAAGTAAGCTTCATGTGCACTCACAGCTCAAGAGGAAAGGGGAAACTAAGGGGAAGAGGGCTTAGGGCAACCAGGAGTCAAATGTCAGAGGTAAAAGAGAGCAGTAGGATCTGTCTAACTCTTTCCTCAAGAAAAGCACAGAGAACTCAGTTTCTCTCTGCTATGGAGTGCATACTAAGCCCTTCCAAGCCCTGCAGTGTACAAAGCTTATGCCAAGTTATGGCCTTGTAATATACAATCTAGCCTGACATTTAATCCCACATAAGGGACTTGTAAAAGCCTTCACCCGAGCGCCCAAACCAATGGTCCCACAACATCTGGCTGCAGTCTGGCTGACGTTATCACAAGCCACACAAACAAGAGCAAAGCTCATTTCATTTGGATGATGGGGTCACTGGCATTTGGCAAATGCTGTGCTGAGCGTTATTGATCATACACAAGGAAAGTGGTAGAACACAAGGATGATGAAAAGTGGTTTGGCAACTTGACAAATGTACTGCTTTTTTGAGTTGGGTCCCTCACCCATACGTGACATCTGCATGCACCAGTACCTGAAGACAGGGTGGCAACAGCCTTGTACAGGATAACATCAATCTTTCTGCCAGATCTTTTCTTTCTCAAAAAACCATAGTAAACAAGAGAACCTGAAACTACACACTAAAAGTCTACAAATTCCTACTGTATAGAGCCTTTTGCACTATTTCTCATCTTTAATCCATTATTTTAACTCATTTAAAACCCATGTTTAAAATACTCTGAAACAGGCAATCAGCACTCTGCTTTTCAGTTGTCTAACTGAATGTGTTACTTGAAGAATGTCCTACTATTTTTATTGTTCATCTTTGTACCAGCTGTGAGAAACCACCAGCTTTGACATTTATTTTAAGATGTAGATGTTTGGTGTTAAATGAAGCTGTATTTAGAAAGTAAGAAAGTTATGGAAGAAGTTTATAAAATATTTGTTAGCAATTATTAGGCAAACAATTTCTGTTTACTATGGTGCTTCTGATGACAATCAGAAACAGGGGAAAACCTCCTGAAACCATGAAAAGTCATGAAATTGTCATTGTGCCATAAATCTCCATTCTCAAGGAAGTTTTTCAATTGCCAGCTTTGCCAAGTGGAAGATATATTATTTGTTCTCACAGCAGGATTAGAGAGTTATATCAAAACACTTATTATCTGTGGGGTTTCTTATCCACATTCTTTTACTGTACCTTAAAACATCAGCTTATACCAAATGGTTGTTGCTTAAAACTAAATTACTGTGTGCCATGACAATTTCAGGTTTCTTTTTGCTGGCTGAGAATTCAGATCCTGTTTCTGTAAACAGGATGTACTGCAAATATTGGGATAAATCAGAATCGTTAAAAATAAGCTTGGAAGTAATGAGGGGCATTCACTAACTCACAAATCTTCATTGATTTGGGATCTACAAGGGGAGAATGACCCAAGATTCATTTTGCATGTGTAGTGCTTTAAAGGCTGATGTGGTCTATACAAGAACTGTAAATACTCCACGGCACTACTCAATGCTTATGTAGCCACCGAATCTGAACTATCTTACATTTGCACAAATGGTCAGGAAGACTTTTAAATTTTGTCATGTACTCCACTGAACAAGATTGGTAGCTTCATGTGAGCTTTTATTGCAAAAAACATGACTGCAGGGATATTTTTAACCCAAAATTTCATTACCATGCCAGAAATTCTCACAGCACTCTGTTAGCTCTGTGATCCTAAAGAGATGCACATATTTCTATACTAATCTGTCGCCCAAGTGTAGCTTTAAGTCACTTCATCTTCCACAGAGTTACAGTCATGCAGGTGACTTAGCAAAGCTCTGGTAGGTACAGCATGGCAGGGTCAGCCTGCCCCTCTCTTCCCCTTGGTATTCAGATTTTTTGACCATTAAATTAATCCCCTGGTCTTCTGTGAGGTCTGAGTGTGGGTTCCCAGCACTGCCTTCCCAGGCTGGCAGCAGCAGACAGTGCCCATGGGCCATGGTCCTTATTAGCATAGAATCATTAAGGTTGGAAAAGACCTCTAAGATCATTGACTCCAACCACTAACAAGCAGCTGAAGAGGCACAGCTATTTTAGTAAACCTGATTGGAGGAAAGGGGGACAGTTTTCTCCACTTCAAGTTGCACTTTTGTTCCTCCACTTGACTGTTGACACAGAGAGTGTTATAAGAGGAACAGCACGTGTGAAATGCTTTCTATCAATAAAGGAGAAACAGCAGAAACTTCCTGAAAAAAAAAGCTTTTCTTCTCAGTAACGAAGATGATGACAGAACTAGCACAGCATAGCTCCCAGCTTCTCTAGAGTAGATTCAGGAGTCCTGCTGCCACAGAAATCAGGGCACAAATCAATCTTGTGAATGACAGGACAAAAGTCCCACCAGGACATGTATTTAACAGCAGCTGTAACTATCAGAGATGCTCTTTCTAACACACTGAAGATTAAAACAGGCCTATGCTATCAATCTGCCTGGAGAGACCCAACGGGAGAGAACTGGGTGGTGCTGTCTCTCTGCATGAGATGATGATAATGTATAAGACAACCTGGACATCATTATTTTAAAATAAAATAAAAAGGCCAATTTCTTCCCCTTATTAAGTAGATAGGGAGGAGGTGAGGAACACCTCCACAATTCCACAAGGAAGTCCAGCTACCTGGTGCTGTCCTTATGCCCTTTCCTACAGGAAAGACTGATGGATCCACATGCCCTGGCACTGGGATGCAGGACACTCCACTGCAGCTCCCAAATCCCTCCTGAGCTCACTGGAGCTGCTAAACTATCATAGATGTAGTAGGACAAGAATAAGCAGTCGTGCCCTTTCCTCATCCTATTTTCTCCCTTTCTTAAGATCGGAACCTCCAGGACAGGGTTTATGCAATCAAGGGTGTCTATGCAGTATCTGATGCTTTTGGTAGGGAGTAAAGGTACTACTGTAAACTAAATAATAAGAAACTACATAAATGTACCCTTAGAAATTCTATTGCCTGGCTTGTTGATTTGGCCCTGAGGATTCAAAGTCCATTACAAAACTTCCTCTTCTTTTGCTTTGCAAGACCCATTTAATAGTAGTCACAATCTATTTTTAACAGGAAAAATAGACCCGAAAAATTCGTCATGGATTCAACTGAAAACCATGCTTTAATATGAATCATACATTTTCTAATCCCCCCCAAATTACATTATTCTCTGGATAACAAATCAGATATTCTTTTATTAGCATATTTCATTTCTAAGCCTTTCAATACATAGAAATAATATTTTTTAGCAAAAGACAGCTCTTAGACAATGAAAAGATATTAAATTGTAGATTTAAAAATTTCCTTTCTACTGAAAGTCCATATATATTTTGAGAGAGTAACAGAACAATTGTGCTACCTCAAGATTCATTAACTGCTGATCTCTCCCACAGACGGGCAAGAGAAAACGAGGAAGGGAACCTTTTGAATATTTCATTAACTCTGATATTCAATTATTATAACAATGCCACTCAGGAGGGCTTGCACTGAATTTCTGTTAGAGATGGGGATTTTAAGAAAATGGTAACTGACCAATTTGAAGACTCACAAAATTGTTTTTCAGTTTGATTAATAACATATATTACTCATCCTCCCTTTGGAAACAGGAAAAAGAAATGTTTATATTGCATTAAAATTGTAGAATTTGAAGCAAGGTCACTTCAAAACAAAATTGGAAACTTCCCTATTTTTACATGAATAATGACAGATGTATATATGATTACAGTATTTTTCCATAATGGAACATATATCAGAAAAGGACTAATATTTTTTTTTTCTTTCTTTAACCTCACCAGAGCCTGTTCAGGTGATACAGGGGCTTTTTTTGAGATTGTTCCTATTTTTCATATTATTATATTTTTTCTCAAAATTTTTGACATTTCCAATTATTATCCTGTAGATTTTGGTAGCTTGCAGCAAGTCTTTTAATTATTAATAGGCTCATTTTTATTTTTCATTAACTAGACATCTACAATATAAGCAGGTCCTATGACACACTTGCCATGTCATTAAAAGCCCTTGGCAGAAGTCATCTTTAGATGGCTCTTGTATAAAGTGATGCAGCATTGTTTGCCCTGCTCTATTTCCCACTCTCCTTAGACACCTAGGACTTCAAAGGAAAAAATGCTGGTTTAGTACCTTTCCATTAAGCTAATTAAAAGAAGAACTGTTAATGAATGTAAATTAGTAATAATAGCTAAACGATAAACCCAGGGAAAGAAATCCTGTATCTCAGCTGATGGAAAACCACTTGTTAGTCCGAGGCACAGAAACTGAGTTGGAAAAAACTTACGCTTTTCTTTCTCCAAGTATGTAAGTGGGTATCAGTAAGGGGTTCCCAGAGCATGTAAACGTCTAATATCCACTAGAATCCACAACTGTTTGGCACAGGACTTCGGGCAACCTGGTCTAGTGGAAGGTGTCCCTTCCCATGGCCTGAGAGGGGTGGAACTGGATGATCTTTAAGGTCCCTCCCAACCCAATCTATTCTGTGATTCTGTGAATATTCTATAGCTTGTCACGTTTACATTTCCACAGTTATACTCAGAGTTTAATGTGCATATGAGAAAAGACAGGAGGTTGCTGTTCTCCACATTAATCTTTACATCTCAAATGCTAATTATTTTGCAGTCTCATATCACATCTTTGATAAAAAGGTCAGATGTCACAGCCACAAGTGCTGGTTATCCAATTACACACAAAGCACATCTCTCTCTGTTTGGAAAAATACAGTTAATGTACATATTTCACTTGCTGAAAGCCAATTTCCCTCAGTTTCATTGACTTCTGCAATAGTGGATGAGCAAAACTGCCCCTAAACCACAACCAGACAAAACCAGCCCAAGACAATGCTTTTATCTGCAGTTCATAATTATGTGCCATTAACATCCTCTGAAAAAAAATTCACCCAAATCCCACGCTAAAGCTCACGTAAGACACAATTATGTTCAGCAGAAGTGAACCCACATATGAAAAATGTGTCTCTCCTGCACACAGCTCTAGTTTGAGCCCAAGCTGCCATTTGTGAAATTACTGGTAATGTTTAAAAGGTTTTAGAATAGGTTTTACTCCAACATTCAGGAATTCTGATCATATTTTTCAAGTCTGTCCAAAAAACTCCACCCCAAACCAAAAAAAACAAAACCCAAGCACACGTGAGTTCAGATGTTCGGACAGCTTTAAGCAAAGTCTTAAGCTCTCCATTTGTAAAACTAAGATGATAATGTCACCTACCAGGGCTGTATGAAATTTCTTGGCTAATATTTCTGAAGAGCCAAGTGCCAAAGTTGCCCTTTGATGCTGATTTTTGTCAAGATTCTTACTGTCCAAGGCCACAGTCCAATAAGGCTTGAAAGCAAACTGCCCACTGCCAGATAGGACACAATATGATAGACTGCACTTGAAAAACAGCTTTAAAGAAACAATTACATTTGCAGGTAACAGGATATCTCTCTATAGAATGATTGTGCTTAATTCCTGTTAAATTTAATAGGCATATACAAAGAGAATTGAATAAATAGATATAGTTTCATCTGCTTTCGTCACAGAAAAGGACTTTTTTTATATAACATTGAGAAAGACTGGTTTTTAATTATTTTTTCCCCAACACAGCCATTGGAAAAGATATTTAGTGCAAAAATTAGATATGCATTCCAATTTTTTCTCTCAATAGATAAAACCGACACAAACCTATAAATTCCCTTCACTTTATTTTCAATATAACTGTTTTACTTCAGCTAAAAACATGTTTATTAAAGGTTCAATGATTGAAGATAAACCAATCTTTAACTACTGTTGACAAATGATTGTTTTGGGACTCCTGCTCATCTAATAAAGTGAATCTGCACTCCCCACATTTCTCCTTGGTATCACACCATAAACTATTTTTATAGCATCTTCTATGCAATGCATCACCAAGCACTTTACATTATAGGACTAATCAGCAGATAAAACACCACTGGAGCTTATAACACTGACATAAAATTCAACATTGAGTAAAGCCTAAATCAAAAAGATTTCTGCATCGATTTGCAAACTAAGAGAAACACACACTGCTTGCACTTGAGGATGGGTGAGAAGTCCAGTGATGTGGAGCAGGGCAATTCAAAGCTTACATTCAATACAGATTGCACCCAAGCCTTAGAAGTTACTTTGAGAGATTTCAAAGAGCCCAACTCACACAGACTGAGGGTATCAGATGCCAAGCCCATGTAATGCACATTCAGCCTCCTAAGAACACAGGTTTTAAATGTGCAGTAGAGCTTTGGCCAAAAGAAATTACAGCTCTTTCAAAACTGTCTGACAATTGCTCATATTATCTCTGTTTTTGAAAAGTAATAAGCAGCTGTTTCTCTCCGTACAGGAGTGGTCAAATTATTTTATTGAACCACTGAGAAGGAGGAGAGGGAAAAATGGTTTGGAAGGTAAATTTAACTCAGCCAAAACCTGATGAGAAACAAAAGCATCCAACCCTTCAGATATCTTGAAAATAACAACCTATTTTAATGGTTTATTTCAGAAATATTTATCAGGTTCCCAGTACTCCCACCCTCAACAGGATTTGTGTCCATAATTTCACAAAGTCAAACCAACTGTAGTATGGAGAAGTGAAAGTATAGAGAAACCAGTGAAGTATAGAGAAAAAAATTACCTGTGTAAACTTACAGTTGAAAGAGATTGCAATGTTTGTCTCAGTGTTAGTAAAAATCCTCATCTATAAGAATAGCACTCCTGCAGTACTGATTACCAACCAGGTTATATGGGCAGAATTAAAAACTTATAAATCAATCTTTAGTGTATTTCAAGGAAGAAGGAATTTAAGAGCTCATCAGCAATGAAATACAAGGCAGAACTTATGGAAGTCCAAGAAGCAGAACAGCTCTATTCCACAGCTGCAGAAAAGAAGGGACCTTTAGCTAAAACACCCTGATCTACGCAAGATTTTAAAATAAACAGTAGCAAAAGACACACTTCATGTTGAAAAACACCAGCGTAGCAAGTTCTCCAATGTGGGATGAGGATACATCACAGGCATCATCACAGGACTTTATATAGAGCAAACACCATTAGGTGGGCTGGATGTGTTAACAAAACCAGCCTGGAGAGTTTCCATACAAATTGTCACATGGAAATATTTTTAACTTGCAAAGTAAAATCAAAAGAGTTCCCCTACAAGAACAAGTAATAAAGGATCAGAGAGGGAGAAGCAGTTTGAGACAGTGCAGGCAAAGGATGGCCAAGCCTAATAGCAATGATAGAGCCTGAAATAATAAAACAAATACTTTTGAGGTCTACATTCAATTGTAATTTATTAAGCCACTGAGAATGCAGGGAGGTAACAATAGTTTAGAAGGTAAATTAACTGATGAGAAACATAATTATTCAAGAAATTATTATGTTTTTAATAATAAATATCTAATTATTCAATATCCCAATATTCATTATTAAATAAAATTATTCAATTATTAATGTATTATAACAGAATTTACAACTCAACAAGTCAATATCTATTCATTCATACATGGTAAAATTATAATTTTATACTAAAAAGGTTATTCTTTGTAATTTTATAATTAAAATATAATTTTATTCTTCTAAATCCATCTAACAAGTTAGGAAATACCAGTCAGTCCCAGTGCAAGTAAGGGTTTGTAATTACTGCAGTCACTGTAACACTTGGCTTATAATAAAATCCTGAACTATACATGTAACACAAACTCAAAATGTATTAGCCTATCTAATATATATATATCTATCTCACTTGAAATTAAAAAGCAGAAATTTTTGCACTCAAAAAAAGGAGCAGGATACACATTGCAGTTTTTAGGCCCTAATCCTGTGCCCTGGAGCACCTGTGTTCTGGCAGGGGCAGCGTTAACACCATCCCAGCTGGGACACCAGGACATTGCTGCACCGGTGGCTGCTCAGTGCAGTGAGGACACATATTGTACCCCTGCAACAACACAAAGAGGCACAGAGAACAGTCTGCCTTGGCTGTGCTTCCCATTCCTCTGGTGGGAAGAGGTGACACAGTGAAAAACAGGATTCTGCAAGGAGCAAGGGAGGATGACACTCCAGACTAACATTTGAGCATTTGACTGGAAGACAGAGTCTGACCCTGTTCTGGGCAGCTGTTCCATAAGCACACTTTGAACTGAGAAACAAGAAAGTCTTTAAAAAAAAGTATCCCTGATACGTGGTTTAAAATCCTGCCAAAATAATCCCCAATCCTTTTATATTTCCTAGAGCTAATCCATACCAATCATGAAGACAACAACATCAAGGGAGTAACCTTGGTTGTGGCCAAATGATCTTTCAAGACATAGCAACAATATTCCCACTGCTGCTCATAACCTTGAAGGGTCAAAAATAAATGAAGCAAAAAAAATGCTTCAAGGTATGGCTCTGCACCAACCTTAAACAATGGAGTCAGCAGACACAGCAACTGCAGCATCATCTGCAACAGATGGGGCGTACTGGATGCTGGGACGTTTCCTCATAATGAGCCAAAATAGGGCTGTGAATAATTATAGGGGAACAAGTCACTCTTAGAAGGAGCGTGGCCTGGAAGTTGAACACCAGCAACAAAGAGCTAGATTGCGAGGCTTTGTGCTGAAGAGTGACTGAAACCCCTGCTTGCTCAGTGGAACGTGGTTTGAAAAGCTCTGCCTGAATTGGCCAGAAATTTGCATGATGATAAAAGGTAAAATAAGTTGAGCTGAAGAATAGCAGAAACCTGCTTCCATTTTTATAGGCAGGATGGGAAAGGGAGGCAGGCTGCAGGCAAAATGATGGAAAGCAGCCTGGATGTTGCAAATCGAGGTTGAGACATTTGTCATTAGACCAAAAATTCAGCTGCACTTAAGGTGTTTACTGATATGCAGGTGTTTGGTCACTATCACATTGAGGCTTGGGATGTCAAGCCATGTGCATCCTCCATGTCTGACAGGACAGGACTGTGATCATGACCCTTGTCTACAGAGGATTCAGGGTGCAGAAGCAGCAGGAGAAGTGAACTGGAGATCCTGCTTACAGAACTGGAGGGTGGAGGGTCCTGAGAGTACTTCTGCTTCATAACTCTCTGTATTATTGCCACAAAAAATAACTTCATTGGTGCTTAAACAGCACAAATACAGAGAGCTGTACATGTGGGTGTGAAGAGCCTGAAACAGCTGCTCGAACATCAGCCACTCCTGCTCCACTACTCTCCACATTCAGGACTTGCCTTGCTCTGCTCAGTAGGACATTTCTATTAATAGGCAGAGACATCACGTTCAAGAATTCACTGTACCTTCCACCAAACGAAAAGACCAGAATTTTAATACCTAAGGGACAGCCTCAGCCCTTAAGTACCTCCTTGGTAATGCAGAATGAAAACAAGAATCTGCTGCTGATGTAGACCTGGTTGTCTTTTACATATTCCAGATCCTATGTTCACTAATTAATTAAGTGCTGAACTTTCATTAAAGCTGGTGTTCAATTGTGTTAGGTTAACTAGGAAGAGGTGGTCACTCAGCTCACTCGTGTTCCATAAACTGAACACCAGCAGACTGCAGAACAGATATATGCAAACACAGGGCAAGAATATCCTGGAAGGCGTTAATGGCATTGGGAGAGGCACAGAGGATGTAAAGAGACTAAGAGATTGTCCTAACCTTGGTGTCCTCGAAGAGCTTTCCATCAGAAGGCCTTAAATGAGTTTACAAGTGCAAATAGTAAATCATTACATATCTGAGCAGCGGAAGTAACTAAACTCACTTGCTTCCTTAATTATGATCCAGTAAGAGAAGTACATTTTTATGTATCAAAAAAAGTCTATAATGAGGAGAATCATTATCTGGAAGTGCTCTGGGAAATGGGAGGTGGCAGCCAAGAGCTACATGCATAATTCAAATAGTGAGTTGGGATTACTCACTGGTTCACATCCTCCTGGGCCCAAAACATTCACTCCAACAGTCATCAAAATGGCAATGCAACAATACAAGTTGATGAACTCACAAAGGGAAATCATCTCACAACTGTGAATAGCCCTTTACTAATAATAAAACATAAAGAAATGTAAACCCAGGGCAGTGTTAAATCTAAATTTTCTAGGGAACATAGATGTGGGAGAGAAAGCATCTCCAACAATTCTATTCTCATCGAAGGAAAGTTTCTTGACAAAGGTTGTTTCTAATTTCAGCTGCTACCTTGTTCCCTGTATTTGGCACACTCTGAGCAGATGATGAGGAGCCCTAGGTCAGTACTGAAGAATTCAGCAGTTACAAAAGACCCACATTCTCTGCAAAACCCATTTATTCCTGCTTGCAAACCTGCAACACTTTTGACGGAGTGAAAAATGTCTTT
The DNA here is from genome assembly GCF_003945595.2 of Pipra filicauda. Classification (NCBI taxonomy): domain Eukaryota; kingdom Metazoa; phylum Chordata; class Aves; order Passeriformes; family Pipridae; genus Pipra; species Pipra filicauda. The sequence goes on along the minus strand of NW_024104953.1, from coordinate 3,325,319 downwards.
CCAGTGTAGACGGATGAGCTCTGACCTATGACTATCAAAGATAACATTTCTCTACTCTGACAAAGACAGCAGAGTGGAAAACGTGAAATTAGATTCTGATTTCAGTCACAGGAGTAAAGCCAGAACCACTCCACCAACGTACACTCCTTTGGTCCTTTGAGTACAGAAATAAAACCTGACAACAGAGTAGGATCCAAAATCACAGTCTCAGTCCCTTTAAATGAGCCAATGCTGACTGAAGCCAAAGAGGATCGCCAGTGGTTTGGCAATGGTTACACTGGATTTTCTGACGGAATCTGATGGAAACGTGATGCACCTAGTGGAAAGTCCTCTACTTGTGTATAACATTCATACAGACAGCAAACATGCTGTCTCTGGTAATGTTACAGTTAATGGCTTTAAATTGGAAGAGAGTAGGTTTAGATTAGACATTAAGAAGAAATTCTTTACTATGAGGGTGGAAATGCACTGGAAGAGGTTGCCCAGAAAAGTTCACCCAGAAAAGGACACCCCATCCCTGGAAGAGTTCAAGGTCAGGTATCCATCCTGGGGCTTGGAGAAATCTGATGCAATGGAAGGTGTCCTTGCCCTTGGCAGGGGGATTGGAACAGGATGATATTTACCAGTCCCTTCCAAGTGAAGCAATTTAATGATTCTATGCTTTGTGAGGCATTTGGGTTCTCAAAATTACTTAGAATAAGAAAGAACACTAGAAAGCTGTAAAAGAACACACGGAAAACCAAGTGCACTCTTAGTGAAAGAACAAAACCAATATTTAAAGCAATTGACAATGAGCAGTTAGTAAAAAAAAAAAGCACTGAAGAGAAATCCAAATTAAAGCTTTCAGTGAAACGTGAGCTGCCTCTCAGCTGGATTGGAAGGCTATAAAGAAGAGGAATCAACTTCCAAAGTATTTCACCAGGTTCTTTCTCAGAAAAGATAATTATACTCCTGCAAATACAGAAGGCACCTATTAAAAAAAATGAATGTGAACTGTGGTGTTTCAAGAGACATTTCATAGTCCAGAAAATCAACAGGCAAGGCCACCTTCATCTGAGATCAGAAAAATATTTACAGGCAAGGAAAAGGAAAAAAAAAAGGAAGCATATTATATTATCAAAACCCTGATTCAACTAACATTTCATTTTACGAGCATGGAGTTTAATTACATGCTAGGCTAAAGAAGGTTTAGAATAGGTTACTATACTAACTTAATGAAGAAAACAAGCCTGGTTCAATGATGAGATGGAAATCTGGAAGGTTGGCTAACTGTTGTATCATGAATAACTAAATTCTTCCATGCCCTTTAGCTGCATTTGCCAGCAATAAAAATAATCTCATTCCATATTTTAAGCATGACATCCTGGAGAGCTTGATCTATCCCTCACAAGAAGTTAGATTCCACTAACTGCATCATGTATGCAACATTAGGCAAAATGCAGAAGGAAAAAAAAAAGTAGACTTAGGGTAGTTCACAACTCCTTTAGCTTCAGATGCTTCCAAGCAGAAATGATGCAAATAATTAAAAAAAAGACTCATGTCAATATACAGGATCGTGTTTTTTAAGCCATGTCTTTTACTCATTCCATGACTTGAGGCATATGTTGACATGTTCCTGTAAAATCCACTTAAAAATCCATGCTCTGCACCCAAAACCTGCCAGAGGTTAGGGAAAATAATCTTCAGAAAATAGATAATAATTTAAAATAATAGGCTCCCTCTGTAGAACTCTTTATAAAAGAAAACAGGCTGAAAAATTAATTTCTGAGATTTCCTTTAAAAAGTAGGAAAATTAGGGTCTTTCATTACTTCAGCCTTTGCTCCTTCACAGCCTTTCTGCACTGTTAGTCTTCGCTGCCTCGGGGAACGGTAACCATGATTATACAGTGCAAAATAAGTAGCATTAGCCCCAAGGTCAGATGGAACACCTAAAAATTTCGGACTCCTCTCAGGGTTATGAAAATGTACACTCACTTTCCCACTCCTCCCTTAATAAAATAAGTAAGTTGTGCCTGAGGCCTCTCGAGTTCCAAGCAGCTTAACTAAGGAGCCTCAGCGCGAGTGCGATTTCCCATCGGCTTCTCCTGGATGGCCATTTTGAGTTCCCCTGTACATATCAAACATGCCCTGAAAATGTACATGTGCTGTTTTTCCTTCCAATAAACCTGCCTTTAAGCTAACACTGCAACAGTGCAGGTGCTGATTTGTGAGCCCACATCACATTTTTCAGGAAAAACTGACCTTTTGTATTTCTCCAAATCTCTCCAATATCCTCCAATAAGAAAAAAAACCAAAACAAAACCCAACAGAACCGAAACAAAAACAACAGCAAAAACCAAAAGCCCCAAACAAGTAAACAAACACCGAATCCCAACCAAATCCTTCAGAATTACAGAATATGTTGACTTGGAAGGGACCAAGGGACCCACAAAGATCATCAAGTCCAACTCCTGACCCTACACAGCAACTAGCAGTGTAAATCTATGGAATTATGAATGCTGGCTGCCCTTCTAAAAATTAAATAAGGAGAAGTAAAAAAAGACTAAATGATATGTTTGACTGCACAGGTTGATAAAAGATTAATATTATCAAGAAACAATTGGAGTTGCCCAAAGTACTACTAATTTGGTCTAAATGCTGTGCGTGTATTGATCTATATAAGTGGTTTGGCAAGCACTCGTTGCTATAATAAAAAAACCCAAGTGTTACTGTCTCCTCCCACAACTTAATATCACACTGCAGGGAGCATCTGCACATTGAAAGCCCAAATCTTAATCTGTTTTGCTGCCAGAAAAGACAGTTTTAGCAGAAAAGATGTTTATGATGCTATCTCATCCATACCTGGTCCAAAACTAGGGATGCATGGTGCAAGGAGGACAACAGGTATTTGCAAGTCCCATTTTAGGTTTGACATATCCACAGGCACCTAATAACATTGCTCAGCTTCTTTGAATATTCAGCATTATCATCCTAAGCACCAAAATGAATATATAAGGACAGTCCACAGCATCCACCTAACACTGTATATGGCACATGTATCATTTTACAGAGCCACTATTTTTACTCTAAATTAAGCATTGGTTTCAGTGATGCTTCTCTTTGCCCTAGGAGGAAAACTTCCAGCATTTTAGGAGATTATCAAAATAAGTAAAAATGAAATATCTGACAGCCAATTACTACAAACACCTTTTGCAATAAAACTAAAAATGCCCTTTAGGTAAAGAAGAAAACATACCTTACTACATTAATTCTTACAGCTTATTGCTCAAATCAATGTAGAAAAAGTGTAAATTTTGGCTAATACTGATAAAATGAGGAAAGGACAGCTGGTTTTGGCAAACCTGAGAAAGCAAGCGAGGCTCGCCTATCCTAAAAGCTTCGAACAGAATGCCATGGCACACACGCAAAGTGAGCCTTGACAAGGCAAGACTGGAAAACAATCAGCAGCTTGTCTCAGCCTTTCTAGGCTGGATGAATTCAAACAGAAAACAGCACAATAAGATTCTACCCCTGTATATATTTTTCACTTCAAGGTCCTACCAAACTCTCTCTAACAAACTGTGAATTGTAGGTTATGGCTCTCTCCGTGGAACAAGGCTCCCAGGTAAAAGCCGAGCTTGCCTTTTACTACATTCAATTCAAAGTTCTGTAATGAAACTATAATAGAATCAGGCCAAAAGCTCAGTCCATTTAATCATCTTTAAGTCACACTTGCTGGAACCAAATCCAGATAAATCACAGAATATCCCCCAGCTCAGTGGTTTGGCCACACTGTGCTCCTAAAGTACAAGAAAAAGATGAGTAAAATAACATTTAGACTAGGAGCATGTGCAGCATGCTCCCTGAAGGCTTTGGATTTGTGCAGGCACCCTGATATTTTACCAACCCATGCCAGGCTCATCCCATGACACTCCTTCCTCTCCTGACCCCCGTGGTGCCAAGCTTTCCCATCTGGCTCATGTAGCTAAAATGGTGCTACAGTTTGAGGATAATTTAATATAAACTAAAATAAAAGCATTTTATTTAGAATATCCAAAATAAGCAGCACAGTTATAGAAGTTTATAAAACTTCACAGAGGTGAAGAAATAAAAGGAAAGCAACGCTTTAATAATACTGTCTCCTTTATACATTTCTCTGCTCACTGCACAGTTCCACTCTCTGTGCATAGTTTATGCCTGAGGTTGTATCTGCTAGACAGTGCCTACACCTGAGTTTTGTCAGAAAATGTCCCTGTAAGGTATAGTTACCCCATGGAGAGCTTCCAATAAAAGAAAACCCTTGGAAGCAGCTCACCCTCATGTGGCTCCATCTTCCCTGCAAACTTTTATTGCAAATCTCTCCTTTGAAGTTTCCCAAGCGCTCAGACAGATCTGATCTTTCATTCCAAAATGCACTCTAATCTCTCCTTAACCAGAAGGTGGTCTTACTACTTTTTCTAATAAAATAATCACTGCTTTCCTCTCTTAGAGATGCAAATGTCTCTGTAAGATACAATGCCATCTCTGAGTGGTTACTGAGCAACTCTCTTCACAATGGAAGGAAACCTCTCCCTGCTCCCCTGACTTACTGCAGTGCACTTGTATTAACCATTACAACCACATCAGATATAAACATCTAACAAGTACATAAGCACATGTAACTCCTGACTTGACTCTGGACAAACATGATTTCTCTGGGGTTACACAGGGCTCTATGTGACTCCTTTTTTTGTTTTTTTTAATACTTCATTATATCCCTATTTACATATTTAGAATCATGCTGGTGTTATGCCCACGTGGTCAGAAATGTGACCTCCCACGTTCCATCTCATATTCCCCATCACCTTTCTCAAATTTTGGGAACACCACTAAAATATATCCCACCTGTCTCGGGAGCTATCCACTTGATCCTTCTGAATAAAGCACACTTCTGAAGTAAACACCCTGCAAACTCATCACATCTTTCAGACACTTCTCCAAGCATTTCCAAGGACTGAACAGAAGAATTTTCAGTGTAGATACCTTGTGGGTATGGATGTTTAACTACCTGTGTGGGCAATGCTGATCTGATGGGCAGTAAGGGGTATAAAACATGATACTTGCTCCATTCTTCTTCCCTTGGATCATAACAGTCCTTTCCCTGCAGCTTAGGAAACAGGACTCAATGCTCATTCAATATCCAGGAAAACATTACTGCAGTTGAATAGGCAGAAGGTAATTGGAGCCATTCTGAACTCAGATCAGGAAAAGTGAGAAGAGGTACTCAATGCACAGATCCCTTTCTATTGTCCTCGTGTGTAAGCACAGGCTCTGCCGTGCTGTTAACGGATTCCTGCACGTCATATAGACTCCCCCCAAGGTGAGTGAAGGAATGACTCATTCTTGCAGCAAATCTTTTTGATAGCCTGGGAGTTTTAATGCAGCCACACAGTTCTTGTGCGTGTCCTGTCCTTTGGTAAGACCAGAACATCCATTTGGCAGCCCACACTACACAGTACACCAAGATGATCCACCCCTTGCCTGCAAGAATGCACCTATACAAACGTTTGGTAACCCGCTCTTGACATTGTCCTCCCTATGCTACATCTCCATGTAGGAAATTCCCTGTTTGCTCTTCTTGCTGCCTTAAACGCACACCAAGCCTGCTAAAGTAAGAGGGAGAGAGATAATTAGGTTGAATTATAGAAGTATACGATCATGTACTATATTTTTCCACATACTTTATCCTTTAACTAGTACACAGAACACTAATGTTCACAAAACAAGAACAGGTTTAATATTCTGTACTTCTGAATAAGATAAAGAATCAAAGAGGTAAAGTACTCTTTCCCCACACCCCCATCTTGCTACCTGCATGCTATTAAAAATATTCTTTATCAATGCTAACTTCTCCCTAGTATCCAAGTACAGTGTTTCTCCAGTCTTTAGGGACATTCATGGATTTAAGGCAGCAGGATAAACAAGCAATATTGCAATACAGACAGGGAACTGGGGACAGCAAGAAGAGCGAGCTAAAGAAATGTCCCCTATTTTTGAGCATCCTATTTGAGGTAAGTTGGATTCACACTAGTGCTGACTCTAGTTGTTCAGCTGTTAAAGCCAGACCTTAATATTTCTCCTTGGACATGTCGAAGAGTTCTGTTAAAGTCATGCAGGATGACTCATTCACAGGCCCAGACAGGCACCAGTTCTCAAGGCAGCTTTCTTGGCCACCATACGATCCTTCCTCTCTTTTACAAGCATCCATAATTTTTTTTCATCTTCTTGATTCTGCCACATATGGTGTGACACAACATCCTTATGAAGCTCCTTGAAACAACAGCATCTTTTTCTACTTAGCTGTGATTTGTCCAAAGCACATGCCATCTGTGCATCCTGGAGAGAAAAAAAAAAACCCTGCAGCTAAGTGAATGCCTGGCAAAATTTTAAGCAATGGAAAGCAGGTCATAAAATGGGACAGAATGGGCTACATTGACTACAGATCTTGAAACCAGCCCTCCCTAAATTACCCATGCTAGGACATTATATGTTAATTTTGCTGTTGCATATTGACGTGGTGCACAAATCTAAATCACACATCACTACTGGTTTTTGCTCTATTTGAGATTTGGGGAGGCATATGAACAAAGCCCAATGCCTTTCCCAACACCCAAAACATCCACCCCAGATCTCGAAGATCTGAGTCTTCTTCCTTAACGGGTACAGAGAGATTTCCATGTAAAAGTATAAGTAATTTGACTCACTGAGGTTAGAGAAGGGGGGAAAAAAAGAATCCCCCTAACACTGAAAGTTAGAGACAGGTTGCCAGGATGCAAATAGACCCTGGTGAACATTAATGCCATCTCAAGGTTTTTATTTACTCTGCCTTTTAAAAAATTAAACTAGTTAAAAAATAAATGACAAAAGCCTGGTAAAGAAGCACAATTCATCCACTTTTATGACATGGAGCTTAATGCTCTGCCAACCTCCAGGTGTGACCATCTCCCCCCCTGACCACTCAATCCTTCACATCCCCTGTGAGGCTGCAACAGCACATTAATTGCTGCCAACAACGATAATGCCTTCTGTGTTTGAAATGGATACCTGGCTGTTCAGCTCATCTCACAGTGGCCAACAGTTGTCAAATGATCATGATTCCTGGCTACTACAGAAAAAGCCTCTAAGGACAACATTGAAAAAAAAGAGGCCCAAGACAGTGACGTGGAGAGAAAGAGAATAACGTAAGTGACATCTTCTTGTCACCATGTTCTGCCTCTTTTCTCCTTTTCTCTATTAAATATGTAGCATCACCAAAAACTTAATCACTCTAACCATTTTGCTCTGCTACTGCCTGGGGCTCACAAGAACACAGCTGCTTGTGCTGCCACCTCAGCTGAAAGCAGAGGTCTTAGAAGGAGGAGCCTCTAGACCTTCCTAGTCTCTACCTGTTTTCCTGATGCCAGACCTGAAAGTGAAACAGGAAGGGATGGGAGAACATAAAAAATTAACTATAAGACCTGTGAGGATTTTAGGAATTAGAGAACTATGGTCCTCTCGTGTTTTTTTTTTTCTTGATTATTATGGAAGCTTTTTTTTTGGGGATGAGTCCCTAAGAACCAAGGAACACAGTGGAGCATATGTCTGAAAGGTGAAGAGTACTGTATTTTTTACTACCAGACTGCAGAAATTCAGTCCTTTTCCAACTTTTCTTATTTTAAATGGAAATGGTTTAAACACAATGACTTTTCAAATTTTTACGTTATCAAAAACCCTGCATATAAGCAAAGTTCACCCTCATTAATGCTGCTTAAGTGTACATATGTCCTTGACATTTTGCCACGTCCGTGCAATAACATTTATTTTTATTAAAGTCTCGATTCCATTTTTCAAATACTTGAGCCAGTTCTGTTCAGATTCACAGAAAAACCCTTTTCAGCATTATCATGCAAGATGATTCACTTACAGCACTGTCTTCAGCTAAAATTATTCAATTCTGCCCAAACAAAACAAGTAAATAAAATCCCTCTAGAACACCACCGAAGCTATTAGCTGACATAATAGAAATGTTTTAATGAGGATATCTCCATTTTTCTTCTGAAAGAGTTGATTATAGAATCCCACATACAGTTACTGGAGCATTTAGCAGATTTACAAGTTGTCCTCAGAAGCCTCTTTTATCATTGTTTCAGTTTTCACCTATAGGCAATCTCCCTTGGGAATTCTGAGAGGAAATTTGCATTTGTTAAGTCTTCTGCTCAGAAACCTTTATTAAGGAGGTTACAGGTTAACTGACAGGTTAAGTAGAGCTGCTGACAACTGGAAAACATTGAATTGTTCATAAAAAGAACTGTAAAAATACTATGCGTAAATAAAGGTTTTATCACAACAGACTACAGAGCAATCTACTCTTTGTTCCTGTGATCTGTAGCTCTGTTAATCAAGGATTGTAGTACCATCCACCAGCCTTTTACCAGCTATATCAGCAGTGCAACACCCTCAACAGCTCCTGAAGTGGGTTAGAGCTTTATTCTGTGGGATAGTATAGAGTGATGCGCACAAGCAGCTGCTGCAGGAGCAGAAGGATGTTTAAAATAAAAATACCGCTTCATATGCAGACAGTGAAATGGCACTGGGGAAAAGAAGACAGATTCATTCATATCCGCTCTTCTGGGATAAGACACATCCTTTTCATCATTTCTAATTTTTTCACATTTTCTACAGCCTGTAACAATAGATGACCTGCAGGCACTTTCTGCCAACGCCTATCACAGTTAGCCTGTGTGTGACAGCCTAGAAGGAGAACAACTCAAATGTGCTAACACTTCTTAAATGCATTATTTCAAACGGTTACTGCTTTGGGGCTGTATTGTAATACACTTACTGAATATCTTTATGGCTACGATTTAAAGTGATAGCAAAGGACAGAGCAACTGGTGGAGCAAATACTCTCTTTCAGTGTCACTCACCGAGCTGGGAGCATCTGGAATAAATGTATGCACAAGGAGGTTTGGGGGACCTAGTTCAACCACAAGTTTTGGCTGATTTAAATGAATTTATTCAAATCTCCTTTATAATACCAAGAAACAATGTAAAAAAAAAAACCAGAAAAACAACAACAAAAAAAAAAGCTGTTCTTTCTTTCAGCAGTGATCAAACCAGACCACTAGAACACTGCACAAACTTCCCTTCCCACATCCAGCCCAGGATATACACATGGCAGTGCACCCTCTTCCTAGCTAACTTCCCTCTAAATAGTTGATTGAGATTCTGCTCTAGTCCAGTACAATGCTCATTTTTAAACTCCACAGAATGATAAAGTATATTATCTTATCTGTATAATCACTTCATATTTCTTCTGCTCTAGGAAGAAAAATTCTATTTTGTTGGGTTTGGTTTTTTTCTGGGGGAGGGAAGTCTGTGCTTGTTTTTTACGGGAGGGGGTGAGGGAATGATGAAAAATATTTTGATTTATCAGTTCGGTATTATTTTACTGTCAGAGGCATTAATACTGTCAAGATTCAGCAGTTGTGTTTCATAAAACTGGTTGAAATACCATATACATAAAAAAAAAGAGAATATGGAATATGACCATTCAGAACATTCAGAAATGTCAGTGTATACTTGCCATTGGTCCCTCTCAAAATTTCAACCCTGTACCAGTACCCTGTATAGATGGAACAGCAAGGAAATCTGACATACCCATTTTAGTAACTGAGGAGATCCTGGCAATGCACTTATTTATAAATATTACCTAAAGAAAACTAAATAGAACAGTTTTATTTCTGTTAAAAAACTGAGATCAGGTCCTGAAGCCTCACATTTGGCTTCTGTGCATTTATGATGTTTAATTATTTTGCTGCAGCAACAGCTCTTCTTGGTGTTAACTCTTTGTGTCTGTATACCAAGGTAACTACGTAAATATTTGAGTTCTACACATATCTCTCTAAATCCAACCAGTTGCCAGTACTTCCTAGAGAAACCAAACCCCCAAAACCCTAGACTGTTTTAGTTTAGCTGCTTAGATATGGAATTAAAAGTGTAGGTGTTCCTGTTTGAAAACTGAGACAAAGAGCAACTTGGACTCTAACACTCTTCTTTTCCGAGTTCAGACTCCTTTTGCCACATAACAATCAAGCCATGAACCCCCTTCCACAAAGTGATTAAGCTCTGTCTTAAAGCTAATTAAGCTGTTTGTCCCCTGCTGGACAGGTGGATCACAATTTCCCCACTCTGATAGCTGAACACCTTCTCACCAGCCTCAGGTCATTTGTAGCCAGTTTATCTCCATTTGCTCCTCTGCCAGCGTTACCCTCCAGCTTCAGCAGCTGCTCTTGCTGTTTCCTGCCTGATGTATTTACAGAGAGCAATGATATCCCCTCTCTCAGCTTACTTTTGTCAGGTTTAACAAGCCAAATTTTTGTATTCCCCTCTCAATAAGTCAGCTCTCCCTGTTGTTTTCCAGTTCCAGTCTGTGTTCATTCTTTGAACCTGGTTGCCCAGAGCAGTGATGGACACCCCATGCCTGAAAGTGCTCAAGGCCAGGTTGGATGGGGCTCTGAGCAACCTGGTCTAATGGAAGGTGTCCCTGCCCATGGCAGGGGGGTTGGAACAAGATGATCTTTAAGGCTCCTCCCAACTCAAACCATTTTATGACTATGTGATTCTTAAACACAAGCAATCACAATCACATGCTGATTTCAAGACCAGGTTTCTCCAGTGCTTTTCACATCATGACTGTGTCCTTATCTTACTGGAATGTTTTATACCATCCCTCCTAAGAATGCATTTGCCTTGGCCCTGGCTTCATCACATTGCTCATTCTCAGCCATTATGTGATTTAAGAATCCTGAGTCTTTTTCCTCTGTCATTTCCAATTGATGAACCTACCTCATATAGCAGAAAATTTTATTAACCACAATGTCTATTATCTTACAACTGCCCTGCAAATTTAATCATGTTTCTGTTAGTCAGTCTTCAATGTTATCTGTTATTGTTAGGGACAGCAAAAGCCCCACAACTTCCATCAACAAATACCTTCGGTTTCATCTAACTCTCACACAGAAGCCTTCACTGGAAATAACATAGAAAATCAAAACCATGGCCAAAGTTTGAGAACCATGGCCCTTCTCTAGCTCACTACTTGTTGTAGGCATCTCATTACTACAACTTTGGCTGGTCATCATACAATTTTCTACAGATCTCCACTTTCTTCAGTTAATGAAAACGTCCTACTTAATATTGCATCATATGCTTTATCAAAATTCAGGTAAGATCTGATGTTTTCCTTTCAAATAGGATATAAAGCCCCCTATCAAAGATGTTCAGTAATACCTAAAACAATACCTTTGCCAAAGTCATGATTTTATTTTATCCCAGTTTCCCATTAACCCCTCTGCCTATAATTACTCTTAATTTTCTTTTTTACTCAAATGTTGTTCAGAACAGATGTTTATAGTGGGCCAGATAACTTTCCCTTCCTCTGCTGATTGGGCATCTCTGATTTGAAGGATTTATCACCAACCCTTGCTCTTAGAGAAACCATTTCATATTACCAGGTCTTTCTGAATTCTGGAAAGGAGATAATGTTGATTCCCATGACTTCAAGGCATTTGTGTAAGGCCTTTAGAGCCTGGCTTCCACCTTCATTATGGTAATATTAATTTCCATATTTCCTGTGAGGCAGCCTGTCTCTGCCCAACCTTCTCAGTCAATGTCTTTATTTGACCAGTATCTGTGCTAGCTTTAACTCTGCAGAGAAGTGTATTTCCATCATGTATCCAATATTAATGAGTGCCATGATGCTGTGCACCTGCATGCTGAGGATGTGTTAGTTTGAAAGTGATGGGGACATCGGTGGAGTTTCTCACAGAAATGACTTGGTCTGAGTAGGGATGGCATAAGGCTTTTAAGATTTACTCTGAGAAGCAGACCAACTGAAGAGCATCTGTAGGATTAACCTGGTAGGAAAACAAAATTAGTCTCTGGGAAAAAAAAAAAAAAAGCAGAAGTGTAATTGCCTCCACACCTCTGAGACAAGCATGAGCAGAAATGGGGATCTTTCTTCCAGGTTGTTTGAAGGAAGGGTCAGGATAAGAGACACTTACCTAAATGAAAGCCTGTACCTCTCAGAGATAGGAAATAGCACAGGGCACCTGTCAGACTGCATCACGTAGGGAAAAAATGCTGCCAATGCCTTCCTGTGGTCACTCGTTTTTCTCCCAGGAGAGAGCAGAACAGAGAGTGTGACAGCAGCCAGGGAGAGGCAGTGTCTTGCTGGGTCACAACTATGAAACTAATCTATACTTAAGCTGAGAATGTGAAACTAATCTATAGCAGGAGGAGAGCTGCCGACTCGGGCAGCTAAAACTGATGGTTTAGGATTCAGCTTCCGAACGTGTGAACTAAGCCAGGATGAGCAGCACTTTTAGAGCGAAAGGTGTGATCAGTCATTGCTGGGAAAGGGAGGCTGGGATGAGGAACAGGAAACACCAACCTGTTATGGCAAAGAAAAAGTTGTTTAAGATGTAGGAGGGCTCAGAGCTCCTGCTACCCGAGGAGGAGTGCAAAGCTTGGTGATGGCAGCGAGGACAGAGAGTGAGAAGAAAAAGAGTGAAGGAACAAAGGCAGAAAGTAGGGAAGTTGCTTCTGCTAAATAAGGCATTATAACCACAGTGGTGGGAGATGGAGCCTATCTGGAGCAAAACAAATTCTCAAAGAGGTTTTATTATTCTGGCCTTGGTCACTTGTCCCTGTCCCAGGGACAGTCATGTCCATACCACTGGAAATCCCTGGTAATCAAAAACACATAAAAAGATGACTGCATCTATATTCCAACCTACTCTCCCAGCACACAGCAAACAGTGATGCCATGGTCCAGCACAAATCTCTTTAGATGTGTTTAGATTGGATATTAGGAAAAATTTCTTCACTGAAAGGGTGGTCAGGCATTGGAACAGGCTGCTCAGGGAAACAGTGGTATCAGGATCCCTGGAAGTGTTCAAAATATGTATAAATGTGGTGCTTAGGGACAAAGGTCTAGTGATGGGCTTGGCAGTGCTGGGTTAATGGTTGAACTTGATGATCTTAGAGGTTTTTTCCAACCTCTGAGATTCTATGATTTCTTTCCAAAGCATTACTGGCCAGAAGAGAAAATTGCCTTGAAACTCTCTCTCTCCCACTTCAAATCCATACTCAAGACTCATCTCCATTTTGAAGGCAGAAAAAGAAAATAAACCGAAAATCAACCCAGATAACCAATTATGGCTAAGTAATACCCAGGGATAGCTGATTAAAAAATAAGCTTTTTGCAAACAACCAAGCTACAAATAACCAGTGTAACAGTGCAATTTTAATTTGCACTATTTGCTATTTTCCCTTTCTGTTCCTTTCATTTGTCACATCTGCACTTCAAATTAGGCTGTTACTTTTTTAGAATGAGACTTCTAGCTGTATGGCACAATGATCTAAATGGTGAACATTCTGAAATAATACATAACAATACGTGCTCAGGGTATTAAACAGGTACTTGCTTAACATAAAGTTGTCAGGAAAAGATTCTGCAATATCTCTTACTACACCGTGTCTTGATATTTCTTCTAATCCCCTCAACATCGCCCTAGGTATATATTGTTACAAAGGGAAAAGCACCTCAAAGCCCCTGTATATGCCAGTTTAATGATAACTGCTGCTAAATAATTTACTGCAAACAACAAAGGCTAAAGAGTTATCTGAAGATGCCACAGGAGCATTCTCTGCACCTTTACCACCTTAATTTCAGTGCCAAAAGATCTTGTTTGATTTTTATCCAAAAGCCAAAGGCAAACCCCTGTCACTGACAAAGAGATGCAAAAAACCTGCTGATTTCAGAAAACAAAGCAACCACGTTGATGACAGCACTTAGCTTTGGTCTACTGGTGGCAGACATGTCACTTTTATACATCTTCACGTAGAATACACTAATAAAACATGATAAAAGTCTGCTCTATTTATGGTGGCATGCAGCTGATGATAACCCGTAGTGGAAAGTTCATTTTTAAAAGTCAGCATTTTAATTCTGCCAGCAATTCCAAATCTCCATTTTAAGAAGTGCATTTTCAGAAAAATATGTTTGATTAGTAAAACTGCGTGCTCCTTGTTGTCATTTGGGCTGATGTTCTAAAATATATTGTTATTTGCAGCCAAATTAAAACTTCCTGAACATTATCAAGTATATTATAATTTATTTTTGAAAGCATTAGTTTGTGAAGGAGCAGCGTACACTGAAATAGCACCATTGAAAGGAAGTTTGTGTTTGAATACAGTTTAGTGTATCCTGCCTGACACAATATATAAGCACCAAAACATTCCAAACTTCTTCAAAGAAAATGACCAGAAGTTGGAACTTACACCATTTTCTCCAGTGAATGAAACAGGCCTGATAACCTGACGAGAAAAGCTCTTCCTATGTAGTTTGAAGCTCTAGCTGGATCCCAGAAATAAAGAAATTCAAAATATGCAGGATAATGACATACTTTGATGGTGAGAGTGACTGCATGCTTTCCTGTTTCCCTGATGTTCCTTTTTATTTCAGGGATTAAATTTAAAGGCTATTCTTATTCCATGTGAATCACACCTCTCACATTTGCCTATCCATGGGAGGGGGAAAAAAAAAATCTAGTAGTTTAGGGACCACTATCTGGCAGAATTCTCTAGGTGGCAGAATTCTGGCAAGCAAAAGTGGATCATGCACATACATCTTACATAAAAGAGCCCACATGCCTCCTCACTCTAAAATAACAGCTCTGCTATACTAAGCAGAGCGAGCGTTCATTGTCTTTTCAGCAAAGCCATGACTGCAGGAACAAGCTGAGCATGGGGTGCTTTAATTGATTTATAGGGCCTAAGCGTTTTTTTTTTGGTCACATCAATAGAGAAAATGTTCTTCTAATGCATCTAGGCAAAATGCTTTAAACAAATAAATAGGCTGCCAAAGCCTTTAGATCACATCAAATATCAACTCCGACCTGAAAACAGCAAAGGAACAAACTGTTGATTTCGTAAAGGCGAGAAGGTATTTGTGATCATTACAAATACAGCACTTAACATTCTTCATTCCCTTTTGTGTTGTTTGTTCTCTTCCCAGATCTAATCCAATTTCCCAGAAAAGTTGTGCTTTTCCTGCTTCATTCATGTCCACACTCCAGCATTCAGAAGGCAGGAACATATACTACACAGCATATGCTGATACTTGCAAATACCAGCACTGAAAGCAGGGTACTACAGTGCACGCTGCTGAAAGAGGCTGCAATGAATCACTCCAGCATGCTGATTAGCATTTTTACTACTTAAAATTTTCAACTTTCATTTTTTTACTGCATCTTAATGCACTGCTCTTTCCCTCTTCGGCTGCCTGCAACTCACTGTAACTAAAGAATTCTTTTTCTGCCTTATCTTTGACTGTAAAGTAGTTTACGATGTTCTGCGTGGTGAACAGCATATATAAAAATAAATTGTATGCTAAATATGCTCAGAAGGTAATATGATAGAAAACAAGAAACGGGAAGATTTAAACCTTCCTTGCTGCCCAAAGGACAAACAGCCTAGCAGAGATGAGGGATATCACCTTTGCTTCAATATTCCACTTCTCCTCTAGAATAAATATTTATATGATATATATAGATATTATGTATTATGACAATAAATAATGCTTCATGCCACTCCGGAATACAAAAAAAGATAAAAGACTGGACAGGCAGCTGAATACTGATACTATTTCCTTTGATTTCAGCTCTTACTGCCATCCAACATCCAAAGGAACGATGCAAGCCTGAGATTATATTGTGCAATGTGTTCCATCACATGTTCAGGGGGGTTAGTAAGGGATTCAGGCACATGTTACAAGTTTTGCACATGCAAAACTTTGCTGAGTGGAAGACACAACTGCAGAGCAAGGCCACTGAAAACACTGACTTTCCAAAAATTATTCCCTGAGCTTGATGACTGCTCACTGAAGCAAAGTGCTCCCCCAACGCTGCTCCATCCTCTCCCAAAACCAAACAACTGAAGGAAAACTCTCCATCCCTAAGAAACAATTTTCTAGTGTGTTTGTGTATCTGTACACACACTATTTAGCAAACTAATTAAAGTAACAAAAAAGAACATTAACTTTGAACCAGGTCTTCTGAACTTAAAATAGCTATTACACTGTGCTACACACTTCACTACTCAAGATCACTGAGGAGGAAACATATAACCGTAAATAACATCCTACATTTAATAGGGAAACTGTAAGAGAGCAGTATATCAAAACCTGCTATTTGCTTGACATAACTCGCACGATAAGCTCATTTCTGTTGCAAGTAAATCACCTCAGTATAAACAAGGACCTCAGAAAAACAAGCAGGAATTCATAGTCTAACTCAGGAGAATCATAAATCTGAATGTTTCTGTATGAAAAAAATGACACCAATCCTCCGCTTGCATCAAATTTTCAGCATCCCAGGAATTCATCTTGTTCTCATGCATCATGTCATTACAGTGCTACTCAGAGATGCCAGGACTGAAGACTCCCCAAACACTCCAAACTGGACAGATGGGTAAAGCTTTTATCATGTTCCCAGAATGGCTGTTTTCAGGACATGCCTGAAAGAAAACACACACTTATATGACCCTTTTAAATTCTCCTTCTCCAAGTCCTTATGCTTGGCTGAACGAGACAGAGTTCAGCAGCAGGTCGCAGGGAGGGACGAAAGCGAGCGCTCTGTTTATGGCTCCCGAGAAGGAAAGATCAGGGCAGTGGATCCCAGGTAAACCACCTTTCTTCAGATCCTTGTTCTCCATCTGAACACTCTGCAGAGCTGGAAATATCACACTTGTACACCCAAATTAATTTGCAGAATTGCTTCAGGTGAAGAATCCAAGATAAGCACAGGCCATAAACCTGAAATGTCATCGGTTCTCATCAGCATCTCACTGGACCTTGCGATGCTCACAGTAATTTATTTTTAGCTAACTAAGAGCAAACCTTCCTGGTTATAATACCATCTTCATGCCACCATCCAGTAGGCTACTTCACTGCAATGACTTTTAGATTAAATTGTATCGATAAGACATGGAATTGTTAATAGGATCACAAAATGAATTTATATTCTGAATAGCTGAAACCACAGAAGCAGAAAACTCCAAGTCTGCATTATATAATTCCACTTATCTTTCTACAGTTGGAACTGTTATTTAGAGCAATCCAACCCAAATTCTTACAGCCAAAGTAGGAAATCAGTAATGATGGAAAACACACTCTGCAAATACTCATTTCACAATACATTTCTGAACATCTATTTTGTGTTCATTACCCACAAAAATCCAAGGCACATGAAGTTTACTCACTGTGCTACTTACCAACAGCACATTTTGATCTTACTTACAAAAACCATTCAGAAGAATATTATCTATAGTACATTCACGTGCTGACTCTGATTCATGCTGAGATGGTTGTTCATTCAACCCTCTAACATCAACATCGCCACGTGACTTATAATCCTAATTAGCACTTCACAAATTATGAATGGCAAACATTCCCAGTAAACTGTTCCCATGTACTCTGAAGACTGAGAAATAAACACAGGAGAAGTTTTTTTTTTGTGACTTTTCATATTTAAGAAATTGCTTATCAGGGGAAAAAAGGATTCTCTGCCATTCTCAGCGGAGCAATAGTTCTAGCTATATTAACAAGTACAAAACATACAGAAAAAGCAATGAGAGGAAGAGAGTTCTGTTTATGTTTAGGTTTGTGACTGTACCTCACTTTGCACTTCCCATCAATATGTCCTGTTGGGCATCAAAGAAAGGCATGACAGAGGATTAAGGCTTGGAGTCGAAGGTTTTGCCATGTCTAAGGAAGTAGGAAACTAGAGACGAGCATCTCCTTCCCAAGCAGAACAACTCCATATGTAACCACCATTCCCCAGGCTAGTGGACTGATGGGATTAGCATTTCTTTTTTCCTTAAATTATATCAGCACTTGCTCTCTCCTCTTGCCATCAGTAGTCCTGAAGCAAAACTTCAAAGAATGAAACCTGAACACCAAGAAATTTGTGTGAGGACTGTTCTCCCAATACTGAGTCAGCTGATACCTAACTAAAGGTCTGGTTCAGGGCTGAAGCATGAGCAGCTTCAGCAAGGCATTCGATCATTTCATAAAAAATTAAACAAACAAACCCCCAACATACTGAGTAAACCAGAATAGAAGTCTATTTACTCGTGTAAGTGCAAAAGCTCTTGTACAGCTCCTGTTGAGGTTGGAGGACCTATTAGTGTGAAGAGCTGCCTGTAAAAATAAACATTCATAGTCAGATGCTCTTGCCACTACTTGGTATTCCCTGAGTAAAATCCCCTACAAATTGAATAAGGGATAGCAGGAGACCCTCAGTCCCACTGTGTGAAGTGTATATTTCCTGGTGCTTCTCTAAGCTCACATCCAGCTTCCCTATGTCAAAATTCTGTGGTTGCTCTGGTACATACACAAGTAAATACTTAATATTCAGTTTACATCAAAGAAGCTTCATTAGTGGCACCGATCAGCAACAAATGAATTTCATGCTGCCAACACAATCCAAACATATATCAACCTCTGAGTTTTCCAGGCAGGATCAGGTCATGACAAAAGACTCAAGGACAATCCTAAATCTAATATGAAACATCCAGTACTTTCATAAAAGTTAATTACCTTGTGATTCCAGTCCAACAAAAATAAATCTGAGAAAGTACCAAAAATAATGACTACAAGAATCTGGCAGAAAAGATCAGGGAGGCGGGGGATAACACTTGATATTTACTCCATTATTTCATCTATTTTTTTCCCTTTTTTGTTTTCTCCCTCTCCAAGCACCTAGCATTGGTCACTCAGAGAAACAGAATGGGGCCAGCC
The DNA here is from genome assembly GCF_003945595.2 of Pipra filicauda. Lineage (NCBI taxonomy): Eukaryota > Metazoa > Chordata > Aves > Passeriformes > Pipridae > Pipra > Pipra filicauda. The sequence continues at coordinate 3,306,457 of NW_024104953.1, read as the reverse complement.
TGACATTTGGGTTTAGTCATTGTGACCATTTCCACATTCTTATGTCATGATTTTACAAGACCAATGTTTCTTTTCTCTGTCTCTGGGTTCCTTTTACACTGGGTTTTCAGTTTCTTTTACAGTCACGAGAAGACAAAACCTCTTTCCTTTTCAATAAAAGCTAAGATTCCTTTGCAATTTTTTGCGATGCCAGGATCTGAGGCTTTAAGGTGAGCAAATAATGCAAAATTCATAATAAAAGCATGTTAGCAAAAACCTGAAATTATCAGAAGCAAAAATTAAAGTATTTTTCCTGAGATATCAAGGTCGCTTGGCATATATATTTTCTGTGTGCACACTGGGTAACATTTATTCATGTGCAGAGGGGCAGCATAAAGCCTGTGAACCACTTCAGTCTCATTTAAGACTTTAAATTAGGACTTAAGTGATGCATAGGCCTTCAACTGGCCACTAGCACAGAGCTGAATTTTATCCACAATGGATATTGATCTCATCACAACTGGTGCTGCTCTTACATTAGGTGTAAATTCATGCATAATTCATTTCAGATAAACAAAGTGATTCTACAGCTACCAGGCATTAACTCTCTTGCTGAATAAGCCACGAGAAAATTCCATAAAAAAATTAAGCCAATTTTTCAAACCCTTCCGTGCGTAGTGAAAACAAAGCGCTCTGTACTACATTAGCTTCATCTTGTGATTCCTTAAAAATCCCTGTCTATTAGCACATGCCAAGGCAATAAACCCAGAATTAGGTATTTCCCATTGATATGCCCATAGCAACTAAGCAAGCATTCCATAATAGAAAGCCTTTGCTGTCACAACTAACACTGATGTGTGATAGGGATATCAAACAGAGCAGCTCGAGACCCTTTGCACATATTATAGATCACTTCAGGATTTATTGGGGCAGCAGACAAAAAAAAGGTACTGTTTTTATCAGGCAGCAACACCATGTGGAAGCAGTGCAGGAACTTTGATGGCATTCCCATGGTCCTGAATAGATCTTTGTATTTACTTTGCACACGAATGTGTGACCTGAACTGCTGCGCTGTGCAACGCGACAGATAAAAAGAGAGGCTCCCCCGTCAAAGTTGCACTCTCAAAAACTCACAGGGACTACAATTTACTCCAAATTTAAAGGTTGCCTTTGGAAACCGCCAACCAAGTGCACAGCAGTCGAGAAGGCTAATGGAAGATAGTGACATGTTAACTGTGTGATATATACAGAGGAGAGTTCAAAGCTGCAAATATAGTGCCTGAGGAGAGTGGCGAAGAGCCAGATGCTGCTTCTGGCAGAACGTCTAGGAATCACTGCACTGGCATCCATCAGAAGAGGACAGCGTGTCAGGAGATAAGGATGCGAGCTGCGCTTCCTCACTTCAAACACCTGAAGCCGATTCTGCTTTCAGAAAGATTAATTAAGGAAAGGCCAATATTTGGACAAAGAAAAAGGTAAGCAGAGAAAATACTGATATGAAATTCAACAAAAAGGGCACTGTAAACAATGGTAGAGGGACTGCTCATGTCAATGGATGCCAGGTTGGATGGGGCTTGGGTGGGCCCCATCAAGCCTGGCTTGGAGAAAGCTGGTCTAGTGGGTGGCATCCCTGCCCATGGCAGAAGGGTTGGAACTAGATGATCTTTAAGTTCCCTTCCAACCCAATTCTACAATTCAACAATTCCCCCACCAGTACACCTTGTGGTGGCCAACCCCACCTGAGGATGAAGACTGTCTCCATAAAGCCACGTAACCACGGATACTGAACCAACACAGTCACTTGCCACTGAATTTGGATTCAGCAAATGAGAGCATGGAGGACAGTTCACACATTATGGCAACGAAGAGAGAGGTGGCCCTCTTCTTACTCAGAAACATTTCTGGAAATAGATACACTCTAATAGGACTCCTGATTAGAAATAGTTGATAATTTCCCTTCTGAGGCCAGGGTGGTGTTTCCATTGATACTTCCATTTTCTTGTTTGTGAGGAGGGAGGCTAAAAATGTTTCTGATTCCTTTCAGGAATGGGGTGGGCACAAAAACATATTGTGGCAATAGTGCCTTGTGATTCAGCTCTGCTGGTTGATACCGCAGGGGACTGGGGATGGAAAGGTGCTGACCTAAAACAATAGTGGGATATACTTTGCATTTATTCTGAAAAGAATGGGGACATTTCAGAAGGTTTTTTTTCTGGCTAAAGCTAAGAATTTTTGGGTTCTTCCATCCAAGAATCTGACTCATTCTGCAGTCTGGGGAAAGGCACAAGTAGGAACATTTGTAGCTCCTCTTTCTCTGTGACACGATCTGTAGTTGACTCTTAGTGGCAAGAAACATTTGGTTGGAAGTCTGCCTGGAAGGAAGGAAGTGAACATTATCTAGTCAGAGCTTTCTGTACCATCCCTTAAAAGTAGCATCTAGGTAGAAGGAAAAAAACCCAACCAGATTCAGGGTTTGGTTCAAGACTCTAGAATCCAGTTTAATGCTGTGGATTTTTGTTTGTTTGTTTGTTTGTTATGCCATAACTTAAATTCAGTTTAAGATTTGTAATGGCTTAGAGGTAGCAAAGGAAAAGGAACTTGATACCACAGTAAAAGATCTACTCTGAAAATGTCCAGATAAAAGCAAAACAGAGGGAGAGAAACAACCTTAGATGAAGACAGGAATGCAGCTATCATAACACAAAGCAAATTCAGTATCAAAAAACCCACTTACTGAAGAGAATGGGATAAGATAGGATAGGATACCTCTTAAGAAACAATATCCAGAAATGGAAGAGAAGACAAAAGACAAAGACGACAAAGCCTAATGCAAAAATCTACAGTCCATATTAAGCATTTAGGTCCACAATAACATGCAACTTTAGTATGAATCCTCAGAAAGAAAAAGGAACAGTTTCAGACAGGTTATTTACAGTAAAACATTGGAGATGGCCACACTTTGACACAGGAACTCTTAGTGCAGCTATTAAACTTACAGAGAGCTAAGAAAAGCTACAGGTTATTTAGCTCCCAAGGTAGCTCCCATAATTTCACTTCTACTGATACTGTTTAAGACTGTGAGAAAGCATTCATTAAAAAGTATAACTTTATTTTACTTCATATGTTAAAATTTTTGAACTGGTGTTAAACACTAGAGAATCAGCTACTCAGTGCGAATCTTTATGACAGTGACATCACAAATCAATCAAATCCTTCTTTCTATGCCAAGTCCATAGAAACTATCAGTTTGGAAGCACAGATAATATACAAAGGCATAATCCAAATATTTGACAAACACGTATCTCAAAGTTACGAGCACATTTGCAGACTTGCAAAGCATTTTTTTTCCTTTAGTGCAGCCAATGGGGCACAGATTGCTAAATCATGATATTCCATCATTTCCTCTGATGCTAACTCTCAAAAGAGAGCCAACCCGCATTTAATATAAAATATGAGGAAAACTATAATAACTTTATAAAATGTTTATCCAGCTATGCACACACTTTTCTCTCCCCAGTGAAGCCCATTCAGCAGATGGCTTCATCTAAGCTTAAAGGACCACTGCAGAGTGATGGATTTCAGTACAAAATTAGAGAAGAAAGAGTTAAATAGATGTAAAAGACTGGCCGCTTTTGCCTGCCTGAAGGGCTTGATCCTACTGAGAAAGAGAGACAAGTGCTCCATGGATTCATAAAGGCAAGAGATTTATTCCCCCAAGCTGCTGTGCATGTGCCCAGCGATCCTGAGGGGCCAATTGTCTGAGCAAACAAACTTAGGAAAAAATACCTTTTGGTTTTCTTTCTTCTTAAACCTCAGGAGGAAGAGGAGCGTGGATGACAGTCTAGGAGAGAGATCTGCTTACAACAGAGAACTAAACAGTTTGTCAGGATTACATTAGATGATCAACAGGACTCTCACGTAACCAATTTGCAGCTTAATATTTACCTTGTACCACTGATTTACGGGCACACAGGTATTAAGTGGACTGTGAGCATCCCATGCAATTCTTTCATCTTTCAATGTGCTTCTTGTACCTTTGCCAAAAGTCATCATTTTCCAGCATCCTGGATAGCTGCAGTGCCAAATGATAAATGTTTTCTCAATGAAGAGAACACAATTTGATTGGATTTCTCCTTAAGCTCAAGCCTCCCTAATAATAAATATATTGATTAAAATTCTTGCCTGCTTGGAAACAAAGGACAAATTAAATAACTGCTTCACTTTGAGAATGTATGTGTCTGGGAACCTCCACCTCTATACACAGCTTCATTGAATTTGGTGAGACTTGGTTAAAAAAAATGGACAACACCCGTAGATTGATGCCTCTGCAATTCAGGAAACCATAAATCATGAAACCTGGAAGAGACGTGATGGCAATATGCTGTAGTTGGTTAAAAGGTGTATCAGTTGTCAAATGTTTAGCATGTGTTCTGCTGAAGAGACACTGTTTAACAATAAGGAGGTTTTTAGATATAGTTCAGTGAGCTGTCCTGCTCTGTAAGTCACATAATTCGCTTTATTGAGTCAAATCTCCACTTGCATTTCACTGTTACGCACAAGAAGACACAATATGCTGCTTCAGAGGGTCTTTACTCTTAAAATAGAATATATCTGAATAAGTTGCTTCATATAAACAGTGTTCAGAGTTCCAGTACTGGAAATGGGCTGTGGGTAACCTGGACACAAACCCGACATAACAGATTTACACCATCATTCCTCTGAGACCATCCATGAGCCAGTTACATACATTAATCCAGACCTATGAGCTAATGGAAGCAGTCAAAATCAGACCAATAATACCAGCTTCATGCCACTCCACAGCACTCATCCATCAACTATGGCCATCAACCACTGTGATGGCCAAATAGCCCCAACGGGGCAATGTGTACCTGGCACCACAAAACCTGCTCTGTAAGTTACAACCATTTTAGGAAAAGCACTTACTAAACCACAGCATAAGTTCAAAGATTTGGAAAAATCTGCCTTCAGAGCATCTCAAAGTGATGACTTCCAACTTGTCTTTAGTGGAAGTCCTGAATTTCTGACTCTGATGGTTTTGTAATATCAGGTCTTAAATGTCACTGATCCCACAGCAAAGCACTGATGTGCTTTGGCACCTATTCAGCTCTGTATGGGTATGTATCAGGCCTCACACTGGCTTAGTTTTCATTACCTGAAATGTCATTTTGAAGGGTTCCCCATTTAATATATAAATGCCAGGTGCCAAAAAGATGATCAGTGACCTTCTAAAATCATAGTGCTATCATTTTGCTTTAAGGTACGTTGATTTTCTCCCGGGCACTGTGCCCACAAACCAGCCTCCGACACCGTAGCACCATCATCAGATGATATTGGTGGAAGCAACCTTAGACTGGAAGTGACAGTGGCCATACGGTGACAATTACTCTGAGGTACAGTCTTGGCAGCTCAGGAGCATTTGTATTTCCATGAGAGGTATCTGAGTCCAACAGAAGTAAAGCTGTCAGAAGTACAGTCTGGGAGCTCCAGTTACATTTCCAAAGGTTACTTAGGCATTCAGGACACTGACTCTGATGGAAAGCTTTTGAGATTTCTCACCGAAAGTTAATGAGACTTTGCCTCCAAGGTGCATGAGTTATGCTTGACATAAGACTTGAAAATTTGAGTAACATAAGCATATGTAAAATATTTACCTGCATGCACCACACACATTCTGAACTTAGGGGCTTAATGGCAAATTTTCAAAATATCTGGTAATAAACCCAAGTTTTAGTCAGTTTTATTGGGTCACTGAATCACTGGTTTTTATAGACATTACTCCTTGCATCCTGGAAGATGATGACAGTATTAGAAAAGCATTTCAAAATGAAAAGAGAAGGAACTTAAAGTAAAACCAGTATAGGTGTACTCAAAGTAGTGCTGATGCTGGATGATACCTGAATGTCTACCTAAGAGACTTCTCTCTGACTGAAATTCTTCTAGAGTTCACGTTAGTCCCAACATGTGGATGATAAAAGCCTGAAAAAGAAAAATCTGGCAAAGGAAGAAACAGTATTTTAAAGTAAATCATCCCACGACATGATTACCTAACACTTGCTTCTAAACCAAGGCGAAAGAAGGCACTGCAGGAACACTTTTATTTCATTATCCTCCAACTGCTTGCATGCCCATTTATATATAGCTCAATTCAGGATAACTTCTAAAGTGGCCACAGTCCTCAGGAAAAAGGGAGTTTTTGGTGCACAAGGCAATTCAGTACAATCCTCCCCAGCAACAGGGAATGGTCTGAGACACAGAGCATCATTCCTTCTACCACTCTAACTGTGCAAAAAGTGTCTTTAGCTGCAGGAAAAGGGAGATGTGTGCACACCTGGCCAGTAGTAATAAAAAGGTCCCTGAATCAGTGTTTTGGGGAAGAACTAGTGGGAAAAAAAATAGCGCTCAAACAGCCACTGATTTCAACTAAACTACATCTAGTAAAACCACCCTCTGTCTTTGGAGCATCATGCACATATGTTCTAAGAAAAAGTTCTGTATGTTTGTATACACATATGTTCTAAGAAGAATGTGGTGACCAGTGACAGGACCCAAGGGAATGGCCTGAAGATGTGTCAGGGGAGGTGTAGGTTGGATATTAGAAAAAGGTTCTTCACCCAGAGGGTGGTTGGGTGCTGGAACAGGCTCCTCAGGGAAGTGGTCACAGCACCAAGCCTGACAGAGCTCAAGAAGTGTTTGGACAATACTCTCAGGCACATGGTGTGACTCTTGGGAATGGTCCTGAGCAGGGCCAGGAGTTGGACTCCATGATCTTGATGGGTCTCTTCCAACTTAGCATATTCTGTGATTCTGTGATCTCAAAAACCAAGAATAGACAACATCCAGAGTTATCAAAACATATGCACGACACACTCAGATCCATGGAGACTTTCAGCACAGAAAAACAAACTATTTTTAAACAAAGAACTGAAACCACAACTCCCTCCACCCTATACAATCCAGTTTTAAGTTTTATCTGTGTTTTTCAGATAGAGTTACAAGCTGTATCCGCCTAAAATAATGCAGAAAAAAAGAGATAGAGAACTATCCCAAAACTTCAGCAGTTTCCTCTAGGTCTCCAGGGCTGGTTTAGTAATCCTTTGGGAAATTGTAAAAATAGTATGACACACTTGTAGCTAAAAGAGAATAATTCACTCATGACACCACTGTATTGTCTATTTATGACCTTTTGTTACATTGATAGGATATAAGTACAGGAGGAAGAAAATACTTGCAGACAACATCCTCATCAACATCAGCCCAGCAGTGGAAAAGGTCTTGTATGCCTTGTCTAGGAGCATGGAAAAATTTCTAAAACATAGCAGAAATAGCTACAGTACAAGAAAAGTTGGCAGATTTGTCAGTGTTACATCCAGATTTGAGAGGCTCTCTCTCAAAACCATGCTCTTAATGTTCACCACCATCACCAAAACGAGACAAAATGTGCTAAGCTCTATAAATTCACATTTTCAAATTTACTCAGCCGTTCATTAGCTTAAAATAGAACCTATGTTGCTTTTGAACTCTGACTTTTTGATTAGGAAAACTCATTAGGAAGATAAAATGAATCAGATGAAACTCATAAACCCTATTCAAGAATGGCCCTGGACACCTAAATATGTCTCTTGTTAGAAGTAAAAGAAAAAAAATCTTACAGGATTATAAAAAGTACTTAGATTTTTCATTCCAATTGTATACCTGAAATATGAAATGTTAAATTATCTGCCCTGAGTAGGGCCGAGTCTTCAGGTATGATAAAGCTTCCAAGCTTCGCTGACAGAGCTGGGAAGCAGCACTGATATTACAATCATGTTTCAGTGCTGAGAAACTGTTTTCAGTTTTGTTTTGTCTCCCTATATTTTTCAAAACCATTATTTCATATATTTTATTGATAATACATTTCATATATTCATATGGTTTTATTCTATTTTTTCCTATTTTTTTATCCCAGATTTGAAGTTTAAAGTCAACTTCTTGCAGTGTTTGGTAAACCTACTGTTCTATTACAAGAAGTAGATTGGGTACACCTAGATTTAAATAGCCTCCCTATCAACATCTCTCAGAGATCTTCAGTGTTACTCAGTAGGACATATCCAACATCATGTTTTTTCATGGTAAGGCTCAGTTTTTAGGCGTGATTTTAAATTGGTGTCTGCTAGAATTATTTTCTGTGTCACTTCTAAAAGAATAAGTATGAGAATTAAATTATAAATCTGCCTGGACAAGTAATTATCAGTTTGTTGTAGCATCCTTCCATAATAATGACATCACAGGAGGATTTAATTTAGGATTTCATCAGATGGGAGATTGCATTTAGGCCAGTTACAACTAATACATTTGTTAAAGCTTTTATTATGCAAGTGTTGCTGCTGCAAAATGTTGGAGGTATCTTGTCCTACATCAAAAAATAATTGGAATTATACAGAATCAATAAGTTAATTCATAACTTCGCACTATGCAATTCACAGTTTGTTCCCCAAAATAACTTTTAATTCAAGAAACAAAAGATTTTGAAGTGCTTAGAGCAGAAAACAAAGTTTTAAGATACAGAAGTAGCCACTATACACTCCCCAGATATATTTACCCATAAGTAACTAAGGAGTGCTTTATGAATTAAAATATTGATTCCAAAAGCAAGTGAACACTCTTGATGAGTTCTTCCCCTCACTTGCTGACCCTGTACTCTACTTAACCTTATTAATAATGCACCATTTTCAAAAAGCCAGAATAGTTAATACATTCCTCATAATCTCCCAGTCCTGGAAGCTGAAGATAGTATAATTAACGTTTGTGATGAATGTCAGAAAGCTGCTGCTTTGTTTCTTTACTTCTATGGAGGGAAACGAGAAGGGAGGGAGGTGCAGAAAAACACTGAAGAAAAGCCATGGAGCCCTTCAGTATGTACTCGTTTTCTTCTTTTTCAAGCATCTGTACAGAAGACCAGCCTCTGAAGCATTGGAAATAATTGACTCTCTTCACTGTTTCACAAAACAAGAGATGAGTGCCCAGTCTTGCAGTGCTGTCACTGCACAGCAGAGACAACCCCTGTGGAAGAGATAAAGAGCCGACGCGTTCCCAGTTCACCTCCGTGTGGATGAGGAAGAGCAGAACCAGAGGGTGATGCATCTTTATCAACAACTGCCAGTCACTGCTGGTTTGCCATATGCAAATGCATCAGCCTTCATTTGCTGAATTTGTTCCTCAGTGCAAAATGCTCCTGGAATCAGAACTGTCGGCCAATATAAGGAGCTGTCGTGTGGAGCACTTTGGCAGAGGTGCCTTAAACTGCTTGACTATTGTCATTTTTATTGTGCTTAAAATTGAAATAATAAACAATGCCTTGTGTTCTTCCTTTCTCATTCTGGAGATGCAAATTCCTATTAACATCCTAGATTCCAGAGAATAGCTTTTGATCTAATTTTCTAGCACTGCCTTCTCTTTAATGTTTTTTGCTATATGGCACACATAGAGAACTGTAATTTTTTATTTTCTTCCCTTAAAGTTGCAAAATTTGTAGGTGTTTTGGCAATACCAGACCTAAAAATCTCAAAACCATCACCCAGAGGCTTAGTACAACAATATCTGTATGAGTTCATGCAAACCCACCCAAAACTGTAAGTCACTGACTCCCTCTCCAAATATCTTTATCAAAACTAACCATCAGTGTTCCTCTGTGAACAAGCCTATGACCTCTTTATTGTCATATTCTCACTGAAAGGAAAGCTGCAATATAGCTAATCTATATCCTCCATATGCTAAATAACAGCTGAATATCACTGATCTCAGCAAACACAGATAAAGAAATTCACAGGGAAAAAAAAAGCCATGGAAATAATTATATTTTAGTATTATTTACAGTATTTTCTCTTTGACACTGTCATTTCTCTAATCATTCAAACATACATCTTGAATTGGTGCTTGCAGACTAATGAGCTGGCAAAAATATTATCAGCAAAGAGGCAAGACAAAACAAAAGACTTGGGTCAAGAATGAATTTCCACTTGGATCTTGAACTGCATTTTATGTATGTTCAGGCACCTCCTGAACTTGTGAAGGTTGAACAAAATGTCCTGCAGACATTGTTTTAAGCCCAACTTGATATCACTTGAGGCAAAATGACAAGAAATAGAATCAGCCAAGGCACAAAGTTAGACAATCCATTTTTTTTACACGCCACTCTCTGCATTGCTTTTGTTTTTAACTGAGACGTGATTTGCCAGTAAATGAACAGCCAAGCATGTATTGTCACCAGATCTCTGAAATGACAATTCTTTAATAAGGCTGCTTTCTGCAATAAGCCTTTTCTGTAAGAAGAGATGAAAATTGTCCCTCAAAACAGATTAGTTAGATTGGATTGATGTATATAACAGCACAATAGAAAAGCGAGTCACAAAGGATCAAATAATTATCCTAATAATGTCCACTACAGTCATGAACTGAAGCAGTTTGTACATTAGTAGGCTATTTATGTACCCTGTGATTGCATTAGGTTTCACTGCCAATAAGCACCTCAGGAATGCACCAACAGCTCTGTAACCCACATCACTTTGTGGTTTGTTACCCAGAGTGCAGCAACTAATATTTCTTCCCAAATTTTAATACAAACATAATTTTATGGTTTCAGCAATTACCAGAGAAAGTATGACAGAAGGAAGCAGGTAATGAATACCTTTTTTTTTGTATAATGTTTTTATATGTATGACAAAATAATTTTTTGTTGTTTTGTTTTTCAGCCCTTCCCAGATGGGTCATTTCTAGACAGCTATATCCCATTCTCTTTCCTGTTGTAAAAAAAAACAAACAACAACAAACCAAACCAAAAGTAATTCATGGCAAGCACAGACCACATATGGTCTCACAGCATTACTGAAACATGGAAATGCCATGTTGCCCACTTTCCAAACTGCTGATAACATCCACTGTTAGCCTGGGTGACCAAGGGTATGAAATAAGGGGAATGCTGTCAAAATCCCACAGCAAAAGACATTTCCCAAGCAAACGATTCTTCTAACACTGATAACACCTGAATGCAGGCAGCAAAGACAATCAGTGTTTCCCATTCAAAATCAACCTCAGCAAGAGAAGTAAGAACAGAAATAATTGTTTCCTCTCTCAGATGACCTGCAGCACTAGAAGAGCATTGGAGCGCCTCTCTGATGAGGAAAGGCTGAGAGAATCGGGATTGTTCAGCCTGGAAAAGAGAAGCTTCGGGATGACCTAAACAGCCTTCCAGTACCTGAAGGGAGCCTTCAAGAAAGATGGGGAGAGACTGTTTACAAGGGCCTGGAGTGACAGGACAAGGGGGAATGGCTTCACACTGACAGAGAGTGGGTTTACGTTGGAGATTACGAGGAAGTTCTTTCCTGTGAGGGTGATGAGTCACTGGAACAGGCTGCCCAGAGAAGCTGTGGATGCCCCATCCCTGGAAGGTTGTAAAGCTAGGTTGGATGGGGCTCTGAGCAAGCTGGTCTGGTGAAGGTGTGTCCCTGCCCATGGCAAGGGGGTTGGACTGGATTATATTTAAGGTTCCTTCCAACCCAAACTATTCTATGATTAACAGAGACATATACTGAGGTCTTCAGAATGAGAAAAGATAAGCAAGAGGAACTGTTGGATTCACAGAGGCTTTTGGTGGGGTTTTCTGTCTGGTTGGTTTTTTGGGGTTGGTGTTTTATGGGTTTGTGTGTTGTGGGGGTTTTGGGATCTTTGCTGTTATTTGTTTTTTAACAAAGAAAAGCACTGCCATCCAAAACTGCAAACTAGAAACAATCCTGCACATCGGTGCAGATGATGAATATGGAGCAGACTGAAGAAATGGAGCTATCATAAGGGTATAAACAGGTTACACTGAAACCACTGACTATATCCTTCAGTGGTCAGTCAAGAGTGCCTGTTGCAACTTCAGGTTTTCCAGTGTATTTCATTCTCCACCCAAAATGAACTGTCTCTTTTTACAGGCTACAAATCAACCTCAGCGCATGGAATTCTCTTGTATCTAGCAAGGCATTTAAGGGGCATTTAGTAATATTTTAATATATTTATCATGGCATCCTGTATTCCATTAACACTGCAGAAAAAATAGTTGATATGTTTTGTTTAAAATATATTTTCTTTGTCATGGTTTTATGATGATTTCCACCTTTATTTTCATTTAAATGCTGTTAGAGGTGTTTCGTTTTAAACAGCCTTTGAGAAATGATTAATGATAAAAACATTCAGAAAATGGTTCATCTGTTTTTGCTCACACTGACATAGCTGATATGCCATTCTAGGCTGGATTCTGAAAGGATAAGAAGAAGTGTTACACAATATCCACCACCCCTCAGTCTTTTTATTAATCATCCCTAATCAGCTGTTGCTTCACAAATCAAATTTTTTAGTCCTTTTAGGCATGCAGTGCGATGCTAATGTGTGGCAACAGAATGTTGATTATAGACCATTGGGTAGCACTAGCTGCCCCATTAGTGGCATCCAGCTGTCCAGATTCATGCATGAGCAAGAAGGATTTGATAAGTTAAGATGAAGAGCAGTAAAATGCCTGTGATGCAAATAAGGACAATACAGAAATAATTAGTGTGAGACAAAGCATCTTTTTAAAGCTTGAGGTAAATGACTGTAACTTAATTAATCACTAGATTAGACATTGGTATTTTCTACAGTATTTTTAACACTTCTGTTAACCCTGTTTCTGGCAATGATGAACATAAAAGCTGAGTGCAAGAAACTGGGCATTCCAAGGCCTACAGAGCTAAAAATATCCATGAACAGCTTGAGCACAATTTGAAGGATTAACTGTATTAAAATCATTTAATTAATACAGAGAGTGCTATTCTATTGGGATCCCTGTGTTTTCAGCTGTAGGAAGCATAAGAGTAACACTGACCTCAAACTTAAACACTGTTAGCACAGGAAAGTTGGTATTTTTAGTGTCATCTTTTAAAATCAGAATCTGGAAGCTTGCATATGGAGAGTTTCAGTATTTTTCAAATTTAAAACTCTTCCATGCCTGCTATTTTTCACCCTCTGATCACAGATTACAAAGACCAAAATCACCCACCACAAGTTTTTCTTCGAATTGCAAGTCCATCTCCAAAACACCATGGTAATTCTCTTATTTGTCCATTCAATTGCTCTAAGTTCTAACAAGCTTCAAACAGAAGTGCTGAAGGTTGAGATTAGCCCACCATTACTTTAAAAGTGAGCACGGTACCATTTTTCTTACTTTATACATCTTGGCCTAAATTTCCTTAGGGGACAGAACTTGGCTGTGTGTTACTTTGGTATAATAAACAGTCAACGGCTCCATAAATACCGGGGTCCAGCTTCTGAGCTGATGCAAATTGACTTAAATAGAGCTAAGCAGCCTGACACCAGCTGAGGAAACAGCTCTGTAGATCTAATTATATACACAGCAAAAAAGTCACTAAGAGCTCTATCTCGGTTCAGCCTATTTGACGTAATTAACTGTACAATAAAACCTTCCGTGATCAAATAGCTCGGTTCCTTTGAAGTGCCCACTTTCCATTTCCTTCAATAAGCACATCTAAGAAGAAATTCCTTCATATGCCCATGAACATTTGAAACTATCCACACCAGAGGCTGCCGTTTTCTATTTCGTGCCTAATCCCAAATACTCTGGAATGAAAAGCAAACTCCAGCTGGGTGCTGTGACTGCAGAATAAGACTCTTTAAATACATAATGTCCAGCAGTACAACTACAGTCATGTCAGCTGTGATCAGGACCAAAGCCACGTTCTCCATTTCATTCTACAGAGGCCAGACTAGTGCAAAGGATGGAAAGATCTCAGGCATGGACAAAATGGTCTGGATTGGAATCTGTGACCTGGAGGTGAAGGACTTGCTAAGTCCCCTCCATGGCTTCATTCTGCCTCTCTTCTCTAGTCCTCACTCTGAAAACAAAGATGCCTTTATTTGAAGCTGTTAACCTTGGGGGTGGGAGTGGAGAAGGCAGTAATTAGCATGCCTCATTACATACAGGGTTCATTCCTTTAACTCCTTGTCAATTCATTACTTCAATTTTTGACAAAGAAGCCTCGATTAAATCCATAAGTAAATGGATTTATGTCGTTTAGTCACTCAGGTTTTAAAATACTCCAGATCTTCGCTGCCTTGCCCTACTCCTACAAGAGCTGATGTGCTATTCCCACAGACAAAATTTATTAAGCCCATTATATCATTATTTTCTAAATCAAAATTCTCTATGTATTTTAGTAATTTGCCTCCTAGACTCAGGGTATACAGAGCCTGAGAACTGTTAAGTTAAACAACTTCTTCTTGGTTATCTCTGCTTTATTTCTCCCTAGAAGCCTTTAAGCCATTCACAGCAGTCCCTGACAGAATGTGCTGGAATACAATAATATGTCAATTAACTACAGTCAACCAGCTGCTAATACTATTTCTCCAAAATGTCTTCATTATTAATGAAAAGCACTGCGGTGTGGCAATATGCTCAAAGACTAACTGAAAAAGAAATTATGACCCAGTTCTATGAATAATTATATTGCATTTTCTAACATTTTCCTATCACATTAATTAGTACAGTTGTGGTTTTAAGTTCACAGAACCAATTTGACCTCTTTTAGCAAAAGCCCACAGAGGCCACCCAGCCAGCAAAACATTGTACTTGTCATATATTTTCATTTGATAAAGCTTTATAAAATATACACCGTCTATGGCTTCACATTCATAGATGTTTTCATTTAACCACGGAGTATTTCTTCCAAACCACTTTCTGGAGCATTTAAAAGAAAATACTCTGGAAGAAAGTTAACAGCTCTAAATGGCTGTGTATGGAATTACTCACATGGGTGCTAATTAATCTAGCTGAAAACTGGGACAGGACAGCTCTGGAGACTGTTATAAAATATAGAGCCTTTATTGCTTGTACATCAGGAGGTCAAACCCAGCGCAGGTGACACGTGTCTGAGCGGGGACGGCAGCTGGGGCTGCTTGGTGGCCCTGAGTGTGTCAATCCAGCTCCAAAGCCACACGTGTCACCATCACAAAAACCGCCCCAGGCACTGGCACAAATTGACACCTGTGCTGACAGTGGGGCCACGGGCTGAAGGGGGGTTCTGATTGCTCTGCTCTTTTGCTCCCAGACGTTGTCATCTCGGATAATGTTGACATCTCAACACATCCACAGCCCAACCTCTTCCTCCTCACATCCTGCTGGGCAGTGTCATTACCTTGGACAGCAAGGAAATTACTAAAATACCTTAGATATAGACTGCTTTCAGAGATACACTCCAACTGCATTTAAATCTCATTACTTTTCTAAACAAATTTAAGTTTGAGCAGCAATGCAGTGCATAATAAACAACAATACATTATTAAAACACAGAACCGCTGTGTTACAGTTCAGAGATACTAAATGGTTTGATAACATTTCATGTTCAATTTTGTTTTAAATAACAGCTGCCTGTGCTTCTTGCTGTCCCTGCAGGAGGAAAAATCAAAGCTAATGCAGAAAAAAATACTACTCCCCTCCTCCTTTCTAAAAGGAATGCTTCAACTATTCAGTCAATTCAAATCTAAAAATAACTGGAAAAAAAATACTTGGAAAGAAAAAAGAATGCCTTCCTAATTGCATATTAATTGCTATACCCAATTGTAACTTTCTTTCTGCACTAGCAAGTAACATCATTTGTGCCATTATAAGGCTCTGGAGAATCCTGCCAACAGAGAATGTGTATGTCAAATAATTGATTCAACCTGCCACTTCCCCACAGGGTCAATAAGGAGCAGCTGGACTTGAAATCCCTACCTCAAAACAACAGCTGCAGCACATGAGATAGACCCAGAGCAGAGGTACAGCCTTTGTTTTCCACCTCCTGATCCAAAGTGCTCAGTTAAATGCCCAGGCAATAGAGCAGAATATAAAGAGACAAGTTCACTACTCACTCAGGGGGCAGAACAGGGATAGCTGAGAGGAAAAAACTGCAGAAGGAAAAGAGGTACAAAGGAGGGGAGAGCAAGGCATTCTGGAACCTGCCAGATCCCAGCAGTTCATTTTTACTCCATGCGACTTCTCTGGATATGTAGCACATCCAAAACTCAAGTTTTTCTACCAGGACGCTTCAGAAAGCCCACTAGATAATGGTGTGCTTATGAGGTCTATTGCAGCTCTCCCTTTCAACTGAGACATCTGGGAACTAAAAATCTGGATCAAAGAGCTTCTCAGCACTTCACTCCTAAAGTTCTGGCAATATGCTGGGTAAGAGAGTGTCAACCTACCTTGTTCCTGCTTACTCCCAGTCCTGGCCAAAGGGAAAAAAACCATACATGGCTATCCACAGCTCAACACCTGCCCCTCTTTGGCCAGACAATAGCAGGATCCCTTTTTCCCACATACACAATATAGAAGGTGACCATAAATCACCGGTCAAGACAGGTTACTGACCATTTTGGTGAAAACCCCAGTTCACTGGCAACCTGACATTGAAGCAGTATTTATACTTGGTATTATATGCCTGTAAAGAATTCTTTATTCTCTTAATAGTCTCTGAAAAATTTTACAATTACTTACTTCCCTCTCAGCTTCTGCTATTTGGAGGCATCACACAAGCCAGATTTATTTTTGTAGTGCCATGGCTATAAATTGCATGTGATGGGATTGTCCCTCAAAGACATCTCTGTCTCAAAGTGAGCCTTGCAGAATCTGAAACACCAAGCTCTCACCACCACAAGAGCTAGTAAATATACCACTGGTTTTCCTGCAAATACTTGTGCTTCCAGCATGGGAGCTACTTCAGGCTCTTTCTCTACTTCCTGTAACAAATACTAACACTGCCATCCTGGTTGGACTCAATGATCCCTGTGGATCCCTTCCAACTCAGGAGGTTCTATGATTCTATGATTAGAGATACTAATGCTCGTCCTTCCTCATTAGCAACTGTGATGCAAAAATCCTTTCATTGCAAAAATTTCATCTTTGCTAAAATTTAGGAGTGCTTTGAGGACTAGTGTTAGTCTATAGAAGCTTACCCTCTGGATTTACACTCAGAGCTTCGAATTACAAGCATCTCTGATGGTCTGTGGTACTGCAGCTTCTTATATACACAATTCCACCTTGCTAATAGGGGCTTCAGTACCAACAGCATACCAGGCACTTCCCAAATTCCCATGCAGACTCAGACCCCATGCTGAGGAGCACATACACATAAGCAACCTGTAGTTTTAATGAGATTTTATTCTCATATGATATGCCCCATAAAAGTCACACTGGAAAAAGAAATGCCCAGGGTATTCTACAAATCCAAGTATGCATATTAATGAGATATTGCACTTACACTATATAAAGCTGTGTCAATGTTCATAGAATCCCACAAAAATCAAGGGCAGTGGCGCCTCAACTGTCTGAAGGGAAATATATTTGCTTTGTAAATATTAATGAACTTAATATGGTGTCTGTAGGGAGAGATTTTAACAGGGAACACAGTCAGCAGGACCAAAGCACATCATTTCTGTTGCCCCTTCCAAAACATTTCCCACCAGGAGGTTATCATAACACAGATCGTACATTATGAGCACGCAGCCCCAAAGGGAGATGTTTGTTTAGATGTCCACAGGGAAGAGGTTATCATCCAACAGCATCAGGATTGAATTCAGGGGAGTCAAAGTGCTGTGTGATAAGTTTGTTTCACATTAGGGCAAGGTTTCAGCATTCACTTGAGAACAGCACACAGCAGTGCAGGTTCAAAGGCTGCTTCCACACAGGGAGAAGACATTTGACACACGCTTTCGCAAAACAAAGTGAAAGCAAAAAGAATTAACAAAATTAATCAAGTAGACTGTATTTTATCTATAAAACAGTAGCTATACATCACCGTTCCAACTAAAGGATAAGACTATCAATATGCAAATAGAAGACTAAGGATTTTTAACCTTTTGGCTCACGAAACCCAAAGGGACTTTAAATCAAAGGTGAAGTTTCCAGCAGAAGAAGCTGAAAATCACATATCAACCTTTTCCCCCAACCAGAGAATACGTAGCTGGATTGAGGCTTAATTACTTAGCCCTTCTAAGTGTATGGAAAAGCTGGATGGAAGAAGTGAAAAAAGAATGCAGAACCTGAAAAATCCCTTCTGCGCACAACATCAAATCCAGGATGTTTGGAGATGGGTTCATGAAAGGCCTTAGTTTCTTGCAAGGGGGAGAAATTAGAAAGACACCTATTCCCCTGGATTTATTGTGCATTGATCATGGGGATGAACATGCAGCAGTTGGTTCTTAGGATTGCATTCCAGCCTGCAGTACTAGAGACTGGGCAGGGCAGGGTCCTACAATGCAGTGTCTTAAGTCTAACAGTAAAGACAAGACAAATACACTGGTTCAGAGGAGTTCAATATTCCTGATTCAGAAAAGCATCTCAAATCCAACCTGAAAATGTACTCCTGAATCAGGATGAAGACAGAAAAGCAGAGAGACATGGGCAACACTGACTTGGTTATTTACAGGGCACATCTGTAAGTCAAAGCTGTGCTCTGTGCCACAGTGACTTCCATTTCAACTGTAAAATCATACTGCTTTTAAAGCTACTTAATTCTGCTTTCACCCTCAGCCAGTATTTATCATGTAACCACCAACTGTTTTCCAGTTATCTTAGTAGCCCCAAAGCATATTCATCCTTTATTTTTTTTACATAAGAAAAAATAAAATAAGGCTTCAATAAATTAATTCTATTTAAATTTAGTATCTCTAAACAGCCTATGCTGGTAAAAGTTAACCTTCACTGTTATCTCATGAGAGATCAGGTTAGAAGAAAAGCGAAAACCTGAGTAAGTCTTCACATGGTATTTGTTCAAAACTCTTCCCAGGAAGCGTTGTTTATTCCTGTGGAAGAATTTCATAGCTCAACTAATTTATTTTCCATTTTTTCATCAATCCCAAATAAATGAACAAATCACATAATCCATCCCGAAGCCTAAGTAGGAAGGCAATATGCACCCTTAAACTGTGCTCACATTTGAATTTAAGCAAGTTGTTCTGTATTAATTATCAGGTATTTTATCTTGGAAGCCTGCCAGTCAATTCCCATGTTTCTACAGGTCCTCATTGTCAATGCTCCCCACATCCAAAGTGCTCTTCTCGTCTGTTCTGTCATTTCATATATAATAGACAGATCCATTTTTCACCTTCCCAGGAATACAGCAGGATACAGAACCTATGAAGTATGTGGCCAATATCATCTAACCTATTAAATGTCAGAATCATATATCTCAAACTATATGTCAAGATCCCGAACTCTAGCAGCAATAAACTCATTTTGTTCCTGCCAGGGAATGCACTCTGGCTATAAGAATCCATGTGGGTTTCCTTCTGTATAGATTTGACTGACCTACTGTTGATGGTAATGTGGTTGGAAACAATGGTAGGAGTTGGCCAGCTAAAATCTCAGATGGGAAAATAGAATAAAACTTAATATTCCAGCAGTTGGTCCTTTGTAGGGTGATCCAGTGCTTGCTTCAGTATGAGACTCACCTCATGTATTTTTTGTATTTTAGTACTATTTCACCCTCACATGCCATGCTGGACATTCTGCTTTGGGGAAAATTGTAGGTGACAGAACTGAATTCAAACCCAACCGAAGCAGCAGCTTTCCAGAGGCAAAGCAGCTATGTGAGTTTATTGGAAACAGAACACCCAGAGAAGCCATGGCACATTCTGCAGGATGCCAGGGAAGTGCCAGTAAAACCAAGCACTTGCTCTTGGCTCGTGTGGAAGGGATGCTGCCCATGCCAGCAGAGTGGCTTCTCTCTCAGTGGGGACTGTGGCTGGGCCAGCAGCTGGTACCCGCCTGTCCCACCTGGTGTACTGCCAGCCAAACCCCTCCTTGGGCAAGCAGGTTCTGCTGTGAGCCTCCCAAAACACTGTCTCCATGATAGGAGCTGTCTTGCAAACCTCAGAAGGCAAACCTTCTCCAGCCTCTCCTTCCTCTTAGCCCATCTCAGCGCAATTCCTGCTAAGATCCAGCTGTAATCCACTGCTATAGCTCAGTCAAAGTATAGCAAAACATAAATCACAACAGACTTACTAATGTGAAAAGCTCAGAAGCAAAACAAAGATTCTAACAGCAATTTCTTCATTACTCATGAAGTATTTTATCCATGAATCTCACCCAAGTTACGTGGATTGCTAGTCCTCATTTATTTGTCTATTTATTCCTACGTACACACAGGGCGAGGAACATGAGACGATTTAAAGTCTCCAGAAGGGTAGTAACAATAACTGAATCTTACCAAAACGAAGGTTGAACACCTTCTGCATTGGGCTGATTTGACAAACCAGTTGAAATTATCAGATTTCTGGACAAAAGCCAGTACTGAAATAAAGGGGTGTTATTCTGATCTTTTTTTTGTCGTGCAAGAAGTAATAGGAAAGAGAAACCCCATAGTTTCTATTTATTTTAAAGGTGGTTTGTTTTTTTTTTTACACACAGCTCACTACAGTAGTAAGGCCCCTCCAAACATACAAAATTCAGGAGAAAAAAAAATTAAAGAAACAAGATGAAATCTCAACCCTGAAATAGAGACAATTCTGTTAATTTAGCTACACGCCTGTAGAATTTTCAAGCTATCCAGGCTCCTGTTATCTCATAACTGCTATTAAATTGTAAGGATAAAAGGAATAAACACTTTGACAAATTTCAATTATTAGGTAGTTAACTGCTGTAAACACGAAAGAACCCATGCAGAGCCCTGCCTTGTATTAGTGACACTCATTAGCTGTAACGGAGTTACAGGAGGTATTATTGATGCAGCACACTCAAGTTAGAGAAACCTTTACATGTTTTCACTGAGTACATCTACATTATGTCTAGGGGTGGATTTCCTTGATCCTCCACAAATTTTAGAGGGAAGGGGTGGCAGAAAGCCATGTTTTCAACTCCTTCCTCCCAGTTTTATTTGGGTCACAAGTGAGTACCTCACAAACCATCACAGAGGTCACCTGGGACATTCTCAGCCATCACAAGCTCTAACATTCCTGTCCAAAAGGGATGCTTCCTGCCTTTCTCTCAATAGCTGTAGCAAAAATACCAAAACCTTTTCAAGTTTAATAAATAAAGTATTATGTGTAATGAAGATGGGCTTTGTCCGCCTCGCTTTATCAGCCTTCTATCTAAACAGCAGCCTAAAGAATATATAAGAAAGCATCTCTGCCTTGGCTGCTGGCTTATCATTTCAGAAAATGACTTGTCTGTTGGGATGATAGTTAGATTTGGGCTTTGGGGGCAGCACTGAATCTCTCTGAGCCCGGTGAGAGAGCAGCTACACAGAGCAAGTAAATCATTTTAATTTTGTACCAGTTGAAAAAGATTTTTTCCTCGACTTCAGCGAGATGACAGTGGCATGATGGCTGATTTTCATTTCAATCAGAGCAGCATATGATTACCACCTAATTAGAATGTAGAAATAGAAAGGAGATCATTTTTTAACCTACCCAAGAGAACGGTGCTGGGGGAGGGGAGGAGATTATGTTAATCAACTGATACTGGCATATCAGAGGGACCAAAATAGCCGCCTGAATTTTTATCGGCACCCTTACTGTCCTTGAGGATCTGTCAGTGGCTTCAATTGAAACCTGTATTTTCAGGGCTTTATCTCTGAGCAATAAATATACTTTAAAATAAATACATGTCATTGCAGGCCTGAACTTGTCGTAAAAGATATCACCTTGGGCATCAATACATATATTTTTGTCAAAATTTCACATGGTTTTGTTGGCAACTGTAAAACTGTAAGCACGAAAAGTAACCAAGCAAAACTAAAAGTAATGGTATCTTAGGGGAAGTTGTTTGCATTTATATATATATATATATATATATATATATATATTTTAATTTCCTTTCATTAATTAAATATTGCCAGCTGGCTACTCCACTCCTTTCTGGAATAAACACAGAAAGTTAGTTGCTCTGCCCCAGGGGAATCTAACTGAGGTTACATTAAATGAAACTGCATCAGGCAACATTTTCCAAGACACACTGACTCCATCTGCATCCTTCTGGAGAGATAAAGACAAGACCTTGTCTCATGATGCCACTTTGTTTAATTGTCTCTGAAGAATGAAGAGCCAAAATTAGATTGCTGAGACCACCAAAGGGAGGAGGAAAGAGAAATTAAAAACAAATTAAAATTAATAATGAAATGATCTTTCAGTCAAGCCTGCTTTGTGCAACAGAGAGCAGTGGCAACTCCCTTTGCTCTGTCCTCTCAGGCAGTAGCTGTCCATCATGACATCTCCTCTCTCCAAACTAGGCACCAGTACCTAGCACTTAAAAGAGAATTCCACTTATTCCAACCTAACCAAGATTTTGCTCATCTTGTTTTGCTGAAAATGCACACATCTTTTTTGATTGAGGGATGACATATAACTGCTAAAACAAGGGGACCTAAAGCTCATGTACTTTAGGCAAACTAAGAAAAAGTCTCTCTTCAGCAGTGAGTCTAATGAAAAGAAATCAGGAATTTGTTGATTTATTTCCCATTTATGTGCTTTTAATTTGCCTCAGTTATTTCAATGGCACATGTATTGCCATTGCACTCTCCTGGTTGTTGTTGTACTGGGGTGGGTAATAAATGTTGTGAGATATTGTGCAAGAGAAAGAACAATGCTTTGAACTAAATGTGCTGTTAAATTAAAGTCTTTTCTTGAGCAGTGAAAAAGTCCTGAGGCTTTTCATGTCAGTGACATAAGGTAAGGCACACACTGAGCTCTTTTTATTTTTCACCCTTTTGAGAAGCACAGCAAAGTAAAAGCAGATAATTTCTATCATTGCAAACATTCCAAGATACCAGCCACAAAAAACCAAAGATAGCTCTCTCCCCATCACCCTCAAAAACACAGGGGGGTTCAAGTATTTAAATTTTTTTGTGATGCCATTATGGGAAATCAGGTGGCAACACCTCAAACTTGACCAAATTATCACAGAAAGAAAAGTTCTGACCTGTTCAAAGAACTTAATGTGCATTTTTAAATGAGTCCCAGTGTATAATTTCCTAAAAGATGGGCTCCAATTCTATTTTGTGCTCTGAAGAATTCCATTAAACTTCCAGAGCACTTTGTGAAATGTGAAAACACAGTTTGCTAAGAAGATAGCCTAGGTGGTCTGCAGTAAATTAACCACTACTGCTGACTGTGGTCATTCCGGGGAGTTTGCTCCAAGGGATTTCTACACTTAGAGCATAACACCATTTACCAGCTTCTAAACTAGATTTGCCCTCTGGCTGCAAGTCAGCAGACCTTGGTGTAAAGCATGGCCAGAGATTAGTTTGACTAAGGGCTGCATTTCAAGATGGAACAGTGCTACTGTTACACACAACTGAGTTCAAACCCTTGCTTGTTGTTTTCCCCAGAGGACTTTATGTAGTTGAGTTTTAGGCTGCCGGACTATGATGGTTGTACCTTCAGTAAATTACAATACAACTCTCTCTCTCTCTCTCTGTTGCTTTGTAACAATTAACCTCAGAAAGGAGCTAGCTCCATTTGCATGGTAATGAGACATTCATCTGAGTGACATCAGAGTTAAGCACGCTAATAACTTTTTATAGAAACACCTGAGGGGTCAAGCACAACCACGGACTTGGATAAGAAAACCTTTCATTAAATGCAAATCACTTGTTTTGTAAATACTATGACAGAGAAATTCTCAGGACTCTCAACACAACTTGCAAGACAGGAGTCATTTAGGTGATATTTTCAGGCCCCCAGGCTGACTAAGGAATGTAGCAACTGGTTTATTTATATTTTGAATTAATATCGGTGTGGATAAAATCTTCATTACAGCATCAAAGGAAAAAAGTACTACAAGAAGGCAGAGAGGAGAAAACAACAATATTGCCTTATCTTTCACAAATTTGTCACAGATTCCTGGGATGCAGGAAGGCAGAGGAGACATGGCTGCTGTAGAGCACAACAAAAGGCTTAGAAAATAGTCAGCTTTCTATCTTATTCACCTACCTGGTTTTGCCAGGTGCATTGCCATGGAGGCAAATTCCCTTGTGAGCCTACTATCATTCTGGTCTCTGCCTTGCACTAAAACTTCTTCAATTCATTCAATCAATTCACATTCTACAATCAAAGAGTTTGAGACCTTAGTGAGTGGTTGGGTCCACGGGGAGAACTGGCTGCCAGACACCCCTGGGACTAAAGGAGCAGAACCCTCTCAAAAGCAGGCGGATTGCACAAGAAGGAATGAGGGAAAGGAGCTGACTTTGATTCGTTTAACTGCGGCAGAGCCAAGTGCAGGGGGCCTCTCTTGTTCAGAGAGGCTGTTAGCAGGACACACAGACTCATCCTGACAGGGCAGGCAGTGTCAGGGGAGCAAGTCTGGTCAGGGATAACAGGAGTGAAGTGTGGGCAGCACTCTGAAAAGCTGCCCTCGTGGCAAATCGTTAGAGGTTGTGCTCCCAGACTGGAACATGTGAATTTAAATATCCCGTGGGTGTAGTGGGAATTGCTCTGTCTCTATGACAGAAGTTTATAGAGAGGATTCTATCATATAGCTGTCTGCAGTAAGAGCAGACTATATTGCTGAGACACAGAAAGTCCTTTTCATTCCGCTGCTGTATGATGAGCTACTTTGGGGAAAAGTTTGGCTAATGTATGATATTACTACTCAAAGCCCAAAATCTAATCCAAGGGAGTAAGTGTACACATCC
Organism: Pipra filicauda; assembly: GCF_003945595.2. Lineage (NCBI taxonomy): Eukaryota > Metazoa > Chordata > Aves > Passeriformes > Pipridae > Pipra > Pipra filicauda. The sequence continues at coordinate 3,281,780 of NW_024104953.1, read as the reverse complement.
CTGGAGGTGTTCAAGGCTAGGATGGATGGAGCTCTGAGCGATCTGGTCTAGTGGGTGGCATCTCATCATGCAGGGGGAGTTGGAATGAGATGATCTTTAAGGTTCCTTCCAACCCAAACCATTCTGTGATTCTGTGACAGTGTAAAATGGATCAGACTGACATCTGGCACAGGGTTAAATCAGTTCTTCTAAACCAAATGAACTATGCTCACCTTGCTGTACAGATTAAACAACAGCAACCTAGCAAAGGTATGCTTCCCAAAGATCCCTTTTACTGCATAAGTTACTGCTATCTTCAATAAAATTAGGTATCTTTATTTTGCTGCTGTCCTATTTATGACATGTAAAACTTGCTACTATGCCACAGTCTAAGATTCAAGCCAATAGATTGCAGAAGAATCTTAGAAGAGGGAGAACTTTGTATGAGAAAGTACAAAGCTATGGATAACCAAATTCTTAAAATTTATCTTGACTGAAAACTAGCACTCCACTTCCTTCAAAAAAATCAACAAAAGCTCTTGGGAATTAGCTCTGAACTGTCATATTCACTGATACGCAATAATTGTATCAAATGCATCACATGTGCATCAAACAGCATGAGACCAGCTTGGTTACGCTGGGATTCAGGGTGTCAGGAAACATTTAAGACAACAACTGTGAGTTATACTAGTCCAAACTGAACAAACAGCTGTGGTATAAGCTCAGTAGGATAATTTTTAACAATTGCTTTGTAGTCAGGACAGCCTGGGCTCCTTTCACTGTCCAAACATTGTAAACTACAGCCATTTATTTCAAAATAATTCTGGTTAAATTGGAGTTTGTAGGGAGCAAGGCAGGAGGTGTATATACAAAATAGACTCAGCTATTGAGGAAGAAACGCTTATTTCCAGAGAAAAAAAGAAAACTATTTTTAGCCCGTTTTTTTAAATTATGTGGTAAAAATGTAACTAGGAGACGTTATAAGATAGTAAAGCAGCACAAACTTAGAGGTTGTAGCCTCACACTTCAAGGTTAAAATTATAAATTAACAGACAAGATCCCAAAAAATATAAGTCTAGGCCTAAGACAATGACACTTAGGCACCTACAGCGTTTAACAAAGCCTGTCCATCCAAAACTCCTGCTTCACTGCTCAGATCTCCAAGTCACGGGAAGCCACTGTGGCAGCGATGAAAGCTACAGCAACCAAGTACTCAGTGCTATAAAGAACCAGTGTCCAAAGATGTATGCACTCTTGGTGCACCTCCAGGTTTGAAAACCTCAATGTACCATTCAAATGTCAATACATTACTTCCTTTCACTTCAAAGCTGGCAAAACCCAAAACAAACAGCATAAACTTACTCAATTCAAACCCTCAACGTATCGGATTCTTGGGAAAAAAAGGTCTTCTGAATACATTGCTAGAGGAAAAAAACTACTAATTATGTCCCTGTATGCAGTGCTTCTCCACTGGATGCTTTGTTCAATGTTTTCAGACAAAATACTGAACAACTCTAGCTGTCTGAAATCTGCTGGCTGTCATTGTGAGGAAACAGGCAGATTGACAGTTTAAGACATGATTATTTTATTTGTTTTGTCACTTCTTTGCTGCATTTCTCCAATCCAACACCAGGAACTATCAGCCTGCTAAGAACTCAAACCACACAAAGACAAAAACTAGAAAGGGGAGAGGTGGAGATCATTCTGCTGAAAGCACTTTTTTGTCTTGTACAAATAATCACTATCCAATGCTGCCACTGGAAGACAACCAGTCCTGTTAAAAATTCATGTATTTAGTGAGTATTTAAGGGAAAATAAACACTTAACTGTAAGCAAACCAAAAATTAATGAAAATAGAAAATACCAACCAACAGCCCTTTACTGTAAAGTGACCCCTGGAACACCACTGACCTTTGGTGGCTGTTTCGACTAACGTTTCCTTTCCAAGAATCTCCTCATTATTACCCAAAAACTCTGACACTCAGAAACAGCTTAGGAAGAGAATAGTCTGTTGCTTTGCCAGGAAAGATTACAATGCACAGGAAATGCACAGTATGGTTTCAAACAAAGGTATTTCCCTTCAACTCTAGTGTAGCTTTTAGATACAACAATCTTCCCCCGGCTATATTGCCCTGACCTGACTTCACTGGTCTTAAGACTAAATAATAAAAGGCTTTGAGGCTCAAGCCTGTGTTTACTCTTTTCACAGTTTTGAAGTCAAAGACCATAATCTGAAACAGAAGTTTGCAAAAAAAAAGAAAAAAAAGTATTTTATTCCATACCTCATTGTGATTCTTGCTTAACCATTCCTTAATAGTGTTAAGGGCAATGACAGCAGCAGGCTCATTTGGAAAACCTAAAGAAAGAAGAAATGAGAGATAAATCAAAGGCATACATTTTTTAATATATAAGAAAACAAAAACCCGGACTTTTTTCCTTCCTATTTTTTGAAAAGGTTTTGGAACTACAGTTGGTCAACTCCCTTCACAGATTTTTGTAAAGGTTTTAGGTAACATCAATTACTCTTTTCCCCAGCTATATAAATTGAAAATAGGCCCAGTGATGTTTTATTTGATTTATTTTTTATTTTTTTTTATTTAATTCTTGTTAGGAAAGCTCCACTACTCAAGAGAAGAAGAAACAATAGAGAGCTATATATGTGTCATACTAGGCAGGCAACCATATAACACATATATCACAGTAACAAATACTAGGCTTACATTTCATGGCAGGCAAGAAAAATTTAGATGTTCCTTAAGGCATAAGGGCTTTCTTAAGGCTTTCTTTCTTTAATCCATCTGTCAGCAAAAGTATAGCACACTATGACCCCAATGCTACAGGCCTTACAAAGATAGAAATGCTTGAGTTGGAAATCTCTCAATTTATGACCTAAATCGTAACAAATAACTTTGGAAATTAAGGAATTCATGAAGCATAAGGGTATGAATTTAAGGCCTGATTTTGCATGATGTACTAGCAATAGTAACTCCACCCAGCATTAAACAATATCAGAAATCTTTCCAGGGATACAGACTTTTTGCTTTGATGGTCTCTATCTATCAAACCCAAAGATGTTTTCATTACTTAGGCAGCCTTAATTTAATTTTCCCTTAAAATCCTAACTTAAGGGCAGCGAATCATTTATGTGAGGATTTAAAAATAAAAACCCATAAGCTCTATGAATCACTCTCAGTTGGTTAGATTAATAGAACAGGCTTTGAAAGGTGGAGTTGCAGGCACAGTGGACAAGTAAGCAACAGGGCTAGAAAGAAAAAGTCACAAAATTTGGTGTACAGTTGTGTAGATAAAACCTTTCTTACATCACACATCACCCCCGCACCATAAACTGAAGTGTAGACTCTGCAAAAATTACAATTGTCCAGCTTTTTGGCTCATAGCCTCTTTAACCTTTTTTCAGAACTTGTGTATTGCAAGATTTGAAATAAATCTTGCAATATTGAAAAATATTGAAAATATTGAAAAAAAACCAAAACAAAACAAAGTCTCTCCACTGAGTCACATCCCCAAAACAACACTCCCTGCAACTGGACCCCAGAAGGATTTGGTCCAGCAGCATGTTGCTGTTTGAAGTGACAGATGACAACCATCCAGCAAGAAAGGCAAGTAAAATAGTCAATCTTTGTGTAATACCAACATTTAGCATGTGCTTCCTCTGCACACACTTCTCAGTGAAGCAGATTTTTACATTTTTGAAAGCATTTTTACAAAGCCCACGGTGGAAAATTAGCCTGGACTGTACAAATGTTACCGTGGATATACTTCCATTGCTGCTGGGAAAATGTACTTTAGTGACATTTAATAATGCTGCTGATATCATCAAGGCATATGTCTCATGACACAAACTAATGGCCATTAACGAAACCCAAAGAAGGGACTTTCAACAGCCCCATTTTCATCCATATAAAATAAGAGACCTCTAAGCAGACTGTCTGCTCAAATTAGTAATATCCTACCTAACAAAATGGGACTTTCTCACACACAGATTCCATCCCCTGAGCGTGGCAGCTCAGCCTGGACATACAATGAGCACATGCAGAGGGACAAATGCGTATTTCAGACAACTGATATACCATTGTTTATGCACTGAATGGTTTATTTTCAGAACAATTCTCCCTCCAGCAAGATTAACTTTTCAGGCTTGTTTTCCACTCCCTTGCAGCAGGGTATTTGCCCAAAACTGTGATAAAGCACTGGTGATTGTATAGAACCTCTGCATAAATTGCAAACTATTCAGAAAATGGCTGCCATACTAACCAGTCTTAAATAGAAGCTTATCTAGAAAACTGATGTTCAATTACTCCTAAGCCACCACAATGTAAAGGAAACAGTTCAGCAACCAAAATAAAGAGCCTTGAATTCTGTGTACGGTTTCAGAAAATACGTTGAAATTCATAAGAGCCTTTTATGATCAGTTACCCCTCAAAAATAACAATCTAATTAGCATTTTACATGCATTTCTGCTAATCTTAAGGAAAGGATTATCTTACTGGCTCTATGCAGAAGCAGGATGGAATTTAGCCTCCCGTTCCATACCCTGCACCAGCACAAAAGACTCTGTGTCTCTGATTCTTGACCAGAAAAACATTTTGGTTTATAGGACCGGGTTACAGGAAGATAAAGTGAGATGGGATCTTTTAAAACATGTTTTTGCATTGCTTTTATCTCTAAGCTACATTTGCCTGCCACAACATTTCTGGTCTGCTCCCATCCATGCCCCCATCCCCCCTTTCCCACTTTCCTTTCAGCAAGAAAGCAATCTCAGGGAGCACGTGGGAATCAAATTACTTGAGAGAAATGAGCTCGAGAGCCTCACAGTTAACCGACTGCTGGAGCAGCAGCTCAGGCAATTCTGGCTAAAGGCTCAATTTCACAAAAGATAAAACAGGTAAAGTAATGAGTGACACTGGCCCATGTTACTGCAGTGAGTGCTCCTCCAGCATACTGAAAAGGACACTGGCACAAAAAGGCACATATTAGCCATGAGCGGCGCCTCCACAGGACATCTCTGGGTTTATCTGGCTGGAGAAAAAGGGATGGTTGTATGTCCTGCTTCTGTGTCATGGACAGGTGCATGGTGAAGTTCTACCCACCCACAGACACAGGTCTCCAACTTGGACTGGGCTTCTACATTCTCCACTGGCACAGGAAAAATCTTGGCAACAAACCACGCCATACCACAAAACCAGCACAGACTGTGTCTGGCTCCTGAAGAGCTGCTCCAGCAAGTGAGAATTGTACTGCCACCCTCTGCATTTTGCAGTGCCTGCTGATCATATCTCACCAGCCATTACCAAGATCCCAACCGCTCAAGCACAGCAAATCCTGGAAGTGAGCAGCCACTGCCTCTGGTACCCTCCAGTTCAGGAGACCTCCTTTAAAGTACAGCTTTACTCCTCACAGCAGATGCCACAGTGGGTGCAAGCCTGGTAAGTCAGGAGGAACGAGGGTGTGTGGAAAGCCCTGCGTGGTTTGAAAGACATGGTGATGCCTTTAGAAAATGACCGCCAGCTTTAACACTGACTCAGGTACCACCATCAGCCAAGCCACAGTTCAATGGGGAAACTTCCTTTTCTCCTCTTTACATGTTGCTTATAGACATATCAACTGCATCACTCACTCCCTAAGCTGAATGACTGTGCCTCCATACTCCAAAAACCCCATCCTACTACCATCACATAAAGTAGACTCCATCTGAACTCTACTGCTTTTGGTGTGTCCTTGCACAGATATTACCCACAGTGATAGCCTAGGAAAGCTCTAAGAGGCCTTCAAACTTACGAGGTTCTGGAACTCTTTCCAGGACTTTACCACCTTATTCCTGGAAATTTTAACCCTGACCTGAGAAATGGTTGGCAAAACAAGCTTTGTGCTGTGCAAGTTCTTGCAGTCATCGTGGCCATGATTTTCCAGAGCAGGCACGATAAGACCTGGCAGAATTATTTTGATATATTTGATACAATATAAATGTGCTGTTTTAGAGGAGGAGAGCGTGGAGGAGAACTAAGACAGTAACTAGAGATACACACTGACATTCCCATTACATTTTGTATTTATTCCCTGGAAACCAACTGGTAAGAACATAAGTTCCCCTGTTTCCTCAATGTACAGAAAAAGTGCAATGAATTCCCTGTTGTTAAACAGTCTAGTGCAAATGCTCAGCCTTTTGTGCTCGGGGGATTCAGAGGAGAAACATTCACTCTATTATGAGTTTCTCTCACTCTGTGCCTAATTTGTCTGTGCAGTATCTGAAAAATGAACACAAGTAGTTCACAGAATCAGAGAATATCCTGAGTTGGAAGGGACTCACAAGGATCATAAGAGTCCAACTCCTGGCCCCGCACAATGTTCTTCAATGAATAACAGTGCAACAAGGATTTTGTGACACAAAACCAATAGAAACACATCTCAGGAACTCCAAATTCTATGGAGATGCAGGTAGCTTTATCTGCCTCTTTTACTGCGCTCAATGCAGTGCTGCATCTTACTAAAAATGCTTAACTTACAATCAGGTAATGCCACCTCTCCATGAAAAGCCCATTAACAAAACATAGGTACTAAATAATCAACCTTTAATATGATCTAGCAGGTGATGATGGTAACAGATTATAACAGGAAGGTTATAACAGTAACAAGCAAATGTCAATCCAGAAACTCACTTCAGTAGCTGCAGGGGTGAGTGTTGTAATTTGTCAGTTTAACTGAGATGCCTAATATTTTCTGTAAATCAACTCATCCTGATAAAAAAAGAAAGGTCTGTATCATTTTTTGTTAGCACAGCCTAAGTGCTAGACAGGTTTTTATTCATTTAAAACGTGCTCCTTTCTCTGTGGATTCTAAAAGGCTCATCACAGGCTTAATATTCTCATTTGCCAGTTTTAATGGTTTCATTTTGAAGAAAACCATGAAAAGAACCAAATGCACATCAACACAAATACTCATTATGTGTTTTCATATTTTCTCAGAAAAAATATCTACCCTGGCATGTTTGTGCATATATCAAGATGTAACAGTTTGCAGACTGTTCCTGTGTGCTAAAATCAACCCCGAGCCCCACTGCTTAATCAACACGACTGTTAAAGTGGAATAACTTCCATGTATTAAGTTTATAAATTTGCCAATATGTTTATTGATCTATAAATGATGCTCTTCAAATAGTAGCTTGAGTAGCTTGTCACATTTTCAAAATGTGGAACTGTACTGAAGGCTGTCTCTGCAGTCAGTGTGACAGGGTATCTCCACCATGCATCAAGCACTTGCTACGTGGAATCATCAGCACCAGATGGTATGGAATATAAAGATGTTCCAAGGGAAAGAAGAAGAGGGAAAGAAGAAGAGGGAAAGAAGAAGATGGAAAGAAGAAGATGGAAAGAAGAAGATGGAAAGAAGAAGGGGGAAAGAAAAGAAAAAAGGCACTAAGCATTTATTCCATACTTGTTCTGAAACCCAGTATTACTACCGGTGCTGCAAATGCTTTCTGAATCACAGCAGACATGTAAATAAGTGTGCTTCATTATGGCCATGTGGGTTAAGGCCAGCTATTGACAACACACTGATCACAGTCCTTCAGCCTTATGACAATGAAAGGAAACAAATAAGATGCACAGCCCAGCATGCCTGAGGTAAGGTTAACTCAATACATCCACTTGTCCTTCAGCTGTGAAATGAGCAGTATAATCTTGCAACTGATCCCATATAATCATCTTGTCAAAAGTGTATTTTAGTAGTCAAAATGAATTCACTCATGCTAGGTTGATTCCCATTACCATCGTAAATCCAGCCTGTTTGGAAGAAGAGATGGTTGTATTCTACCAACAAGCTTGTTGTGTTGCTATTCTTGAGCTTTTTTTTTTTTTTTCCCTCTCCCTCTCTCTCTGGGTTTTTTTTTAATAACCATAGTCATGTTGTGATTGGACAAACAACCTAAGGTGCTACCTTGATAATTTTTGTGGATAACTCATAACCGGGAAAGAAAGTGCCCTCATTTGGATGAGCTACACTGAAGTCTAAACAGAAGAGCCATGAATCTTCTGCTAAATAACCTACCTTATTGAACTCATTCAGCCAGAGAAAACCTTATTTGATGTCCACTCAAAAAGTAACTCTAGGAAAGACAGTGAAAGTGAGTACTGTGAAAAACCTTTCTGCTACCCTGAGAAACAAAGCTGCACCTATGCACTGTATCCTTCATGGACTGTGCTGGAGTAATTAATTAGCATCAAGGGATAACGAGAAATTTTCAGAATGCATAAACAAAACATTCTCCCGAAGAAAACATCATATGTTTCTCAATTCCTCCTATGCAAGGGACATGCCTTCACATTCTCCTGGAGTGAAAAAATTCAGCGACAACAGAAAACTACATGCAGTTCCTGAAGAATCATTTCCAGTTGCATTCAACTGACATGACAGAGGCAGCTGGTGGAAGGTGGCTAATAAAGGAACTCAAAAGAAGCATCTAATGCAAGAAAAAGAATGTCTCTGCTATGACACAGTGACACAAAGCAGGTAGAGAACTGAAATAACAGAGAGCTCTTCTTTATTCACCAAAGTGCATTGGGTAATTCGGTGATCCCTGGTTAAGTCAGTGTTGGCACCAGGGCACGTGATGAACCTCACACAGGTCAATGAAACCAAGGTAAGTAGCAGGTTGAGATACACTGGTTCTCTTGACAACAGGGTTTGCTCAGCCTTGGCCTGTCAGAAAAGGTGCCTGGTGTGTGCTCACAGCTGTGCTGGCTGACAGGGGTCTCTTGTCTGATCAGCACAGCAACTCACCTTCGGCAGCTACAACTCAGGTGCTTCTCTGTAGCTGCACATCTGGACTCAGCTCACAGCTGCATTCAACAGGGGTCAGTTACCCAAAGGTGGCTGAGATACAAGACAAACCGTGTCACTGCTGTTTCTCTGAAACACATGATTTCACACCACTTTTCACTTCACACTCTGCTACATCGATATCACTGGAAAAATACTTGCCATATAATTGTGTTAAAAATGTCAGTTGAATACAGACAAACACTGTAATTATTTAAGTCATGTGAGCAGAGGTTTGCACCAACAGGTCTTAAGATTCCACTGAAGAAAAACTAGATGTCAAGTATACTGGGTTATTTGATATGTATTAGCATTGAAGTTTTAGTGCAAATGCATTAACACTTGGACTGCTGAGGAGGAACAGAGCTTCCCTAAGAGTACCTTGCTGAAGGATTTATCATCCTGCCATTCTGCAAGAGACCTATATGTGTGCAAGAATATCACTTTTCTGCAGCACTCAGTACATTTTTTTATTAGAAGTCAAGGTTTTGGGTTCATTATTCCAGCATTTATGAAAGAGTAGGCTTGCAGGGGAACCACATCATGGATAAATGGATTCTCTAGCAATCTTGTAAAAAAAAAACATAGCAAGCAATACTCAGAGACTCTGGGAAGCAAACTGCATCATAGTGTGCTGTTTACTGCTTTGTGTGATGGAGCTTTTCTGTCTGTCAGGGAATTTCTAATGCCCATGTGGAACATTAAGGCTTCAAGCTGAGCATAGTAGGGGAAACAGCAGAAAGACACCAGCACAACACTGAAAGGGAAAAGATCTCACTGTCCTGGGAATTAGCATTCTCCTCTGGTACACACAATGCAAATGCAAGGTAGTTTGGCAATTATAAAATCTACCTATTAGAGCGTATATGCAATATCTGTGTAAATTACACAGCTGTTTAGACACATGTATGCAGCTGTCCTGAGCTCATCATTCTCCTTAAAACACTCTACACCATATCCAGAAGAGCTATTCCAGAAACAAGTGTTCTACAGAGAAATGTTAATTGAAAGAGGTTTCAAAGTGTACATGAGTTCCCTAATGCAGAGTATTTCATCTTCTACTTAGCCATATATAGCAAGCAAGTTGGGTTTTTAGGGTGGCAACATAACAGAGCCAAAGTAATTTGAAACAAAGTGTAAAGCACTAGTCAACTGTGAAATCTCCCATCATACACCGAATTGCACAGCAATGGGATATTGGCTTCAGTGTAGTTACAATTCCAACAAGGTTAAACATTTATTCTACCCAGTGATTTAAATAAAAATGCCTTGTTGTTCTCAAGTGAAACAAAGTGTAGGGAATAAATCCCACCTTCCCGAAGTTCCCTGCTAATGTCACAAGAGATAAAAAACAACCCCCACACACCCACATACTCTGAATTCCACTTGAAACTGGTACTTTCTCCTAAAAAATGTGGCCCAGTGCAGTGATGCTTAACCTTCACTGACACTATCCCAGGCCCTCCTTGACACGCACTGCCTCTAAGCACTGAGTGAAGATCTGCTGCTCAGCAGTGGGAATAAAGTAATGATCCTGGGCCTTGCAAAGCCTGGTTCCCTATGAAAATGTGTTTTCCTATTGATTACAGACTCTACTTGAAGGCTCGCCTGAAGCTGATATATTCTTGACGTGCCTCTCCTTGCTGAGTCTCTGATGTTTCTAATATATCTGCCACTGCAGACTGGGCAGGAGAACAAGGGGAGGAATTGCTATGAGAGGCTCTTTCTTCTTGCTGACAGGATCTTTGTGCAGGCAACAGGAGCAGGGAAAATACACTGAAGTGCAGGAGGTTGAGGTGGAGGAAGAGGAGGAGAGGGAGGGAGCACAGAATGTCTCGCTGCAGGGTGGGGTTCAGGATTTTGGGGAGGGGGGCTGAATCTGACAGAGGCAATATCGGGGTAGAATAGGCAGCATATGATGACAGGAGTTACAAGAACTTGGGGATACACGAGTGTAATGGACAGGAGCCACCACAGCAAAATGAAGGGAGATGGCAGCGTAAAAAGCTTGAGAAATTTCAGAGGAATCAAACCCACACAGGCAATAGAAAAAAACCACAAAGTCACATAGAGAACACAGACAGCATTGCCAGCCCAGCTCTAGCCTTTAAATCACTTCCACCATGTTCAATTGCTCTGACAGATGCAACCCAAAGACCTAGCTGGATTATCTGAAACCAACAGAGTACTTGGGGAAGGCCATCCACGTACAAGAACAAACAAAACAATCAGACATCATTTCTACTGAAGCACTGTTCTTATCTCCTCTCTGAGTGAAATCAAGGATTTCCTAGGAGCACATAAAGAAAATCAGCTGAAACAACATATATTTACTCCTTGTGAAAGGAAAAGAAAGGAAAAAAATAGGTAATAAAGATGTTCTTTTATCTTTTTTCCCAAGAGACATATGTAGGAGAAAGTTAGAGGGCAGGTTGGGTGAAAAAGCGAGATACTGTGTCTGGCATATTTAATCTACTTAGTTTAGTCTTTTTAACAAATACATTATTGATTCTTGTGTTTATTCACACTGTGGGGTTTTTTTCCATTCTTGCCTCAGGCAGCGATAAACCACACTAAAGGGTCACACAGACCAGGAGCTATTGTATTTAGGAACTCTACAAGAGCAAAAAACTGAAATATTTCTAGCCAATCTGGAGTTCAAAAATGCCAGTACATTTGGGAGGAACAGAGAGGGGGTTGCATTTTATATTTGATGCTTAATGGCTTGTTCTTCACTGTACAGAAAGACACTTTATGCTATTTGAACACGTGCTACTTGTATGCTGCTAAAACAAGCACTTGTGCAGGATGTTGGACTTGACACATCATTGCACTATCTCAACAATTTTATGCATTAATTTTTTAAGAGGAAGCATTTTTCCCTCCTTGCCTAGATGCTGCTTCATTTCTGTAGTAGTCATTCGCCTAGCAAGAGGTGAGCTCCACACATCCTCCTTTTTGTGCAGCAAGGGTCACTGTGTCTCTTATTTGATTTTATGCCACTGTATGTATCAGCAATCAGCCAGTCTACTCAACTTCATTTCAGGATCTATTGCAGCACCTTTGTCAACAAAAACTACATGGAAGCTACCAGCAGCACTTGAACCTTTCTCCCAGTGCTGCAATTAAAACTCTTTTTGCCTGTTCTGAGATAACAGCGATATACACAGAAGGAGAAATGTGATTAGAAAAGGTTTCAGGATTGGATTAATGGGGAAACTGGTTTAAAGCAAGCGTAAGGAAAACTTGAAATTTAAAACTGATTGTAGCGAAGCTGCCTGGTTACAACACTTTCAGTGCTCTCAGGAAGACCCCAAACGCTTAAGAGTGTAAAATAAACCATTAATGAGTAAAATACAAAAATATTCTAATCTTTTGGAAAACCTTGACTCTCTTCCACCCCCTTTCTGTTTTTAAGGTCTCATTTACTCATGTGCTAATTATATATTAGCACGCCCTCACTGCAGCACTTCTTTTGACTGACAATCTCCCCCAGCATCAGTTGCCTTTTAAACCCAACACCATCAGTCAATCAACAAGGTAACCCAGATCTCATCAGGTTCTTCTGCGTGTCAAAAGATCACAGTGCTAATTGTCAAACAAGTATTTATTAAAAATACGATTTCTGCTAACAACTCTAATTTGCATTTCACTCACAATTATGCATTTACTGAGTCTTGCATACTTCAATCAAAAAGGAAATTAAATAACTAGTTAATGGCACTTCGAATCCCAGAAATTCAAATCCAGTTTAGACTTGATGTGAACTTTAGGTCTTACTAACACTTGTTTTAAAAAGCATTTTCAACATGTATTCCAATAAGTTGTCAGTGTGTTGAGGCTTTTTAATTTATTTTTAAAGCATTACACGAGCAAACGTTCTATTTTAGCAAGGAATGGGAGTTCCTAATGTTTAGAAAGGTCTAACAAACGTCAACATTTCTGGTTAGACCAGCATTGGTAAATCAGGCCTTAAAGTAAAATGATGCCATTTCGTGAGATGCCACTCTTCAGGAGGAAACAAAAAACCCAAACACCCGTGTTTAAAAACCCAAACACACGTGTTTTTCAAGTAATTTGGAACAATATTCAAACCGAGACAGGAGAAAAAGCAATGACAATTACTGTAGTCAGAAGCAATGCCCAGATTTCAAACAAAGGAGTCGGTGCTATGGTTGGTCAGATCAAGCAGTGAAGGATTTGGAAGACTAAGAAATTTCTTTTCTCCAACAACGCGGTACAAATCAGAAGCCGATCTGGACAATTTAAGTGTAAATTTCTTACCACCTGTCAGACAAGCAAGATTTAAAGGCTTTCACTTAAGAACCCAGGCATCTCCAACAGTAGTTTTTAAGTGCAAATTGACCTCCCACCTCAATTTCCTTGTGAATGTGGCCATGTGGCAGCAAAGGGGTGGTTTGTTCCAGTGCTTTATTAAATTTACATTACATGTATGGTCGGCATGAGATGATCCACACTATGCTTGGGGAAAAGTACCTATTTGAGGCAGACCTCTGTGCTCCACTCCACAGCCAAACACAACTAATCCTCTTGGAAACACAATGTTCCAGGTAGACTAGCAGAAGGTGTATGGAAAAACATTAAATACGCTGCACAGAGAAACCTCATTGATTATTAAGCAAGTGAGGGAAAATACCTTTAATTGGGGGATACATAAAAAGAAGGTGGGTAAATTCAAAAGAACTTGTTACATAATCAAAACTAAATGTAGGCATTAGAGTCGAGCTTAGGGAGCGGCTTTAGGCAATGTGATTTCCATTAATTTTATCAAAGGATTCCCTCTACATGTACAATTAGTCTCAAGATAGCTTGCATTATCCTGACAGCTGCACATCTCCAGATTGCAAAAAACACCACTGCAATATTGAGTCAGGCTGGGATTATTTCAGTGAATTATTGACATGCAAACACCGACCTCCACAGCACAGCACATCTCTGGATACAGAAACCAGTAAAAAACCCCAAAACTGCATGAAAGAGGGAAAGTTAACACTGTATGGGTCAGAATCGAGAAAGGGCAAAACAGTGCCTGTGAGTGAGAGGGAAAAAAAAATTGTGAAAAACAGCTCTGAGAGCTATTTATTAACTATTAAAAATACGAGTGTAAGGTATTTGGGGACACACACCCCAATTCTAATTAGACTTTTCCAGTTAGATTACAAAACCAAGAGATCGTCATTCTACAAGAAACAAGGTTGATTTTTATAGATCAATTGATAAAAAAAGGACTTTCACAGCAAAGCAGGAAAACTCACAGCACTGAGGAGTCAAACCCAATGAGATCAATACCTATGCTTATTTGAATTATACATAATTATATATGAACTTTGCAAAATAATCTCATGTAAGTTGGTGCTAATGCAAATACAAGCTGCTGAATTTACAGTAACTACCTGGGGACAGAAAAAGAACAACAAAGTTTGTGGCATTACTGAAAGTCTGAATATTATTATTTAAAATTATTTCAAAAAGCAAAGGTGAAGTTGCCATAAAAGTCAGTTAAGAATAAATAAAAAGAAATTATACTAGTACGGTAATAGATAATAACCAAGTCATGTTGAAATCAACCAATAACAAGCACCCAATACTTAAAAGTATTCTAGGAGTAGAGAAATAAAGTGGTGGACACCCAAATGAAAGAACGATCTCCAAAATTCAGAAGGGTCAAAGAAGGATTTGTATTGCTTAGAAATAAGGAGATTACAATTAAACTTTGAAGACACAATTTGAACAAATAGAAAGACTAATTGCTTCCGGTTATCTGAGTTCATGCAAACACAGAAGGGAAATGAAGTCGAATTAAGAAACCCCCTCTCTGGTAGAAATTTAGAAAAAAATCCTCTATACAGATTGAAAAAGTAGGAAGAAGAAAAAAATGCTAAGGTTAGCAGTCAGACTAACTTTTTCAAACAATTTCAAAACTTCTTAAAACAAATTTGAAAGAGTGTGTAAAAACAGGGCTAAGTCAAAGGAGGAAACAATGAATGTGTGAGCTTCTGGGACATTTCTTATGTTGAAATTTTAATATGAATCCTGTTTCCTATCAGTTCCCATCAGATTCCACATCTACCTTTCTCATGTGCTGTGTATGTAAAAGCGAGATAATACCACCAGGAACACACTGAAAAAGAACTGATGCTTCAAAAGGAAGTACTTTTGAAAATCCAGTAAACAAATGAAAAAGCTCACAAATGAGTTTTAACAAAACAAGTTCAGAGCATGGAAAAACATCACCTTCTAAATCCAGTTTTAACAAATGAAGATGCTACCGCCATATCCCTGTCCCCCAGGAGTGGGGGACACACTGGTGGCTGAAACGGTTGTGTGGACATCCTTTGCTTTGGTCCAAACCTGTGGGATAGACTGGCTTCAACACCTTCAATCAAGGTGGTTTTTTTATCCAGACCCTCCTTGGGATTGAAATGGATGAGCGAGGAGGTGGACTTACAAACCTGAGGAAGTCACGAGTCCTGGTTTGGGGTGGCTGTGGGGTGAGCAACCTCACAGCAAGTGGAACTGGAGTAGCCAAACAGTGCTCACATAGGATTGTCTGGGTGATTTGATGGGGGTGGCTTTGGTGTTTTTTATAAAGCAAAGTGTCTTTTAAACAACTGCATCCAACGTGTGTTACTGTGATGATACTGCCTGAAGTGCTGAAAATTAGACAGATAATTCAGGATTGGATTGAAGCCCATGATTATCTCCCTGTGTTTACTAAGTGGATATTTAGATTTGTTGTGAAGGAATAGGAAGAGAGTTTCATCTTCAGTCCTGACATTTTAAGGGAAGAGAGGAGCCTTATAATTTAGAGATCCACAGACATTAATGTATTTAGTAGGCAGTGACAGAAACAAGCAATAAATACAGAGTTGCCTAAATAGCACAGATCGTTCATTAAAAGTTACAAAATTAAGGCTACACATGAAATTCTGGCAGAACCATTTTGTTTAGTAAGTAGAAAACCAGTGAAATA
This sequence comes from Pipra filicauda, assembly GCF_003945595.2. Classification (NCBI taxonomy): domain Eukaryota; kingdom Metazoa; phylum Chordata; class Aves; order Passeriformes; family Pipridae; genus Pipra; species Pipra filicauda. The sequence continues at coordinate 3,265,972 of NW_024104953.1, read as the reverse complement.
TGTTGACAGTAAGAGTCATAAAAACAAATAATAAAAATAAGTAGATTAAAAAAAATTGTGGAGGTAAGAGAAAATTTAAGACATCAATAATGACAAAATGTGGAGCCAAGACTGAAATATATTCAGTGCAAATATCAAGGTGACCTCTTTCTAGCAGAAAGCTTTGATACCATGAAACGTCAATGATTTGTGGAAATTGGTCTATCAAGTAAACATAATTTGTTATCAAATGTAATTTTTTTGAAGTAGATAATTTCTTGAAATCATATGTAATTTAAACTTAATATACATTTATGAACTTCAAGCCTATGTTTTATTGGCATTAGTGCTGATGGAGAAATGTTTCTATCTATTCCTTTTCAGAAAGTGTTCAGCTTACTTAAGGTCAGCATAAATGCCATGTAATCAACATGGGAAACTCAGAAGAAGGTCAATGACTAGGAAAGAGAATCTTGAAAACATGAATTAAGTTAAGAAAGGATTTGGAAGTTCACTCTTTACCACCAAATGCATCAAATTCCACAGCCAGAACATCACTGACTGCCCTTGGTGAGACAATTTTGAATATGCTGGAATTATTAAGGAACTTCAATAGCAGAGCAGTTAAACATTTTCATGCCACTTCTGCACAATTTTGAAAAATATGAACTGAAAATACATATGGGAAGTTCATAAAACCTTGTGTGTGCACATAAATTAAACAGCCAGAGATTCTTGTCAACTCAAGTTTGTCGGTTGTACATTCTCTACTTCTGCTGTCAGTCAGGGTAAACACTGTCACTGCTTCTGATTACCTATAGTCAATAAAGTGGTGACAACTCATTAATCAAGCCACAAAATAGAGAGACGGGGTGTAAGGTTCCACAACATGAAATACTCATTAGGAATGACACAAGCATTGTCAGTATGCACCCTCATTATCTGCATCATGGCTAGCAGCCTCAATTAGAAGGGAGCTTTGAATCTCACATCTTCTTTTGGGAAGGGCCTACCATAAAGGAGTATATCATTGCTTTACTGAAAACTAGTAAACATTAACTTACAATGTTGACAGCAACATAAACCAGAAGATTCGTAGAGCACTGACCAGCACGGTCAGCACTTAAGTAGCATCACTGTTTTCTTCTATATTGTATTTAGTAGTGTGGAAAATGCATCAACTTTTTGCTTTCTCTCTCGCTTGGTAAACTAGGCCAAAAGGGACAAAAATCATCTTCTCTTAATTAAGCAATGCCTGCTTAGCAGTAGAATTTTTCTTTTCTCTCATTCCTAAAGACAGAAAAAAAACCCCAAAAAACCAAACCCAGAAGACTACAACCAGCTACCAAATAATACAGCTCAAAATGTCTTTGGACTTACAGTAATGTTCCTAATGGCACTCAGCTAAAAAATATGTTCTGGACTCCTAACAGCCTGCTATAGTGCATTTACTGCTGCAACAAAAAGAATGGTTAAAAACCTATCAGTGGCAGAATGTTTAGCACCTATTACGGACACAAGTGTAACTACCTAACAGTAATTAAGGGCATAAGAGAATGATTAATGCTCTGGAGCCATAAAACTGCATCAGTTCAAAAGCCATTATGATTGCACTGTCTGCAGCTCACAGCCTACACTGGGCAATTTACCCTGATACACATCCTGCATAAAACCGATACTCCATTTTTTTCCAACGTTGGATAATGAGCTGGTACATAAAGCTTAAACTACACACCACACACTGGTCACCGCTGGAACAGTCGATTTAATCTCATCCTAAGGAAGTCCCCATTTCTTAATCTTAAATTCTTGATTTTCCTGTTCTGTATTTTTCTCATCAAAATGCCAAACAGTCCACACACTGTCATCTTCTCCAATTTAGAAATACGCTTTTGATCATCAAAACTGAGAAACAAGAAAATGGATGCAGAAAATACACCACTGACTGCCAGCTAGAACATTGGGCTGACATTTATACTGGCTCTTATTTAGCTCAGGGGTGTCTGAACCATGTTCTTCCCAGGCAGGATCAGCATAAAATCAGTCATATTGAAAAGTACCTTCATCAATGAGCGATATGGAAATGCTACCCAATTGGACTAAGCAAACCAAAATTTATCTTTTAACAGAAACAAGTCATAATGTGTGATGAAAAATTATATTTTCCATATGGGATACTTTCAACTCCCTGAAAACGAAGGTTTAATGTTTGTATTCCAGAGAGCAATGAAAACAGAAGGGGACAGAAAGTCTTCCACTGCCACAGCATCACATACAGTGAATTACTACCCTTTAAATAGTATTATACATTATTTCCGTTAAAGGATTCTTTCAAACATCACGGAGAGAAGGGAAAGAGAAAAAAAATGATATGCGGCATTGTCCAAAACTAAATTGGAAAATGATAGATACAGTTTATCATCCAGTAATATATAGGAAAGGAAGCACTTCCATTCTCTCATATACAAGTAATATATTGAAAGGAATAAAAAGAGATACAAATCGTTTACAAATCAGACCTTAATGTTCTTTTTAAGGGGCTAGATACTCTTTCAAGAAAAAGTAAGATAACAAAGTCTTCCCTGCCCAAAATGAACATTTTAAGAAAGGTATGATACATTGAACCAGATTTCTCCTCTGCTGAGCTCAATTCAGTTAGAGTCAAAGTGAATAGGGTCAATTACAAACAACTACATTTATTCCTCTCAATGCAATAGAATATTTCACAGCTAGTGCAAACCACCATAACTTCTCTGAAACCAACGTCCTCCAGCATGACTTTAGCTCTGTTTCCATTTTAGTGACCAGATGAAAGCCTAAAGTCATAGCAGTACATAGAATAAAAAACATTATTATGTAAAGAATATTATTATGAGGAGGCCAGTTAAAATAGGGTCTCATATTCCTAACATAACCCTGGAAACCACACACATGCTGCACCATTCCAAGAAGCATGTGAGAAGAAAGCTATCTAAACATCTGCCAAAAGATCTCAAGTTCTCTGCATAGCTGACAGAGTAAATCAAGTTTAGGCTGCTGTTTTTACCTTTCCATTGGAACCAACCTACATGCTGTTCCCTGGGACAGATTCAGAGTCTGTCTGAAGCTATCACTGCTCAGACCTGCCAGCAATAATAGGAGAGTCATAGAAAGGCTTGGGTTGGAAGGGACCTTAAATATCATCTAAGCTCCAACCCCAATCTTTGCTCTCTTGTGCAGTTACCTGTAACACATCCACCCAGACCAAGGAGCCATTTCAGTTCCTATGGGACTGGACACAAAATCACTCCTCGAACATCTTTTAGGCTGCTCCGTCTCCAGGGCAGGATCTTCTAAGCCACCACACTGTGACTCTTCCTCCCGAGGACTAATCCAGGAGATCCCCGTCCCACACCAGTGATGGACGAGGTGTCGGGATGCTCTCCATAACCTTTACTGCGCCCGCCAAACCCCGTCACTGAGAGTGAACAGTTTGTTTATGGGCGGTGCAGGTGACAGGCACACCAACAAGTCCCCTCGCTCAGTCTAACGGGGTGAATTGAAGGATTAGTCTGTCACGCCGGCACAGGGCCTCATTTTTCTTCTGTGCCACGTGGGTCACCCCCTTCCCACAGCCTGTATTTGATCGTGATTAATTTGTCAAGGCTGGCTATAGCATGGAAATGAAGGAATGGATTGCCAATTACAGTTATTCTTCTCACAGAACACCCCTTGAACCGCTGCTATTTCGCAGCAGTGACAGCTCAGAAATAAACCGAACGCAGCTCTATTGAGCAGAAACCTGACCCAAAGTGTATTTGAAAGCAGAAGGTGACTCCCCCCCTGCCCAAACCAGCTCTTCAGTAAGTGGTTGACTTCTATCCTGCCTGCCTGGCAGGTACACAAAAAGCCCGTCCACATTTATTTTCTCAGTCACCTTGTTAAGATGTACTGAACTTCTGACTTAACGCTCCTCAACAAGGTGCTCATTTGTTTCTGCACGGCTCACCCTGGGTAAGCCTGGAGGGGAATTTAATATGTATACCATTACTGCCAAGTAAACAAACCCAGCAATGATCCTGCTCTGCACAGAAGCTCTGAAAAGCAATCAAAACTTTCTCCTCAATGGTACTCACAGAAAGGTAGGTTTTGACTCTTGCTGCATTTCTCTGCAGTAAACAAACCTTACATGTTCTTTGTAATATTTCATTGATATAGGCAACTAGCTTAAGCTGAATAATCAGATTCTGATAGATTAATCAAACATGAATTAATTCCACAGTAACCTGATTTTCTATTAATAATTATTAATCCAGAATTTGAGAAATAACACCTCAGTCCCAGTAACACATGCATGCAATTCATTTTATGCACTGATAAAATCACTGGCAAATTGTTCAATTTGCATAAATTCAAAGCATGTGTACAAATTTAATTTTTTACGAACTCAGAGATTACCAGTTAAAAAGAAAATCCCTTTTCTCACAAGACAATTCAGGCCACTGTAATAGATGCTTCCTTCCATTGTTGTAATTCACTGTATTTTATACCACTGTCTTGGGCATCACATCTCCAGACAGAGGAAAGGTGAACGTTTTTCCAACAGTTGGTGGCACAAAACAGCTTTAAATGCATTCCCCAAACAAAAAGACACAAATAATTCTCTTCCAGGCCCAAGATGGCCTTCCATTAACCCAACCACCAGCAAGATCTGTGGTGTGCAGAACAGCAGAATACATTTTATAAACAGGATTCTGGCTTAGAAACAGATCAGTCATTCATCACACTGAATCATCTGCTATTCTCCTGCCTCAGTGGCAGTTGCCCTTTCCAATGATATATGGCACCATTCCCATCTAAAAAAGATGCAGGGAAAAGGACAACACAGTGAACGACCCTCAGAGGCAGAAACACCTTTAACTTGTCTTTCAGGTTCTTTGATGAGACTCAGAAGAGGAGGTCTATTTGGTTGCTATTTTCTTTCAGTTCAGGAGAAAGTTACATTTTCACCTTTCACAGGCCACCTAAATGCCCCAGTATTCTCACACATATACTTGTTGCAAACTTCCTGGAGTGACCAAAGAATGAGGGACGATCTTGGCAATGTGAATTTAGGTATATGGCGACTTTCTGTGTTTGTACTGGAGTACTACTAAGGGTCTCCAACACTGACAAGGATCATTACAATAGATATCATATAAATAAACAGTAAGAGACAACGTGTGCTATGGAGAATAAAAACAATCAGACAAATAAGGGCCAGCGCCAAAATATTCTGTGGACCCAGCCAGATGTATCACTCTGCACTAATAATAAGGAAAGAATAAGAAAAAGAAGCTGTTTTTCTAAGGCATTTATTATCAAATGCAGCCACAGAAGTTCAAAAAGATTGTCAACACCTTTGTGGTAAAACTATTTGATATAAGTGACACCACAACTATTATTCCTACTCAACTTTAGTGTGTCAGGGCTTTCCAAAGCTCCTTAAGGACACAGGAGCACAGACTAGTATGACCATTCTGTTCTCATAGAATGAGTTTTAAGCTGTGAGTAGGACTCAATATTAACTGAATATACTCAGAGTCACAGAATATCTCAAGCTGGAAAGGAACCATAAGGATCATTGAGTCTGACTCTCTGGTCCTCACAGGACTACCTAAAACTAAACCTTAGGGCATCATGTTCATCAGGCTTCGTGGCAGCTTCCTTTTGTTAGCAGCTTATATTTGTAAACTCCAGATAAAATGATTGTGGGTGATGATCTAGGACTAAAAATCTTTCTCTACGTATTTTTCAGATCTTTTTCTAGCTGCTAGATTATGCAGAATGTGTGTTGTACAACTAAGATTGCAAAACTAATTATGTCAAAGTGCACCGGTAAATGAAATCACTGCTAACGTGACACACATCACCTCTAGAGCAAGTTTTCAAACCCAAGAGTAGTTTTACAGCTGTCAAGATAATATCTATTCTTCCCTAACTAGATTAATTTTATATTAAGTTCCTCCTTTCAAGGAAGCTCAGTTGCATCATGAAATTTGACTGAAACCATTAAACTAGCTGTCTGTCTTTTCACAATGTGTTTGAAACTCGGAGGCAACATACTTCAAATACATTTTCTGTAGAAATGGGGAAAGCATAAAAAAATATTCTTCTAATGACTATGTTTTCACACTACATCTAATCACGAGTATGGTTAAAAGACACCTACAACACCTACAACAACACAGTGGCATTCACTAATGGATTGGGCTCCAAGTTAAGTTTCAGAGACATGCTCTTTACTGGGGGAAGGGGCAAGATTACATCAAAGAAAAAAATTTGGATAGCGATAATTGGGCCTTTTACCAAGAAATATTTTAAATTTCATGTATCATGTTAATGCAATGTCTCGAGGATAAGCTCTATATGGCTTTATTTTCTTATTTCAATTCATTTCTTAACAAATTAGCTTCAAAGAGCTTTAGCTTTTCCGGAGTGTAAAGCCACAGAACAAACACATCAGATTATCTCGTTGGCATCAGCTAGGACAATTTATAAATGGGAATTAAGTGATTCTGTTGGTATACAACAATATAGAGTTTTAACTTTCATCACAGTAATTGAGACATTCCTAATTCTTTGAATGGAAAACCACAAATACAAAAACAAATAATATATCTGACCAGCTGAAGCCCTGTTCATATCACCAATATGCTTTCTGAATACCAGAAAACTTTTCCAACTCTTTCATGTTTTGCAGAATAGTTTGCCTGACAAAAAATAATATAAAAAGTGAAAGGAAAAAGGGGGAAAGTGTCCAAAGTGAGACGTGGTTGTGGTGCCTTTGGAGATGTTACTGGTTTTTCCTCAACAGTCTGGAGACATTTATAGAGCTCATTGCAAAAGCAACTAGAGCCATGCTTGGAGCTTCAAGATGTAAGAAACTATGAAAGAAGAGCAAGGGAGCACAGAAACAATTGTTTCTTGCAGAGTAGAACCCAAACAGTGAGGTTAAAGAGCATAGGCAGATGTTGCAGGACTGAAGGGGACAATTAATATAGTAATATATATATAATATATATGTATGAAATATGAATATATATAAATATAATTTAAAAAGAAAAAAGCAACTACACAGACTTTCTATCTCTTCCTAAAGAGAAAATGGAAAAAGAAAGGCCATGAGGCAACTGAGTATCCAGTGTTTAACAGTTTGGGCTTTAAAAGGGAAATTTTTAAGGACGGTCACTAATCACCATTTTAATGAAGGACAGGATTTGTCCTGTAGTGTTCGGGGGAAATGCTCTTAGTTGGACCAGTCAGCAAGAACTTCAGAAGAGATAAAATTCTAGATAGTCTAACTACATTATCCATAAAATGCCAATTTCCACTGAAAAAGAGAGCTTATTAAGTCTCTCGTCTGGAATCAAGTTAGAGCTTCTCCTTGCTAAAGACATTGTATGAATGCTAATTTTAGACTGTCAAGAGCTCATCGATTTACACTTTCCTGTCATAATTTTTTTAGCATTTAAATTATGGGAAGAAACCAATTAGTATCACGGACACTACACTGTCTGAAATAAGAACACTGTTAAATAATGCATGCAACAAATTTTTATACAAGTAGTAATTAGATTTCTAGGATTACTTGAATATTATAATACTCATTTCATAGCTGCTACTATTATTAATTTTAATAATAATCTCAGTTAACTAGTGATCAGTCCCACAAGAAGCTTCAAAGAATGAGTTCTCATATATCTTCATTTCCCTTAAATATTACATTATGCCAATTATGGAGTAAATAACAAAATGCAATTAGCTCCCCAATGGGTTACAAAAAATATCTGTTAAAACCACATGGTGTCAAAAAAGTTGATGCGTTCCGAGCTAAGGGATGAGGAGCTGCTGATCAAGTTAAAAAATTGGCTTAGTTATGAAAATCTTCTTAATGGGAACTTTCCTTATGTGACCCACTGGATTATTTTTCTTTTTCATCACAGAGAATTTATGTGATAATATCCATTTTCCTCAGTCACCTTAATTCACATCACGATATCCAAATGCTGATGATCACGTAAAACACACCAGGCCTTTTTGATGGTTACAAGGACTCAAAGCACCAGGCTGGAGATAAATACAAGACTGCTTCATGGTTACTTATTACACATCTGTGTATAGAGGCTCTGAAAATTTTGCAGCTAACTCCTTCCTTGGCAAGATGACAGTGCCACCCTTATTGCTCATTGAAGAAATATCTATCCTAGAAATGAAACACCAACAGAAAAATGAGAAAAAAGCAGATGAGAAAGATGGAAATAGATGGCCTCAACCTTTAGCCCCCGTGTCAGGAATTTATTCTGCCTTTGAAAATGTTTGGTTTAGTCTTCTGACTCAGATTTTCAGAGGGCTTTTATAATCCTTCAGCAGTGCACCTGTCGGTTAATCCCTTGTTATAATCTATCTCGGATCACCTCACGGAGAGAAGAGCTGATGGATGCGGTCCCAGCTCTCTGTGGACTGGTAGAATGAATCGTTCTTTAGACACTGAGGATGCACTGGGGGTCAGGACAGAGGTGACACAAGCCAGCACTAAGACTGAGGCACCTCTCCCCCCAGATACAAGGCAGAGCAGAGGATCTTTGCTACCTCCTTGCATCTTCCCTTGAGAATAGAATATATGCTTCCATTTTCTATACACACTCCCTACTTTTTTTTTTTTCCTTTTCAGACTCCCCTTTAGCAACACATAGTAAATTAAACCTTGCAAGTGGCCCGATTCTACAAGAAACAAGACTCACTCCAATGTAATAAAGGTGTTCAAGAGGTGGTGAAACCGTATGTTTCCGCCACCTAAATCACCACAGACATTCTGCACTTTCATGGTATTTGGTCTTTTTCTTTCTCTCTCTCTGTTTTATTTAAAAGAAATGCAAATCTAAATTCACGACAAAACTAAGAGCTGCCATTCTCTTTTTTCCTAGAAAGGACAGTTGATATAATTTTCATGAAAGCAAGCTAAGGTAAAACATACAGCCAAATTGATGTAGAGACAAAAATACACACCAACTGGAGAATTCTCTTAGAATTCCATCTTTTTTCCCCCAGTTTCTTCCCCCCCCCGCCCTTAAGTTTAAAATAACATATAAATACCTGTTTCTGTTGCCAGAGAGCAGCTTATGTTGCCAACATAAGTATTTAGGAACAGAAGCCAAACTATTACTGTAAAATAACAGTAAGGAGGTAACAAATAGGTGTGCGTAGACTGTAACATCTTCAATTCCTTCCATATGTAGCCTATCCCATAATTATTTCTCAACAGAGTATTGTGACAAACATGAAAATTTCTGCCTCCTCACATCCATCTGTGGAGTCTTGTTTTAATTTTGTGGCTCAGAAGGTTTGTAGCACCATATCAGAGATCCTTGTTCACTTTGCAGGCTGCAAACACCAGGATTTCTGGATACCTTCTTAAAGACATGATGATGAGGTGTTCTTCCATAAAATCTACTAAAGAAACTGGCTTTTTTTTCACCCCTCTCTTCTGGCAGTACCTCAGAGATAACAAGATGGTAATTATGAGGAAAGTGGATGTCTAAATGGTGATCCACTGGAATAACATGAAAATCTGACGCACTACAGCCTAAAATAACACTTTGTACCCTCTGAACTATATATAGATTTGTCTGTAGATCTTTTTTATCCCTTTTTCAATTTTTTTTTCAAACAGATAGTAAAATTGCTCTAAAAAGGGAAAAGAGACAAAATATAAGAAAATTCCTAGAAGTCTAGCTGGTCTAGGGAAAAGAAGTGTGATAAGGTTAAGACTGCACTGTGGCTCCTGTCTGAGTACTGATAAACAGCTACTGAGGATGTGGAGCTAGATACTCCAGTACCTCCCTAATGCCATGGGAGGGATGCAAATCTTTAGTCCTTCCCCTGAAGTAGTTTTATTTAGGAAACTTCACACTCTTGCTATAAATGAAAACATTTATTGCAACAGGAGAGAGTAACCCAGGGACCCATGGGGATATGAGTCTTCACAACCTTTGCTTTCTTAGACTGATTAGCAGTTTATAAGCTTATTAAAGGTGACAGGGATCTCTTAGGAAAAGATACTAGGAATTACGGATCTCTTAGGAAATTATTTTCCCCCCGAAGTGCCTGTGGGTAGACCCTCAGTTGTTCTGTAATCCTGACAAACATTCAGCACTGGTTGCTTTCTATGTCATTTTATAAAGATGTAGCCCCCCTCAGTTGAAGATATCAGACTTCTAAAAGAGAGATCCCTTGTGAGTGAATTTGTTGCCAGCACATTAAAATCTGAGTTTTGACTCCTGGCACGGGGCCTTAATGGCAAAAGGCCTTCTGAGGGCTGTAACTCGTTCAAGCTGGAACATCTCAGAGTGACGGGTGGAGATGAAGCATCAGGAGAGTGTCTGGGGAGGAAAGGCAGACCTTTCCTCTATCCAGCACCCTTCCCATTCTCATTCATGAAAAGCAATCTGCTCTTCGCCAGGACCTCAGAAAGAGCCGTGCTTGCTCATTTCTTCCCAGCTCCCTTTTTATGGGAGTAAAGGAACGCTCTGCAGGGATGCAAACAGGAAAGGATGGCTCTCCAGAGAAGTGTGACCACTCTCTCCTTACGATAAGAGTAAAGGTGAGCAATCTAAGCATTTACAAGAGTCTGGAGCAGAACTCAATCCAGATTCTTGAATTGGATACACCCAGTTGATCTCTTGAAAATTTCTCCATTTCCATTTGGAGGAGAAACTCCATTATGAGCCAAGGGATTCTGAAGGGACAGCATTTGTTCATATGGATCTGAGGTGAGGAATCAACACCGTATGTTCCTTCAAAAACACTTTATTGTGAGAGTCCAGTGTTACGTGCACAGCACAAAGATATCCTAATCAGCTTGGCCACCAGGAATGAGGTTGATCCACTTGCCTGTCTAGACACTGCCTTTATCTAAAGGAATGTGCATGGATAAAGAGGAAAACCCCAACAAAACCAGAAAGATGAAAGCATAGTTTTGTGGGGTTTGGGTGTACTTTACACTGCAAACACATCACACAGAGCATAGTTTTAGCAATGTGACTGCTATCAAATATTGTTGAAAATATTGACACCTGAAGCCTGATGCAGGGCTGCCTGTTTAATTACTTACTCTCAGGCAGTGCATTTGAGAGTTTGTAAAGAAGGAAATTTTTTTTTAATTGAGGAATAGAAAGTATTTATTAAAATGTAAACAGTACAATCGATTAGAAATTGTATTCCCAAAACAAACAAAAAAAACCCTCCAAAAAACCACAAACAAAAAAAAAAAGCAGCAGCCTCAGAAAAACAGTATTTTAGTAGAAATGCATCTTAATTAATTTGCAATGGTGAAAACAGCAAACAATTACCAAAAAAAAGCATCTGCTACACTATATAATGTTTCAGTAATGCCACAGTTACCTTCAAGAAAAGCCTCCAATAAATCATATTAACTCATGATTCCTACCATAGATCCTTTCCAATCTTCTTTACTGGCTTCAGGGTACCATATTCCTCACCTGCTGAGACCTTTTCTATTAACTAGGCCAATTGTAAAATAAAGTGAACTATTATTATTTGTACATCCCACTTACTACTAATTTCCATACATTTACACCATGTCTTGCTTGCTTCTGTAACATAATAACAAAAATGTGTCTGTGTAAAATATCAAGATTTAAGCCAAGGAGTCAAGGACTAAAATGCAGAGCTCCCCTCAAAGTTCAAGAGGGGGACCAAAGCTGAGAATCAAGGCAGAGCTTTAATCTGAAACCAGATTCATATTCAGCCAATTCTAGTGTTAGTGGAAACGGCATCTGCATGTTCTTCTGCAACAAGGAAAGTGCAGTTCAAGTAGAAAAGAATACGGCACCTGAAGTAAATTAGATTCTACCTTCTGAATCTTAAATCAGATTTATAATCCTCAGAAACATCTAAATAAGATGTCCTGAAAAAGAAGAAGCAACTCTAAATATTCCTTTTATTTATTGCTGTTTAGCATATAATCATAGAATGGTTTGGGTTGGAAGGGACCTTAAAGATCATCTCATTCCAACCCTCCTGCCATGGGCAGGGACACCTTCCACGAGACCAGATTCATCCAACCTGGGCTTGAACACTTCCAAGGATGGAGCATCCATATGTTTCTTTAAAGCATCCTTATTTAAAAACTTTAAATTGTTTAAGTTATAAAATCTACAAGCATTTCTATGCACTTACTGAACCTAAAAGAAAAAAAAAGCAGCTTAGGTTATTGCTAAATTAAAAAAAAAATATATATTTGCCTCTTTGTAATTTGCATGTCCTCTCAAATTTTTCCATTTTTTTCCTAAATATTGAACTGCTTGTCTTTTTCCTCCTACAAATATCATGCCCACTTCTTCCACAACGTCAACCAAAAACCAGTTGACTATTAGTGATGGATTACCCTACAACAGCAAGTGATGAACTTTTATAATAACCCTTTCCTTCCAGTTCCTTCAGGCAATATTAATTTGCATGTAAATTAATAAAATAAAAGTGTGGAAGCACAACTCAAGGGAGCTAAGACAATTCCGTGTTATTCCAGCAAGTTGGCTTGAGAAAAACATTTTTTTTTTCCCCTCCCTCCAGTCTTGGACATTGTGGTATCTTGCTTGTTTTCCTTCTAAATGGAAAATTTTGCCAGACCCCTATTTTTCCCTGTTGAAGCCACAGCAGTGTGTTTAAGAGTTACTGCAGAAGTGTAATCACAGTTGCAGGTCTTGGCTCACAGGCTCTGAGGGTTTTGCTAAGGGCTGCACAACAGCATCCCACTTCCCAGCACACCAGTATCCAGTCACAGCCAAGGGCTTTGGATCTCTGTTATTTAACACAGGATAAATAGACTGGCAAGCCAAAATGACTGATGAGACACCTGATATGAAATATCACTGTTTGAAATAGCAGTAATGGGGAAAAACGAGTAAGAATAAGCGACATCTAAGGTCTTACTTACCATAAATTCCGGTTGAAATACAGGGAAAGGCCTGTAAAACAAATGAAAAGGAAAACAAAAATCAGTGGGATTTCTGTTTGCTGAACTTTTTATCAAAACCAAGAGTGTTTTTAGATGGCTGTTTTTCAACACCCGGAGATTACGTGTTGTAGCGTTCACTGTTCTGGCAGTCAAATCATAAGCATTCTCATGTCATTATATGAAACATATTCCATATGTTTTCCTTGCTGCCATGTTAATAAAGCTGTACTCTTTTTCTCACCTTGAGCTATGAGCAACATTTGAACCCAGAATTGTTCTTAAAACTGCCTTTTGAGCTAAAAATTAATGCCATGAGCTAAAAATTAACGCCATACGCTACTACAGTAGAAAAAAAAGAGTCGTATTATCTGGGTAGAGTTAAACAGTGTTTCTTCAGCAGCAAAATAAGCTTGGCCAGCTTAAACCTTGCCCTGCCTCTTTGCCATGCCCTCATTTACTATAACCTCCTTTTTTGATCCAGAGCCTTTCATTTTTAACCTCGGTTCTTTCAAACATGTGGTTTATGGTGCGGCCCAACACAGCTGTACTGCTACAAGACAAAGCCTTGCAAACTGGTGCAGGGGGGGGAACTGGAAGATGCTGGGTGAAAAGAGAGGGTACATTTTTGAGTCAGCTTGGACCTCAAAGAAAATGCATCATGAAACAAGAGATATTACAGACCCTGTGCCAGTGAGAACAGTAATTTACATTTTTCCTCGCTGTATGTGTGTTGTCTCCAGATTTGCATTTCTGTGAGCCAGAGTCAGTTTTCCACCAGGAGAAACCAAAGCTGTGGTTTCACAAGAGAGACAATTTTCTTTGTATTCAGCTGATATGTGATATCACCTTTGCCTCCCACCTCTGGACTGACAGCAAACACAGCTCAGAGGTATGAGAGCACCTGGGACCAAAGTCTCAAATATCCACCCGGAGGCTCCCTCCAGATCCCCCAGCAATGAGTCATCATACAAAAGAAAGGAATTCTTCTTTACTTAATCACACAGGAAAACATTATTCAAAGCTAATGCTTGCTTTATATTTAACCAGGGAATTAATTAGGGAATGGTGATTAAGAAAGGAGAGGTCTAATGGAAAGAATACATCCTACCCTCCGCTCTGGAAATACCTAAGTAAAATAAAGTGGAAGAGAATTATAGTCTCATTCCTTCTCACAACCACTACAACTTACATCCTGAAAAATACTTAGCTTTGTAGTTTGTACCCAATAAATCACAACGAATCAGCTTTTTAAGGAAATGAGGAAGGGAGTAGAAAAAAAACCCCAAACACCACCACATGGTTACAGAGCTCAGGTTGAGGTGACAATAGATGCTCCTGCAATAAGAGAGAGGCATAAAGGACCATTTTGTCCAGTTTAGAAACAGATTTTACAATTCACCACTGTTGAAGTTCAACATGTTAAGAGGTAATCGCTCCAAACAAGTGTTTTGTTTTCCATTCTTTGCAGAATTTGAGTAACAGCACAGGATTTAGATATTCATTTGCCTCAGGAAGTGAATAACAGAGCCTTCAAGGCTCCTTCTCTTACTGGCCCCACAACTCTGGTAAGGCAAAACAGTTCAAAACTCCATCAATCCTTGGCTCCTTGGGAAACACCCCACGTGGTGCCTATGAGAAGTAGCACCACTACTAATTTCAGATCCCCGCTAGTGACAAAGCCAACCACCTGGAGGACTTGGGCTGGGGTGGCTCTGCAGCCCCTGGTCTGCAGATTCATCCCCACTGCAAAGCAAAGGGTATCAGGCTGATACATCATCCAAGATAATTAATCATTAAGGTTGGAAAAGACTTGTAAGATCATTGAGTCCAACTGTTAAATGAATCTACTTTAAGCCCTGCTGGTGACCTTGAAGGGATTTACAAGACTGGCTGCTGCACTGTGGGATAGGCTCAGCACACACTGCCAACATCTGGCACCACAGCTGAGTGTTGGGGGGCATGGAGCTGGTGCCAGGGGACCAGGTTTCCTTCTCAGCTTTGCTTGGAGAAGAGGAAACAACTGCATTTCCAGCAGTGCATGGCAGACACTTGTCGCATTAGTTCATCTCCACTCGCAAACACGCCGCTCCGAGGCCACTCAGCGAGCACTGCCTGGCAACTTGTGTGTCTTGTGTGTTTCTTAATACTTTAAAATTACTGTGCAGACACATCACAACCATTACCTTGCTTTCAGTTCCTGTCATGCAGCTGAAATGTATCTGAAATGGAGCTACAAGAGTGTATAAAATCCCATCAAGCTCCTTTGGAACATGGGTCTGTGCCATAACTCAGATGAGCTCTGCCCTCTCCATCATTCAGAGACCATCACAGCACATAACCAGCAGATGTAATTTCGTAAAATGTGACAGTGCTTTTATTCATTCAAGAAAGACCCGTGCCCGAGATCACATATCAACTGTGTTTCCTCTTGGCTCCTAGGGAGACAATTTAGTCTAGATGCCAGGTTGAAATTACTGGCAGAGCAGTGATGGGGAATTCACAGCATGCATATTAACATACTACAATATTTGGCTTATGGACAAAAGATGTTAAGGTTTCTAACCTTTTCTGTGCATAATAATAACTTAATTATATATCTAATTTCAATAAAAAATTCAGTTTCACAGTAGGAAACATTCATTCCTATTTCCACAATAAAAACGTTTCTCATCTTAATTTGTTGCCTGTAACTGCTATTTACTGACGAACCTTTAATTTCTTTGCTACTGAAATAGCATGTTTGCTTTACTTGAGGACTAATGTGAAATGACAGCACCCAAAACAGACACAACTCTGGAGCTAAACATAAGTTAAAAAGGCAAGAGCTTCCTACTACTACTATGCTTCTGCAATCATCTAGAGAAAGAGGCCAAATTAAATCAGCTCTGTGAATACTGTAAGACTGAAATTGATTTAATTCCTGCAGGAGAGGATGTGGGCGCTCAGCCTCTGGTTCTCTTTAATCCAATGTTTCTTTACTAAGGCTGCAGCAGCAGTGCTAATTAGGATGAAATGTAATGCAGCTTCATGAGGAACATTTACAATAGTCACCATGCGGAGGCCAAGTTGGACTCTGAGACATTTCAGTGAGAAGGACCTGGGTATTTAAATACTTAAGAGCTTATCTACATCAAGGGGTTCTACTTCACACTGAGCTGCAATGTATTAACTGTTATACATTAGATGAATAAAATTGCTATGTCTACATGACCAGTTGCCTCCTACTGCAGTCCTAATAATTGCTTCCACAGAGCAAGGACTTTCTTCAGATTAAGTGCTCAGCGTTCAGCGTCGGCATCCCAGTGTTGCTTTTGCCACAACCAAGCTACATGTAAGGTAAGTGCTTTTCTTCCAGCACAAAAAAAAATATCAAACACAAATGAGTCTTCTCTGATTTGACTGCATCACCTCATGAAGAGGACTCATTCTCATGTTTGAGAGCTATTCCTTCATGCAACTTGCATTACTGATATTCCTGTTTACCAGCCAAAGCTAAAAAACTTGAGTGCCTTAGATCCTTTCCAAAATAACACACTCTGTAAAAACACCTACCTCCAAAAAGCACAATAAACCAAACCTATAAACTTCAGGGCCTACTGTACCTCCTTAGCTGCAAAAAGTATTCACAGGTTACATACATACATACATATTTATAATATCAGTAACATCAAGCATTCAGAGTCAAGTTTTGCTGCTTTTACTAGATTAAAACATAAACCAAATGATTTTATAAACCACTAACAATAATATTATCCTATTGCCTTTTAAAAATCCTTACGCTACTATCTGGAAGGAAAATAAATTAAAATGTAATTTCCCAGTCCATCTACTGACATTAATTTTATATTTGTCATGATTCTGTACTGTAATTTAACAAACAACAAATTTTGCAAGAAACTATCACTCAAAGTTATGAATAGAAAATTCCAACACAATTCCCTACACAGAAAGCAAAGAGAAAAAAATCAAATGGAAGAATTGAGTAAGAAAATGTTTAAACTCAGTTTTCATTACAGACAATATTAGCATGTTTATTAATGTGCCTTTAAAGAAGGAAAGGTAATTATTGCCTCAAAAATGAATCAATGTGTTGAACACAGCAGGTCACACAGAAGCCTTTAGGCATTTGTTTGAGCTCCCTCATTCACATACTGGCAGGTTCTCTTTATCAGAGTCAAATACTGGGCATGCAAGTGCCAAAAAAAAGTTGGAGGGTATTTTCCCATATTTTACAGGTCTAAAAGTTTACACTCCAACAATAGGGAGGTTGTCAAAGGATGCTGACAGCTGATACAATGCTGGTCAAGCAACTACAGCTGAAGTTCAGATTCAGACCCGAAACATCCTCTCTGTATTGCGGGTCAGGGCTCCTCTGTGCACCCCCATTTACAAAAATGGAAGTTCACATTGCACAAAAGGACAGTGGGTTTAGAAAATGATACAGAGCAATAATCAAATTTGAAGTAAAAATCTAACAGCTGTGTGGCAAATGATTATTGAGAGAGCAAACCTGTCACAAAGCTACTGAGAGCTGACTGAAGGACTCCTGTTTAGCTAAAAAGATTTGCAAAAAGTGCATAGAGAACTTCATCATCACTCAGAAAACACAAATCTAAAACAAATGTCTGTCAGGTTTTCAGAGGGTCTCCACAAGTTTCCCCGCCTTGCTGGTGACACTGTTCCAGGTAAGTTTCCAGGTAAGGCTGCGGTTTTTCTCTTTATTTATACAAAAGGACAGTTACTGAAAGAGGCCACCTGAGAGGTTAAAAGGGCAAAAAGAATATCTTTAATCTTTCCTGTTAACCAAACTAAGCAGATCGGGGCCTGCAGGGGAGGGTCTTCCTTTGATGACCTGTTTGCCAAAAAGGTGGCAACGTTCTCATTATCAAATTATGTGCCTCATCTTACACAGTGAATGACAATTTTGTTTAATTTTTTATTGAAATAATTAAAATCTTCAACCAAACAATGAACATTCAACAATGAGTATGGGGAAAAAAAAATCAAAGGAATCACTACCAAAATTTACAGATTATTTTTAGCATCTATGTGTTCTAACTTTATATGAATTTAAAATAGATTTTTGAAGACATTGAAACCAGCTGCAACAGAAACTTACACAAGACAGTAGAGGACTGCAATACGGAGTTAAGACAATTCATTACGTGGGGAATGTCACAAAATTTTTATTTTAAAATGTTCAAATTTATCATCTTTCAGTCATTAAAAGTAATAGCTCAATTTACTGCCTGGATAGAGGTCTGGACTGAAAGTTGGTCAAATAATTTGATTTCCCCACATACAAACTCGGTTGTGGGGTGAGGGTTGCCCGTTTTTTTCCTAAACTATTTGAATATTTGTAGTTAGAATGAAAAACTTGTAGGGGAGCTAGGAACTAACAGTTTGGCACACATTTTTAAAAATCATCATCCTTTATATTTAGGAATACTTAGATAGCAAACCCAACCACTCAAAGCAGGGTCACCTAAAGCCAATTACCCAGAACTATGGCCAGTAAGGCTGGCATATTTGCAAGGATGGAGACTCTACAGCATCTGTGGGCAACTTCTGCTGTTTGGCCAACTGGAGATTAAATAAGTTATTTCTTATGTTTTAACACATGTCTTCCCAGCTCTGTGTTGTCTGAAGACTCCCTGGGGTGCTTTCTCCCCCATCATCGGAGTCACTAAGGAAGATCTTTAATAGCCTTGGCCCACAGTTGCCCTCTGGGGTGCACAACTAGTGACTCGCCTCCAGCTGGACTTCGTGCCACTGCCCACAATCCTGTAAATCCCAGCAGCTCAGCCAGTTTTCAGTCCACCTCTTGCACAGCAAAAACAATAGACAAAAATAAAACTATTGGGTTTAGAAGACAGCATCTGCCTAGAATGTTCAGAAGCCATTGCAGTTGAAGCACCAATTAAAGCAGAAAAAACATAGATGATAAGGAAAGAATAAAACATCAAATGAGAACTTGGAGCAGATTTATTTTTTCTTTCTATAACACCCCATGCCAAAGCAGGCTTGAAATCAATGACAAACTGATTTTGAGCCACATCTGTGATGTGCTTTTAGCCCCAGTAAAGAACAGTTATGAGTTTTCTTCATGCCGAAGAGCAAGAAATTAAAAATCCCCTTTTTGCCTTTTTCAAGAACAGAAAAGAACATTCACCTACGAGCCCCATATTCCATCAGTCTCTCAGTGCTGCAGAGCACAGAGCAGTTGCCTCTAGAGTCCCTGAACTCCCAGTGTCTAATTACTTTGGGAAGAGCAGCTTGAAAATGCAACTTCCTTCACGAGAACAACACAGAAACAGCCCTTATTACTTTTTTTTCTAAATGAAGGTTATCGACTATTTTCAGAAGTCTAATAATATGTTTAATAAAACTCCCTTCGAAAACCCCCGTTGTGTTAAGGGATTCCATTCCTTCAAGCCACCTGCACAAGTGGTATCTCATCCCCACCAGCATAATTCTACTGACAAGATCCCATGGGATCCATAGACCTCATCTTACGTGTGTATCGCTAAGAGGAAAGCTGGGATCCAGCTTCATCTCTGCTGAGCTGGGCTTCTGGTCTGAGGTTCCCTCTCCAGTCAGTAAAGAGGGTAATTCAGCTGTTTCAGGTCAAATGAATGGCTCTCGTGGGGAACTGCTGACTACAGAGTGAAGGTAGATACCCAAGCTAATTTAGGTGAAACAAATCTTTCCCTGAGCACAGGAAATCATACGGGCTTGCCAGAAAGCAGATTCAGGAACTCTCTCTTCTCTCCTGAGTCCTAACCACAGGAATATTATTTCCATTGATTCAATACAAATTTCCTTGTAATGAAAAATGTTGAGCCAGACTTCTCCAGCTTTATGCATGGTAGTCAGCCTCACAGGTGTGATGGCAAAGGAGAGCTTAAAACAGCCCAGGAAAAGGTCTGTCTGGCACAGTTCTGCCTCAGACAGGGATACTCACATGCCAGCACTGAGCAGGCACCTCCAGGCCAGCAAATCCATTCTCTTTATCCAAAGGACTAATTAAGAACTACACAGCATCCTCAGTTCTGTGCACTGGTCTCACTTCCAGGAGCACAGCTGGAAGGATCAGATCTGTTAGCCCCAGTCGAGGCTCCCAGTAGTCCAGGGAGGTTTCTAGCCCAGGAGATGCCAATGCTGGGCCATACATTGTGCTCAGAAAACACAGGCATTGCAAGCCTGGCCCGACTCCACATGGGCTGGTAGGAGAGGGCACATCTAATGCAGCATCAGCAGTTCCACCATACAGGTCATTAATTCTTACTAATACCTTCCTAACAAGCTTGGGTTTAGCGTCTAGTTTTTGTCTCATTCAAATCAATATTGTGCCACAGCTACAGATCAATACTTGTTTTACATTTATAATATTTTCAAATTAAAAGAAAAATGAGTAAGAATCCACAGGACTAAATATAAAAACATCAGAAAGGAGATATTCAGTGACAAAAGTATTTACTGACCACAGTGACAATAATTGCTTCATCCTTAACAGCAGGTTAGCTTGTCCTTACTGCTTCATCTAAACCAACACACCCAAGGAAATACCGCTGCACCTTTACTGTGGTTTGATTCAGATCTGAGCCAACCTTGCAAGAAAAAGTCATTAAATGACATTAACGTAGTACTGAGATCATACTCTGACAACCAAGAATAATGAGGTAAATTAAGGGCAGATGGATATTGAGGCTTTCCTCTAAATGTCCTTAATTTTGTAGGTTTTAGACATACTGTCTCCTGAACCTCAGTGCAATTTTAGTTTTACTATTTGTGATATTTATAGCTCCCATTTATATAAGTAATATGTAATTTTAATGCAGGTCTAATAGTTCCAGCTGCCATTGACACAGATTGTAAAATGAAAAAGGGAGAATACCTTGTTGGGTAGGATGCTATTTTATATCCTCCCTGCCACCTTAACCACTGTAATACAGTGGGTTAATGTCTTATTTGGATTCCAACCTTGTCAACACATCAAAGATCCTCCCAGGTGAAGAGGAACAGGGCTGTGCAATTGATCTCTCCTAACCTGGAATGTCTGTGTCACTCTGGTCCAGGGCGAGCGACTGAAACGAGTGTTTCTTTTTGAGAGAGGTGTAGAGAGACGCCTTGAAGAAGTACACGATGATGAAAGGTATGAGACAGGAGTAGACCTTGGAAAATATCAAGGGAGATCACAGTCGAAATTGCCTTCTTTATCCCGAATAAATAACAGCAGTTGTGGATTAGGCGACTGTAATTCTGTGGAGGAGGTCTGGTAACATAAATCACGATAAAGGCGACTTGAGACTCTTTTTGAAGACCAAGAAGGTTATTGGTATATTTTAACTTATTTTCTACTGCTCCTAGGCACAGTCCCTACAGAGGTTTCTATGGCTATTGAGAGTCCCCTCAACCCAGTATTTCTCTCCTCCCTATTTATTTTCTGCTCTCACCCCACCCCAGAGTTTTTTCCTTTCCATCCTTCCGCACACTCCCTCCTGATGACAGATTGCTGCCATCCACCCTGTTCCAAATTCACTGCTTCCATTATCACTTCCCTTACAGCTGGGGCACATCTGCTCTCAGATCCACTTTATGATTTTTCCTAAGGCCCTGCCCTGCTCTCAGCATTGCTGGAATGCCTGTGCAAGGAGAGCAGCAGCTACCGGAACCTCACCACCATCTGTGGCTTGATTCAAAGCCATTGCAGGCAGCAAGAAATCCTCAGCTTCAACTGCAATCCAAATTCCATACCCACTGATTTTCCTCTTTCAAACTGCTGTTGAATGATACAAATAAACAAGTTGAGCTGCACCAGTATTGCCAAAAGTGGGTCAGCAACCCTGTATACCTCATTTCTGGTACAATGGGGTTGGGTTCAGAAAACTACACAGTGAAAGAAGGTTTTGGGGAAATCAGTGGCACTGTGTTCAGCAGGGCACTCAGAAAATGAGGAGTCCTGAAGAGAGGCCAATCCAGGTTTGCAGGTTCTGACACATTTCCTCGTTCTGAGTAACCCCAACCAGTGTTTCTACCAAGTTGAATGAATCTGCATAATGCTTCACTTGGCACCAGTAAATGTGTCAGGATTTGTCTCAATAAAACTTCAATGTCAGTGCAAGAAAGGCCACCACACATATGGGAAAAGTAGAAAGAAAAAAAAAATCAAAATCTGAAAAAATATGTCTATTTTCTCCAAGTTCTTTCAGCTTTCATTCTCTTACACACATTTATTCCTTTTCTCAAGAAGTGTTGTTGCAAAAATACAAGGTTAAAAATTTTAAATGGAAGTGTGACTTCAATTTTCCATATCCTCCTGTTTAATATAATGATCCAGGCAGGTTTTTGTATTGGATTCAAGTAACACTTAATGCCTTGTCAAATTCTTCCTATTTTCAAATGTTTTGTATGGAAATAACTGGTACGTATATTTTTAAAGTAGCAGAAACAGCAGGAGGGGAGAAAAAGCATAAAGATTTCTCTCTTTTTTTAAATACATATTTCCCAAATGAAGAAAGCTGCACAGAGTAATCAAAATGGAACAGAAAAATACAGTTATCACTTTGATTTCCCTGTCTTTTCTGGTTGAGTTACCCCCAGATGCCCTTTTCATTTAAAAAAAAGAAAAACAAAAAACCATATTGAAATCCTTATGCTGTTGCTTTGAATTCTTTTTTTTTTTAAAGGAAAGACAGACACAAAAAGGTCTAATCCAGAGACACATTATTCAAGAAACATTACAAGGAACAACCACTTGCATTACTAATACTTTATCATTTATGCAAACTATTTAACATGAGAGACAAAAGCAGCCTATATATACAGATACATAGATATAGATATATCTACAGCCATGTGTATCCCAAATAGATACCAGCTCTGGAGAACAAATACTGTCCACAGCAGGGGGAGAAAACCAACAAAAGACCAAACAAAAAGTCAACCAAACAAAAAACCAACTCAAACCAAAAAAATCTCAAAGCAGGGAGGAAAATGAATGAAATTAAAAATGCACTCTGAGGATGGTAAAGGTTTGACATGGTTAAATGGTTTTACAGTTTCATCCTTTCAAACACCGAAGAGAGATAAGAAATAACTGAAAGGTTCTGTACCATGTGCTATGGTACAGGCTGTATATGTTAGTGTAATATTAAGGCCCTAGTTGTTCTTTCTGCCTTTTCTCCAAGCACCCATTGATTTCAAGGACTGTTCTGCACATGCAGCGACTCCAGGACGGGGCTCTAATTGCTTGTGTTTTCAGACTGATGCGAAGGCACTAACATGAATACATTTCCATTTGTGCTAATGGCATCTGTATGGCCAATGCTGCTTGTTTTCCTCCCCGAGAATGCTCCCCTGGTTCTTGTTCTTTTGAGCTCTGCTCCAACAGAACACTTCTGTCTTGCATTAAAATACAGTTATGAAATTCATAACTAAACAGTGCTTTAAACCATATTGTTTAATCTATGACTTTTCCTCTGACAAGTGTGAAAACGTGTGCAATGTGACAGAAGGTTCGCTATAGTAATTGCATGTTGTGATTGAATGAGAGAGTAACAACCACGGAAATAACTGTCTTGCTGAAATTGCTGCAGAAGGTAAGTTGCTCCTGCACAGTTTTAACTTATGCACCATCTGTTTCCTCAGTCCTTTAAATGTTCCTTCAACTAGTTAAAGGGATTTTATTGTTGTTCCTATAGGCATTGCCAAATTTTCCCTGACCTTTTGCACATTGTGCTTCGGAAGGAGTGTCTCTCCATCCCCTTCTGTCCCTCTCTCCCCTCAAACCCTACTCACTGGGACTCGTTCATGCAACACCCACATCTGACAGACCTCCCACCCATGCTTTTTAAATTCTTGCCACATTAACCAGCAAAGAGGAGATTATATATGGGCAAAATGCGTAGGTCCCTTCGTGTATTTTTCCAGTAGATGGAGACACAGTGTTTATTTCCCTAAAAGCTGACAATTATTAACCATCAGTTCAAGAATCCAGTAATATTCAAAAATTATTGTTATAGTCAAGACTTACCCAGTTGTGAGAAAAGAAATATATTGGGATAATAATCCCATTGTAGCCTTGAATTACAAGGCTAAATCATTTGCAATATAGCACTAAGTAGCACTACATTAAACTCAACAGATTATCAAGACTCTAATTCCATATTAAAAAACAAACAGATGATGTTAAAAAAAATGAAAAAAAAAAAAAACCTCTTCAGCTAAAGCACGTGCATTTTCCCCTTTACATATCAGCAAAGCACTACAACAAAATAACCAACACAATAAAACTGTGTTATTATAGTGTAGCACACAGTGACACTACATCACATTACAAGAGTAAAAACTAAAGTTCCTTCAACTCAAACTTGCAGGTGGACAACAAAAATAAGGGATATCAGATGAAAGCAGCGAACTGGAAGTTCAAAATCAACAAAAGGAGATGCTTCTTCACATAAAGCAGCGTGGATGCCACACAAACAAGAAAAGTTTATGGGAGCTGAAAAATCAATATTACGAATTCACCTAAGAAAAAGCCAATGAGGGATTTAAAGCATGAAGATAAAATCTGTGGATCAAAAAGTCCCTGAGTGATGAAGTGTTCTGACCACTGCCATTAAATGCTTACCCTGTCCTTACACTCCTCACTGAGCATCAGCTCTCGGCCAAAGCAAAGGCAGGGCACTGAGACAGACATTTGGGCTGACCCAGTGTGGCCCTTCATACACTCTCAATAAACTTGCTGCACAACTGTAGACAGAATTATGGACAAGCTGGCAAGAGGTGCAGGTTTTTGTGGTTTTTTGTAAGCTAAAAATCTGTGAAAATAACAAATTGCACCAGAACAACAGTAACTGCCAAACAGACAAATGCCCATAAGTCTCCTCTACCCTGCCCAACACACAGGGTTTTGGAGAGCAAGTCTTCCATCCCATTTTCTGCCGTGAATGTCCTTTTGAGCAGCTCTTCCCTGGAAAGAAGTCATCAGGCAGGAGAGTTTGTTGAGTGATGTGCTCTTGCTTCCCCATGGAATGAACAAGGAATGTATAACACACTGGCCAACGGTAATCACAAATGGGACTACAGACCCTCCTTATCCTTGTGGGATTTCCTCTAGCCACCAGCAGCTTTCTCATTTCTCTTGTGCAGCCTTTCTCTCCCTGGTTCCCACTGCTTCTTCCCAATGTGCTGCTGTGGGAGGTTTAGGAAAGACTTCACCCTTGCACAATGAACAGTTCTCCCAATCCAAAAAGTAAAATACTACATAGCCTTATCTTGCTTTATGATAAAAGAGGTGTGTTTTACACTCACCTTCCATGAACATATCAAATACACCAATGTTCATTATATTTTAAATATTTGACAAATCTCTACTACTTCTGCTGTATCTTTTTGGTAACTCACTGTTCCATCTGATAGCTGCATTCACATTATCTATCCCCCTAAAAAGCATATCACCCAGCCACATCTCAAGAGCTGAGCATTTGATTTGCCTTTCCAGCCAGCGCTGTTTCCAAGAAGTCATCCAAAATCACTTTCAGAAAAATTTTCCCCAAGGAGTTACAACTAATTAAGTACCCATGCATGGGTTAGTCATTTACATGATTCTATTGTGGATTCTGCAATTTTTATCTAAAGTCTTTGAAGTTTATATATAATGTCAGTCGTTTGGAGTCATCAGCAAATTATAACCCTCTTTACTGCACTGCTGGAAATGCCGTTAAATATATGGAGCAAAACAGGTCCTGACACTGCTCCCCTTAATACTACTGTTAACCTCTTTCATCAAGAGAATGGCTTTTTTATTCTTTGAATTCAGTTTTCATTTGCTAATTGATTTTTAATCCATAACTTCCAAAGGCTATCAACTTCTCCATCCCATGAATCTTTTTCCGTCTATTATTCGGTCAATAAAAAACACTGCTCATTTTCCCAACAATACCCAGGAAGGAAAAAAAAGGGCAATTGCAGCACAAGCCTTCCTAGTCTAGTTGGTGACGGAAATAAAGTAGGAGAATCTCTCTGGAGCTTCCAGACTAGATAGTCAAGACTTTTATCCTTAGCTCAGTGAAAGGGGGCACACACTGCCCTGGATAGAGGGGTAGAGCTGGGCAAAAATACCAATACTAAGTGGAAGCAAACAGAAAACAGAGACGCCAACATATGTGACTTTTCAGTCAGGTTTTGAGCTGTTCTAATAATAAACAAGAGAAATAGCTTGAACATTACATGCCATGGAGCACTGGTACCTGACCTTTCTCAGTCCACACACCGCAAGCAACATCAGCCCTTGCCTTCCCTGGCACGTGGGCCACTGTGACAGCAACCCTGGCTTTCAACTCAGTCCTGTGGCCACAGGATGGAGAGAACTGCTAAAGCTTTTGGCTTTTCCTCTCAAGAAGAAAATGTTTTATTTTACAAATGTGACAGTAAGCACAACTCGTAAAAATAGCGGCACATTGACTAATGATACATCAAAATACTGTGGTTTGAGCTGTACAAAGACTATATTTGAGGTGATCTGGCTGACTACCAGCAAGTGATGCACAAAGCTGCCTCATTTATCTTCTTCAAATTATTCCTTCAAACCCAGCGCCTAAAAAACTTGACAACATGTAACCTGGTGTTATGCTGTGCCTACTTCAAATCATAACACTACCTCTTCAGTGGGCTCCTGGTCTTTAAACAGCAACCTTAAATACACCGGTAAGAAAAAAACATCAGCTATGACTAATTTTGTCTCTTCAACTGCTGGGGTCAGTCCAGACAACCCATAAATTCTTTATGAACTAAAAAGCAGAACATTAAAATATACAGATTAAGCTAAACCCACTTTAATACAGTTCAGGATTTTGGCTGCCACTTCACCTATAATTAATATCAAGACTAATATGTTTTACTGTATTAGAACCAGTATGGCCTTAAGTCCAACATTATGACATGGAATAGAAAGTGGCCAGCTCCATAATGTGACTCATGGAAAATCCATATATGATCTAGCAGAAATTGTAATCCTTTCCCTTATGTCCATCCCTGCAGCTACAATTCCTATTCATGGGGTCTCAAGCCCCAAGAGTTTCCAGGACATGGTTGTGCCATCACTCAGGATAGAGAAGGACACCTGTAATGGACTGCCATCTACAGAAAAACCTTGTCTGATAATTGGAATATTATGCCCAATGAAGGAAAACTGGGGGGTGATGGAGGGTAGGAGGGGGAAAAGCAATGAGGATACATGGTTTACCCTACCTGTCAGATCAAAGAGTTTCAGAGAGCATTTGGCTGCAATTTCAGACATTGTAAATCATAAATTTATCAGTATTTTAATGCAGAAACTCGAGGAACAAACAAGTAGCAAACCTACTAATAAAATACTAATACTTCCTTTCTGCAAAATAATCTTCCTCGTTACATGTAGCTGTGTGGATAAATAAGAGCAGGCAGGAGGAAAGAGTCCATCCCCAACTTAAATAGAACATAAGTTCTTAGTAATGTAATTAACAGCTTTTCCTGATTATTTTAACTTAATTCTCAAGAAGTGAATTAAATCCAAAAAAGCAATGCCCAAACCAATAGCTTCACTGAATGAATTAACTACCTCCAAAAGAGACAGATGATGTACATCAGTACAGAATTAGTAGATGGCTGTATACAAAAGTGAAATTAATTTTTTTTTTCAGTATCATCTCTAATTTTGAAATATACTTTAACCATGGAATAACTGAAGTTACAGAGCAATATCAATGTTTTTTCATTGGAAAATAATTAATTTCATGAAGGGTGGGAAGGTCAATTCTTTTGTATTTCATGCAAAAAAATCACAACATTTACCTACTCTGTTTTTAATTACTTAGATGAAAAAAGAAATTAACAAATAAATAAAATTTACTCCACAAAAAAACCTGCTAGGCAATACTTTTCACCACAAGCTAGATTCTATATTTCACAATGAAATCCATACATAATTATCTTAATCCCAAGTCTAGGCTATGACTTATTATGAGAAACAGCATAATTTGATTGAGTTTTGTCATCCTAAACTGGAATAACTCTTTACCTTTAAAAAAAAAAAAAAAAAAGAAAAAAGCAACAACAACCTCTCATTGCACAAGTCAGAAAGGGAAAGGATCCATATGTGATAGAGACTGGCAGTATACAATTTTACAGTCTGTGCTCAGAGTCTAATGCTGAAAGGCCGTACAGCACTCAGAGAGGGACCCCAGACCTTTGCCAAAATGGAAGAGACAGCAGGATGAGCAACAAAGTGCCTGGGGATGGACCAGGATTGCATTCCCAGTACTTGCCTCTGCTGACTTTTGAGTTTACCCTGTTGAAGCTCTGAGTGTTCAAGTTTTGCAATATTGGCTTTTGTGTAGTAAAAAGAGTGATCTAAAAAAAAAAAAAAATAGGATTGCACATCATTCTCTGGAATTGTACCTGCTGGGGGGGTGAAGTCAATCCTGTCACATGTGGAACCATCAGTGTCTGTGTCTAATGTGGTCTACTCAGTTTCTGATACCATTGAGACATTTTAATGGATCTGCCTTTTTGTCAAATCCGTTCCTTCATATAAATTGAATACACAGAGATAGTTTAGCCACAGAAAATATGATTTTCAATCTCATCAATATATGAAGTTCTCTCCTGATACAGAAAAACTGAGGAGAAAACAAATTTGAATGTGGATTATGCACACTATGTGAAAATCAGCTTCACGTAAGCTTTGTTCTTATGTTCATGCAAAATCTAAGGACAGACAGCTAAGGTTTTGCTAAAATACTATAATAGATCCAAAATAAACAGAGCAGACTGGTTGGGCATTTGGAAACCCTACAGGAAGAGCACACAAACCCGTCGCCTGAAATAAGTACTTTCAGCAGAGGTACCTCAGACATGGCTTACCTTGTTTCAACTCAGATATATAAAAATCTGAACCTGACCCAGGAGGCAGTCCTTGAAATGTTAAAGCTAGTGACTTGTTCGAGAAAATCATACTCCTGATGCTACCAGAACTGCAGCAAGAGGCTTCATTGAACCTACCCTAATCTAGGAGCCATTTTACCATGGAGATTCTGCCCCATATGGAAAGGGCAGAGGGAAACGTCAACATTTCTGTGCTGGTTTTGGCTGGGATATAGTTAATTTTCTTCATAGCACCTGGTATGGGGCTGTGCTTTGGATTTGTGCCGGAAACGGTGCTGATGACACATGGATGTTTCAGTTATTGCTGAGCAGGGCTTACACAGAGCCAAGGTCTTTGCTGTTCTTCACCCCACCCCATCAGTGAGGAGGGTGCACAAGGACTTGGGAGGGGACACAGCCAGGACAGCTGATCCCAACTAGCCAAGTGGATATTCCAGACTATATGGCATCATGCTCAGCATATAAAGCTGTAGGAAGGAGGATGGAGGGGAGGTTGGGAGTGATGATGTTTGGCTTCCCAAGTCACCATTACACGTGATGGGGCCCTGTTTATCTGGGGATGGCTGAATATCTGCCTGTCCATGGGGAGCAGTGAATGAATTACTTGTTTGGCTTTGCCTGTGTGTGCAGCTTTTGATTTCCCTATTAAACTGTGCTTGTCTCAACCCACGACTTTTCTCACTTTACTCTTCTGATTCTCTCCCCCAGCCCACTGGTGAGGGAGCAAGTAGCTGTGTGGTGCTCAGTTGCAGGCTGGAGTTAAACCATGACAATATTCAAGGACTGAAATATTACAAATATGCCACTCAAACGAACTTATCTGCAGCATATCACAATAATAGATTTTTATTGGCCCTGTAAAACCTGAGAGCCCCAGGAAGGCTGCTGCATATTGACTAAGCCCATTTCTCCATCAAGGATCTATTTATATATAAACAGGCTTTGCTGTAAAGGCATGCCATGACATTAAAGATGGGGGCGGGGGGAACAAGCATTGGTGAGACCACTTCCAAACACAAGCATTTTTTAACCTTGCAAAGTATTTCCTTCAGCAAACAAAACAATTTTTATTCAGCCATCTCTATCTCCTGTATATTTTCAGAAAGATAAACTCTCTGAGCTATCAATTACATCATTTAGTTCCTGGGATCTAATGTAATAATACTCTGCATTTAAAGACAGGTTTAAAAGTCTTTTTTAGGGCTGCCAATGCATTCCAAAGTCCAAAACTCCAGCATTAAGATTGTTACACATATCTCATGTATTTAGTCTCCCTTGGATATATTTTTTACAGGTTAATGTATTTCTTTCTGCTGAAAGAAAGAAACTTGTTCAGTTCATAAAAGTACAATTCACATTATCAGCATGAGTTAGGCCATTTTAAGCATCTTCTGAAGGGTGTGCCTCAGCTCCTCGGGCTTTCCTGACTCTCCAAACCATGCCTACAGCCACACAACACACTCTAGGAAAGGCTTTATGAACATCTGGATCCATCAGTGGCATAAACTTGACTGTGATTCTGATGGACTCAGCACTGTTTTCCAGCTGAACGAGCCAGAACACCATATACAACATTTCTGCTGGCTTTCAGCTGGCTATACTATAGCAGACAACCTTTAATCCAGCACAAAATTAGTGAGGTGCAGAGAGGTAACACTTTATATGACAAGGTTTTAGAAATTGAGCCAGTGTAATGATTTTATGCCAGACCAGTGCTGTTGAGCACATGGCTGTGGCAGCCTTAGCTCAGCACTGAGAGCCCCCAAATAGATTTACTGTATCATCAAACCACAGTTTAAAATGAAACAACTTCATTTCCTAGTGTGGAGTACTCACATGCAAAAAAAAATTCAGTATCAGAGTTAAAAATGTAGTGGCCTGACCCATCTCCTTCTTGGTTTGGAGTTTTTTATGAGTGATTTGTAGCTGGGGAGCAAATCTCAGCATTGCTTTTGACTGTTGGTGAATTCCCCTTATATCCAGCCTTTTAGAGTTAGATCAGAAGAATAAATTTTGGAAAGAGCACACACCTGTCCCTCAGTTTGGCTGACCAGGAAGGCAAGCCTAGAGCACATCATACGACTGCATTGTTCCATCACCAGTCCAGGCAACCCCTCTGCTCCCAGCAGTGATGAAATGGAATCTGTCCTTGTGTATCAACAGTCACAATGGAGAGGAAACACATTTCTTGCCAAGTCCCAGGTTTTATTTCCAGACTCACAGTCTGAGCACTGACCTAACACTACCTGGCTCATGAAACCTGGCCGTACCCTACAGTCTGGGGTGCTCAGGCTGCAGGCAGCCTTCAAACCACAGCGACACCGCTCTCAGCCCTGCTCGCTCCATGTGTCTCCTACAAATGTCTCCCAACAGCAGCCCGTTTTCCCATTTTCTGCTATTGAAACAAACTATTTCTTTACAATTTCAAAATGTTGACTTCAAAACTACTGTCAAAAGAATCCGCTTTTCAGAGCGAATGTGAATTCATGAGACACAAAGAGCTGAGAAACAAAAAGCACAAGTCACTGCTGAACTTCTTCTAAAAGCAATAGTTTTTCTCTAACAATTGAACAAGAATTTCAGCTCCACACACACTTTTTCTCCCACATCACCTCCTCAAGGACTTGCTTCTTTACTGGTGTGAAGTCC
This sequence comes from Pipra filicauda, assembly GCF_003945595.2. Lineage (NCBI taxonomy): Eukaryota > Metazoa > Chordata > Aves > Passeriformes > Pipridae > Pipra > Pipra filicauda. Next base: position 3,234,420 of record NW_024104953.1, on the reverse strand, counting down.
CCCTTCCAGATGCCCAATACTCGCTGCTTCTCAAGAAGCAACTTGCGTAGCATGGGCTGGAATTCTGGTATTCCTGGTGACTTCAACACCAGCAATTAGACACATCTTCCACAGGGTCTGCAAAGCTCTATCATTTTCCTGGGTTTTTAGTTGTAAAACAATGTCTATCCCCTGCTCATTAATAAAAACTGGTCACATTATCTGCCTTTCTATATTAACAGTGTAATACGAGCAGCCTTCACAGTGAGAAATGCTTTTGGACAGACAATGCCTGGTTACAGAGCACTAAAGAAAACATTTAGATACTTCAAAACACACAAAACAAAACAAGAAAAGGCAAAAATCTTCTCACTTGTTAGTAGAATACACAGGCAAGAAACTTTAGAATTAATTTACATTTTGGTACACTCCTAAATTCAAAATTGAATTGTTTTTGTTACTCTGATCTTTATTAAATATTCCATTTCCATTTTTGAAGTGATGACATCTTACAGTATATCAACCTTTGGTAGGAGACAAAAAAACAGAACTTGTCCTACTGGGATCTAATTACCACAGACGGATTATGTTTTATCAAACAGATGCTTGTAGATTTTCTCCTTCACTGTTTCTTTCTGGAAAAGACCTCTAATATCCTTTTGGAAGTTTCCCACGCTAGTTGTACTCTGCTAATCAAGGCTCGTGGAGTGCAGAAATAGCCTCGTGTGCTCTACCTGGGAAAGAGTTTTCTGAGTTTATATATTTTGGAAATATATAAAAGCTCTCTGAGCAAGACAGTCCTTGCTCTCTGCAGTCTGCCCTCACAGCCCAGCACAAGGCTGAGGCTTCATAGAGTCATTTTCATGATGCAATAAATTAGCAACATGAATCAGGTCCATCATTAACATAATTTTGTTAGCTTACAAAAAAACCCCACACATTAAAATCCTGTTTCCCTAACAAAGCAGAAACGCCCAGCCCCAGGCAGCTCCTCAGCCCAGCAGTCCCAGGGCTGCAGAGGCAGCCAAGGCTGGAAGGCTGAGCTGGTGACTGGCTCTCACCCCACAGCAGATGGGGCTCCTGTCCTAGAGAAACAGCCAGAGTCACGGACCAGGGACTAAAAGGTGACATGGCAACAGAGCACAGTGGCTTCTGCTGGAGACACGACTATTAGAAGTTCTTTACACAATTCCAATGCCACTCTGGGAAACCCTACGGCCAAAAAGTCCCACCTGCCTATTTCTACTTTCAATCACATCCACAACATTTTTTTTTTACAGCTCTCCCCAGCAAGTACATCCAAGTTACCATCAGTACATCACCGCCTGCATTTGCCAGCAGCACTTCTCCCCTTTTAACAATAATGAGTAAAAACTAGTTTTCAGGAGAACATCATCTCTGCAGGATGAAGCTCACCTGCCACATCTCTTTTGCCTCCCTGGTTCTGAAGCCCTATGACGTAAAGCTTTCTCTCTCTACTCCTGGGAGGCATTAAGCAATTCTCCCAGGCTTTTCTGGATCCTGAACTACAACACTGAGTGCTAGAGAGCCACCCAGCTCCAGTTATTCCTTCTACTCCTCCTTGCAGATGTTGTGGTCAGGTGAAAGACCAGTAAGAGCTTTCTTGTATGATATGTGTTCCTCAGTTTTAGATGGCAGATCAATACATAATTGCATCATGGCAAGCATTTCCCCTGCAGTGTAGGTGCACCACAGCTAGTTGATACACCAAAGCTGAAGCTGATGTGCTGCTGACTGGTCCACAGTGAAAAGCAGAAGATCCCAATAAAAACAAGCTGAGAAAAATTAGGCAAGATGATTATTTATCTCCTGCTGTTCTCTTTGAGCTCAGCCGGTTTGGGCTGCTCAGGCTTGACAGTCCTGCATTTCCCTCATCCGATCTGTTATTCATGGGTTTGAATACAAAGACAGGCATAAAGATCCCTAATCTTATATCAGCAGCTGAAGTTTACAGGCTCCATATCCATCAACACCCTCCAGCTTCAACCATTAAAAGCAAAGTACCTCAAAAAAACTAACAATGAATAGGGTAAAATGGGAATAGCTCCAAAATGTTGACATTCCTCCCAAAATATTTTCCCATTGTCTTGAGTTACAGACGCAGCAGGTTTCACCAGACCCATCTTTGTAATTTGACAGTTGTATGACAAAACTTCCCATAACAACAGATACATCCATTTTTAAATTATGATAGTAATCAGAAATTCCTGCAGTTATAATTGTGCAATGCACTATTATTAAATATACATATATTTATATATATAGTTACCATCCCAAAAGGCTTTGTGCTGGGGAATGGAGTGGGACAGGGATTCACATCAGCTAACCTACAACTCTCCGCACTTCTGAATTATAATTTTTTAACCTTGGGGAAAAACTGAATTTTGCTACTGAATAAATTTAGCATACAGTCAACTTAATGATCACATTAGTCCCTGTCTGTTCTCCCAATGCCCATTCACTATTTAATTAACCTATTTTTGTAGGTTACTTCTTGGAGCTATTTTTAGGTAGTTTAATCTAAGTCGTCTCTCCTCTGAAGATGGTTACATGAGTTACCTTTCTTCAACCAACCATGTCATCACCATTTGGATGTCAGCAGGAACATGGTTATGCCAAAGCTTGCCCTGACTTCATTTGCCAGTATATCACTGCCCAAAATTCATGAGGGTTTTTCTTTTCTTGTTCACTCCTGGGACAACAGAAATCATTCCTGCTACTCCACCGACCTGCTAGAAGATGGATTTTCTTCAGTGAGACTAGTAACGCAATCATCATCATGGGCTGATTTAATTATAGGGGGGGTGGAAAAAGACCCTATACATCATTTTCCTGGAAGCAAAATGCACACACCAGAGGTCTTATGACAAGGCCCTCGTGTGCCAGCCCACACAGTCTGCAGCTGTAGCAGCCAGAGGGGTGTCTGGTGGTGAATATGCTGACAGAAAAACTCATTATCCAAACTGGGGAAGTGACGTGTGCATTCCCTTTGTCTGCATAGGGGGCAGGATGGACATGACTAACAACCAGAGGGTTGTTATTGTGGTTTGTTTGCCACAGTGCATAGTTAACTGTAAAGCTAGAAAACAGGCAGCTAAAAAAGGTACCGAAATAACTACTAGGGCAGAAGCCCACAAAAGGCTTAAAAATGTCCAAATTGCCATTTGGAGCCAGGGATTTGCATAAACTGCTTGGAAAGGGAACCTCAAAACAGAGATCCTAGTTCCCCAGCTCATCCCTAGAGAGACTGGGCATCTTTGGAAGGAATTTATAAGTACCAGGGTAACATGTTGAGCGATTGTGATAGTGGCTGTCAAGATCCCACATGTCTTTAGCTGTAACAGATTGCTGTAGACTACTCTTTGCCTTTGCTGAAAGTATGTCTGAGATTTTATCTGGGAATAACAAACCTGTTTTGTTCTGTATTCTTAGTGCAGTTTTGACCAATCTGCTGGCAAATCAGCCTTTCCAGCCTCAATCTCTGCCTATTGAAAACACATCAAACAATTCCTTATACCTCTAATGGGTAAGAGATGATGGCTAAGGCTTTCAAGTTCCTTTTCCAAAATATTCCATCTATGTTTTAGTGAGAAAGCAAGCTCTTGGGACTTGGGGGGAGGAGGGTGTCTCTGCAGGAGACCTCAGCAGTCTCTATTATTTTAATAAAGTCAGCTCAAGCTCCTTAAAAGTTAAGGGGGGAATACAATGTACCCTGTGTAGTGGAGAATCTGTCTGCATATTCTCTATGCTTTTCCAGCACGTAGTTGAAGTAAGCAGCAGAAAATAAAGGATCATTTCTAAAAAGTTAAAAGGATTAAAAAAGTTTTCAGGTAAGAGTCAGAAGTGTGGTTGACAAACATGAAAAATAACTCAGAGAAGGACAACAATAACAAAAAGACTAAGTAGTGGAAGAGATCGTTAATGATCACAAAGCCTGACCTGTAACTAGGTGCCCTCAAATTAACTCAGCAGAAACACTGAACATTTGCCTTTCCTAGCCTTCATCTCAAAAAAAGGATAGTTCTATTCTCAAGTGTTTCTATACATACAATAACGCTCATATATGACTGTTAATAAAATAATTGCTAGTCTACATTACAGCTATTGATTATATGTCATTGCTAATAACATAATATGTAATTGTTCTCTTATAGAAATGTTACATATATATATCACGTATATATCATCTTAGCAAATAGCCAGTTATGGTTCACCTTGCTCTAAATTTATCACTGCCCATTATTAATGAAAAAATTTAAACTGCTAAAATTGCATTTATTATATTACAATGATATATAATTGTTATTTTTAATACAGTATGTGTGTATATAAAACCATGCTTCTAATACAGCACTTTTTTTCACTTTATGTGTATTTTCAACAACACTGGAGATCTGCAAGATACCAAATTTCACAACATCTTATCAAATAAGGATACCATCAGCTATTAAATTTTCTTGAAATATCTGCAATCTCTTGGTCAATAATAGCATGAAAAAAGTTAAATACAAGGTAAGTGTAGAATAAATAAATAAAATGTTCAGTTTACTCAGACTGGAACTTTTACAGGAGAAAAACAAGAGCGTGCATACCATAAGCATCCTTTTTTTTTTTTTTTTGTATTGACTTAACTTCCAGTATTCTGCCAGGATCTTTTTAGATGCCACCCTAATTCATCTCAGGAGACAATGAATTCATTAATATCCACAATGAATCCAGGATTTGTTATGCTGTTTGCATACTTAGCAACTGCAGAAAGCAAGAACTGGTGCACTACCTGGAAAGCTCTTGCTGGATAATTGCTCTCAGGTTTTTTTTTTCAAGTGTACAGTGGAACATGTGTCTGGCTCCAACTTCTCGGGTGTCTGACTGCACCAGAAATGCTCTGCAGCAGAAAACGCCCTTATTAATGCAAGATCTGCCAGAAGATGTGATCTCAGTTGCTTTTTTTGTTGCATCTAGGAATAAAATTAGGTGTTCAAAAGGCTGCTCTAAGAATGAAAGAAAGCTGACGCAGAACAGAATGCAAAACCAATAGTGACACATGGAAGGAAATTCTCAAGTTTAGGGTTTCAAATGTCATGTTACCTTATCAAAAGTACTGTCTCTAAGTCTTACTATGTCCCCTCTCCAAAAAAAATCATACTATATTTGCTAAAGACAACTAAGTTAAAGAAAACTAAATAGCACCTAGTTCAGGAGCACAGTTGTATTTTTACCTTTTCCAGTTTTTGTCCTGAATATCTTTCTCTTTTAAACATATATTTCTTCCTGATAACGGCCTTAAAATACTGTAAATATCTTGTAAAATCCCCATTGAGCTGTAAGATTACCTTTCAGCTCTGCTGCAAGTTGATATGCTAACAACCAGCAAGCAGTAAGCTTTCTTGACCTTGAAGGGACAAGCTGCTGCAATGAAGTGAAAGACTGTATTTCACCAGAACTGCAAAAACAACTCCAAATCTTCATTTCCCCATCCCCAGCCCAGGTCTGAGGTGTTGTCTCAATGAAATTTGGAAATTACATGTCAAAGGGACTTTGCTAAGCCTAACACAAAGACAGATTTCTCTTTTGTAGGAGCTGACAGAGAAAAGATAGGATGTCTGCAGCGTCCACACCGATAGTGCTTTCACCATCCTGAAAATCAGTTCAGAACTTCTTGCTCATATGACCTGAGCTCTTCCAGAGGGACTTCTGGGAAGCAGATCTTTAGAAAGGGGGAGGGGGAATCCTGAAAACCAGTGCTTGGAGGTCCAACTGAGAAGTGCGGTGATGACAAACCTTTCATTGCTCTCACTGTAATGCATGTAAGTGTTGATCAAAATCCTCCAAGTTCAGGGTCAGCCCAATGACTGCGAGTACTTGTCACCCAGCCATCAATCCAGGCTGGGGAGGTTAATGGGATTAGGCCTAAATTTGTCATGGTCATGCCAAAGTTATGTTCAGTACGCTCCTAGAAGTACTGAGAGAGTATGGCCTTGTTAGGTGCTAGCTCTTAGGGGCTAGGAGAGAATTTAAGGGGATTACTGTGGCTATCATTGGTTGATTGATACTATTGATTTTTGTCTATGGGGCACAAGTTGTCGGACATATCACTGTCTGTCCTTACTCAAAATGTAGTACTCTGTTTCTACTGCTGCTGTCTCCTGTTTTGATTCAGATTATGGAGAGAGGGTGCAGAGAGAACAGCAAGCCTTCATGTCCTCACCTGATACCACGTGGCTCTCTGCCATGCACAGGTAATGCTGGTTCTCCTTCCTCCTGGCAACACCAGGGGTCAGTTTTGTTTTCTCTATTGCTCACTGCCAAATGCCTCCACATGTCTGACCTTATTATTATTCTTTGTTTTATGAAATTAAGCAAAACATACTACCAGGCTCCAGAGCTGGATTAATACCACAATTGCAGCAATGATTCTGCACACTACTCTGACCAAACCGAACCAGGCACCCTCTGATCCCTGAGGCTCCTCTATGCAGAGCTCCCCGGAGCTGCTCCATCATGTCACGGTTCTGTATCCACAGGGAATGCCTAAGGAACTACTTAGATACTTTGGGCACTGATCCATGCAGCATCCACAGCACAAAATGTGGAGTTTTATGGGGAAACCCATAGCTCCTGAAGTAACCGCACATTTGAATTTCTTCCTTTTTCCATGCCCTCAAGGCGAATTACTTTTATAAAGTTTACAGCAGTCCAAACCCAGAAATAACCACTGTAATAATGTATTCTGACCATACTGCAACACAATCATAGTACTTTGTCAAGTGATATTTATTATGTAGTCAGTAACTGTAGTTTACCAGAAGACATTTCTGGAAAGACATTGCATCTTACTTTAAAAAATTCACTGGACAGGGCTTAGAGAAACTTAGAGAAACTTAATTTCAAAACAAACAAAAAAACCCCCAACTTTTGCAGGAAGCCATCCAAGTCCATTTTATATGGTTTGACCCTCCGTTTCCCTACCCAGATTCCTCTCCCTACCCACCAGTCTGTGGCCTGCAGTTGTTCCAGTTATAAAAGTGGCAGAGGTCTGGCATAAAAGCCCACAGGTGGACAGCTGAACAGGCATTAATTTCATTCCACATGTTTTCTTGGTTTCAGGTTTGTTCTTAAAGAAGACTCGAGGAGAATAGCCATTTTTTTCCACCCTGCTGCTCCCAGTGATTCAGGTTCCTGTAATGAATGAGGGCTTAGTCTATAAAATCTATCAAAACAATTTGCAATCTGTATGTCAACGAATTTGCCCTATCTTCTAAAAGAATCAGCGCACAGGTTAGAACGATACTGTGCTCCTACAATGAGAGTTTTGCCACTAACTTTAAGAGGGACAGATTGTACATCTTGTTCTGATTTTTTCCCAGCTTCCCCAAGGGGAAAAACTCAAAGCCATGTAAAATTTCAGACAACTGGCTTATGGAGACAGCTAAAAGAGAGAGACAGAGGGAACACAGATGTTATACAGAAAATCAAATTCAGCCTTAGTAATGCAGAAGCAAACATAGACCTTACATTTAAAAACAGGTGGGTGAAATGCAAGGATTTTCTGTACTCTCTGCAGAGTTGAAAACTTTTATATTTAACGAACTTTAAAAACCACTCTAGTTACAAAAGAAGCATGAAAAACAAAGTCTGTCCACAGGATGCATGCATGACCCATGCACTGAATCATGAGAACCATTCATCACAGGACAAAACAAAATTATGGTGCCTTTTATTCTGTTTGAATAAGACTTTACGCCAATAGTCCTTCCAATGTCCAAAAGAGGGAGAGTGATGGAATCAGCCCCCCAAATGGCATGTAAACCATTGAGTTTCCAGTCTGAATAGCTCACAACATACATTGTCTATTCTTTAGGATAATTGCCACAGGATTTCTCTGTAAGATCACTGCAAGAAGCCTTTAGAAAGCTTACCAACTCTGACCAATACATTAGCTACAGTTTCAATTACCCTGTTAATGTGAAATGTTTTTCAGCATGCAGCCTCACAGAAACCAGTTAGCAATACTATTAACTTCACACTTAGTGGGTGAAGAATTGAGAAAGATTAACATTCAAGCAAAGAAATGCTTAGCTGACTTATGCAGGTAATAATCATGAGCACATAATTATGCCAAATGGAAAAGAAAGGAAAAACACACACTACAAAAGTAATGAAAATGCCAAATCTTAAAAACAATCCTATAATGGATAGTAAGGCACAAGATATACTATTTGTAAGCAATGCTGGCATACAAATGAAACACTCTGAAAGAAAACTATCCAACACAGAGTGCAATTGGGAATGTTGGTAAAGTGCACTCCATAAATTCATGCAAACAAAAGAAATCATTAAAAATAACTTTGTTTGCCAAAATCAACATACAACAATACATCTTTGTTTAGACAAATTCTCTTTTGGTATAACAAATAGCTGTGTTAGCCAGCAATGCAATGAGGAAAAGAACATGGTAATCACTGCAACCCAAACCCCACTGTTCTTGCAGAAGTAAATGTCCCTTCAGAATGTATCTTATTTGCTCTCCATATTTAAAATATAAATGCTTTTTATCAACTACAGTATTCTTGTAACAAGTCTTTTGAAATGGTTATATTTACTGCAGCAACTGAATAAATGTGAATTAACAGAAGTTTCTGTTGCCATTTTTCTTCTTTTGTTAAGAAACAACACGAGCTCTGATTGTGAAAATGACTTAAATTCCTGCACTCCGGCCCACCCCTGAACAAGGCATTAAGGTTCTTATGTGTTTTGCTAAACCATGATGAAGTAAAGCACACATTTAAATACTTTGCAGAGTCTGAATACTGCATTTTGCTAAGCTCAACTGCACAAGACTGTGTATGCTGCCAAGTTCATACAAGCTGGCCTAAAAAAACTTTGTTCATGTGCCAGAGAAGGTTTGCCACAGTGTGAGCCTTAGACATTTATTTAGAAAACTTTGTGTACCAAAGACTAGGTCTTGTTGGCTGCACAAGGTTTTTGCTCCGTCCAAAGTAAACAGGAACAGAATATGTTTGTAAGGTATTCAGTAGTCTGCAGCCTTCTCATACTGAATCACACAGGCACAAGAACCTCTTCAAAGGAGATGTTACTCCACAAACCCAGAGCACCATGCAGTTCAGGAGACCTTCATTCAAGTCACCATTCTGCCTGGACACTCCACCTTTCTTGGTTGCCATCATCCCCTCTCTTACAGGTGGGACATGTGCCTTGAGCTACTGCTTTGATGTAAAGGGAGGAACATCGAAATATATCACTAGTGCTTCTTACAACAAGCCAGCAACTGCTAGAATTTGCTAGAAGACACCTCCTTCCCTAAAAGATGTTTTGGATTCATGGAAACACCATAATGATCTTTAAAGATCATAGAACAGCATGATAAAAGATAAGGGAGGACTGAACTCTCTTCACCACTAATGCAAAAGCTTTCCAGTCTTTGGCCTCCTGGGATGTCCCAGTTTCCAGAATGATCCACCTTCTGCAGAACACACTGGCTGATGGTGCTACACAGCTGTCATCTTCCGTTACTACTTTCTTATCTCTGCATCCATGTTCTCTCCACCCCAATTTCTTAGCTCGTCTGTCTGCCAAAAACGCTCAATCCATCCAGAATTCAATCTGCTCTCTCATTAATTAATGCAACTCTGAGCAGTTCTATCTCAGTAAACCCAAGCCTGGCATGCTGTGAAAACCTGCTGCCCATACAGCTGGGGGGACAGACAGACTTCAGAGGAAAGAAGGACACCTACCAAACCATCCAACCCACTCTTCATGCGCTTGCAAGCACACAGATTTTTCCTTGGAGGACTTCCATCGAGGCCTCCTCAGCTCAGATTGCCTAAATCACTGCTTTGCACCTCACTGCAGGCCATACACTGTGCAGGAAACTACTGCACATTCCTAGGAGGTAGAAATCAAACAGAATTATATTCCTTTGCAAAAAAAAAAAAAAAAAAAAAAAAAAAAAAAAAAAAAAAGAATATTTTCCTGTCAGTAAAACAGTAAAACAGTTTCAAAATGTCTTCAATGCTCCTCTCCTCCCATCTGCAGTTCTGTTTTGGTTGGTTTGGTTTTTTGGTTTTTTTTGAATTGGACTTTCCAGATAATTTGGATGCCAGCACAAATTATTTGGCAAAGGCTGGGCTGCTGGCAGGTGGGCTGCTACTCTGGCAATTTCGAGTTGAACAAAAAGAAAAAAAAAAAAAATTAAATCAATCTACAAAACACAAAACGGCCAAACAGATTACTCATTGGCTGGTAAGCCACATCCCCTCGAGGCTGTTGATCAGGCTCTATCCCTGGCTGCCAGCCTGCTGGAGTACAGATGGAAGAACTGGCTGCCGAAATGCTTCTCTCGCCCACAGCTCAGCAGGAGAAGGGATCCCAAGCCCTGCTGGAGAATATTTCCTTGGTAACTTATCTTGTACTTATCAGTGCCTTTCAACTGCAGATGCAGTATTTCTTTTCCTTAAGCGAGATCTAAAGGAAATTATTAGCAATTTTCAGTATTTCTTTCAAATCAGTTGCTCCTTGCAGAACACTGAGCACAGTTAATTGAAATTGTTTCCTTGCTCAAAGATTTCATTTTCACTGCAACACAACTGGAGACATTAAGATAAAAACTTTGCAGCTGTTATTTCGTGGGCCCAACTTATTCATTTCCAAATACCATGTCATTCTCTTTAGGTAGTTTTGACAAGGTCCTACCTGTGTTTATACTGAATTTGCAGTGTTTATATCTTAGACATTACCTGCATATTTCTGTAATAAACAATAAGCTCAAACCCAAATAGGTTCTATACTACATCATAATGAATCAATGGATTCAGATGTAATTTTATTCCACAATTCCCTGTGTATATTTAGAAAATGCAGTATAGTTGGTTTCAATCATACAGATTTGTTTACAAAAGCATTGGTATTATATCGTGTGCACTCTGCATATGCCTGGGAAAGGAGCAAATCCAATCCCCTGTTATGATATGCCCCTGATGTTATGACATGGATATGACTATGATGTGTAGACATAGAGATTAATCAGCATTTTTCCGGTTTTAAGAAAGCCTGCAAATTTAAGCAAAAAGGGAAAAAGAAATTTGGAAGTAGTCAAGATTAATGCAAATAACATTCAAATGAAATACACACTGATAAGTGAATTCCCCAAGCACCAGAAGTAAAAACTCTCAGACTTAAAGAAAGCAAACCATTGTCACATGTAATTCTTGATTTAATTTGTATTGATAGAATCACAGAACGGTTTGGGTTGGAAGCACCTTAAAGATCATCTCATTCCATTCCCTCTGCCATGGGCAGGGACACTTTTCACTAGACCAGGTTGCTCAAAGCCCCGTCCAACCTGGCTTTGAACACTTCCAGGCAAGGGGCATCCACAGCTTCTCTGGGCAACCTGTTCCAAGGCCTCACCACCCTCATAGCAAGGAATTATCTCATCTAACCCCGCCCTCTGTCAGTTTGAAGTCATTTCCTCTCATCCTATCATTCCATGTCCCTGTCAAAAGTCCCTCTCCAGCTCTCTTGGAGCCCCTTTAGGTACTGGAAGATGCTGAAAGGTCTCCCTGGAGCCTTCTCCAGGCTGAACAAGGCTGTATTGTCCCATCCCTTTTCCTTGCACACACTAAGAAGAGTTTGGTTTTAATTTTCCAGTTTAGTGAGTTCCCCTAGCAACCTCTTGCTCTCATCTCCACCAGCTTGTCTCTCATCTATTCTCTGATGGTGTCCCATGGATCCAGCACAGAGGGAGTACTACGCAGGTCAAAATCTCTTCTCCCAGCCCCATCATTTGTTCCAGTTAACTGTCACGTCTCATCTCTGTGCAGAGCCAAGGGTATTATATTAATCAGCCATTTGTTACATCTCTTGCTTCTTAAATTCTATTCTCTGCCTTATCCAGACCTGCTCTGAGCTGGCAGTTTGAACAGATGACAGCTGGGGGTCCCTCACAACTGATGTGACTCTGCGAGCCCCTCATCCCGTGGTTTGGCAGCGGGAGTGTGCCAGGATGTAGGCACAGCCATCAAAGCAGCAGGACACCCTCCAGAGCCTGGAGGGACTTGCCAGTTACTGAGCTGGCAGCAGCATCACGTCACGTTAATGTTGTCTTGCAACTTTATTCCCCATCTCTTATCAAGTATTCAATTCTTACCGTAATCAAATCAACTTCATTTGGCCTTGACACTCAAATCCTGAATGGAGCAGGGATAGGTGGGGACACCTCAAATCCCACAGGAGTTGTCACAGCTCTTCCTCCTAAGGACAAAGGGCCAGAGCCCATAGTGCCATCACTCCGCACATGTTGTGTGGCTCTCCAGAGCCACAGGCACAGCCTTCCCAGGAGCTGGCAGGCTTAGCCTGGGGATTGCTGGGACCAAGTGCTAAGCATGCAAAGAGGAGCATCCCTACACAGATGTCAGGCTGGTCCCCTCTGGCAAAGAGGTGGGGAAAGGAAGTTTAGAGGTGCAGGAACAGTCTCATTTGGGATGAGTTTCTTCCTGCTGAGGGTTATGAAGTAGAAGGACAGTCGCTACCAAAATGGAAAACACTGATTTTTTGGCTAACATTGGCATGACAGAAGAAAACAATCAAACCCACAAGAAATGGTTGAGACAGTGATATTGGAGCACATAACAGCCCATGTTTGCAAAGGGCAAGTAGAAGGGGGAGGAAACAGGGGACTGTCATAACCAGAAAGGTGAGGGAGATCATAAAACACCCAAGAAAGCTGTTTCTGTACTACAGCCAGAACTAAACCCAGGCTGTAATAAATCTTTGGGGAAGGTGCCCAGGAAAAAAAGAATGTTGAAGAGCACTTTCTCAATCATTTTCATTAGGAAAGGGAACAACAGGACTGGATAAGGGTGTTTTTAATATTATTTTTAGCCAAACAGAATAAATTGTAAGTTGTAGTGAAAAAGTAATACAAGAACGGAAAATATAAAACTCCTTTAAAAATAGTAAGGAAGTGACAACAAAGACCAAATGATCAGCACAAGAAGAGCTTGGTGTTAGTGCTGAAGCAGAAGGTCAACAGACAAAATCATTCATCCCCTGTTTAGTATTTTTAAAGGTTCAAACCAACCATAAACAGAAGGTCTATCAATATAATCTGATCCTTTTCTAAGTGGCAGCCTCACGCTGAACTCCTAAACTAAGTAAGAAAACTCCTCGCTATTTTCCTCCCGCACCCACATCTGACTCAAGTCACTGCAGTAAATCCATGGCAAGCTGTGGAAAGTATTTTTGGCACCTAATGTAAGTCGCAGGTACTTGGCAGGCACAGCAGACAGTTGCTCTGATTGCCTCAGTGTTGCCTCTGTCACTGAGTGGAGTCAGTGATAGATTTGGCCAAGCCGTTGCATCCCCCTAATGCCGCGCTCGGCTCGCTCATCGTCCATTCATTCTTTAAAACAGCATATTCAAAACCAATGTGTGAGACAAAATATATCACCTTTGGATCTACACACAATGTACTTTTGCTACTGAGCATAAATGTGTTCCACCATAAAGCAGCAGCGAGCAGCAGCTCTCAGTGCGCCACGCGATTGAAATGCCGGGGCCGAAAATGAAGTGCTGGAGCAAAAGCAGTTAGAGAAAAAAACAGGAATGAAATGGGACTGTTATTATGAAGCTCTTTTAAAATAACTTGTAAACCATAAATAATAAAGAACCGAGCTGGTTTAAAAGCAGCATGCTGTTACTGCTGATTAGGAAGCTGGAAATATGTCTGTTAAGTCTGTCCTCCTCTCTTATGCTCCAGATGCCAAAGGCTTTTCCTCTCCAACTATTTTAAAGCTTTCAAGTTTTCCAGTTATCCTTTACCTTTACTGCATCACTCCTGAAGCATAGGTATCCCCTATGATACTCACTAGACATCCCCTCCATGTTTTACAGAGAAGAAAGCCCGGAGAAGCATTACACAATCATGTGCTGAGATGCGCCCAGGGCAGCAGAGCTGAAGAACAAGCTCTTTCATCATTTTAACACCCATAATGAGAACAAAACATAGCTGGCCACCACGGGCTTGACTCTTGGAAAATGCATGCAAAGGATATTGCAGAATTTAATAGTGGCAAGTGGGGTAAGCAGGAATGTCGAGTTCAAAAAGAAAATAAAAGATTTATGTTCATCCTAATGCATACCAGTATTCCAAGAGGGTTCAATATGTACCATAAATCAAACTGAGTTATAAGAAAATAACAGTGAAGCTAGACAATATAGGTGCTTTATGGTATGAAATAACTACAGCAAGTGACCAACTGTACTTTCATAACAGTAACAAACTCTATACACTCTTCAGCCTTCTCTTTATTTTCTCTTGCCAATAGTAATCATTTACAATACACTGTTGATGAGAAAGATATCACTTAAAAGAAAAATCCATATATCAGGCCCACATCTATTCTACAGCTAGAAAATACACACAATATCATTGTTCCATGTCTGTTCATGGGAAGTGATACCATGTGGGAAGAGTTTGTATGTTTTACATCTCAAAAGCAGCAAATACAACAAAATGTGCTGCAGGGAACAGGCAGAATGGTCTGCTTTAATGGAGCACAAGTATTTTCCTGCCTTAGAGATCTGCCTGCAAGTGACTCCTGCTGTTGTTTTTGGCTGGCACACGTGATGTAAGCTGCATGCCAGACCAGGAATCGCCTTCCCTACTCCAACCTGGGATGACCCCTCTCTGATCGCTATCCCGCTGGACAGCACGGGAGGCATCGAGAAGGAGGAAGGCACGCAAACAGTGGGGTGATATAAGAATAAATCACATAAGAAATATGTACTAGGAATTTCTAGTCCCTCTCAGAGATCAAAGTGGCAGCGAATGAAACCGAAAAACAGTTGAAAATGCAAAAGGAATCGGTGCTTGTTCAGTTGTGTTTTATGCAACAGATAAACAGTATACAAAAATATCAGCTAGTAAATTTGAATGCAAGATATGTGGTATCATAAGCATTCCAGAGGAGATGCAATGTCTTCTTGCACGAGAGTTGAAGCCAGACTCTTCTAAAAAGGGATTAACAGTAGGTCAGGAGCAGGATATCCCTTAACTGTGTGCCCCAGGCTTTTTAACTTGCTCTTCTGAAGCAGCTGTCAGAGAGCAAACTTGGAATTAGATGGACTCCCACTCTGATCTGTGAGGGCAATTCCTACCCAGCCCCAGGCAGAGTGCCAGCAGCTTTGCTTGTACATATAAATCTTGATCTAAAGTACACCCGTTATTCCAGTTCTAAATTGCTCTCAACTCAGGCAAACACAAGTGTCAGACTAGGTGGTGGTCCTGCAATGTCGACAAATGCCAACTGCAGCCCGACATTACCGAATTAATCTCCTCTTTTATTCAAAAGATTTAGTTTCTTGTAGTGAAAGGCTAACAACTACCCTGAAGTTTCTGGAAAACCTGGTAGCACTGTGTATCATTTAGTAGCTCGATCCCCCTCTCTCCTCCTCTCTGAGGATTGAAATTAGGCTAAACAAAATGGGAGCAAACTGACAAAAGCATTATGCACAGTCGTCTCAAATGTAAAGCAGAAACCCGAACTAGGTTATTTCTGTGTATTGGACAAGTCTCACTCCAATTCTACATAAAAAGCGCTTCTGTCTACATGTAATAGAAATCTATTATTACATAAAAATCCATGTATGTGTGGATTTATAGCTCCACAGTAACTGGAAGGCCTTGAATTGATGTAAATGAGGAATGAAGGAGTTATTTCAATTATGTGCACTTCTCTGTCTGGTTTCAACAGATTAAGTCTTAAAAAAAAAAAAAAAAGTAAAATTCTTTAACCATCATATAAAAAAAAAATAAAAGTCTCTTTTGCCCACAAAAAAAGCCATTAAAACTCTTCTTCTAATTCAATCAAAAATTTCAGCTCTGACAATGCTAAGAGCAGCACACTTCAGATCTTTTCCAATTTCCTAAGCTATCACAATCAATTTCTTTAAGACCTGGAACTTATCCTAATTAAGATCTTTGCTTTGATATGACTGAGAATGACCTCAAGGATTCATTCTAATAAACAGAAATGATTCCTGGTAGTCTGCAGTCCTCATAAGCTTTGCAGCAGAAATCAGTTAACTCGTTCCATGATAAAATAACCGCGCTGATCACTCTGTCCCAAATACTGTCTGTAACACACTGACATTGGCTTGAAAAGCAAGATGTGGGTTGCCCAACTGAAATGGAAGTTTCTCAGGGAGAATTGTTTCAATGCTTTCTTCTTTCAATGCAATTTTGACAAAGAAAATGAATCAGCTTCGTCAGTGGAGAGGAAAAAGAACACATTCTAAACTAAATGACACCTTGCCGAAGGAGGTACCCTGATTCATGCCCTCAAAAGACTACAGTGACTCAGTCATCTCCCTGGGCTCAAGACTTCTGATCTCTCTCGAGCTGACAGTGGGATTTTCACAGGTTTCATCTGAAGGTACCTTAGAGAAAATGACTACAGTGGAGATGTTATACAGCTCTGAAGGGTTATTTAAAAACTCCTTTTGTTTTGATTAATAACGTCTGTGTCATCTTCCCACCCTAAATTAACACTTTACAAAATTGTAAACTTTGAATAAAAAAATCACTGGTGACCTGCTATAACAACACTTATGAGAGGCTGGTCAAACACCAAACAAGTTGGCCAGCAAGGTCATGGGTGCCCACCTTTCAATATATTCATACCCCAGTGGGACATCATCCTCAGCAACCTGCTCCAGGTGGTCATGCTTTGAGTAGGGACTGTGGTCAAAATCTCCACAGGCCTTGTCCAACCTCAGCTATTCTGTGATTATGTGAAAAATATTCATGAATTATAGACAACACTGCACTGCAGTATACAAAAAAATCACATTAATTTTACTCTGCATGTGGTTCATTAATAAGTAACTGTAATTCAAAATATAAGCAGATTTCACAGGGAAAAAAATCCATAGTCACAGAAACATCTTCACACACACATTCCCAAACTAGTCTTCATATCAAGAAGTTACTCCATGCAGTTAAAACTTCGGTTTGTTCTTTATGCATGCAGGAAAAAAGTCAACACTGAACAAGGGCTTTGTCAAACATCTTTCATATGCCACGGGAAAGGATAAGGTTGTATTATTAAATAATAAATCTTATATGTTTTTACAGATTCCAATATGTTACTGAGAACTGATATGAAAATGGGAGTGCTTTGAGCCTCTGTTAATGAACCACACTGCCGTGCTAGGTCAGCACTGTTCTATGCTTTACTGAGGCCACTTTTTTTCCCTCCACTTTAAAAAATAATCTTATTTTATAAAAAATAGTCTTATTTTATAAAAGAAAGATAAGACAGCACTAAGGAATCAGGTTTTTATGTAATCCCCAACACCCGGATTACCACCAGGGGAGCATACAAATGTGCTAATATGAAAAATCACCTCCATTTTCTGCTGCCTCACAGAGAAAAGCAATTTTATTCTGAATACTGACTCAACTCTTGGACGTCCCCAAGTGCACAAAGGGACAGTAGTATATTCATCGATTGAGTAGAAGTGCCAGAACTGCTTCTGAATGATACCAAGAATCTTATGGTTATAATATACTGGGGAACGAGGGGAATGAAAGGCTTTTACTCACCATTGTCTTATGTCTCTATCTCAACAACAGTCTTTTCTCCAGCTTTGTGTTTGGTGAATGAATTCCCTTTTATAATCAACCACTTTCATTAGTCATAGTCACATAAATATTTTTAAAATTACCAATTTAATTGTCCCTTAAAGAAACAGATCATTCAAACAGCCCTGCAGATACTTTTTCAAACTTTCAAGCCATTGACCTCAATAAGGTTCTGTATAAAATCTGATAAAAAGCTGAGAAATAATTCTATTTCTGTAACAGCTCATAGCATAAGCCTCTAATGAACACAGAAACCCACCAATTCCTTGCAAGTGTTTGAGGTCAGAGTTGTGATCTTCAAGCTCATTTAGCATGGTAATACATATTAAGACACAAACCACAAATAAGTCCTTGAGACATGGTGCTATACCAGTCCACTCATCCTTGTGTCTCTCTGGGGCACTTCACTTACTGCAGCTTTACTATGTCCATGTAGGTGAGCCTGACAATGGGAATAGGAGAAACCAGCACCCGCTTAGATAATAAAAAGCTCAAACCACCAACCAGCCAAAAATGAAGTATAGATTTCCTTCCCACACTCCAGCAGATTAAAACTCAGATTTGCTGAAATCCATTTTGAGATTTCAGCAAATCCAGTTATCTCTGTTATGCACCCTGCTGTCTTCCCATCATACTTCCTCCATGGCCGAAAGCTGAGGTGAGGAAAGGGCAGTCAAGTTTAGATCTCCAGGGAGCACAAACCAGAGCCCTGAAAGGGACACTGCACTGGGTGCAACATCGAAGGGAGCATTGCTTTCACAGCCATACGGGAATTTCTGAAAAACACCATATTGCCCAATGACCACAACATTAAGAGAAGGATCTTTCAGCAACTTCTAAGCCCAACTCTACCCATCTGTATTGCAATCAGCCTCAGCGAATTTAACACACTTGAAAACCTTCAACTGGACCCTTGACTAAAATTATTTTCTAACACTGGCCTAAGGTAAATTAACATCCACTAACAGCAGAATAAACCATGCAACATGCAGTAATATTCGTGCATGTTTTCCCCCCATTCCGGGTACATTATTTTGTATTTTTAAGCTTCTTTGTCAGCATCTGTAGTGTCTACAGCAGTTTGACCAAAACAGTTATACAAAAGTTAACTGACTGTGCTTACACGAAACACAGATAAAGTATTTGGGGATGGATGCATGCCAAGCACAAAGTGTAAATGCAATTTATTGTCACTATTACAGCCACAGCTAAACCTAACAGAAAACAACGACATGGTGTTATGACATTAGAAAGGTAAAACTTCGCCCCCACCTTTTTTTCCCCCCAAATTTGCCATAAACACTTCTTTCACACACAGAGTACACATACAGCAACTAACCTCATTTCAGAGGAAAGGGCGCTGTTGATAAAAATACCTGTATTTTTACTTTCAACGCCACCACCACAAACAGTCAAACAAATAGCCCTGGGTTGAATGTAGCACAGTACGTGCAAGGCTCCAAGGTAAGTGCTTCATGTCAATAAAACAGTTTAGACATTGCTTAGCCATTAATGGGAGTTTGACGTTTCTAAAACTCTGGAGGAAAGTCTTTACTAAGAAAGCTGCTGCCAAAATTGGAGAGCGATGAGGCTGGCTGTGGCTGGAACTGCCACAGCTGTGGGAAACGGGATGTTTATGTTTCCATCAGCCATTTCCAAAGAAATTCTGTAAGACAAAGGTATGGGTATTTCCCTATCCCTGGAAGTATTCAAGGCCACGTTGGATGGGGCTTGGAGCAACCTGATCTACTGGCAGGTGTCCCCGCCCACGGCTGGTGGTTGGAACAAGATGATCTTTAAGGTCCCTTCCAACCCAAGCCGTCTATGATTCTTTTTCAAACTCACTATCATAACATAGTGATGAGGTAGCTTAAAATCCTTACCTTATGCAGCATTGTGTTAAAGGACAAGGATATTCTTTTTTTATGTAATGGTGTTTTAATACTTCAGGAGTTACCTTTCATTTGTCAGAATGGCACATTAGTAAAACACTGTTCTAAAATAAAAATCAATCCGTCAGGCACAATCTCTTTCATGTTATATATAACATCCATATTCATATATCATACATAATGATGTAGGGATACACAGACGTCCTTTCAGCCTGAAAAGAATAAAGGAAGAGAGAAAATGCAGCCTTTGCTGATTCTCTGTTCACATTCAGCTTTGTAAGTGAAAAGGAACAGAAGAAAAGTTACAGCAACCTTGGCAGAGAAATTCTCAAAATGGAAGAGGAAGATCTGGAACCAATTTTACTTCTGCAATGTTCTGCTTTAAATAGCACCACGTCCACCTAAAGCATTAAAACAGCTGAATTTATGGGTACCCCTTACGCAAATTTTAGCTCACCACTTTTTCAGGTTATTTGGTCAAGATTTGTCTTATTAGATAATGGCTAATAATAAAAGGTCTTGTTGTGGCAAAAAAAAAAAGCCTTTGTAGCTAACAGAGACTGGTGATTTAAGTAATGAGATACGATTATGCACCTGATTCATGGTGTTAAGGTCGGAGCTAAGATATACAGTAAGTGAAGACAAAGAAAAAGATGCTTGGCCTTAGAAACAGGTGCAGGAGCTTCAGCAAAGTTGGCTCTGCAAGTAGAATAACATGAAATGAAACAGCCAGCCCAAGTACAACTAGGCAAGAGGAAAAAATAAAGTTACACATAATTTGTCAAAGGCTATCTGCAAGAATGCAATGGTTAAACAGTTCTTAGCTATTATAATTTTTATTCCTTTGGGCATCAAATACAGAGGAACTAAAAAAATGTATAATCACTTATTCCATCTCTGAGATATATTAAGTGATTTCACAAATAAAATGGATCAAAGAAACCCAGTGAAATTGAGGCTATGAAGTGATGAATGCACTGGCAGGGAGCAGCACTTGAATACACACTGTATCAGCTACATCTTCATTTGAAAGGACATCATGTAAGAATTCCCTCCAATCTCAGAACTTCTCACATGCTGGGTCAGTCCTGGTCCATGGTCAGCGAGGCACAGCCAGTAACTTGCAGCTGCTCCAGCAAATCACATTAATCCATGACACTGATGTGTCTTGGCTCCAAAACATTCCACAATGAAGAACAGTGACGTTTTTCCTCAAACACTGAGACCCTGAAAGTGGCCATTTCCTACAAAAGGTTTGTGAATGACCATCCTTGGTGTCTGTTAAATGAGTTACGTCAAAAGTAAAGGGAATTCATGTGCTCGCTTTAGTTTAGTCTCAACTTCAGTACTACCATCATTCTAAATTCAAACTACAGCACTTCAGCCTAACAAAAACTTTGTTCCAAAACAAAGGTTTAATGCCTCAAATGAAGGTCATAACTATTTGCCCGTCTCTAAACTAGATTCAATATTTTCTCCATGTGATTTGAAAAGATCAGAACAAAGGTTCTGGGGTATATCATAAAAAAAAAAAAGCCAGACATCACTAAGACACCTGCCCTTTACCCAAGCCTATCTAATCTTCACTTGTGTACAATAATATCTTAGGGAATTAATATTCTGTGATAACCAAAACAGAATCCTACCTTAATTGTTTGACAATAATCTGAAAATATTTGCCCGGAACCAAAAGCAAATGAAAGAATAAATGGAAATTGGATTCACTCTTTCCCTGAAGAAAAGGTTTTCTTAAATGTCATCAAAACTGCTTACTGCAGTCAAGATAAAACACCAGCTCCTCCCAAATTATTAAAACAATTAAGCATCACATAATTTTTAGTAATTAGACTCATTAACATTCCTTAGAGACTGATTTTATTCATTATATGAAACACACTCTTTCTTCTTACAAAGCTTGTTTTTTCAGCCCAAAGGAAAACTCAAAACAAGTACCAGAGATAGTGAATAATGCCTTTTAGCATCTTGGATCTAACTTCCAGGGAGAGAGCAAAACAGTGCCATTAATATGCAATAGTCTTCAATTAAACCCAGATTAAAAAGCAGCTCAAGATCTAACAAAAAGCCTTATGCATATTTGATCGACACTGTACTGAACTCAGCAGACTAAAGAAAGAGAAGCTGTCATGGAGCAAACAATCAAATTATATCCAACCTTACCCAAAAAATAGACTTCTTTCCAGCCACAGGCATAGCTGTAAGGGCAGCACACACAAGATCAATAAGGGGGTTTTTACTGAAATGGACCAATTTCAGAGGTGACCTATTTGACATTTCTTTCCAACTCATACATTTTTCTTCCTCTTCTGCCACATAGAAAATAAAGCTTTTTGCTATGATTGACCAGAAGCTTTAGATACACAAATCAAATAACACAAGGGAAGCATCCTCTAAAACCTGTTGAGAACCCACAGATATTTCTTGCACATTCTCTTTGTAAACATTCCTTTGATATGACGGAAGAGCACATATGGTATAAGGTGAAGAAAACAGTTAAATTCCTTCTCCCACATATTCCAGGAGTGCTTCCCTACCTAGCAGATTGAGGAGTTGGTGTCTGTTAGTCTGTCCTGTTGAAGCTGCTCCAGTTTATACAAACAACTCAGAGAGGGTTGGACAGACTGTTACAGGGAACCTGGGTCTCCCCCATGCTGAAAAAAATCATCACTCTCTCTCTCCATATCAAATATTCAGCCAAATGAATATTTTATTATCTGAAATAAGTAAACAGGGACATCAGGAGAAGCTGAGGAAGAGGTTGACAAAACCACTTGAGGTTTAGGGGACAGCTGTGGTGCCAGGGAAGCATGGACTTCTCACAGCTCATGAGATTACCCTGTCTATGAGGCTGTTGCTAGCCTAAAGCAGGGTTTCTATGTCTTACTTTTTTAGGGAAAAAAGGTTTTGGTCACAGAAACATTTTTATTCAAGCCCTGACCTAAAAATTATTTGCAAAACTGGTCTCTCAAACAGGTTAATTACTAACATTATCCAACTGTTTTAACTAACCAACCTGCAAAATTAGAGGAAAAAAAGAAGTAATATCCCAACCTTAGAGTTTGAAATTGTTGGCAGAGAGGTTTGACAAATTGTAGATAGATTTGTTACGAGTTTGTCAGAGATCAGCTGCTCAGTTATCTATATATTAAGTGGCATCAAATCTGAAGAAAATGCCCTTGCTCCTTTATTTAGGAATAAAAAATAAAGAAGCACAAGTATCTTCAATATGATGTTATCAAAGGCTTTTGCCTCTTTTTCAACAGCTCAGTACTAGAACTGCCTCCCTGAAGCACCCAGACACATCAGTGTTAGGGCTGAGGATGGAGTGATGCAGTTGGGCAAGTCCTCTCAGTACTGAATCCAGAGCAAGGGACAACAGAGCTGTGACAGCCTGGTTGTACTTCAGTAATAAAAATGATATTTAAAATACCTTGGGCATGAAGAGGTCAAAGATTAGTGAAAAGAGAAACCAGATTAGGAAGAAGCTAAAGTATGACAGAAAAGATGCTGAATAGTGGGGGCTGGAAGACTGCCTGAAACATCAACTCCAAGACATTTACAAGTTATGCCAAGACAGGTTTAGTGAAGTACCAGCAAGGTAATGCTGCTCTGAAGAGCTGCAATGCATTTTTGTTACTCGTAGTCCATAAAATCAGTATCCTCTGCTGAGACCCTGGGAAAGTGCTTTTGTGAGGACAAGTCTACAAATACAAACAACAGGCAGGTTTACTAAACAAACAGGCAGGTTTACTAAAACAAGTTCTCCTTCATTTCAAATGGACCTCACAGTAACATCTGCACTGAGGTGGTTCAGTACTGAAACCACATAGAACAGAGTAATGCATTTCACACACGTGCTGACACCATAATCCACCAGGCAGCAGAGCTGGAGGCTGCAGCTCTTGCTCCTGGAAGTACGTGCTTTGCTCCAGAATATCAGCCTCACTGGTTTTTTTCCTAAAGAAATGCTTCTTGCAGTTCCAAGGAGAAATGGTTCAACCCAGAATAACCATGCAATGACCAGTCTGTGACAGAAGATGCCCCAGGTAAATATTTCTGTGATTCAAACTACTTCATGTCTGTCAAAAGGTTGTTAACACCCCAACCTACTGCGCTGGTCTGTCCTCTTCTAATTATGTGTCAGGCAGCAGCAAAGTATATTTGGGCTGAGTTACCCACTGAAGTGGTTTTATCTCTAAAGCTGAGGATAAGTGTTGTAGGCTCCTCAACCTCTCCTTCAGACTGGAGTGAAAAAAAGAAAAAAAAAAAAAAAAGAGTATTTTGCTCTTCTAGTGATTGAAGAGATGTAGGGTGTAAAATCTGCGTGCACCAATGGCATTCCAGCTTTAGAGATGGAGGATCCCTTCATGCTGCCTGTCGTGGGGTAAAAAGAGCTTTCCCCTGGAGCTGAAAAGTGGTAACCCCTGAGAGGGTGGTGTTCTTGGTGTAGGGCCCAATCAGAAGCTACATTTCGCTCCTTTGAAACCAACATTTTATAACAGACTGGAAAAGAAGGAAGATGACGTAGCTTGAAGAAGAGAGGGTAGCCATGGTCTGAGACCACGAGGAGAGAAAAGGGCCAGGAGCCCCGCTGGGTGCCAAGGCCCCCCAGTCCCAGCTGCAGGAACTTTGAACAGTGTTAAACTGGGCCAAGTACTGTAGCTAAGAGCTGGGGAAAGTTTCCTTGCTGTGAGTGGACAGCAGAGACATTGAAAGCGGCGGCGGAGCAGCAGTGAACAGAGAACTGTGGCCGAGAGCCAAAAGAGATAACAAGCAGCAGAGATAGCCCGGAACCAAGCTGAGAAACGCAGAGCTATCCGACAGAGAGAGAGAGAGAGGACCAAGCTCAGCAGAGGCTGTTTGGGGTTGAGCCTGGCTTTATTTCCCCAAACCCTTGGAGACTCCTCTTACAAGGAGGGGGTGGACTTCCATTTGAAGGGAGTCCTGAAATGCAGCAGCACCGGAGAGAGGAGCTGAGAAGCTCAGAGACGTTCTGGAGCTGGAACAGGACGGAATGTGGGGGAGGAGGCCTTGCCCCCCCTGCTGCCACGTGTGCAACTGAGACAGAGCAAAGGAGCTCTGGTAGAACGCTTGGGGCAAAGACTGAACCGAGAGCTGCCCTAAACGTTTTGACTCGAGGGAACTCGACCCCTCGAGGAAGGGACTTTCATGGGATGTCTTGCATTCTGTGATATGACTGTGGTGAAACGAGTTTTGTCCCTGTTGGCAGTCCATGGGCGAGACCTTCGGTTGGAGCCGAAGGGCTGAGCAAAAACCCCTGTATTGTAGTGGAGAGAGAGACTTTCCAGCTACAACAACTCCAGCCACAACTGCTGCATTGAAGAGGAGAGACACTGCTGCCCTGAAAGTGGAAAGGATCTTTTCTTCTTCCCTTTTGAACTTTTATTGGACAGAAAGGAGGGACTTGATCTAATGTAAATATATTGCTTTACTATAGGAGGGATAGTTAAAATTGTGTATATAATGTATTATAGTGTATATTTAAGTAATAAGTTGTAATATGATTCCCTTCCCCCCATACTGAGTCTTGTGTTATGTCTGAAAAACCCTCTCACACTGAAGCAAATTGTGGGAGGGGAGGCTTGGACTTGGAAATTGGATTTTTGGGGGTCTCAAACCACCACACTGCCAAACTCACTACAGGATACATAAGTCATTATTTGTGACAGCAAAAAATTATCAGCTACCAAAATAACTGTAAAGTTCAGAAAATTTGAACAATTAGAATCTGTGTGACCCACAGAACCACTGTACCAAAGACATATTGGCACTTTCACAGCAGGCTGCAACTGGCAGAAAGGGGAAAAAAACCCCAAACATTAAAAACTTGAGTTTAAAAGTTTACCCAACATCACCTTCTACCCTTGTCCATTTTTACACATTTAAGTTTAAAGTTGCTTTTACTTAATGTTTGAATCCCTGATTCAGCAAGTTATTTAGCTTAACACAATCCCTTCACCAACCCACGCTCTCGCTAAATGGAACGTTACAGATTAATATTACACCAAATTATCTCAGATTTTTATTATGGAGTAGCAGGCAGAGCAATACCTTTAAGATTGTCTAAACCCCCAGCATTTCTATTGAAGACTATTTCAGTTTCAACACAGTCTGAAATTTCCACCTATCAGGCTGTGTCCTAAGCTGAATTTTTCTAGGTACTTGGAAGAAAATGATTCAACCACTTTTGCATGAACAGTCAAAACACATTCTTCACAAAAAAATATAATTAAAAAATCTTTTTGTTCAACTTCTTCAGTACTGAAACAGCTGGGAGTTGAAAAATGACATTTTTCTGCAAAGTATCCTTCAGCAATAAGTAATTAAGTTTTCCAGTGAACAGTATTTTGATTTCAGTAAGCTTTTTGAAAATATTCATGGAGGATGTACAAAACTCTTATGAACAACAGTGATAAATTAAACCAAGTGATTTTTCTCCAGCAAACAATGGCATACTGCTCAGGCAGGTATGATATGATAACCTGAGATAGCTCATGCTACCTCCTACTCCAAGCCTCATTTTCTCACTCCTTATACGCAGGAAAGAGGTCCCTGACTGGAAATCATGCAGTGCCCAACTTAAGACAGGAAAAAAAAGTCACTAGCAGCATGGTGGGGAAAAAAAATAAACTAAAATCACATTCAAGTCAGAAATCTGGTTGTGAGGTGAGGTTTTTCTGGTAGTTTTTTGGGTTTTTGGTGGGGATTTTTGTAGGGGTTTTTAATTTTTATTCTTAACTCTTCAAGAAGAGGAACTTCCACAGTGCAGACATTCATGTTTTCTAGATTGGTAGCAAATAATATTTAATTTTATGTCTCTAATAACTTTATTTTGCTTACTATGTTTGCATTTATACACATTAGATAGGAAGATGCTTCCTCTTTTCCCTTACCCCCTCCAAAAGAGATAGGAGAAAAGAACATACTTACCCACTAAGAATTTATCTGTTGCATGCCCAGATGCATCAACTGTGCTGAAAAGCAGACACAGAGCTGTGACGTGGCTTTGGTCATGTCCAGACATGTCACTGTGGAACAGGTGCTATTCATACCTACAGTAAACCACTACGAATCTAAGCTTTTATTTATGAAATAATGAGTACAGAATGTTAGAGGGAGCTTCCCCAAGAGTCTAAATCATTGCTTACTTCCCAAAAGCACTGCAAACTTTGAAGCACTTAATTTTATTCAAGTAAGACTTTGAGCAAAGGTTTGGGGCACAACAAGAGACGTGCAAGTTCCTCACCCTCAGGTTGTTGCTATTCCTGCCCCATCTGTGTCTCACACCAGAACGCAAAACAGGACCTAGATCATACAGTATATATAAAGAAGGGTTTTTTTCACCTCTCACTGTTTTTCTCCTGCAGATTACTTAGGACACTTTGATGCCATGAAAATCTGAAATAGAACTGGGAGATAAAGCTTTTTCCCTTGGCTCACAGTTTCAGGATAGCTGATCTTCACGGTAAACCCAACAACAGGCATCAGCTGTGCCGAGACAAAAGAATAAAGGGTGGAGAAAGAAAGCAGAAAAAGATGTAACACATATGGAAACTGGTGGTTTGGCCCACTCCCAGGAAGACTCTCCTCCACAATCCCGGTGAATTGCCACAGCTTCTTCAGGAGTCCTCCCGTGTCACAGCAACCAGTCATCCTGTCCTACTCTGTCATCTCACGCTGTGCAGTGTTGGTGTAACTAATGAAGGGAATGACCTATCCCTTCCAACGTGCATCATCAATAACATCATGCCAATGCAACTCTTGCCTTTATCATATTAAGTGGCCACAAATCACCACTAGAAGGGTTGTTCTTCCAAACTATCCGTTCGTACAGAACACTCCACAAATTCGTACAAATAATCCTTCAAATCCATCTATTAACATTTTACATTGCTCTTTCGAATCTATCTATTAACATTTTACATTGTTCTTTTATGTTTTTTAATAGTTCTGAATAGAAAAATCCATAAAATAGGTTTGGTCATGGGATATGCCTTACAGCATTTTAAATAACCTCATTTGCCTCACTTAGAAAACAGTTAGAATATTGAAACAACTCTGACACAAATATTCTCCACTTCACTGTACAAAATGCTCTATGATAATTTAACTGTACTATCATAACTATAAAAAAC
Source organism: Pipra filicauda (assembly GCF_003945595.2). Classification (NCBI taxonomy): domain Eukaryota; kingdom Metazoa; phylum Chordata; class Aves; order Passeriformes; family Pipridae; genus Pipra; species Pipra filicauda. The sequence continues at coordinate 3,206,686 of NW_024104953.1, read as the reverse complement.
ATAGTATTTTCTGAGTTTCAGTCAACATATTGTAACATCTATATGCAAAAGCAGTAGGTAAACCACCTACTTGGTTACTCTTGCTGTACCTTTTGCCCAGTACAGAACAGCACTATTACATTCTAAGTACATTTAGATATAGGCTTAAACAGAAAATTAAGGTGTGCTATGATTTTTAAAGGACAAGGGAACTCAACAACATATGCCACCACTGTAGAAACCAAAAGGGATGGTACTATTGAAAGAGTTTTGCAATTCTGCCCTCATCTTAAATCGTAGTTTCACTGGGAAACTCCCATTCTAGAAATACAGCACATTGTGACAAAGGCTTCCTCTGTACTTCAAATTTCTCTAAATCTTACAGAAAACCTACTTTGAAGAAGATCTTTCCTTTGTTTCCAGTTCTACCTTGCAGACTTTTGTGTGAGTGCACACTGACTTCACAGCATTCAGGAGAATATCAGCTTTTCCAGACAATTTTTTGGACAGCAGAATAGGAAAGCAAGAACATCTGGCTTTAAGGAAGGGGGAAAAAGTAGAGGAACAAACTATCTAAGGATATCAAACCACATTAAGCATTCCACTAAAGTTCATGGACTGACGTTAATAAAATCAAGTTAACCCAGAGTTAAAGATAACAAATATTTCATAACAGTTCCTATGTATTCTGATATTACAAAAATGTTAACTAGGATCACTGCCATCATAAAAGCTCTGGGAACACCAGGGCCTGCAGCAGACAGGTGTCAGCACGGATGACTTGACAGGTTACGAGCACACCAAGCACCACCAGAAGTATTTTGTAGAATTAGAGAGGGTTCAAAGACTCCTGAACTGCCCAGAAAAGCCCTTGTGGAAAGAGACCGAAAAAACTGGGATCGTGTACCTTGGGCTGCACTGGCACAGCATGGGGTTCCATGCAACCAGGCAGAGCAAATCCGGCTGTGCCGGTGCCCACACGGCACAGCTGCACTGCCTTTGCTGTCCCAGCTGCCTCATTTTCACTGATTTAAATAATCCCTGCACTCCTGTGTTAGAAAGCAAGATGTATAACAAGCAGGAAGACTGAAGTACAGAGAGGGTGATTAATATAAAGCAAATTATGACTTTATTTTCTTTTTTTTTTTTTTATGTTGCCACAAACACTCTTATCGATAACATAAGACAGAAGTGGGGAACTCCCCGCCACAGGACAGTTAAAAAATAACTTTATATGACTTAGGCTTTTTGCCAAAGGTTTCAACAAAGCTTGAATTTTCTAAATGTTAAATAAGAGACAATATTTGCATCAATTCAAAGTTTAGAAGGGAGTTCTGGGAATGAATCAGGGATGGGGGTCTCTCGTAGAGGCTAAAGAATGGGAACTCTTTGATGATGCATTTGCAACGTTTGCCTCAAAACGGCAAAGAACAATAAACTCGATGACATTTCTGAACAGAAACAGGACAGAGTGCTGACTGTTCTTCTTTCACATTGGAACAAGACAAACACATCCATATGGGCTTTCTCATTATTAGTAAAGACTTTTTTTTCTGTGATGCTTATTCATGAAATTGCACTGTGTAGCATTTTCATTATGTCTTTCTTACTCTGCTTGACAATCACCTTCATTCTCCATATTTTTTCACTAAGAGACCTCAACGGACTAGCATGACATTTTCAATCATCGTTTTTTTCCTTCCAGAAATTGAATTAGAACTCAAAATAGTTGATTTTTTTAAAAAAATAACGATGCTTGCATAAGCCTACTCCCTCCCAAATCTTTCAACACAGGATTACAAATCTATCCATCACTGGAATCACGATGCAGTTGAAACTCCCAAAGCTTTCAGCTGGACCAAAATATTAACTGTTAACACCCAAGTCCAGCAAAATGGGAGCCTGTAATGCCAAAAGAAGCAAGACACCTCTGACTGCCATAATTCCAATGGGTAAAGTAGCAGTACAGTGTGATTAATAAGGCAGTTAAACTGCTGCATCTTTCTGTGGTCCTTCAAAAATCATTCAGAAATAGAGCAGCTTTTCCCTGCCTGTGAGATCAGATTTTGAGATTTTAATGAATCTTCCAAAATCCAATATTCCTGCCAATTGCTTTGTCACAACCTGTTCCTACTTCAAAACCTTCTGTCTATCACTTTCCAACACTGAGCAAGGATTTATATGCATCTTAGAAAGCTGCCCAATCACTGGTTTAGCAAGATTTCTAAGATGCAGACAGATTTAAAACACTGTGTCCTTGACTATGAGCCTTACACCAACTTCCCAATTCTCTCACATCATTCTGGGACAAATTAAAAGTGGTAAGATTATGAAACTTGCATTTAATTATCAAGAAATGTAACTGCTAATGATTAAAAAAAATCTCCATTAAAAGTTACCAGTAACAGGAATAAAACCAGAGAAATTATTAAAGCTATTATTTAAAAACTGACATTTTAATTGTGTTCTGTGGTAAAAGATAAATCGTCAAAAAAAATTAAGTGTCGTAATTATTGAGAAAATAAGCTGTCCCAGGGTAGTCACTTAAATGACTAAAGCATTCATTAAGATTTTTTCTTCCAAATAAATCCCCTGTTAAGCCTTTCTTCGCATTTCTTTATCAACTTATGAACATACAAAATCTTACATGAGAACTGGATAGTGTTTTGGAGCATCACTTAGCCAGGAAAGGGGACAAGGCTTTGTTTTTTTATTTAAAGTAGCTGTTAAAGAGCAAGAAATCATCAGATAGACACAGTTCCACGTCTCAGTAACATCCTTTCTAACTGGTTTGTACTTCAGGTCCACTAATGAGCTTCCCTAACCCCCCCTGTACACTACTCTTTTTGGAGAAAGTTTATTTGGAAGGCACATAATAAAATAATTAAAACCACAAATACTCCTCACAGTCCTCATCAGACGAATGGGATTTCCTCTAAGGAGGTACAAAAGTGCTGCTTCTTCCCAGGCACACATTGATGAAAACAGAGACATATCTGGGCAGAAGATTTATGTAAAACATTTACATTATCTAATGGGACATATTTAAAATTAATTAAAAAAACCCAACAAGTCAAGCAGCCAAAAACAACCCTTCTGCACAGAGCCAACGCAATCCAAGTTACTGATGGTGTCTAAGATGTGTAAGTTCCATTTTTTCCCCAAAGAATACCCCACCACAAATGTGTGGCATTTCTTCTCAGGAGACAATCTTTGGACAGTAGTGTTCTTAAGACACTAATGAAACACAAAGAAGTAAATGTTAAGCAAAGCTCCCTTATTATTACACACCAGCACTCATTTGTTGACTCACACGCCCCACTGGGAGTCAAGCACCCCAATATCTCCCATCAGCATCCATCTAAAAAGCTGACAGCAGTTGAGTTCAGTTTCCTGCTACCAAAATCCACGGCCTGGTTGCCATGAGCAGCTCACCAAAGATGCCTTAAGCCACTGCCATGGAAAAAGGATGTACCTAGAAACTTTTTTTTTTTGGCAATCCAATGAGAAGGGATCAATTATGAAAAAAGCATGGACAACAATAACAGCACAAGCAGTGGTATGAGCAGAAAAGGCATGCTGGACTTTCAGAGCCAACAGCAATGGGACTGGGAGCACAATTTCTGGAAGAAGTGTCTCTGATCCTAAACATCTTTCCTACAAAAGTGAAGCCAGACTAAGCCACATGCCAATTCTGATGGGCACAGTAAACGATGAGGACTCTGAGGAGCCAGTGAGCCACGTCTAACACTGTTGGAAAGTTCCAATGATCTACTTCTAAAACTGAAGCCAAGAAGTGAAAGCAAGGAATCCTGACCAAAGCTCAGAAGCACTTCTAACAGTGAGAGATGCAGTTCAGCCCTTACAGAAAAACTCTGAAGAGCTACAGCCCTTAAAACTGATGTCTCAGGACAGTCACAGCACTGTCACCTCACCCCTAAGGCTCTGCACTGCCTTTCAGCAGCCTCAGAGAGAGCATCCCTAAACCCTCCACCAACCCTGCCCTGTGGCAGGGATCTGTGCCTGGGCAAAGCTAAACGAGACAGCTGAAAAACAAATCCCACTGCAAACAACTGAGGAAAGATGCCACAATAATTGACTGCTTAGGTGATGAAATGGCAGATGAAATGCTATGTTGACAAATGTGAATTAACATGCATTGGAAAAACATTTCTGACTTTACTTACACGATGATAAGCTGTAATTTAGCTATTAGAACTCGGAAACAAGAGCCTGGAGTTATATGTGATTCTGGAGAAACACCAGCTCAGTTCTTAGCAGAGATTAAGAAATGCAAACAAAGATTAAAAAAATCATACTGCTGGCATGCTTTTCTCCTTTGCTCATGCTTTTCTCCAAGTGTTTGCTCTTGGTCACTCCTCAAGAGCAGACACCAAAGTTAGAAAGATCCATGGTCTGACTCAGCAACACCTTCCTGGTGCTCCTGCTACAAGAACAGCACGATTTGATAAAGGGACTATGAATTAAAACATTATTAAATTTACAAGAATCTCAATTTAATAGCATCAGCACTAGATAGGCTATAAATGCTTTCCTGATTGTTACATATTTTATTTACAGGATGAGCCAGATGGCTCAACAAAAACAGATACAAATTTGGAAAGGTTTGGAAATATTGCCATTACAGGCCCAAAGGAAGCAAAACACAGCACATTAGGATTCGAGGTGCCTCAACACCTTCTCTAACACCGTGACCAAATTAAGGAATGTATAACAAGGACAGCTATAGATCTCTTTAAAAGGACTTTTAGCTCAATATGAACTGAAATCAAATCCCACTGAAGTCAACAGAGTGGGGAAACACTTTAACCAGCATAAAAAATTCAAAACATCCGAAATTGTTACAGAGGACAAGCAATAAAAACTGTAGTAAAATGTGTAGTAAAAGATGAAGCACACAGGGAGATGGTTTAATGGTAGGTTTGGCAGTGATGGGTTAATGGTTGGACTTGATGATCTTAAAGGTCTTTTCTAACCTAAATGATTCTATGAATCTAAAATAACTCGCTCCACAGTGTACAAGTGACAAAGGAGAGTCACCACCAGCTCAGTGGTTTTAATCCCGATATAGGAACAACCACACCAAAAATGTGAATGCCTCCTTGTGAATGTTCTTGCTACCAACTCAAACCAGAAGACAACTGCTCATCAAAAACGCTGTAAAACTAATTTTTTTTCTCCTCCTGAAGCCACTCTACTGCAAAACCCTTGGGCCACATCTGTGGATTCTAGACTTCAGATACACTGAGGGGCAGAAAGAGAAATAAAGTAAAATAGTGACAATATACATCAGAAATTAAATCACATTAAAAGATATCCAGGAAAAGAACATGCAAACAATGGAGGAGAAAGGATGCAACCCCAAATAAATTCCTCAGTGCTCAAGAAAGGAGCACAAAGTCCAAATCAGAGCTCTCTTAAAATGCTCTAGATTATCTTTTAGTAGAAATAAGCCTGCAAGTGAATCCTAAAAAGGAGCACTATCTTCACAAGAGAATTTGATCAAAGTTTTCTTTTCAGAAGACATCCACTCTGAATATGTAGCATTATTTTGAGTTTGAAAAATATATTAGAGCAATTCTTTAACTTAACTGTAATATTACAAATATTTACCAGTCCTCCAAATATTTTCCATCAGGTTATACAAGGAAATGCATATGAACCAAAGAATTTCTCTTAGAAACCTTCCCAATCGATCTGATAAAAAAATAATCTCTTAGGAACTGAGGTTTTGATGGATCTCTAACAAAAAAAAAAATCAGCATTTTAGAGATAACATGGGAAACAGCTTGCAGTCATCATGTTGCTACAGGTGCTGTTATATTTGTTTGCTCAAGAAATTCTTTGCTGGCTTCCAATTTTACGGCACACAAATTTCAAATTACGAATCTGAGATTCAACTTTCTAATGTAACAAGAACAAAGACTCTGCAGCTTCACATGAATGTTTTGACTGGTTGTAATTTTTTTTTCCTTCACCATGTCCAAACAGTCGCAGAGAATGATAACTAAAGCATGTTAGAAGCTACAACTGTCAAGACTGAATGAAACAGAGAAAGACGAGTTTAGTCCTGCGATACTGTCCAAGGGAAAAACAAAATAGAAAAGATCATGGAAATCCTCTCGCATTCTTGAACAGCAGAGTTGTTCTGAAAAGCCATTACTTTAGATAATCTTCCATGAAACCACAAAACTGCAGCTCTTGTAGCATATGTAGAATCAGGCAAAATTGCTAGGCAGAAGTTAGTCATTCAAAGAGTGTGACTAAGCTTGATTAGCTTTTTGCTGAAGTCATTTCAAAATGTACACTTTTTTTTTTTGTAAGCAATACTGCCAATGGATTACTAAAATTGATCCCTTAGCTTTGCTGCTATTTCTGAGCTCAGGAATGCCATTACAGCCTCTACTGAACATGGAGTTGTCTAAACAGTCAAGTTAATTTCAAACAAAAATTATACAGATCTGTGGGTTAGGATAATTCTTAAAACTTAAAGCTTTTTTACTTGAAAAGTCCAAGTTCTTCCTTTTTTTTTTTTTAATAACATTACCAGTTGCCCAGTGACAAGTAAATTGAAATATTTCAGTGCTGAGGGCGTCACAGGCACATGAAACGTCTGTATTCAAATTTCACACACCGCCAAACATCCAGGAGCCCAGAAGGTTCCCCAGTCAGTTGTGCAAAGACAAAACATGTGAATTTGTAGATATGGCACTTAAGGACAGGGATTAGTGGTGGACTTGGTGTTTTTAGGTTCATGGTTGTAGGCCATGATCTTAGAGGTCTTTTCCAACCTAAAGGATTCTATGATATCAGAATTTCCTTGCATGGATGTTGCTGCTCAGACATCCATCCAGGGTGGTCCATTTTGTCTCGGAAGGGCCTCTCTTTGGTGCCTTCCTCGGTTGCACTGCTCACCCAGAGACATCTGCGAAGTTAATTGCCCTTCCACGTTGCAGAACTAAGCCAGCCAGCCAGCTGAGGCTGTAGTCATCAAAAAGGGAATTTTCTAGCAGGGTTTTTGGGTTTGCTCTAGACAGGAAGAATCAGAGCTGGGGTAACATAATATCCTGGCAGCCCGAACAGACACCCCATCTCCCAGATTCGGATTTACAACTAGGCTTGATTGGAACCATCCCTTGCTGAGTGCAGAAAACAGAGATCCTTAAATAGCTGATCTGGCAAGCACCACTCATCCAGGCTCATCTGGCACAAACAGCATCTGCAAAATCACTGGGAGTTAATAACGCATTCATCGACACTGAAAATGACTGAAAATTCCCTTTTCACTTATTATCCTACCTCTGTAACATGTTTTAAAGGGAGCTGTAATTACCATTGTGCACTGTTGTTAGGAAAGAGAAGATCAAAGCTGCCCTAAAGCAGCATCAACGTCCCATCTCTCCTTTGCTCTTCGCTAAACAACAAACGTGTGCCTTGAAGTGATTGCTCCACAGCGAGGAGTGACTCCCGGGAATGAATTGCAATGACCTTGCCTTGTTTACTGGGGAACTTATCAGAGCTACCACTTAGGAGAGCGCAAGAGAGATTTGATGCAGGCAAACTCAAAGACTTATATCCAGAACAAATAGCACTGTACCTTCTAAAGCGCCCATGGCAGCCTAGAAAATGCAATCCTTGCTCCCAAACTTTATTATGTTTGGAGTGATGCTTGTTTGATATGGTTCGCATCTAATCAGAGGGCAGGCAAAACCTTTCCTAAGAGAAATGTTAACGTTAAGTCCACTTCAAATTTTCAAATGAAGTAAAATTAATGTAATAAAAATATCCAAATTGTCCCCCCTCCAGGTTTTTGCCACTAAGACTTCAAATAAAGTGAAAAAACCACACCAACAAAAGTTTCTGCCACTGGAAGGTTTTAAGAAACACTGAACGTGCCACCCATTTGCAAAAATTTAACAAAGCTGTTGTGGGTAAGTGGCTATAAATATAAAAGAGTAATGGGACATAAATAAGAGCTCTAAACAAAACCAGAAACATTGCCTGACTGGATTAGAAACTACAGCTAAATGTGCTTTTGATTCACTGGTAATTTATGGGCTTTTATCTTTATGAATATAATAACTAATAGGAGTCAAAAAAAAAGATAAGAAATGCTAAATATATATTACTGTATAATAATGGTAAATTTTCCATATGCCAAAAGTACTTCAAGAGTCTAGGAGCATTTAAAAACAGCGCCAATTTCTCCTTTTCTTGTAACCACATTTAACCTTCAGAGTGAACTAGGGCAAGACTAAATCACAGTTTCCTTGCTGGAAAAAGATGGAGAAAACAAACCTTTGAAGAATGAACGCTTTATGAAATTTAGGTACTGAAAAAATGAATATGGTATTATTATAAAATTAATAGCAGGGAAAGTATCAATAAGGAGATTATATATGCAGCAATTTTTTAATTTCCTCTTGCGCCAGAGGGTAGAGGAGCAAAATGGATCCCATTTTCACTGTTAAATAGCAAAGTAGCAAAGCACAGCTCAAACGAGCCTCATTAAGGTGAGTAACTTATGTTCTGTCTTTTATCCTTTGGTAGCCTGTGTGGTCTGTTCTTTAAATCAAATTACCAGACACTGTGTGAATTACAGATTACTGTTACGTATGATTATGCCAAAGTTGGCCCCACTATGGACAATCAGAGCAGTGACTCACAGGCCAGAAGTAGAAAGATGATGGTTTGGGAGTCAGTGTGTAATTACTGGTTTCTAATCAGCCAGATGGATCACTTATTTGATGGCTCCTAACTAGCCTTTTCCCAAAGATGAAACAGCTAAGAAAATCACTGTATGCTACATTTCCTATACAACACAGCTGCATAACAACCCCACTGGTTGCCTATGAGACACTGCATTAGTCCCTTAACCTCTGTTCACCAAGAAACACATCCAGAAGTGTGGCTCCACTGAAAAGCACACGGCTTAGAAGCTGTGTTTTCCTGGAGGAATAAATTGGTACTGGCAGCTCCATGTCCGATTCCTAATTCCCCTCTATCCAGCTCTGCCTGGCTTACCCAGAATTACAAACCACTGAGACACAGCATGTTATTTTCCTTGCAGTATGCAGCTGTCAAGATACTGATCTAGAACATGCATTGTTATTTAGCCTTTTAAAACTTCCTGTAGTCGTCCTTCCCCCTGAAAAACAAAGATTTCTTTTCTAATAGGAGCCTTCCAATGCTAAGCACGTAACCAGGCTTTGTCTTGTGAGTGGCAGATGGTCTGGAGCAGTGTGGGGACAGGAGGCAACCTGAACCCTCAGAGGAAGGAGAAACCCACCCTGTAGTGAGGGCAGAAGCCCCTGTTCACACAAGAACCCAAATGTCCATCCCAACGGCAGAGCAGAACCCCTAAAAGATGCTTCCCACCCTGCCGTAAGTCATTCCCAGAGCTCGCCCCAGCCTTGTGCTTTCAAACTTGGGGCTGTTCAATAGCACCTCATAAAATAACGTCCTGCAAATGCTTCCAGTCTGTCATGTCTGCTGAAAAAAACCTGAAACCTTTAGTATTTAAATATACACGGACTAAAACAGCATTTCATGCCCCAGTGGTCAGCAGTTTAGATGGCACTGCATCGTTTTCAATACAGTAAAGCTTTTTGCATCCTAAAGAAACCTGAGAGACGCTAAAAAACCCATTGGTGGGTTTGTTTCAGGCTCACCTGTGAGAGCACAAGTTCACAATTATGTTTTGTTCTCTATGAAACAACAATAAAAAATTAATATACAAAGACTCTATTACATTTAACTTTTTTATACACACCTCCATAAAATACCTATTCTAATTGCTTAAAGGTTTGTGGAAGGGAGAACTGTTTCAAAAATTAATAGTCCAAAAATAGAAAACTTTCAACAGTGTATCCAAAAGTACTAACTTCCAGTGACATTTTCTAAATTTCTTTTTCCCATGCTGTATAGATCTTCTGTGAAAACTTTTTACTTCTTTGATACAAGAACTGCTTAAAAAAAAAAAAAAAGGAAAGAAAAAGCTATTAAAGAACAGCAACAGAAGTCACTAATGGTTCCACTGAGAGTGAAATAAAAAACATTTCAGGGGCTGTGTATTATAAGCTTTTTCTCTCTTTGCCTTACATCTCTTTTGTTGTCCTCTACTAAAACCAGAACGTGAAAGGAAATATCCAACACCATCACATACAAGGAGACATCAGCTAATTTTGTGAGGAAACTCATCAGTAGAGAGTTATTGTGAGCTCTATTACTCAGATGTCAAGCAACTAAATTCTATATTGCAGCCACACAACTGCTCTTAAAACCACTTAGTTTAAAAAAAAAATAAATTATTGGCAACATAAGCCTTAAAGGAAATTCTCTCATATATTCTCAACCATTCTGCAGAAAATAGCAGCTATACAAATTTATAAGGATTTCAGTCCTTCCAGTGACTGGAGCTGACAAAGTGTATGGCATGCTAAATGAAACGGTTTTGCTTGACGAAAGCTGCACGTTCTTTGAACAGTGAACCAACTGGGATTAAATATTCTAATTCTCAATCATATAAAACACTGTGATGGACAGCTCTGTCAAACTCATTAATACTAAAGCAACTGCTGATAATTGCTCCAGGTTTCAACCTCTAATTAAAGCTAAGTGGCTCCATTTGCATATAGTAAACAATAGAAGTTTCTTGCAATCACACTCCCAGAGGCCTTATCAGCTTCACAAATACAATATCATTAAAACTTGAATGCTAATTACAGTTAATTTCTCAATGCAAATCGGAGTAATTTACTGGATATTTAGGTCTTTCTTGCTCAGACTTAGCACTGCAGTTTATCTAAATGCACCCCAGACATTTACCAAAAATAACACACCAGGAAGAACAAAACATTCCACCACTCTCCCTTCTTCATCATGTTTAATGAAATGATGTCAAATGTTATCAAAAGCATTACCACAAATTGAGCAAGGTAAATCAATTAGCCTTTCTCCATTTGTTCCATTTATCTGGGTAACAATGTAGAAAAAACAAAGGACTGCTAATTAAAAATAGTTCAGGATAAGCTACAGTGCTCACGTTACAAACTTTGGTACTATTATAAAAAGACTTTCCAAAACTATCCTTATTTTAAACATTGTCTATATAATGACAAAAATAACAACAACGTGGAAATCTGCATCTCTTGGGAATGCATGTAAGACGCATTAAAGCATCCAACAATAACACATTTCCAATGTATTTGTAATCTCTCCTTCAGCTTCCTGTGTCAGCTATGAGTAAAGAGGGAGCAGGGTAATTAGAAGTAGAAACTATTTTCCCCACATGAAATAGCAGCCAGCACTCCAGCAGCCTCAAGAGCAGGCTAAGAGAGGAGATTCATGTGCCAGCCTGCACATCCCTGCGGGTGCAGAGGATGGGGATGTGCACACACACCACCGTGAGCAGCACTAGGAGCTGAGGTGAATCACTCTTACTCAAAGAGCAGCCCCACTGCTCAGCAGCACATGCAGGAGCTGAAGTTCAGGATGTGCCAGCCCGTTACCTCAGGCTTTTCCTATTCATCTGCTTCAGAAAAGTCTCGGATTCTCTCCCCTCTGCTATATTTCAAAACTCTGCGTGGACTAAAGTGCAAGTTTCTACAATGCAGCGACAAGTCACTGAAGAGCAGCTCATCCATAGCTACTATAAAAACACTGGTGCAATGCTGACAATGTCACTGGCTAATTACTGACTCCAAATGTACCAGGGAAAAGTTACAGTCTTCTTCCTGCTGCTACGAAGGCTGCATTAATGAGTCAGGTTATGATTTCCATTGACAGTCCCAACTATTTTTATATGCATCCCTGTGGGCTTCCACAGTCCTTCAGCCCACACCAGCTAAGTAACAGGTGGAAAGTGAGTAATTAGGACTCAGAGATACCAGTTTCACAACAGCTGCATGGTGCAGAGAGGAGTAAACTTCACTTTCCATGTAAATATTTATGTAGGTATTTATGTGGCCTCTACAGGTCACCAAAGCACTCCTGCACTGCTTTGCATGGAACCATCTTCTGCTCCAGCCTGCCCCTGTCCACGCCTGTCTATCTGCTTTTTCAAGGAAAAAGAAAAGAAAATTCCAAGTTTTACTACAGAAATATTTACTTGGTAAAACCTTATTATCTTTCCATCCTCCCCTTTCGGAGAGCCTCCATTTTAATTCTTTCTTCACAAGCCTCTCATCCTGGCCTTTTTCATAGAGGTTGCAACCTGCAAGTCACCTCCCAAAACATCCAAGATTTTGTTTTACCTTGACCCAAAATTCATCAAAAAAATAAAAATAATAAAAATCCAATACATGCTGTCTATTCTGCCTCCTTCCAGTTCCAAGGTACTGTGACTCAAAACATGTTTTCAACCAAATAGTTTTTAAAATTACATTATTCTTCACTCTTTCTGTTTCTGTCAGTGACTCCATAATCAGACTCCCTCTAGATTTAACTTCCTATTCTCTTAAGTGTGTTTTTTTCCATGCTGGACATTATTACAAGAATGTCTCTAAGTTCAAAGTGTGCCAAGGTTTTTAACCCCCTCTCAGTCAACCCAAACAGGACACAAACCTTCCCCCACGAAGCTCTCACACTCATGGCCTGTCACCCACACACATCCACTTTCATGTTCCTTCGCTAGGAAAGAAGATTAAAACAAAGACAAGGAAAACAAAGCAAATATAAGTTCAGCCTTGGTTCTCTGTGCACAGTCTTACCTGCTACAGTTTATGAATCCAAAATCTACCCCTGTCAAACACTTCCCTGCAGCCAGGGCATGTCTTAGGAGGCAGGTTTACTCCTGCACTCAGCTCCCAGGACATGTCCCACTATTTGCAACCACTCCACTGCTGGGGCTTTGTCCCTTGCTCTCCTTAAGGCAAATGTCACCTGTTAGCCTTTAAAGTATACCAGCATTTTGATCTTTTAAATTATTACTTTCCATAAGCTCTTAATCATTTTTGTTCCATTGAAGGGATTGGAAGGCAAGGACCATGATCTGAGATAAGCACATTTAAATGGTTTCCAGCAATAGCTGAAGCACGGCTGAAGTGAAAGCCCAAGTATACCATGATTGAGGTCATAGTAGAACTGAAAATTTATAGGAAATTGTGTGAGTCTTTTTGCAGAAACTTAAATTTTTGACACTGTTCTGCTGTAGAATATTGCCCCACTTTGATCATTTCCACTGGTGCTGTTTTCTGACATCTACGTGGTGACATGAGAAGTACCAGAGTGTTTACAGAGCCTTCCCTTCTCCAGTCTGAGACTTGATTATTATTGATGGCAGTCATTATGCCAGCTGAAGTCATTTTAGGCGCTGAGAGTTTATGAAATTTACTCCTGATACACAACATGGGAGCTTGACACCAATACCTTCAGCTGAATCCGAATTTTTCATCCCCAGTGGTTGGGAAAAAGCACAGTTCCAATCAGTCGATTTAAAATCAAATGATTTCATATTTGGGGGTGGGTTTTTTTGGTTGCCATTCTTTTTTTTCTTTTTTTTTTTTTGTAAAAACAAGCATTTCCCAATGTGTACACACAATTAATGCCATTGTGTTCAAGAGCCCTTGACAGGTTTTATTTCTACTGATATTTATTTCTCCTCAGAAGAGGACAATGCTGTAGCTGCAAGCCTACTCTTCACTACTAAGAAAGCCTGTTGCATTAAAGGTGTTAGATTTATTTATTGTTCAGTCTAAAACGCCACAACAATGTATTCTGGAAGAGCTCAATAAACAACCTTGGGAAAAATAGGAAAGCGGTCCAGTGGACACAAACCCTTTTATTTACAGATTTCGTGCCTCTCAAAATTTTAGATAAAACACCATTCTTATTTTAAGTGAGCTACCATTTAACCTGAACTTGGCTCATTGACTCTAAGTCTTTTAGGACAGTGCTTTCCTTGATGTTCACAGAACCCATGGGATTTACAAAAAGGATCACCTGAGCCATTCGAATGAAGAAAAAGGGAAAAAAAAAATACAATTTACACTATAAAGACACAGAAGGTTTCCTGATATTCTTATAAGGTAAAAGTCTGGACATGCATTCATAACAGTTTAAGATTTTTTATCAGTATAAACCAGTTCTTCCTACTGATTGAGAAATCTTTGTACTATTAACAGTGCCACTATTGCTTACTAATTTTTAGAGGAGCACTTAACTTTGATCAGTTGCCATTTCTCTAATGAAATTCAAGCTCTTCTGCATACCAAAAGACACTAAAATGAGACACACAAATATCTCAGGGAAAACTTTCCTGCTGACGTTGGCACTGTCACACTCCCAGCAGACACCAAGGTGAAAAACAGAAGCACAACCAGGAAGCACCAAGTGTCTCTCTCTAGGAACAACTTAATTAAACATCATCACTTGTACATTCATAACTTCACAAGAAATGGAAAGGTTATACGGCTGATTTTTTTATATATATGTATATATATGCTTTTAGGAAGTCTTTGACTTCAGCCTTCCCAACGCCTGCCCCCAGTCCTGCTGGAACTCCAAAGGACTAAGCATCTGCTTCTCATTAGCCTCTCCACAAGCGTTCATCCAATTTTCAAGTTTGCCTTGGGTAGGATTTTTCAAGCTCCTCCTGACCTATACTTATGCTACATTCACGCCTGAGTATTCCTGCCTATTTGCTATTCTCCCTTTTGGATTTAACTGCTGAAACAGGTACTATTCACAAGCCAGAATTACAAGGGAATTGTTATCTTTAACTAACAAAAACCTTTCACAATTCAGCCCAAACTACCTAATGCTTTATTTGGCTGAAAATGCTTTTATTAAGTCCAGGCTGTTATTTAGGTGCTAGTGAGAATTTAACTTTGCATTTTCTACTCCATAGCCTTTTTTCTGGAGCCCGTCATTTAACCAAAATCTCCCTGGCTCTTTTGCAGCATTCCATTATTTCCCCCAAACTGCCTCATAAAGACTTGCAAGGTGCACGTACTTGTTTTATAAACCATCTCAGCTCTCCCTCCTCTGGCGGGACTAAGTACAAAGGGATTCAGGAGAATGTCATTTTGTGAAATGATACTTTGCATATTTATTCAGAGAAGCCCTTCACTTGGGGAAAATGCAAGGGCTGGTTCTCTTAACAAGGAGATAATAAAGAAAAATGGTTTCATTTACTCAAAGTACATCTGCACTGCAAAAGAAAGGTATGATGATAAATCGTGCTAACACATCCAAGCTACCCAGTTCAGAGACTATAGATGGTGCAGCAGTGAGGGAGCTCTTTCGGTTGAAATTCATGAGTATTTAGCCAGAATAGGATAAGTTATTTCAATCGTCTCTGGTACCTGCAGAAACCCTTCAGATGATGTTGAGAACACTGGATTGGGCCTTCCAAAACAAATAAACAAACAAACAAATCCAACTTAGGCCAAATACATGACACCAGCAAAATATTTCCCTCCACCCCCAACCATAAATGAAGGAAACAGATGTACCACTGAAATGATGCACAATAAATGGTGATGAACAACACCAGCGGCTCCTGCTTTTAAAAACATCAATCACGAGCAATTTTAATTAAAGTCAACACTGAAAGAGGTGATTTGGCTCAGCATCCTTGAATTTATCAAGTAGGATGTTTCTAAGGCCTGATTACAAGCTGTAGTCACCGCCACCATCAGGCCTGAGTAGAATTAGCCATCATTAATGTCATTAGTTCCTGGGGGTGAGGGCCTGGGATGAAATACGAGGGATATACATCATCTCTGATGGCAGCTTATTCCACTGAACCAATGTCAGGAACCTGGCAGTTTTCTAGCAATATGGTTCTTGGAGCACCAAACTGTTGGTGATCTAATGAAACTATATTTTTCTTTTAGGAATCCCACCTTTTAGCAAAATTTCTCTCTTTATTTCAAATATACCTGGATATGGTGCTATACGTTTGCTTGCTTTCTTAAGAAAACAGGGAACTGGTGAATTATGAGCATTCAGATATTAATACTGCAGCAAGAATTCAGTTTATATGTCATGCTCTTCACCTCTGCACTGGGGCAATGGAGAAGAGACATGTTAAGGAGATAATCAAATGGCAATCTTCACACATCTGCTGTTTTTCTAGGCTTGAATACAACTTTGCTTCCATTTAATGGAACTCAGCAGCTCTGTTAGTCAAAGACCCTTAAAAATTAAAAAGTTGATTCAAAAGGGGTGAAATAATGAAGACACATGAAACTAAAGAACAAAAGGGAGGTGGGGAGAGATTAGGAAAACCAGATAAATAAATATCCTATGGAATTCGACTGCTATGAAACACACTTTGAGGGATCAAAGAAGGGAAGTTCATAAATGCTTAAAAGAAACAAAGCTACAGACAACAACATAATGACTCAAGATTGCAGTAAATAATAATATCATGTTTGGAACAACGTGTTTCTCTGTTAAAGAAAGAAAATATGGCACCATGGTACGTAAACAGGGAAATTAGAATGCAAGGGAGACATTAATCCAGCAGAAAGACAGGAAAAGTGGCAGTTTGATGACTTATATTTGTCTTGATCTTGTTCTTGTCACCAAACTTAGTCCTGGTGTATTTGAAAATGGAAGAATAGATAGAGGAAAGGTCAAATGGGAATGCTGGCATGTAACAGAGGTGGGGAGCAATGCTTTGGACCATGGTGTATTTTGCTTTGAAAAACAAAATTCTGGTCTGCAAGGGTACAGCTGGAAAAAACACACTCCCAAAAGGACTTAGAAAGGAGATGAATGAGAACATTTCAGTGATCCAGAACCACTGATGGCAGCATTTCCTCCTTGTGCAGGAGGCAGGCAGGTACAAAGCTTTCTGTGTTATGCAAACGCTCATTTGTTGAGCTTCAAGGATGTGACAATCTGGGGCACATTTCAGTTCCAACGTGCCAAAACACTAAGAGAAGCACATTTACAAAGGTGGCCAGAGACAAATCCAGGGCAGGCAAAAGTAAGAAGCGCTGAGAAGTTGTACCGAAACAGCATCATCTGCTTCCAAACTAGGAGGATTAATCCCACCACTGCCATGCTGGCAAAATTCCCTGCACAAAGCCTGACTGTCTCTGCTTGACACAAAGAGGGAGCGTTCCCCAATAAGGAATGCAACCAGGTAATAAATATAACAACTTGTTGGGATTATGCTGTCTCACCTTTCGTGTGGGCTCTGACATGCATTCAGTTCCTTTCTCACACAAGCAGGGGGAGAACTGCCCTGTGTTTATGGAAGTGTGAACTCAGGATCAGCTGTTCGAGGACATATTAGTGGGTAATTCTACCCCAACATTGAGATCATCACTCAAGGTTTCTGTCCAAACTACATCAATTAGTACGAATAAAAACCACCGTCTCATGTCTGCTTTTCTCTGGAAATGCACAGTTCTGTGGTCGAGATTTAATTCATAAAGATTTAATTCAGCCAGTATATGTCCAAGAAAATTCACAAAGGTATAACAACTCATAAAAACCAGCAATACACTGATTTATCTCCTTAGAAAAGGATTTACAGTGTAATATATTTTATATCTCAACGTGAATAGAATAAGTAATAATTTTTAGTAAGACCACTAGTAAACTATTTGTGCTCAAACTAACTGCACTCTGCAGAAATGTTTTTGGCTTACAGCTTTCAGTCACATAGTCATCTTTTAGGAAAGGCATAACAAGAGAAATTCAAAAATTCATTATCTATAATTTTCCCAATTTAAAAAAAATGCTCCCCTCTAGCAGTGATGCCCTTCCATCACAAGCCATGGGAAGTCATACTACAATAACCCATCTTTTATATCATATTTCCCTTTACCAAAGCACCTAACTCTATTTTTTATATTTGTTTTCATCTCTGCTATGAAAAAAATCTCTAAATCCAAACTGACAGACATCATTAGGAGTTGATAAGTTAGTCAGTGTTGAAAAAAGAAGGCTGCTAAACTCTACTTGAATATTGACCACATGTAGTTTATATTTGATGAGAACTGTATTCCAGGTGAGAGAAACGAATATTTCATCAGGATAAATACTGAAGTACCAGTCATATTACTTGAATTATATTATTCCAATTACAGTGCTTTTACACTGTAGAGGCCTTAAAAGACAACATGACATCATCATACTGAAATAATATTAAAAAACCTCTCAGATGAGGGTATAAATTTTGCAGCTGACTACTGAACATTGCTGTTTCTTTATATGCAACTATGACTTAATGTATAATTTCTGTATAATGTAAGTGGCTCCAAGCCACTACTAGCAGTTCAGGAAAAACATATTTAATGAGCTGACAAATAAGGCTCACAAAAGCATGCTCCTTCTGATTATTCCTCAAAACTGCTTTCCAGTATATTTACTCTGATCCTAAATAGATATTATGCTGTAATGAATTACAGCATAATAATTCTTTTTTTAACCTAGTTAAGTAGTATGATGCCCATCTGATACATAGAATAACTTATGGCTTTACTTGCTCATTTTTTTGCTTCACATTAACGATGTAAATATAAAAACAATGTTCAAAATTATCAATTTTTTAATTTTCTATTTGAAAAATGGGCTGATTTCAAGCAAAAAAGCAGATACGAATTTCATATTGTAGTTTGTTCTTTGCATAGATAAATAAGGGTGATGCTTAAAAAACCCAAATGGGATGTACAGAAGTGTCTCAAAATTATCAGATTAAAAAAGCCAAGGGACAGGACCCCATGAGCACCATGCAGTGCTGAAATGCGGCATCACATGTTCTCTTCCTTGACAGCAAATTGTGAGGGGAAAAGAAATCTGGTAGTGACAAGTCACTATCTGCCAGACAGCCCTTCATACATTTTTAGGCATCACAGAGGTACCTCCAGCAGGAAAACCTGTAACTAAGCAATTTCTAATTTCAGCAGAATTTGACTCCACTTCTGGTGACAGAAAGAGTCACCGCAGTCAGTGACAAAAAAAAACCAAACAAACCAACTCTGTTGCAACTATTATTTTCCATTACTGCTGTTGCTGTGAATCCCATGAGTCTTAACAGGGATTGCTCTGACTGCCCTTACAGAGCGAATACAAGCCCTCATGAAGAGCCTACAAACTGCCAACAAGGTGACAGGGAACAGGTCAAAGAAAGGAAGCAATGCACGAGGACATGGATGACTTTGCACAGAGTCTGATGGCCACAGCCCACCAGTTCTCTGGGATTTGATAGGAATTCATACATGCCATCACTCTTACTATGAATTTCCATTAGAAGAACCTGCTATTCAAATAATGACAAGCATCTTATATGCTTGACTCTGCATAGTCGAGATCTGCAAGCAACTAAGAATTCCTCCAGTCTATTTTTACTATTTTTTTCCTTTTCAATCCAAATGAAGTACAATTTCCTCTGCTCAGAGACATCAAACATTCTCTTCCTCTGCATTTTATGATGTAGACTTTCCAGCAATCCCTGGCTTTTATGAGCTGTCTCATATAACCACCATTGTGGTCCACTGTCTGACAGATCTGTACTTTGTCCTTCCCTAATGAGACAGTTCCCCAATTATCGAGCCAACAGGCAGTGTTTCTAGAAAGTTTCATCCCTTTAAGTACAGAATTCCCACAGGGTGATTGGCAAATTATCACACATTAAACCCATCCCACACATAAACTTCAAGAATTTATTCCTGAATAAGCCATTTCCTTTTCTATTAGACCATTTCCTTTTCTACTCCACCAGTTCAGGGTTTTTTTTCAAAGTGTAGAGTCAGTGTCTCATTAAACCCAACCAAAATAACTCACCTTTCTCTCTCCTCTCATCACAAAATCACCATGCTACAGAACAGCTACAACAGTAACATCACAGAACAAGAAAACGGAGAACTAAGACTGCCTAGTAATGCAGTTTATTAAAGCACCACTGTTACTTCTTTATACCATCTAGACAGTTGTTTGTGGCCAGGCAGAAGATGAACCAGGGGGGTGGAAGGGCTGTAGTGGCTTCTGCCCTGTGTTAAGGCCCCTTGGTGCAGTATCTCAGTCCTGGCATCCCAAGATCCATCTGCTGGGAGAGGTTCAAGCACTTGCTCAGTCTGGGGCTGCTCCTGTTCCTGTCTGAACTCAAAACACTTCTCAACACCTAAGATAGGGGGATGTGGATATCCCTGTTCAGGAGACATCATATCATCAGGTCACAGCGTCATCTCTCTTCCCACAACTAATTTCTATGTGGTACCTTGCTTAAAAGCAGACTCATGACTGACCACTGTATCCCTCTGAGCTGTTTCTGCACTCTTGACTATAGAAAGCAAACATTGTAATACATTTCAAGCACCAAATAAAACAAATGCACTGCCTCCTAGGAAATATATACTGCATATATAACATACAGTGGCAGAAACAAAATTTAAATGATAGTGATGGCCCACCTATACATACTGGTGGAGCCACAACTTCCCTGAACAATTTTCCATTCTTTGAGCTAGGAAAGTCATCATAATCTCTAACCTAAAACTCCATTCCTGTAAATTCAGACTGTTCCTTCTTGTCCTGTCCCCAGCTAGACAAAAATTTGTTAACTTTTACTCCTCAATAGCCCTTCATGCTTTAAGATTTTCTTCTATCTCCCTCTCTTCACCTTTAGTCTTCTATTCTCTGGACTTAAAATCCTTCTTCTTTCACTCTACTCTTGGTGCATTTCTAACTCCATAATCATCCCTGGCCCAAACACTGTCTCCCAGTTCCCCATGCGGGACAGAGCAGCACAACAGGTAAATTCACAGATTTTTCCTGTTTAATTGTCACTCTATAGCTGCTCCTTTCTTGGTTTTCCCTCAACAGGGTAAGGTTATTCAACTCACCTCCAGTGCATGATTCACTACAAACTCCAGCTTATTTTCTGAGGAATCTCTGCCTAGTGCTTCAATCATTCCTCAGCCTTTCTCAGCTGAATGAGCATCTCTGTTTAGGGGTAAAAATTTACACTTGATCTCACTGAATAAATCTCATTTAATGAAACCCTTATTGAAAAAAACAGGATTGCAATTCAATCTACCAAGATCATTATGGAAGGAACGGTTGGGAGCACATCCAACACAAAGCAGAAGGCCTTGGGTTAAGAAAAGTATGGCCAGCTACGACAGTTTGGGGAACCACAAGGGAAGATCACAACCTCCTCATCTGATGCAGATGTAAAAAGCCAACAAGATGATTAAGGAAACTTACAAACTTAACATAATAGATTAATTTTTAAGGATATTATCTGGAAAAAAATCTAAGAAGAAGAAAGCAAAAAAAAAAAAACTAAAAAGGAAGGCTAAGCTGGACACAAAACTGAGTTTGAAAATGTAACATCAGTCATATCATAGCTTACAAGTTAAACAAGTGTTTCAAAGAAACAAATTAAGTGGATTTATGATACTGCAGAAATTTCCTTCCAAAGCAACTCTTCTGATTGATGGGTATGAATCTCTATCAGAAAACCAGATGATAGAATAAAGTCAACCTTTAGGAATTTCAGTCTTATAACTCATTGCTATAGCAACATTCTCAGCAAGAAATAAGTTTCCTTGAAAATAAAAAATAAAAAAATCCCTTTACTTTTCCCGAAACTATAACTCTGGGGCATGAGAGAACGAAACAGGTAAAGGTACAACTGCAAATCAAACTGTTAGACCAATACAGTACCGTGCACCTTTTTAAGCACCTTTCTACAATTTAAATAAAATTCCTCTTTCATGAATTTTATATTTTAGAACAGGAGGAGCTGAAAATACTCTGGGTTTGAAATTGATATTAAAAATTTCAGTCTATGAGTTACAATGGAAGAGTCGGGCATCACAGAGGCTAAATGTGTCTCCACTCAAACAAAGCTCAATGAAACCCACAGCCGATCACAAGTACAACTTTCTTTTAAAGGTGGATGCAAATACCAAGTATATCAGTGAATTCCTCCACAGTCTATTTTTAAAATCCCCAATTACAGGTAGAGATAAATATTTTGGACAATTACAAAACACTGTTTCCTTCTTAAGTGCTCCTAACAGGTAAGTGGCAGGTACCGTTCCTGATGTATTTTTATATGCTGTTCTGAATAACTATTAGGCTGTGTTTCTATACGAACAAGTTATATTTGTATAAAAAAAGTATTTCTATTAACTTTGCCAATACACAGACAACAAATACAATTAAATGACCCTTGTTCATGAAAAACACCTACAAAAATGATACGAGTTGAAATTCCCTGTGTATTAACTTCATATTTATATGAAAGAAATATTTATCTAACAAAGTCCCAAATGATACTTTAATTTAAAAACACTGCAAATGCACAGCTAGTAGCATGCATTGTGCACACTGATTGAAGACCCCAGAAATGGAGGCAAAACGTGGATTTCAAAAAGCACATCCTGATCCTATTTAGCATACTTTTGTAACAACCCTCCCCAAAGCGCAGCATAAGATGTGTGCACAGGAGGGGCACACTTTTATTCAGAGTCCAAAGAGACAACCTACTCTCCCAGAAATATCCCATCATTACAGGTCACTGGCCATCCCACCACCAAGTGATGGCTTTTCCACTCGACCTGACGATGAGCAAGTCAGCCCTTGGAATAGGCCCCTCACTGCTGAGATATTTCTAGATGGCCTTTTGCCTTTATCTACTTCAGACAGAAGGAGCAGAGTGGTTGTGCTGAAAAGTAAAGTCCAGCTAAGAGGCTTTCCCTGGAGCAGGACTACTTTTTGCATTCATAGCACAAACAGCCAGGCAGAAAGAAGACTGATATTTTTAATGTGTGTGGTTTTATGTCACAGCAAGGCGCTAGAACAGAATGAACTCCTCCCTGTCTGACTCTAGGGAACTCATACAAAATTTCTGTATTTTCTGTATAATGTTGTTAATATATTTGTTGCTGATAAGCAGAGCTCCTTCTGGAACTCACAAAGCCACATTCTTTGAGAATTTCCTCCAGCCCCCCTCCGCCCCCAGCCATAATTCTCCCTCAAGGTGGAGGTCAGAGAGTGCAGACTGAAAGAAGTGCTTCTTGTTAAAGCTTTAAAATTCACCCCCTGCCAACATGAAGTGTTCCTGAAGGCTGCAATTCCGAACAGTCCTGAACAACAGCAGAGCTACAGTCTCAAAAAGAACTCCTCCATTTCTTGTATCCATTGCAGAGGAAGCCTGTCCTGCCTTCTGGGTGAGGGACCAGCACCAGCTTCCCTTCTCTGCAAACACACTGCAGCCTTTTTGGCTTGGATCCCACCCACAGCAACACACGGCATGCTTTTTATATGTTCTGTGTAGTTCATAAAGTGCCTGTCTAACTGCAATCCTGCCTCTGACTGACGATAATTGATTAAGATTTTTTTTAACCACGAGCAAAGCCTGAATGAAGTAGGTGGCAGGGAAGTGCTTGATGTTCAGAAAAGTTCCAAGGTATTAGATGGCTTCGAAGCAGTTTATGCAAAGAAAAACAGGACAAGAGGTCCTAAAAAAAAATCAGAGCACACGGAGTAAATAATTTCAAAGACTGTGTAAACAGGGAACCAATTTAATCCCTGAAAACAGTGATTACAACTCCCCCAATCTGCCTGATAACCTAAGAATTAATTGGCCTGTAAGACTCTTATTTAGAAAACCAGTACAGAGAAACAGGAAAAAAAAAAAAGAAAAGGCAACTATTTTTTACCATTTCTTCTTTCAGTGAAGATTTGGTGCATATAATGTATTCCCAGTGTTTCAGCAGCAGTGATTTAATTGATGCAGGACAGCAATCCTTAGTACTGTGCTAAAGAGACCAACATCAAAATACAATTGTTTGACTATAAGAAAATTATTCTGAACATTTAAGAAACTTAATTTGCTCAAGTCCCAACTTTTTACTCTCCTTGTATTGCCTTAAACATTTTTTTCTCCCAGTAATCTGTACAAACTTCAGTGGAGATAAACAGAAACAAGTCTCAAGTATCCTCTTAACCAGACAGAGCATTGTATATATAAGACTCATCCAACACAAAGGTTCACCCAGCATCACTGACCACACAAACAGCCAGAGAGCAGCTCAAGTGTTCTACAGTAGGCACAGCTACATAAACAAGTGCTGAGGGAAAAGCAATGCACGGTTTTGGGAACGCAAGATAAAAAGGACAAACACAAACTTCGGTAACCTAAAAGGCAGATGGAGTAGACGACCTGAGAGAGACTAACTGTGTACAAAACAGCTGATACGGCATTTGAAACCTCATATTGAAAATAAAAGGTTTGTGAAAATGGTCATGGGAGGCAAACATCAGGGGCTGTGTGATTTCTCTGAACAATCCTGTGGACGATCAAATTTGTTCCTGAGGTTTTTCTTCCTGCCTTGATGGCTGTGCACGTCCTCACCCACCAGCTGGGCTGCTGGTGGATCATGAACCTGGGCAATCACACTGACTGGCATTTCATTACATCCCCTCATCTCATTTTTGGGTGTGCCCATCACTTTCTGTTTTTGATACCGAGATGATAACACGTTCAGATGAGATACCAGTGCTCCCTCAGGAGTTAGTACAGAGCTGCTCACATCCATGCCTGGACACCTTGGATGTGAACACAACCCAAATTACTATCAGCTACACCACGTAATTGCCTTTTTGTCATTCACACAATGACATTGTTCTCTGTCCCTCTCCATAAAGCTGCATCTCACAATTTACATAGTATTTCAAGGCCATTGCCTCCTTTCCTCAGTGTCTAAAAAAACTGCATACACATATGTTTAAGTGAATTTTGGTCTACTTTGAAGCCTATTCCTGTTCTCCCCAGTCCACTTTGAACTGAAATACAACCACCTCTATGGCATCCATAATTTCTCTATAGGCAACTAACAATAAGCAGCAGTGAAACAAGTGACTGCTGTAAGTACATCTAATTTGAGGCTTATTATTCAAGACCATTTCCTCATTGTTATGGTTTTCCAACACACTTCTCCCTTTGACTATTTGTGAACTGGGTTATTTTTCCCCACCATATGCTACTTCATCATTTCCCGTGCCGAGTTCCACTGTAGCTGTCAGCTCCAGCTCTGACCTCTCTTCCACTGCAACAAAGGCAGAAACTCCCTTCTGGTGCCGGAGCGGATGCTGCATGAGGTTATATTTGCAGTCTCTAATCAATTGTCATCATACATCTCTGTCCTTCTTCTAGTGTTTGCAACGCTGCCTAATGTAGTATCATTTGTAAATGTAATTAATGAACTGTTTATGTACTCTTCAAAAATCATTAAGACGTTAAATTAAACCGCGTTTAGTGGTGGACCCTGAGTCACCCTGCGTGCTTCGGTCTAACTCGATACGCTGCCATTCAGCATCACCCCCCATCCACAATGCCTCCAGCAATTCCAGCTCCTATGACACAATTCATGTTCAAAACAATTTGAATTCTGGTGGGTTTTTTTTTCCTCTTTTTGCATTAATCTGTAGACTTGCTGTCCTTTCTGTTCTGAAGGTAGCAGATTTGTGTTGTTGCAGTCCTTTAATGTCTTCCTGCTTCCTTCTTGCTACAACTGCTAATGCTCCAGTGCGATCTGGTTTGGTTAATTCTTTTAGTGTACTACAACTTGCTATCACCAATACCTATTTATTTATATATCATAAGTATTCTGCTTTTACTCATTACCTACTTTAAAACTTCTCATTTTTCTATTTCACATGCTTCTTTCATCTTCTTGTTAAAGAGGCAATCAAAATACCCTGTCCATCAGCACAGCTGATTTTCTTTTCCTTATTTTACGCAGGTAACCCTTTCTCTATTTTCCACGGTTTTTGTCTGTCTTTTCCCTGATGCAAATATATCTGTTGCCATAATCCAATCTACACTTAGATGTTCTCTATTTGAGTAAATTTGAGTCCTCCTGCTGTCTGCAAGCTTCCAAAATCTACAGATATTTTTATATAATTTTCATTGCTTTCCCTCTATGCCCACTCTACTGGATCTTGTGAAACCCACTGTATTCTTTTCCTTCAGACTCATAGTAATCTACTGCTCCCTAATTGAATGAATTATACATTTTACTTTGCTCCAGGCTTGATTTGTTCATTAGGACAGACACTCAAGCAGCTTTCACTTCCCAAGGCATCACTGAAATCACTGGACTTAGGGCTTTTCAGAGCGGTCCATGATCTGTCATGTGGACTTTAAAATACATATTGCTTGCTAAGCTTCTTAATAGTGGTATGAATGAATGGCTCTTGGCTCCTGTTCAGCTTGTGCAGCTGTGTTCTGCAAGTCTGGGTGGTGAGTATTTATTATCTCAAACAGGTGCAGAGTCAACAGCTCTGAACCAGCAAGGAAATAACCCATGGGTGATTTCTCCTGTGGTCATCTTATTAAAATATCAGGCCAGCTTTCAGGACACCCATGAGTATGTCCACTCTTTATTATTCCATGTTAAATGCCAAGCTACCACCTAGAATGTCCTAAAAATTACAGAATCCCTAAGGATATAAACATTACCAGCATTTGAGCAACACTCACCACAGTTTTTCCTTTGTTATTTCAATGCTCTTTTTTACACCCTTTCATATTTAGTATTTTATTTTCTTTTCCCCCCATCATATTAGGCACTTTACTCTCACTAACCTGAATGCCCCAGAAGCAGCTCCTGCCCAGAGCAGACAGGAACAAGGATGGATATAGGAGCAAAAGCACAGTGATCTTACAGGTTCCAATGAGAATCACAGCAGGGCAGGAACATCTTTGTATGTTTAAACAATCCCAGAGAGGAGTTCAAAACATGCCCCACCAAACCATGGCTGTTTTCAGTTCTAACATGTGGGTAGCATTAAACAAACAAACAAACCCACCAAAAAAAATAAACCCCACAGTGGTTTGAATGATGGCAAAAAGAGGGCTCACTGGACACCCTTTTGAGAAGTACAGAGAGGATTTCATTAGCAGAAAAAAGTGTGGAGGGCACAGTTTACACCAACAAGAAAGAAATTAGAAATATTCATCAGGTCTGACTCTGAAGGGCACATCTAACTTGTGCTCAAAGCTCTGCCCCTCTCCTCAAAAAGCTTTATTTTCCATTTGCGACTTTTCAATGTTAATAGCTTTCCCCTAAGGAATATTTCACCCTGATACAACACCACCAGACCAACTAAGATTGGTTTTCTAAGATTGTGTGTCCCTGTATTTCACACATAAACATGTGTTATCACACAACCAGCCAAAAAGATCCAGAAAGTGTGAAGTCAGGCCCAGATGACAAATTCCTTCTCAAACCTATAGGAAACTAACCTATGGATATCTAAAGACTTCAGCTTCAATGGTTTGAGACACAGAATCAAAGCTTCAGAGCTGTAGAGGGAAAAGCTTCTTTTCTTTGTGGACTTTGAAAATCTGGCCTTTTGAGGTACAAAACTAGCATGTATTCCAAGCAATCAAAGAACCCTTAGAGTTCAATGAAATATCACATAACTGGCTATTTTATGATTGATTTTTGGTAAGGGTGCTATAAACAGCATCACTTGACCAATACCTTTATTTTTAGAAAGAAACATTAATGGGCAGAATAAGCAACAGAAAAAACTTCCCAGATATTTAGGAGGCAATACTGTGTGCAGTTATTCTCCTGACCAGTGGCTTCCTAGGTTTTTTCAGTAAATAATACAGTATAAGACTGAGCCATAGGATCAGCTCCCTCCCTTCCTTTATGAGAGAGCTGCTTGTACCCTTACTACCAGGCACCCATTCCCTAACTCCTACAATAAGCTTATCCCTTTCCTTTAGCAACTATTTTGGCCAAATCGCTTTTAATTTCTTGCTTTTTCACATCACAAACAGCAAGAAACGCTTCTGGAAGCTGACAATTATAATTATTCCACATCAAGGAAACAAGGATCCAAATTAGAAAAAGAAATAACGCGTTCTCACACAAATACTTACAATTGATCTGATGTTGTTTTCTTTTGCCAGTTTCAGAGAGGATTTATAGCAACTTGCTAAGTTTTCTTTATGAATATCAGTGAGGTGGCCTCTTGCAATCGGCCCAACAGTGTGGATCACATCTGCAGGACATAAAAGATGAAGAAACATTAGAGATCCTACTATATCACACAACAATCCAATCTGGTCTTGTACCTAGACACAGTTATGTAAGAAAATGTTTGTAACCAGAAATCACATAATAAGCTACATGTGTAATAACTAAAAATGTAATAATTAAACAGTAAAGGTTAAATCTTGAAGCATTTGGGCAAAAATGAGAAAGGTGCACTAAACCCTTGCTACATGTCCGCTGCAATGCACACGCAGGAGAGATGAAATGTTTTCACAAATCCTCCAAATCTTTACACCTCTACAACTGTAAATACTATAAACTTTGAAACAGTTGTTCTCACTCCTCAAAGTCCACTCAACTGGGAAACTTCACCACACAAAACCTCAGCTTATCAATGGCAAAACACAGGTTTTTCTCAGCAACCATTTTTAAGAGAAGAAAAGCTGTGACCTATGAATTTAAGTGCTTTCCTCTCACGTCAGACCAGATGGAGACGCCATGCCATAAAACAAAATATTCTGTTTGAAGAAATTTATAATGAACAAAAATAGAAAGCACAGCCCAGGAATATGTGAGGTACGACGCCTTTGGACTCATCAAAATCAGATACTGCAATCAATCAGAGTCTCTAAAGTGCTATAAGAAAAATGAATTTAGAAGCCTGGAGTAAAAAAGCCTTGCAAAGAAATCTACAAACTAAAAGGTATCATGATTTTACTACCAGGAAGCACATTTACTTCTTAAATATCATTCTTCTATAGTATATGTGAACACAATAAAATGAGTTATGGTGGAATGCATTTTTTTTTCTATGTTTCCTTATCATCCCTACAACAGTGGCACTATTTCTTTGCAACATTACACAAACAGGGACTATGCTTTCAGTTGCAGTTCCACTGTCCCCATTGGTTTGGTTGTGTTCCTATCCATATGGGACAGGTTTCCAAGCAACATCTGCTGTTGCTACACTCCAGAATATTTTAATTTACTCTCAAATCCTACAGAATTCACACCATTATTCTTTGTCCAAGCTCTCTTTGATTATTTCCATCCAAGGCGTAAGAGAAAATGGACAAACTAACATTAAAATACACACTTTTTTAAAATCCAGATGCCATCTGCCAAGTTCTGCTCTCTGCTACTCAGAAGGTGCCTTATATGCTGAGGCATGATGTTTCCAACAGTTCCAAAATTTTTCTTTACATTAGCCACAAAGTCTTGACAAATCATCAAATGAAAGCACGTCTGAATCCCAGTGCCCAGAAACACCGAGGAATCGGCTGCGACAGAGACTGAAACCCGCAGGAGCCAAACTTCCCCAACTGCTACAGAAAACCCTCCTCCTGAGAAGTAAATAAAAGGTTGATTTTGATCACAGTAATTTTCTCAGATGGACAGATTGGATAATTTCTGTCGAATGTCACAGCTGCCAGACATGGGCTCCAGTGAACCCTCTGTGCAACTCAACCATCACAGAGGTGCTGAGCCTTCATCCACTGCCGAGCAGGATAATATCAGGGGACTAAGACATCCTGGGATTTCAGAAAAAGAGTTGTGTTTTCACAGGTGTTTCAGCTATTATCAAAAACTGAGAACTATTAAGAGCTAGAAAGAAAAAGCAAGCTAGTTTAAAATTTGCTTCTGTGTGCAGAGATAAGGTCGTGAGAGTACTTCCATTAGGGAAGACCTTAATTTCAGCTCATGACTACAGCAGTTCCCTTCAGGTTGAAACTTTCCAAGGAATGTTTTTATTTGGAAGTGTTGGCAACTCCAGAGGAAGAAAAAAAAAAAACAACTTCTCTTGACTTTCTTTTTTCATTATTTTTGGGAGAGGTAAACTACAATACTGAGCAAGGGACATGATTTAATAGCGGACTTGGCAGTGCTGGTTAATGGTTGGACTCAATGACTTTAGAGGTCCTTTCCAAGCTAAATGATTCTATGATCCTACAGGGGAAGGAATATACTCATGAATCTGATCTCAATCAAGTTCATTCTACATTTATAGACACCAGGATCAGAGGTACCATGATGCATTTCCAATTCACAACACCCATCAGCCAACAAGCAAATAAAGGAACGACTATAAAACCAACTTAAAAAGAACATGTAAAGGATCAATAATAAAAGAGTCATAAACATTTCCCTCTTTCTGCTAAGGCTGAGTTTCTTGCACTTCAAGGTGCAGCTGGTTGAAAGTATAAAAGCTTAAATTATTAATTTATTACTTAAAGACAAGAAGGAGTTTTGGGGAACAGCCCAAGTACTAAATTCTTGCTCATGTCTTTCTGTGTAAAACTCCCACAGTATGATTTCTAGATAAATTTCACTCATTAAATGTTTAACTCCATTCCTTTAGTCTTCCATTATTAAACACAAGTTTCAAGAATTCTCAGTTCCATAAATGCAAAATGTTTTCCTTGTCATCTTTTTTTTCAGAACTTCCCAATTCAGCATTTTCATGTGGCCTCATTAGCAACCCTCTGCCACTGCACCAGACACTTCATGTAAATAGGCAACATTTAATGCCGTTATTGTCTTTTAATTTTTCCAAGTCCATCACAGGTGGCTCTTTAGACAGGACCCTTACCAATGAGAGGGGCATTGGAACTTAAAGACTTTATGGTCGCTTCCAACACAAAGCATTCCATGATTCTATGAATTGGTTTACAAAATATCACAACTATTGTAATAGTTTACAGCATATTATTAGCAAAAAACAAATGCTTTTCTTAGGCATATTATTATTCTGAAACACATGATAAAGATTTTACTAGCAGAGGAGCATTAATAATATGCCAGTGTCCTTCATGGTCAGCAGACAAACAGGAAAGTAATAATTTCATTGTTGTACTCTGTCAATAAAGTCAGTGTATACATACATTTCCAAAGCTACACATTATTCTGCTATTCCACAATACCTTAAGGTTTGCAGGCAGGCAAACCCCTTTGAGATTATATAGACATAAAGCAAACAAACTAGAAAATAAAACAGCTCTCCCCCCTCCTTCAGCCCATGCAGTTACTACATCAGGATCAGACTTCACAGGTTGAAGCAGAGCCATTTATCTTTAATATATCGACCAAGACTATGTCAATCTTCAAGCTTGTCTGTCACAATAAAGTTTCCTTTCTGCTCGTACATTTTACCTGTACAGACCCAGAGAAATTTGTTCGCTGTGGAGCTGGAGGAGGGAGGGTGTGCTGTAGGGGGGAGTCTACAGGTATTTCTCTACAAGGAAATTTGAGGCAGAATTGCTGCCCTGCTGCTCTGACCACCCATCACAGCAGCCAGGCTCAAATGCAAACTTCCAGACTGCTGGGAATGACAACCAGGGATGTGCAGGCTCTAACTGGCACCTTCCACACCACTCTACCACTGTGCAGAACAAGCTTCCACCCTGGAGAGGAGCACGGCCTTTCTGAAGCAAACACCGTGGTAAAGGACCATCACAGGACACAGGCACAGGGTTGAGTTTCACCACGGGAGATAAAAAATTGACTGCAGAGGGCAAAAAAGATGGGAGCACAAGCTGTGGGGATAACGACAGGCTGAAGGTACACTGTGCATGCAGAGGCACAACAGCATGGAACAGAAGTAGTCTCATCACCTAAAGATTTTTAAACCAGGGGAAACGTAGAAAAACTCCAAAAAGATGTAGTTGGCCGGAAAAGCCTGGTAGAGATCTGTGCTACCAAACAGCTCCTGTTCCTTCTTGTAGCTCCTGCACACTTCTGCTATCTGAGCACTTCTTAATGAGCAGAAACAGGAGCAAGAGATACAAGCATTTCCCAAAAACCAAAACACAGTTTTTTGGTCTCCAAACCCAGGTAAACAGAGCACAACTGGGAACAGTCAGCCCTCAGAGAATGCCACACTCGTCAATTGTAGTATTTTAAACTTTTATGTCAAATGAAGCTGCCAGCACTGCTGTGAAGCTGCTGATTTACTGTGGTCAGTCTTCCAGCCAAGCACAGTGATAGGAAACTTCATTAAAAAGAAAGCTGCAATCCATGGGTTCGTAAATCACTTTGTGTACACAGAGCAGAGATGTTTGCTTACATTTTTAATAGTACACCAAGGTGGAGAGCCCCCAAGGAAGGTATATTCTCATCTGGGATTCAGGCCACAGCAATGGATCAAACTGCTTTTAATGCTAATGAAGCCATTTAGTTTTAAAGCAGTGTTTATAAGGAAAGGAGATATTTCAAAAATGAAACTACATCTGCTGTAGAGTAAAAACTATGTGTAAAAAGGCCAATGAGGCTTGTTTTCTCTGGTCTTTTTATTAAAGAAGTCAGTCTATACATCTTAATGTGTTGTTTGTCACACAAGTTTTTATCTGCACTGCTATGGAGAAGGGGCAGAACAGCACAGCCAAAGATGAAACACAACTTCCAGTTGGAAAAGGAGGAAGAGAAGTGACTGTGCCTCAAAAAAACAACCTGGAAGATTGATGTAAATTACTTTTGATGTAATTTACTCTTCCCTTGTCCTTTGTAAAAGCCACTAGACAGCAAAAATATTAGCGTAATGAGTTTTTCCAAACAACTGGAAAAGTACAAATAAGTTCCTCTCTTTCCTTCCCTTACAGATGTGAGTGTGGCACATTCACATCGTTAATGAACCATGGTCAGAAACAATTACACATTTCTCTCCTTCACCCCATTCACACATTCATGGCCATAATCAGCCCATCTCACTATCTGCATAATAAAGCTGTGCCCTGTCAATCACAGTGGGAACTGTATGAATTTTAAGGAGGAAGGTAACACACTGCCTGTGCCACTGAATTAAACAAAAAATAATCTGACAAAAACTTGGAACAGTAAGGGCTCCATTTGTAAATCTTATCCGTTCATTTACACAATAAGCACCACATATTGTTGCTAAAAAGGGACAGCTGAAGTTGAGCTGGTGGGAAATGGAATTACCTCTGGATATTCATACCTACTGGCTTCTCCCTTACTCTTCAGGAATGCACACAGCTCAACACTTTGGTATACAAATTGCTCAGCCTGTTCATTTTCTATTTCTAGTTACATGCACTTGCACATAAAATGTGCATTTTCAGTGTGTAACAACTGGTAATTTAAGTTTAGCTTAAATGAATCCCATAGGACCACAGTCTAATTTAACTTATTTACTTATATGTGCCTCCAAAACTAGATTAGAGGAGCTGAATATTATAAATGTAAGATGTCTTATATAGATCACTGAATGCTCTGTGTGACTACGTAGGACACAGTTACTCAGTTCAGAAGCATTTCTTTGCTTTACATATATTGCATTTATCAGCAGTTAAAGAGAGTCTCAGGTTTTTAAGTTTGACGCAGTAAGCACAGTTCAATCTGAACTTTGTACCTTTTATAGCTGCCTGCAGTGATTAATTAGCTGTTTTGGGTGAACAAAAAAAAAAAAAAGTTTCATTAGCTGCAAAAGTTGTGATATCTAGAAGTCATTTGTGTGAAATATTTAAGCCATTTTTCACCTAAATGGCATTGTCTGCCAAGAAAAGGTAAAGAATATGTTTACTGTAAATTATTAACCAGCATTCCTCGTAGCGGGTTAGGTGTATATCCTAACTACAAGACAGCACAGTCAGAAAACAATATTCCCAAAGGGAGAGGCGAAGGATTTGCTGAGCCTGAAAGGTCCTTGAGGGAGCCACAGGAGTCTGTGCTCAATAGGCTGCATTTACCAGAGCACGGTCGCTCGGCATCCGTGGGAAGCTGGAAAACACAGGGAGCTTGTTCCCGATGGTTACACCACTGCCTCGACAGCCGGCCAGAGAATTAAGTCACACAAGTCAGAGCCCAAGCCTTTCTGGCACTCGTGCTTGTCATGAAATACAAGGCCTAAGTATGTCTGTGTAATCCCAGAGCGGTTCCCCTCCCATCAATGAACTTACAGCATCGCTCTGCCATCAGGGCCTCACCATTAACCGCCGAAACAAAAGTAGGCTCTGTTCAGGCAGGACAAGCAAGTGGTGCAATTAAGAGACACTACACTAGATTCCAAAGTAATAGGTTTTACAAAGCAATTTAGTGCCACGATGACAGATGTCAAAGCAGCGGCGAGACAGACGGCCCCACCACTTCCATGGAAATAATTGCCAACGTGTAAAGCTAAAAGGCTCCACTTGGGATATTCATGGTGTGATACGAACGAACATGAAATGAGCATGACATGACTTAACATGAAATTGTGACTTGTTACTTCTGGTTTCTTTTTTAATCTGGACTGGAGGAATTTGCAGCAGAAATGCTCAGATGTTATCCTTGTTCCCTTCTGCACAACACTCACACAAATAAAGATCTTAATATACTTAGGAAAACAGAACAGATGAAATTAAGCAGATTTTGTCCACAGCACACTGGAGCAGACCTCACTTTGCTGTAGCAGCAAAGAGGAGCTTGGCCAAGCACTGTCCTCCTTGAGTGGCTCGTGAAACACATACTAAGTGACCCCCTTGACTCAAGCAATGCTCTCCAGCTTTCACTGACTATTATTCTTTGCAAGTGGACAAAGCTACAGACAAAAATGTCTTAATCTGTCTTTTGGTTTATGTTTGCTACATGTAGGAAAGCATGAGCCATAAAGATTCTCTATTTCCACTGTATTGAACAGCAGAAGAAGTTACATCTGATAAGTCAAAAGGCTTTTCAGCACTCAAAAATAAACTTGCTTGCCCCAAATTGAGTGTTTATTCTTAAGACATCAAGACGCAGTTTTAGTGCTGTTTCACAAAAAACATACATCAAAATACACAGCACGGCGAAGGATATAACAGCAACTACGTAAATTTAAGCTATATTTAACCCCACTTGATTCTGAATTCAAAACAGAAGCTTGCAAATATTATCCATGAAAGTGTGCAACACAAGTTCTAAAATTGCAAATGGGGTTTAACTTAACCCTAGTTCTAGTTTTGGAATTGCATTAATTACAGGGGCACAGAAATCAGAAACAAGCCAATTAACGCTCTCAGCTTCTCAAAGCATGGACCCCCTAGTCACAGTTGGGCTGTTCTTAGTGTTCAACCCGGTTCAGTTAAAGCTGATCTAGCTACCTCTGCTGGTGCACTGCACAATTAAAGCACAAATATGATCTTTAGGAGGTGAGGAAAACAAAACACACACACACACAAAAATAATCCCATCCACAAAAGACCTCACTCAGCCTCACTACAAAACACAGTACCAGACTATTTTTACCCAGAAAAGACTAACACTCAGAACTTGAACTTTTTCACTTCCCTGTGAGTGCTGAACAGTGCTACAGAGTGCTCTGATAATTTAACAAGCTATAGGACAAGCTCTTTATTTCCTATTTTAAGGATTTTCCCTGTGCAAATTCTGTTTTGATAACTTTATTAGCATTACTTACTAAACTGCTTTTTGTTATTCGGTCAAGATCACTGTAGGGACGCTAAAACAAAGGAAGGCATCCCAGGAGACTCAGAAAACAATCCAACACATCATGTTTGCTGTGGCCATGGGACATGTTGAACACAAGCAGGTCCCCAGATCACTGTGCCAATACTTTAAGGCTTTCTTGCCTGTCATGAAATTATTGAATCGCTCAAATTATTTGTCCTTCACACAGGATTTAAGAATATCGGCATAAAATTTTATAAAAAGTTTATAAAACATTGATCTTCATTTGAGAGGACTGGTGATTATAGCGGGAAGTTTTCAGAAGACCAAACTAAACAACACCTAATTGCACATTAGCAGCGGGTGAAAAGAAGGGAAAGTGCCAGCACTGGTTTTATCTGCCCAGTGAAAGGATACAAATTGTTTAATCAGATCACTTCAGGTAAAAAGGTTTTTAAAAATCAGACTGGAAGAACTGTTTCTTTAATAGGTAGTTTTACTGGTTTCTTCAAGAGGCAATAAAGTATGACTTAAAGTTTCAAGGAAAAATGTATTATATTCATAGTTTCACTGGTGCATCTATTCCTTGAGGGCAGCACATTACAAAAAGTTATCACACTCATTTTTTTCATTTGCTATTTCTATATGTTTTCTTGAGGATAAACAAACTTCTTTCACCTCAAAAATCGGAGCACATCTTTTTCATTTGACACTTCTCTAATCTACATATCTCTCACAGCAGAAAACAGATGCTTTGCTAAGGATTTTGCATGTCTTCTTTAGGAAAGAAAGAAGAAGGTGATAAAATTACAGGTTCTCCATGTATCTTCTGAAGAAACCAGTAGCAGCTAAATCAGCCTGATTAACTTTCAAGTTTGAACACTTAAAACCAAGCTAAAGTTCAGTATTTCCCTTGACACAAACCACACTGCTCTTGCAATACAGATAGCAGAGCCTTGTGCAGCCTCTTGGCACCATTTATCACCTCTCAAAGCCAAGTGGATGCAGAAGGAGGAGAAAGTGAGAAATGACAAGACTGAAACAATTTTTTTTTTAAACATACATTCCCAGTTTAAAAAGACAGAGGTGAAGAGATGTGAACTGTGCTACAGGGCTGCAATCTATACAGGGGATACTGTACTTTCCTCATAGCAATAAACACAGTGTTTACGCTCCCAGCTGGAGAACTCCTTTCCAGCCTGGGAGTGGTCCCACTGACATCAGTGAGACCACTGCTTAAAGGTAACAAGGATCCAAACACCAGCAAAGGAAAGGAGAGCACACCTTCCCCAGAATGAAGGAATGCACAGTTAGCATTTTATCTTTTAAAGGTCACCTCTGAAAAATCTCACTCTTCCTACCTTTTTACTTTCACAAGAAAAACATACAGAGTTTCTCTGATTTACTTGATCTTAAGTATTTCTCTTCTGTAATTTTCACAAATCTTTGTGTACTGTCATTTCCTTCAGAGATGCTTTCCCTGCTACACCTGAGTCCGTTACAAAACAACAAAAAGAGGAAAAAATTCAATTTACTATCACCACCTCTCCCCCAAACTCAGCCAAACACAGCCAATGGAAAGAGGGATATATGATGCAGCAACCAAAAGTAGGCTCAACTCATTTTTAAAAGCTGACTAGATTTCAAGTTGGCAGTGCCACTTTAATTGCTTCATAGAAGTGTGATAAGCGAAATAACCGGACAGCTCTTTGAACCGTAGCATGAGACTTCGTGCCTAGAAGAGGAATCTCACTTTCTATCGTCAATTGTATTTTAATTTTAGGTGGCTGAAACCACGGCAAAGCACCCTCCTGATATCAACATATTCCAGACATCAACTTGTGGGAATGCAGAGCATGCCAAGCATCCGTGATAAATTCCTTTGGCTGTTTCCTCCTCGCCTCGTCCCCAGAGATGCTCTCCAGTTTGAAAGATAGTTTAGTTTCATCAGCTGGCAATGAGACAAATATTAGCACTTGGAATCCACTGCTCTGCAATCCATCCTAAAAGCAAAGCCAGCAGATGATGGGGGCAGGGCATGATCCTAAAGGGAGGAGGGAAATAAAGACCTGTATCTGCACAGACTGTGCTATAGATACAGAACAGAGGAAAAAATAACAGATTTAGAGAAGAACTTCAGTGCTTCAACCTTGCTACCGGCACACTTTGTTAATAAACAGCTATTGCTTCTCCAAATGCTTCAAACAAAATGAGCAAAGAGGCTAATTTGAAATTGTATATATAATGTATATATACAATATAAATTAGCTCAGCCAGCTAATTAATATATATAATTAATAATTTCATTATTAATAATAATCAATAATATATATAATATAAAATATAAATTAGCCTGGCCAGTTCAGCCAGGTTACTGTGGTATAGAAGCTGCCCTCAGCTCACCAACACCACAGGTGAGCACCACTGAGGTGGAAAGGAGCTAAAAGTCTCCAGCAAACGTGCTCAGAATGGCTGGCAGACACAAAAGCTAAGTAAGAAACATGAAATGCATCCAAGCAGGATATTTAGAGAAAATTGTGGTATGATATTTTGCACAATATGTAATGCTCCTGTGGTTCCAAGTGAAAAACAAGCTTTGACAAACATCTTGAGAGTGTTTTGCATCACTGAAAGTTGTAAACAGTTGAATTTGTAGCAGGAGCAAACGTTACAAAATAAGAAATGGGGAAACTATTCTTTTTTTCCAAGATGAAAAAAAACGTATTGCAAAGTGAACTGTTAACAACTTGCCGAGGCTTATTGCACTGCTAATGTTCTCCGTGTCAATGTCACCGGGAAGAGCCCTTGGAGAAACACTGGTGTCACCTCTTGTTCAGCTCAATTGAGAAAAATGTACTTAAACAACCTTCTGGAAAGTCATGTAATGAGCTAAAAGAGCTGCTGAAGGACAGTCTTGAGCTCTGACTTTCTGTAAAAGAAACACAGATGTAAATAAAGTCAACTTACGCTCTCAGTCACATCGTAGCATCTCACCAACCTGTCACAAGCTTTTCACAATAATCCAAGTGGTGAATTTCCAACTCAAGTTGCTCAAACAGGATATCGGTGTTTAGGAACCGGGAACCAGAAAGAGTGGGGCTAGAAAAGGCAGCAATGACTTGTAAATGCAGCAATGTCTTTGAAAAAACCTAATGTGGAGATGGCAAAGCTCACGAGGGTGCCCAGTGTCAGAACAAGATGTCATTTCCAAGCACAAGACTGTCCCTTGCTGAGGGGAACTGCTCAGTTTCTGAGAAACCATACCGAGAAAAATATTTGTAAATTTTATTGCACTTGCTATTGAAGCAAAATGGTTATTTTGCCACCCGCAGTGCCCACAAGCCCAATGCATCATTTCTCCAGGGAAGGAGGAAATGTCTGCAAAATCACATTATCCACTTGAACGCCAGCTTGAGGATGAGGTGGAATTTTTAGAAGTCCAAGTATAAAGTTGTACTTCACAGCACTGTCTCCCCTTAACGTGGGTTGTTGGAAAGACAGACTGGTATTTTCAGAATGAAAGCAATTGCTTCAAGAATAATGTCAGCTCTTATTGTTCACAAAGAGCCAGAATCGGAGCACGTGAAGCAGCAAACCACTTGGCTGACCTTGCCAGCTGAGCAACACGAAACACTCAAGCGAGCAAAAAACATGTTGGGAGAGACAGCAGGAAAGAAAACCAAACACAGACATGTGCTTTCACGGGTCCTTGTGAAACCACTGCACATTTTTATTTCAAAGGCAGGCAAAATGCTTGACACCAACCATGGCAAAAATCCCAACCTTATACACGTGTTTTCATCGTGGATTCTTTGTCTGCAGGAAACATGTTGGAAAATGCAAATCCAATTGCTTCACTAGTGTCATTTCCATGGTCAAGTGTTAAAATCCACCCTTGGAAGATCACTTTGCAGTACTGTTGGTGCCTTGAGGAGTCTCTGTAGATAGTACCAGTGCTGCAGCAGCAGATGGAAAAGGCCAAGGATGAGGAATCTGGGGCGAGGATCTCACTATGCTTGTGAAATTTTAGGAAAAGGCAAAGCTGTAGTGCAAGCACAAAGGCATTTTTAAGGAAACTCAAGAGGAAACTTTTTTATCCCATGTTTGTGCTGACAGTGTTCATGGGTTTTTATTTAAATATTTGGTTCAGTAGAAACTTCATCTTTCAGAGAAGTTACAATTTTTCTGCAAATTTGCAGTAAAATTCATGAAAAATTACTAATCCAGAACCTCATAACCTTTAGTCAAAATACTGTGCTTTCCTCTATAGTTATCCTTAGCTAGAAAATCTTTCAAGATTTTCTACACTGATACCCTTTGGTTTAGGGGAAAAAAACAAAGGACAAAAAAGAAAAAGGGGGGGGGGGGAGAAAAAAAAGAAAATACACTCCACAAAACCAATCCCCCTTCCCAAATTCTCACAGAATGAAATTCTAATATATCCAAACACTCCTTTTCTCCTGCTTCTCAACCAATAAAAGTTTGGTTGGGAACTTCACCTCATTAGAGTCCCCATCATCTAACTAACGTTCAGCAATAACAAAGAACCCTGCCATAAAGCTTTTGATGGATGTTTCTCAGCCAACACATTACAGTCAGGATTTATGGGAACGATTTAGAAAAGTTAAAAAAAAAAAAAAAATAGGGCTGACTATCATTTAGCAGAGAAATTACAAATGCAAATTCAGAGGAAGACAGTATCCTCTTCTTCATGGAGACAAATTTTAAACCAGTTTCTGGAAAGGGTGACCGTATAATAAACTTCTAATTTCAATAGTAACATTAGGTAAGGAAGGAAAATTACAATAGGCCAGGTATCATGTCAGCCTTGATATACTACTACACTTCTTTATGAGCACATTACAATTCAGAGAGCTAATAATAAAAAGTGATGCTGAGATGATGAATTGATGCTATGCAATTAGACCTATTAGAATTCACAAGAGTCGACAGGCAATAATCAAACCACTTTCATGCTGCCCATTGCAATTATCTTTGCACTTAAGAATCAACAAAGCACATAATGACTTGCTCTCGATTAAAGAATTCATGAGAAATGGAATTTTAATTAGTGTGTAGAAAATTTGGGCCATTTATTACTTTACAGGACAACAGATTGTAAAAACTAGTTGAGTAGCTGTAGGTGTTCAACGGGGGTTCAGGTCCAAGAAGAAATACACACTGACTCTTCCAAAAAGAAGATTCCAATCACATCCCTTGAAATGAGATTGCCAAAGTAAGTGCACATTTGCTTCTGCTAAAATCTGGAGGGGAAAAAAAAAACAACCAACCAACCAAACAAAAAAACCCCACAAACAAAACTGTTGGAGCTTGAGACTAAAATGGAAACCATTGCTGATGTTTTCAATTACCAGCTGATGAACAAGAGTTGGGTAGAATTACATTTATCTGTGGTATGAACCATGGATACCAGGTCTAATTCTACATTCTCATCACAACATGAGTAGGACAAGACAATGAAAATGCACCATCAGTTAAAATAAACAGTCTGAATAGTAACTTGAATGCTGATTTAAGTTTTCTTTTACCAGCCCTTGAATAGGAAGATTACTTAGTTTCAAACAAAATTATTTGTTTGAAATAAAAACAATTTACTAATAATTTGAACAAAAGCACCAGTTAAATTCTGGAAGTGGAGCTTCTTGATAGTATGAAATAGAGGTTGATGGGGAAGTTGGACAATTACGCTGAACTCAAATGTTACGAAATGCACATTTTTAAAAAATGCAAACAAAAATCCACACTTTGAGTGTGAATGCTGGTGATACATGTGCTCATGGAAATGAATGGTAAATCAGCAGGATATTAAGTAACATATCAATTTGCTAAAAACACAGTATTTCTTTCCTGCACGTGGGTCGGCCCAATCCCAGCACAAGGCTGAGCAGAGAATGGATTGAGAGCAGCCCTGAGCAGAAGGAATTGGGGATGCTGTTGGATAAGCAATTCAACACAAGCTAGCAATGTGCACTCACAGCCCAGGAAGTCAACTCTGTCCTGGAGTACATCCAAAGGGGGCTACAAGAAGGTATGGAGTGACAGGACAAGGGGGAATGGCTTCAAACTGAGAGGATAGGTTTAGATTAGAGATTAGAAAGAAAGTTGTCACTGTGAGGGTGGTGAAGCACTGGAACAGGTTGCCCACAGAATCTGTGGATGCCCCATTTTGGAAGTTCAAGGTCAGGTTGGATGGGGCTCTGAGCAACCTGCTCTAGGGGGAGGTGTCCCTGCCCACGGCAGGGGGGTTGCAAGTAAGTGGTCTTTAAGGTCCCTTCCAACCCAAGCCATTCCTTGATTCTACTCAGTCTTTTAAAAAAAATACTACTAGAGGTCCACAATAGTTACAAAAAAAAAAAAAACAAACAAAAACAAAAACAGTTAATACTGGGTCATTTGGATTATTCACAATGAAATAATTAAAAGTTTAGATTCATGTGTAATTATTATCTGCAAAAATGTGCCCCCAGCTTTGATCCCTATGAATTTTCTATTTTGCTATGGATAAGCAACTGGATACTTAGTGCTCAAAATCTGCCAGAATGACATTCTTTTTCCATTGTCAGGGAACTATTTCAGCATTTCTGGTTCTTGGTTCTGTGGGGGAGCCCTGTCTTTATAATGTCCCCATTAAAAAAAACATTCACAACAACCTGAATGGCTTCTTGTAAGCGATAATACTTCAAAAGAGGGAAGAAAATAACTCACACAGGGATTCATTCTTAAATTCCTCTACGTGCTCTGCGTAGGGAGGGCTCTGGGAAGCAGCAGGGAAAGTAGCAGGCATTGTTGCCCCAGGGCCATCCCTCCCACAAAGGGAACATTTTCACACTGCTGCAGAGCCACCATCTTCACCCCCCACGGAAAGGCATCTTGTAAGATAGGTCTGTCTCCAGAATGCTGGAGTTGCCCCTGGGGAGCGGGGAGAGCTCCTCACAGGTTAAAGCAGCTCATCATGCTGCTGTCGCTTCAGATCAGTCAAGGACCGGTGATGGGCTGGCTCAGACATGAGGATACAGGAAGCTGGCACGGAACCCTCCCTGCCTCACTTCCCACCTTCTGGTCTTGTGTCAGGCCCAGGGTGTTTAAATCAGTGCATCTCAGCCAGGACATCAACCACGACACCCAGAACTGTCCTTTTCTCCTGCCCAGCACCCATTCCTGCAGACGGGAGAGAAGGACCTTGGGGAAGAGACATAACCTGTTTACTTCACTGCAGTTGTGAAACACGACTGATTTCTGTGAAAATAATACCTACCCTGGCCTAGGTAGGTATTTGCAAGCAAAGATGCTTTTGGAAAGGATTTGAGAGCAGTGAATCCCTCTTGGAGGCCCAGGGTGAATAGTTCAGACATACCAGAAATTTTTGATCAGAAAAGCAAGTAGGAGTATCGTTGCTTCAAAAACATAACACAATTAATTCAAAGTATGCTTACAAGGTAAAGAACACTGTTACTCCAGAAAGGGCTCCTAGATTAACATC
The DNA here is from genome assembly GCF_003945595.2 of Pipra filicauda. Lineage (NCBI taxonomy): Eukaryota > Metazoa > Chordata > Aves > Passeriformes > Pipridae > Pipra > Pipra filicauda. Next base: position 3,163,819 of record NW_024104953.1, on the reverse strand, counting down.
AAAATCTCTTAAATAAGTCATAAAATACACTGTGCTGCTGAGGATTGTTACAAGTGAACCTGAACTAAGTGATTCTCTGTGCTGCAGAATTTACAAGATCATAGCTCAGTACCTCATTAAAATTAGGGTTCTGTTAATTAAAGCCTTCTTTCAAGTGATAGATGGCTACTGTGGATATAAGCTGTGCATACTGTTGAAACTTCATATTAGGAATAGATAACACACATAAAACATATAGCACTGAGTGGAAATAAAACTGGGGGCTGCTCCTACGGAAGCAAAGATTTCTTATATTGCAATACAGAAAGAGGAAGGCAAGTAGAAGGTTCTGTAAAATTCAGGAAAGTCTTGGGTTAGCACCCAACCTTGTTTGTAAGTCTCTGAAATAACCCTTTTCACAGGTTTCTAGTCTCTCCAAAAAGCCACATAAAGGTTTCACAAAGAGACACAGCCTTAGGAACAAACTCTTTTGCATCCCTGCCCAAATTCTTTAATCTGAAACTTTAGGAACCACGTATTTCATTAAAAGGCACAACAATACAGAAAAACAATGGACAGAAGTGTGCTTCATATAGTTATGAATATAGAGAACAATTTATTTTATCCTGAAAGTGTCTCACCTAAAACCTCCTTGATTTCTAGGAAAACCTAACACTCTTTTTAATGCTGAAGAGGACTTCTGACAGAGGAGGGTTCAGAGAATGAACCCAGCACCCCTTAAAAAGAGCACAGAAGGTCTTAGGATTTTTAGAGATTCAGAGATAACACAGGAAGTCCAGTAACTGCAAGAAAGTCAATGAGGCACCTCTAAGGTCATGCAGAGGGAATTTGTATGATGAGAAAACAGGCAGCGCATTTTAAAAGCTTATTTTTTTAACCAATAAATTATAAAATTGCCAAACATATCTTCACATTAAAGAGGTGCGCTTTTTTTCCCCATTTTGGTAACTCCTTCATAAACAGACTGCTTCAGAAGAGTGTTCTGTGCTATTTGGATATTCAAGTCTAGTTTTTATCCAGCTGACCCTTCCAAACACTGTATTTGATTCTTTAATGGTTTTGTGGTTTCAGAGAATTCAAATTCCTTCCTTATTTCCATGACTAAAAGGTAAGTTCAAAACGCAAAGATTTGGATTACTTAGAAATTAGGCGTGTGTAGAGTTCAGGACGTGTTGCAGCAAAACATAGAGAAATTATGGAGGCCCAAACACATCTTTTTTTTTCCTTCTCATATCAGAAAAAGAACGAGCCATTAACCATATTCATAGTCACTAATGGCTCTGAACCAAGAGAAACTTTATACACAGTCCACAAATACTGTGAGCTGGATGTCTGCATAGAGTTTCCAGAATTAAGTACAACTGATGAGACAAAACCCTGGGCCTCAGTCCCAGTTTTGACCCAGTAAATGCAAAAGGTGCTGCAGACCTACAGTCAGCATAGGTTCGATTTTAAGCAAAGCATTACCTTATTTTCTGAAGCTTATCTTTAGAATTTACTAGTTTTTCACCCCTAAGCGTGCCAGCAACCAGTCTGTGGAGCAACTAACACAGCCATCACAATAATCAGCACAGCAAAAACACAGCAAACAGCCTGATGAAGCAGTATTATGTGAATTTCTGCCTAATGGAGGGAGCTGGACTCCCCAGATGGGACTTAGAAGTTTCTGTACCTTCACCTGGTTATCATCAGGATGAGAAGCTGTTCCTCCCCTGCTTTCCCCCAAAGGAAAGCATCCTGGCTCTGGGGAGCTAATTCCCTGCCATAGCTCAGGGCTGTGCAGAAAGACAGTCTCAGCAATTAGGCACAGCTATATGAGCCTTTTCAAAGGGCTGATGCTTTCAGGAAAGTAAAGAGGCAATTGGGCCTTATTGACCAGAAACCAGGACAGTAAAACTCTGGAGAGTTGGTACTGATTGGCTTTTTATTTTTGTGTTTTATTGCAAGGAAACTGGAAGAATGAAATGCAGCCAGACATGTCCTGACCACACAACAAATTCATTTAAACAGAAATTTTCTACCTTGTGTTTATCTCTCTCCTGTATAATGGCACCTCTCCCTTTTTTATTCTGCCCCTACCCTTCTTCACTAATATGTTTATGTATGATAATGATTTCCTGAAACACAGAATTATATCAAGTCATATTGTAATAAAAATAAATGGAGCAGAAGATAAATAAATCAATATCGAGTAGCATTTTTTACAACTTTCCCAGAAATAAAACAATTAGCACATTAGCAGTGAAAGCAATAATAAAATTAGCCAATTAGGATACTTAAGTGATTACCACACTGAATCAAAAGATTAGCTGAAATAAATATGGATAAGCTCTGCTGAGATGGAGGAGAGTCTGCACTGTCCTCTTCTGTGTCAAATGGAGTGTTTATGCAACACAGTGGATTTATTGCTGTACAGGCAACCTGATCTGATCTTTTACTCTCGCTGCTCTAGTGCCTGAAGAAGAAACCTTAAAAGCAAATGAGATTATAGTTCTGCCCGTGATAATTGTTGCTGTAATACTATTTGCAGCATCCTTTGACACCAAAATTTACTACAGAGTTGCAATCAGTTCTTTAGGAATGCTACCAATCCTAAAAAAAAAAAAAAAAAAAAAAAAAAAAAAAAAAAAAAAAAAAAAAAAAAATCTAAAAGGTTTACATATTAATAGCACTCCAATGCTCCTCTCCCAGATGGCAACACAGCTGACTGCCGTTCCCTCCTATAACACAGCACTGTTTATCCTCTGAATGTCCCCAATATAAAACCATTTTAATCTTTTGTGGCTGTTGTAAAATTTGATCTACTAAGGGACAACATAATTCAGTGTCAACTTTTGGATATACGGCACAAAAAGTAGATGGAATAATCCAACCTGTACGTCACCAACAACTCAGTTCACGGCTCAGCCATAATGGGATTGCAGATTATTCACTGAAAGGTGCATTTTACCCCTCACAGCTCTGGATTAAGGTGTCGTTCTGTTGCACTTGGTGCATTTTCAGCAGGTTTTCTTGCTGCTCCCGTTTACCTTCCATTAACCTGCTCAGAGCTCTATGGCTGTGCTGTGCAGCCAACTGGAATGAAACAGCACTTTGATTACAAGTGTCTGATGATCTGTTGGTTCTTGTGGAAGTTATGGAGCCGTTACAAAACCTAATATATGATGTGTAGGGAGATCAGCAGAGGAACGGGATTTTGATTCAGTATCTTAAGGAAGATGAATGAAGGGGAGTGAGCAATTAAAGCAGTTGTTCCTGTCTGGAGCATGAACACCTGTACAAATCTGGACATCTGCACTGTGCCTCTCTGCAAACATGCACACGGAGTGTGCCTAAGGAGTGCCATCACAAGCCGTTATTTACCATCTATTTGTTATCCCTACAATAAAGAGTGGGAATTAATCACATACTGTGTTAGGAAATATTCCAGAGTATCTACTACATGTCTATTACTGGATGGTTATAAATGTATGCAACTAAAATAAGGTTACATTAAAGTGAGAGAAGAAGGGGAGTGGGAGATTAAGGAGAAGTAGAAAAATTTAAATAGAACATAAGTACAGAACAACACATTTGTTGAAGCAAGTTATTACATACTTCAGACAAATTATTCCAAAACAACAGCATGCTGTAAAAGTACATGGCCATCAGAATAGTACCTGACACCATAGAATGATTTGGGTTGGAAGGGACCTTAAAGATCATCTTGTTCCAACCCCCCTGCCACAGGCAAGGACACCTTCCACTAGACCAGGTTGCTCCAAGCCCCACCCACCCTGGCCTTGGACACTTCCAGGGATGGGGCAGCCACAGCTCCTCTGGGCAACCTGTGCCAGTGCCTCATCATCCTCACAGTGAAGAATTTCTTCCTAATATCTGATATAAACCTGCCCTCTGTCAGTATGAAGCCATTCCCCCTTATCCCATCACTCCATGCCCTTGTAAGTAGTCTCTGTCTCTCTTGTAGCTCATTAGGCACTGGAAGGTGCTATAACATCTCCCCAGAACCTTTCCTTCTCCAGGCTGAACATTCCCAACTCTCCCAGCCTGTCTCTATAGCAGAGGAAGGCTTCCCCCACTAGGGCTCTACCACAATCACCTGGTGCCCTGTGAGAGGGACCATATGGTCACAGTGACACTTTTCTTCCCTTTAAACCTCACAGATGAACCTCTGCACCCGAGGGCAGTGATGCCGCAGGACTGAATCCATCAGGCTGTGCCATGTAAATAAGTTACAGGAAGGACAGAAGGGTTTGCTTCATTGGCATATAACCTCCACCTCCAGCAGTTAACCTAATGTGTTTGCATTATTACCCACAATATGCATCTGTCCAAAGATGCTGTAGCATGTTATTTAAACACAGACCATTATGAATATTTTTATAGCCCTGCTATTCCCCCCCCCAGCACATACTATTTCCATTTTAGCTCAGTAGTTTTCTCAAGGAAGGCTTCTTGACATAGGTCCACGTGGGAACACCAAGTGATAAGACTTCAAATCAAGCTCCTTGTTAGTGGAAGCACACAGCACTATTACCCAGCAACTTGATATTCCTTCTAAAGAGCAGGAGGTCAATTCTTTGTGCTGAGTTAATACCTCTACAGAGTAATTCCCTGGCTGGAGTGGCAAGAAAAAAATCACCTCACTGTGTCTCAGCCCAGGCCACTGGGACTCAGAGTGACCCTTTGGCAGCTGCCCCACATTCAGATCTGGGCCCAATGTTCCATCATGTTTCACCAGCTCTTTACACACATTAGCCCAAAAAGCTGTTGCAGAGAAAATAAAGCTGACTATGCCAGAGCAAAAAGTAGGGCAGTGTACCAAGGAACCAGGTAAGATATTGTTTTCTTTGATGCTTTGAATCCAGCAGGGTTATGCATCTTAGAACATTGTTTCTTTGCATAGATCTGGTATTCAAACGATAAAGCCAATTAGTTTAAACAGTATCTGTATACCAAAACAACAAAAGGGAAAAATATTTTACTTTCTTCTTTTACTTAAGTGTAAGAAAAAAACAAAATTAGACACAGAGTAACACGGAAACCAGTCAGTTCCACAGATTTCATCCCCGTATTGAAATAGATGCTCAACTGTAAATACACCTGTACATCCAGCAGAGCACACAACCGTGTCTTTTTTATTTCAATTCTACCAGAATCAATCAGATGCAATTACGAGAATTTGACAGTGACATTGTTCAGAACTGAACTGGATTTTAAACTTACTATTGAATTTCATTTTGTCATCAGTTTCACACAGTTTTAAAAATAAAATAAACCGTATCCCACACCGTTCTGGAGAGAAGCGTTGCTGTACCAGATTTTGAGCAGTGCAACAATAGCAAAATAAGGGTAAGTCCTTCAAATCCATCCAGTAATTTTATACCCACCCTTGGACCACTGTGTTTTTGAATAGGTAATAAGCCTTACATCAAAAAAGCGTTACACTAAACATAAATCAGAGAAGCTTGACATGATTAACAACACCGGGACAGTCACCCCAACAGAAGGTAAACTATCATTAAATCCAGTGATGAAGGATAGTTTTCCTCTTCTCGGGTACTAGCTAGCATAAGAACATTCCCACCACTCACCATTTTCAACTGAATTACCATTCATTTTCAACTGAATAAACCAAAATCAAGGCATTATCCACAACCTGATTTATTAGACCAGATATACCGATGATATTTATAAAAATCCTTTTTCAAAAACTTCAAAACAGTGTTGTAGAATATTATCATTATGAATAATTACATTGCAAATTAATGAGAATAAGCCCTATGCAGTTGGAACAATGAGATTTAATAATAAAATATTTGGAACACATGGAAAGGAATGCCAGTCTAGACATGATGACATGGTTAGAGGGTTGACAGATGCTTAATTACAGGGTTCAGACACCAGGGTCTGACCGTGTAACACATGAAAGGTTGCCAGTATGATGAACACATAAAGCCTTTGAAAATACCATCTCATAAAATGTTGATATGCTGCAAATAAAAGGAATTTCTTTCCCTTATTTTTAAGAACCCTGAACTTCAGTGCTTGCAAAAGGACTGAGGCATTTTGCTGAATCACAGAACCAATGTCCAGTGACAGAATATGTTTTGCCCAGGTCCCAGCTGGGATCACTTGAAGCACTGGAGTCTCTGCTCAATTCTGTACCAATTACTCCTTGGCTTTCTGGCAGAATTGGCTTTGAGGGCTCTCTGCACAAGCTCACGTGTTGTGAACATGTGCCACTTGGAAACCAAGCCGGATTTCTCCCTCTCCATCTTCAGTTGAGTCTTCGCAAAAAAATCTGGTATTAAGGAAAAGTTAAACATCTGTTGACCTTCAGTAGAAAAATATATTTATGCAATCATGTCTCTGAAGATGTCATTTTTATCCCCACCATCTGACCACCCCTTTGAAAGAACTTGACTAGTATTTTGGGAAAAGAAATAGTTCCTACTAACAAAAATAAGTCAAACAGGATGGGGTTTCAGTGCAAGACTAGTAGTTACTGACTCGTTTTGTATTATATTAAAGTGAACCCCTGTGCACCAGCAGCTCCAGTCTCGGCAGAACTGTTTAGAAGCCCCTCCATGCCTCATCCAGCCACATCCATCGACTCCAGAACTTCCAAAGCTGTCACCAGAGAATACCCTGCCGGCTGTCAGGAGCAGACTTTGTATTTTGATTTCAAAACTCAAAGCACTGAATTAAAAGGCAAATTTTGAGGACCAGCTGTCTTGGTGCAAATGCAGAGCGTGTTGTTCTGTCCACGCTGGAGGAAGTTTTGTGGACATTTCCAGCACAGATGGATTGAAGCTAAGATAATTTATTTTGTGAATAAGTGGAACCAAAAAAAAATGAGTATAGCAAACCCCTGACAGCACTTCCATGAGTCATATGCAAGGCCCAGAATTACAGATTATTTGTGTCCTGCACTATGTTTCTGCTCAGCACAGAGCACTGCTCCATGCCAGAATTATTGGGAAGAGTTAGACAACAGATGTTAAGATCCCCAAAACCCTGTCAGTGGAGCTAGAGGGATGATCATGATCTTTGACTATAATGCTGTTTTACTCAGAAAGATCTCAATGTGAAGAGAAGAGGCACTGCTGTATTTAGGAGCCCTGCATTTAAATCCCAAGCCTATTCTCTTACAAACTCCACACCATGTGACAGTAGACAGGTAAACATCACATTACGAACAACCTAGACCCAGAATTAGGATTCAACAGTCAAAGAAACTGCATCTAACCAAATTTATACCCAATGTAAATTGCTGTGCTATCATATTCTGCAATTATTTGAATTTTAGTTTTTATTTTTAAACGGAATACTGAAGTCTCACATGGTGCTGTTGCCTGCAAATATGTCTGTTACTGGCACACTTCATGAAATTCATATACATTATCAGCAAAAACTAATTTGCAGGCATAAAGTCAATACACTAGATAAATAAAATCTTTTCAACAGAAGAGAATGTGAATGACAATTACAATGCTTAAGGCAAACTGTGGTTAATGTTTTTGAATACCTAATGGCATGTTTATTCTCCTCTCCTTTTTCTCAGCAGCCAATATCTTCATAGCAAGTTGGTTTGGGGTTTTTTGGGGAGTGGTTTTGTTTTTTGAGAGCCAATCTTCTATATTTTGAATAAGGGATTTTATTTTTGTTTCAAGCACAAGGATCCATGAATTCATGACCTCTTCTGTTACACTGCCAAATGCAAAGCAGAGAATTGAAATACTAAGTTCAGTAGCTACATATCTTACAACAGACACTTCATTTGCCCTTATAGTATGTTAAGATGTGTTAATCTGATAACACAGAAACAAAAAACAGTTATTGTGTCACACAAATGTCTAATTTTGTACAAAATAACTGCTTTTTAATGAAAAAAAACCCTTAAGTATCCCGCATATGTCCAAGTACAATAAGACACAATAGGTTTTACAAGTGTGTCTCGCACAGAATGGCAGTAATTATTCCTCAAACACAAACTGCATTCAGAGTTAAAATAAGGGTGCAAAAAAAGAAAAAAAGAAAAAAAAACCCAACAAAACAGAATAGGGATCATTGCAGAACACGATCCACACCAAAATTATCAACATACAATTTCCAAAAGGAACTTTCCACTCTGTCAGACTCTAGAGTAATTCCTCATAATGAGGAATTGCAATTTTTTGTGGTGATGAAGGATTATGCTCAGTGCAGAATCAGACACTGAGGTGCAGAGCCAGGAGAGCCAGAGAGAAGTCCGTCATTTAAAAAACCAAAAATCACCAAGGTAACAAACTGGCTGCCCCTGTCTCCCTGCAGATTATGTTTTGAGGAGCCCCGACAATTCCTTGCCAAATGACACCTGATGAAAGCTGGGTAGTGCAAAGCAAAATATGAGGCTGGAAGGGTCCATGGCAATTCAGAGGGACGTTCACACAGTTGAAGAAATGAGGGAGCAGCAAGCGACGCTCTGCAAACCTACTCCACGCCACCACGTTATTCCTTTAATTTGTTCTACCTGTCTGCTCAGATTACCTAATGTCAATCTTAAAATGTAATTACACTGCTGGCCAAGCCATTGGATAAATTACTTTTGACGGAATTAGGAAAGTTGTGCTGTAATTGGCTGTTCCTCGGTGATCAACGTGGGACTTCGCCTGATAACCACACTGAGCCGGAAAGGCGACTTCGGGCCTACTGGGCTTTCCGTGCCAAGAAGAGGAGATTTCTACAGCTCCTGGGAGCTAGAAGCAAAACTCCTTCCTCGTACCATTAACTAAGCTGCTTACAACATTTCCTAGAAAATAGACCTAATACTGCCCACAAACATTGGGGATCTTTGCCAAAGGGCTCGGGGGGGGGGGAGGGGGGAAGTGATAAAAGAGTAAAGCTTGGTTCAATTTGAGATTATGTACCCGCAGAGACCACAAAAGATATGTTCCCCAGCCCGGGGGTAACCAGGAGACAGAAGCAGAAAAGGTAGCAAGATCCCAACTATTGCAGGTTATTCACAACCTGCCACTGTTCTTCCTACTAAGAATCATAGAATATCCTCAGCTGGATCATCAAGTTCAGTTCCTGGCTCTGCACAGGACAAGCCCATAATTACACCATGTGCCTCACAGCATTGTCCAAATGTTTCTGGAACTCTGGCAGATTTGGTGCTGTGACCACCTCCCTGGGGAGCCTGTTCCAGTGCCCGACCATCCTCTAGGGGAATAATCTTTATCATAATGTACAACCTAAACCTCCCCTGACACAGCCTCAGGCCGTTCCCTCGGGTCCTCTCACTGGTCACCACAGAGAAGAGATCAGTGCCTGCCCCTCCTCTTCCCCTCGGGAAGAAGCTACAAATGCTGTGAGCTCTCCCCTCAGTCTCTTCCAGGCTGAATACACCAAGAGACCTCAGCCACTCCTTGTATGGCTTCCCCTCTAGACCCTTCATCATCTTTGCAATCTTCCTTTGGCTGCTGTCTAATAGTTTAATACACTCCTTATCTTGTAGTGCCCAAAACTGCACACAGAAACTGAGTCCATCCATGAAATTCCCATCAGTGTGTATTTTCCTAACTATTTACTACACAAATTTCAGAGCAATGTGCTCCCCCAGATTGTGTCTGAGCTCACACAGTACCCAGGGGCAGAGCTTGGGCCATGTTTTCCTCATAGAAGAACAACAAGATCGTAAGACAGCTAAAAAGTTGGACCTGCACACTTTATGTAACACTCTATGACCCATCAGCATGCACAGAGCAGAAATACTTTTCTTTCCAATTACTTTGGTATTCGAGGGAGGAGTGGGGGGAAAAACCCAACACAGTTTCCAGTGTGCAGAGCCTGCAAGTGGACTCTTGAGCTTTTCAGGTGATTTGTAGCTGATCTCCTGCAGGAACAGAAACTAATGAGAAAAACAAAGTCCCTCTAATCTGCCTTTGCTTGCAAATTCTTTCCTATAATCCCCATCTTTGTTCCCTCCCAGTAGTCTGTTCACCAAATTTACATTTCATAGTCTTCCCAAACATTCCTTTCAATGCTGCTACTGACACAACATATAATCACCCTACCTGAGCCCACTACTTATAAACAAACAAAAGGATTGCCAGCTTTTTTGTGTGCCTTTGAAAAACCTAATTGATTAAATATTGAGAACATTCAAATATTTAACTACACTCTTAGCACACAAAAAACCTAGGAATTTACTTTTCCAACGGGGAGTGTCACCCATTTAAAGTGACTAGGATGGCTAAGTGCTACAGGTGGATTTTCATAGCTTAAATTACATTTACAGAGTAAAGAGCATGCAGTAGGAGGTGACAAAAAAACTTTACCATATAAGTATTAAAAAATAAAGGGAATAATGAAATCTGCCCTGACCAGACAGAGAGATTGGTTTAAAAAGGGAGGTGACCCAAAGGTGAACAGAAAACTCAACTATTTATATTCTAGCATCAGATCTGAAATTCCAGGTATGTTATAGGGGAAAAACCATTTAAGACAACATAAAAAAGGTGGATATGCATGTAAGGCAAAAGGAAGCACGATTTTTTTGTATTAAAGAATTATAGCTGTCATCACTTGAGCTAAATATTGCTATTAATTTCACAGAATCACAGAATATTCTGAGTTGGAAGGGACCCACAAGGACCAGAGTCCAACTCTAAGGTAAATGGCCTGTACATCACCTTATCTCACAAATTAAAGAGCTGAGATCACAATAGTCCATGAAAGAGCTATAAATCAGTTAAGGACCAGACTTATTTTCATGCCTATAGATACACAGAGCAAAATTAACCCATCTAGTCCGATCCCAACTAAAAAGGGGCAAAGAACACAGTGTTCAGTGTTCTGGACTCCTTACTGGGACAGGTCACTGAACACATCTATCCCCCAAGCCCCTCAGGGGCTGTCTGAAAACACACAGACCAGAAAAGATTCCCTCAAAATAGGGACACTCAGCAAACAGCCCGTGTCCTTTTGTCTCACCTCTGCTTCAGCACCAGTCTTTCAAAATGGGAGAGAGGAAAAAAAAGTCACATTTCCCTGCATAGGAACTGGTATTGCAGAGCTGCACTTGAAATTCTTCCCGAGATACCTTTAAGATTGAGGGGGCTGGAAGAGGTCACCGAGATAAACCTCAGGTATCTGTTTCAATTGCAACACTGACAGAAACCCATGGTTGGATTTCAAAGTCTGACCCCTGCTGAAAAAAAGAAATTTCTCTCTCTCTCTATGGCTGCATTAATTTTCTAAAATCACTACTTAGGACTTTCACCCTTGTCCTGGGAGTCAGGTACCGGTTAGGGCTAAAAGGAAGAGTTTTCCAGACATGTGGCCCAGCAAACTTTATGGGCATAGTATGAGTAATTTCACTTTTTGTGACCTACAATTCAACTACATTGACATCTTTTTCAGCATCTAAGTCTCTGTACAAGAACCACTGACAAAGAAGAGTTACTGACTAAAAGAATCTCTTAATAAAAGAGATGACTGTTAATTTTAGAGAGGTAGAAAACCAGACTTTCAAGGGATGCTCTTGTTATTTTAAAATAACTTTGAAGGACATGTTTTAACACACACTAGAGGTTCACTTCTTTTTATTGGGTAGCAGAAGAAATGATCACTAAGGAATAAACATTAGGTCTACTTGCCAGGATGAATATTTAGATTCAGTAAGAGCACTAAGGGTTGCTGGGGTTGTGCCACAGCCCCATGTCAAACCTCTTAAATTTTTATAACAACTGGCATTAGCAGAAGCATTTGATTAACAGGTTAATGAATACATTGGTAGTCTCTGGTACTACGGTTTTTAATCATCAAAAGGTAATTCTTATCCCAATTCCCAAACTTGGGGGTACATCTGTGTTTGAATATTAGTGCTGGTGATCACAGCAATATCAAACAAAGTCAGACAGCACCATAATCTTACAGGGGAAAACCGGAATAATAATGAGGATTTACGTCAGTGTTTCTCACAATGGTTTCAATTAAAAGAATGCAACAGTGATACCATCAAACTAGAAATTGGTTCTGCATGACTGAAAGGAAGGCCTACTGCACTCACTGTATTTATACTCAGTTATTGAGCACTGACCCTTGACGTTCTGAGGAGGCAGGCAGCCAAAAAAATGCATTAAAACATAGCTTGAAATCCAGCCAGTTTCCAAAATTCTCCTGAAAGGGAATGAACTCTGTGTTGTGCAGAATTAGATTAATTTGATGATGGTCTTTTCACCCATACTCAGTAATTGTGGCTTTTTTTCTACGGGAAGATCAGTCTCTGCGTTGCCAGGTCTAGTGAGGTACTGCCTTGCATGTAATAAGTAGAGAAAACACAAACCAATTTAATCAGAAACCACCCCGTCCCACCCACCTCACTTCTTGACAATATTTTGCCCCATTTTCCCTCCCCAGACTTGTGGGATTTTTCATCTGGCCCTCAGCTTTTTTCACTGAGCAGGTTTTTAGGTTTAAAAAAGCCACATGTACAGAATACATTTTTATCACTACACAGGTGTGATTCAGGAATTAATATCCACGTTCCCAGTGCAGCCAGAGTCCAACAAAGATTTAAGGCAGAAAGCACACACTCTATTTGTTACCGTCATCCTGACAATTCGTACCCCAGCTGGGGCTTGAACAGAGACATAATTCATGGGAATTGTGTTCCTAGGTTTATAATTTAGCTGTTGCAATATAAATTAAATTAGCACCCACCACTAAAAATGTCTTTGACTAAGGAAGCACACGCAGGTTACACATCCTGTCAGAGCAGAATAATAGCATTACTATTAATATTAAGCACATTTAACACTGTTAAGTTTGCAGAGCCTAAAAAGAAATTTGGTTGCTTTTTCAAAAGTTTCCCATAGCCCTGAAATGTTTCATCTTGAAACATTTCAGATTTTTATTATGCTAGATATACAATATTTCTGTAGTAGCAAATACATTTAATAATATTTTAAGATTACAAACACCAAAATCCTACACTTGTAAAAAAGAAAAATGGCTACAAACCATTGGAAACCAATAGAAACACGTTGATTCTATCGCTATTAGAGAGAAGATGAGCTTAAATAACATCAGAATTAAATGCTTTTATGTAATATTCGGATTTAATTTTTTTATTGAACATTGGGACTGGATGTTTGCACTTCATTAGAAATTGTCGACTGAAGTCAGTGGGAGCATTGGGGAAAAAATAACACATTTCTAACTCCACAAGATTTTTAAATTTATTTTTTAACTCCTCACTTTTCTTGTAAAGAAACACCCAAGCACATATATTTGGAAAACTTTCATTAAAATAGTCTAGCACATAAAATGCTGGCAAACACACTAATAAATACTTAGATATCGGTTTAAAACATACTTCAGTGGCTACCTTTACAAATATGCTTAGGACTTTAGCAAAAAGAAAGTATTTAGTCCAGAACCACGCACGTCTACCTCATCCAAAAATATATCATGATGATACCAGAATATAAAAGAAAGTATAGGCATGTGTATGTGTATATATGTGTGCCTCAATGTGTGTGTTCATTCTCCATCACACACACACAAACACATATTTATTACGAAGATACACAAAACTTTTCTTCCCCAAAGCCTCATTGCACGTGACTGAGCAAACACAATGCAAGAAGTTCCCACTAAATGTTTCCCATTAAAGGTCTGCAGAAACAGCAATAAAACACCAGGCTGCCCAACTGCCTGAGCAGTGACTGCAGCAGCCCAGAGTGCTGGAAGGGTTTAACTGCTGCAGTTTAACCACTGCACTGGGCTTGGCAGGGAAGTGACACTGTTAGATGTGGCTGGAGGTGGCTCACTCTCACCTGAGCTCTCCCTTTGATGCAAGCCTGGGTTTGGGGCCAAAAAACCTGCAGTTTTGATGGCATAAACAGCCTAGAAACTTTGTGATAAAAAGTGTGAGTTAGAGCTAGTCCAGGCTGCTCAAAGCCCCATCCAGCCTGGCCTTGGACTCTTCCAGGGATGGCAACTTTACCCACCACCTACCCAGGAAACTACTTATTTACAGAAACTGCCTTACATTGGTTATTTCACTGTTTGTGAAACCCTGATATTCTGAGCTCCTTCAAACCATGCCTAACATTGCAAGGATACCCAGGGTTTTACAGCTGAGATTTGAAGGGTCTTTCTAAAATCAATGTGCAAATTATCCAAACCTGGACTATGACCACACCAGCAGTTCATTGCTTTGAGTCACTCCAATGCTGTATTTGGCCTGGCATCAGAAGAGAGCACAGCTACAGCTGCTTTCTTATCACTTAACTCACACAGTAAAAGATGCAGCTGAACACCAGCCTGCTTGATCTTGTGACACAAAGTTGGAAACACCTTTCTTCCTCTCTCCCAAATCAGAGAACATTCTGGCTGCAATAAGGTCAAGAAACCTCAGTCAACAGCCCCTACAGTTCTCTGGGGTTGTTCACAGTTTTGATGGGTTGGTGGCAGGCAGAGGACAAAGCAAGTCCAGTTATGAGGTTTGCAGGGGATGGGTTAAGTCTGCTCAAGCTTATGTTGGCAGCAGCAACTCTCACCCAGTTAAGCTCTAAAATGGAAACACCCACTTAAAGGATGCTACTAGCAGTGTTATAATATTTTTCATATATTTCAACACAGATCCATTCATCCTATTACTGCTGATCCAGGTTTTTTTTTTTCAATGTACGTCAGCAATCATAAATCTTTTTCTGCTAATGTGGTACATAGGCAATAATAGAACAATTACAACTGCATTATTGGTAATGAACACAAATCTTATTACACCTTTTTTAATCATATATTATCTTATTCAAAGCAGACACAGGTATCTCAACAGCAGACACAGCTATCCCTGTTAACCTTCCATCTCAACTGTTCTCTGGCTTATATCCTCTTCCCCATCTGCTTTTTGTTTCTGTGAAATAAAGCAGATGACTCTCACAAAGTTTAAATCTTCTTAGCCAAAACACAGAAGGCAATCAAGTCTAGTCCTTTCTCCCTCCTTCACTCCCCATCCCAATCCCCTGATGGTAATAGCTGCAGATGAAGCCCACAGAGATAAAACACCAGATGCTGGGCCAAATGACTCACCTGACTGCAAGTGAGTGTATATTCTTCAACATGAAGAACACGCCCCCTTCCCCTTGGTACACTTTACTTGGACAAGTTATTGTAATATTTGTCTGTAAAAGGGGGGATGGAAAGACTGCAGACCTCTTTGGAGACTTCCAGTCCGAGCTTTGATGATACTGGGTTTGACCTTCTATTATTGCTGTATCTTGCTGTTACACTTGTCACATCTTATTCAATAAGGTCACTGTGTTCAGCAAGGAGGCAAAGCACTGTACTGCTAAATAATAATGCTGCTCTCAAAACAAACAAACAAATTTGGCAAAATTTAGCTCAGGCAGGAGAGAGACCACAACAGATTTTTTCTGTGATGCAGGGGACATCTGTGATTCATCTCCAAATATCACAGCACAAATCTTGAATCCAGAATTACGGTCCAGAATCATCCCACTATTGAGGTTTATGTCTTTCTTTCCACACCCAGTTTCTAAATCGTTTTCTGAAGTTGATAAATGGCTTCAGACATGGTTAAAATACGTAGGATAAAAAAAAAAATTGCACACCAGATGATTCAAAAAGGCTAAATCTAAACATTTCAGCTCTAAATTGCCTGTGCAAAATCAAAACCCATGTAATACTTCAGAGACAAATTAAGGAACCAAAAATATTGTAACTGCTGCACATTTTACCACGCGTGTCAGCTAAAACTGCTCCCTGATTTGCCCAGAGTGTCGTGTAAATTACCATGGAACATCCTTTTGACCACTGATATATTGTAATTTCATCAAGCAGGCATACAAATCGAACAGCCTCCAGACCTCCTCAGCATTAATGAAAAAGCATTTGTTTCCAGGCACACAGAGTATTAACTTATTAGAATTAACAGTGAAACATAGAAGTGACAGTTGATTCTAGGAAAAGCTTACATCTCTAAAACCCCTCGACTTTCTTTAGGAGCTTTAAAGCGAGTCCCTGTGCTCTGTGACAACATTGATAAGGAAAAGCTTTGCCTCTGGAGCTAAGCCCTCCATGGGCAGCAAACAGCAGTGACTGACAGACTCGAAATGCCCAGACAGGCTTTTCTTTCTCTTTTCAACTTGTCTTGGGGTTGAGTTTGAACTTCCCTCCCCACCCTCACATCATTTTTTGGAGAGTGAAGGGGGATGAGGGGGTACCTTGTGTGACTGATATATTACTGGAGCCCAGGCAATGCTGACCCACCAACTGGATCTGACCAAAGTGCCAGCCACATCAACCAAGATTTCAGACACAGAGGACAAACATGGTGGTTCACAATCAGAAAAAGAGTGTAACTGCAGGGCAAGAACTGTCCTCATGGAAGAGCTAATAAATACTCATGCTGAAAGCAGGAGACTGAGGGGAGACCTCACTGCAGTCTAGAGCTTCCTCTTGAGGGGAAGAAGAGGGTCAGGCACTGATCTCTTCTCTGTGGTGGCCAGTGACAGGGCCCAAGGGAATGGCCTGGAGTTGTGTTAAGAGAGTTTTAGGTTGGATATTAGAGAAAGGTTCTTCACCCAGATGGTGATTGAGCACTAGAACAGGCTCCCCAGGGTAGTGGTCACAGTACCAAGGCTGACAGAGTTGCAGAAACATTTGGACAATACTGTGAAGCACATCATGTGACTCTTGGGGCTGTCCTGTGCAGGCCTAAGAGTTGGACTCGATGATCCTTGTGGGTCCCTTTCCACGCAGCATATTCTGTGATTCCTGCTATGGGTTCAGGAAGCTCAGGTTTTGGATGTTTTGTCAGCATCAGGAAAGCACCCCAAAAACCATCAACTAAACCAAAGGAAAGCCTAGGCAATAACCTCCTACAAACCCCCTACAGAAGAAGACACACAAACTGAAGCACTTAAGCAGAGCCCAACAGTCAGGTATCATAGTTAATTTGGTGTAGAGCATCCCATGCATTGGGAGCAAGCGGATATGATCCCGGCCTTTCTGTTCCCATCCTCTCGATCTGTTTCCTGGATGGAAACAAGCACTGCATGCATAGATCTGATCCCATCTGGGGCACAGCCTGATAAGCCATGTCCAGCAATCCCAGCTGGGGAGCTCGCCCAGGCAGTAAGTGCAACACTCGCACCCTCCCTCCTCGGCTGCTCTCCCGTGATCCTCAGCATCTTTATTCTCCCTGCAACTGAAAGACCTTTCACTGCCTGCCCCAGCTGGCCTCTCTCTTTTGAATCCCCAGCAAAACACCTCCCCCTCAACCCCCCAAGAAGACTGTCATGGTTTAATCCTCCACTTGCAGAACATAATTATCTCTTCAACGAAACAGCAAAACTTCTTCCAGCCTGAACCGTGATGGGATTGTTTCATTTCCTGTTCGCTCAAAACTGATTTTCACAGGTCCTGAGCGCCTGATCTAATTGAAAATTTTAATGAAAATACCACGTTTCATTGGAGCTGAATCATTGCATAGACACACACTTCTTTTTCGGGGTAGATCTAAAGTATTTGAGTCGACAGGTGAGTCGCTAAGAAGAAGTGCAGACTGGACTCAATCCTAAATATTGTCTAATTTTGCAACCTTTGGTGAAAAAACTTTCCCTGCCTCACACAGATCAGGGACTTGAATTTTCATGCCCAGCTCAGTAATGTAACTGTCAGTCTGCGGGGCTTAGACACCTTCTGCACACAAAGAGACTTTTGCAGCTTATGGGGGGATGAAAGCCAATTGTGAAAGCTGGAGAGGCGCTGTAAGGAATCCTCCTCTCACACTGGAGCCCCCCTGATTCCAGGTGTATTGCGTTACAGCCGGAAGGGTTCCATTACCGTCTCGAGTGACCTCCCGCACGACGCAGGTCACGGCGTCCCTCCCTGCCAAGCCTCTCTGTCTGGGCCAACCACTTGTGATGGCAACAGAGCGTAAGATGCAGTTTAAGCGCTTGCAGTGATGGACAGTTTCACCATATCCACTGGTAAGTTGTTCCAAGGACTAATTACCCTCTCTTAAAAATATGTCTTGCGTTTCCCGTTTGATCTTTGCTGACTTCAACTTGCAGCCGCTGGATCCCGTGGCTTTGCCTGCTCGCTTAAAGAGTCCTTTGCTCCAGACATCTTATCCCTCAGTGGGTACTTACAGACCATGATTAAATAGCCACTTAACCTTCTCTTCAGTAAGGTGAGTCCTACGAGAGCAGATGGTGCTGAGCACCTCTAAAAATTAGTGCTGCAGCTATTTCTGTCGGTAAATTGCCAGCTGATTGTTTCTTTAAGGCCGGTTATGGAGAGCTGCTGGCACCACTGACAGAAATAGCAGGTGCTCAGCATAGTCCAGCATTTGTTTTTCATACCACAGCTCCTACAGGCAAAAGACGCCGTCCCCTAATCCCAGCTCAACCTCTGCCATAGGAGACACATGTTAGAGAGGACTCGGTGCCTCAGGACTGAGACAACTTCACCTCCATGGTTTCTTCAGTGTTGGTGCCAAATAAGTACCAACACCAACCCCGCTGCCCATTTTTGGCACTCTGAGGAAAAAGGTAAGATCTTGTATCACTAAAGGGAGGAACTGAAGGTGCTCTGTCTTGAGGGAGAAGCCAGGTCCTGCTGTAGCACAGGAAGGAGCACTCTGGTGACCGGTTGAAGCCACAGCCACAGCAATATCACCAGCCCTTCCCTCTGCTCACCGGGAACATCCCCACAGCAGCAGCTGCACTGGGAAGGAGTCACTGTCAGGAATTGCTCTGTGGCTTTCAAGCTTTTCAGACCTTTTGGGTCTCTTCTACCCAAGCTGTTCTTTAGAGAGCAGCCAAGGGAAGTGTCCCTCACCTGAAGAGGCTCTATATCACAAGGGCCTTCCTGTTGCTCCTTGCCTCCCCAGAAATGACTGTCATACCACAGCAAGCACATCCCTTTTTGGGACACTAAATAGTGAGACAACTCTGCCCAGGAATTTTAATAGCAAGATTCAACTGTTGCAATTCCTCCATAAATAGGCTGGTGCTATTGTTGTCAAACACATGAAAATATCTCCAAGTTCCTTTGCTACTGGTGCTGGCCCAAACACACCTTGTCGCTGCAAGACCTCTAAACCTCCAAAACTGGAACACATAGGTGGCTCTGGGAAAAACCCTTTTCATTCACATAAACTAAAAATTATCTATACTGGTCGTCTTACTAAGTAATAAAGGAAATGGTATGAATTTGTGGGCACATGGGAAGACTTCTGGGGTATCAGAACCTACAGCTTTGGCCCAGATGGAACATGCAACTTGCAAGTCACGGCAAACTTCGGTCTTGAAACATTTTAATCAATAAATAAAACCAATCTCATAATACTGAGCCCCCAGTCATTCCTCTCTCTGCTATTTTTAGATCCTTGTAGGATATAAGCCCAGTGCTTGCCGTTTTCTGAAAAGTGCCTTAATAAACACTGGGGAAGCTGAAAAGAAAGGACCCCAGCATCACATACTTTAAACTGAGAACTGACCCCCTGCCCCTGCCATTTAAACCACAGGTAACCAAAGGAACAGAAAGCACATGAAATGTCAGAATAGTACCTGTATTATTCTCATAGTTGATAATTAATTCCAAGGAACTGAATTCAGTTCTAATCTGAATGAAACAATCTTCTTACATCCAGTGAAAGGAGAAAGAGTGTTGCAGCTTTTTAAACCCACCCCTCCCCAAGAGAATATGCACACAAGTGTGCACAGATGAAAGGGACAAACAGGACCAGAGGACAGAAAATGTAAATAAGGAGAAGGCAGGCTATAGGCCTCTGAAATACTCTCCAGATTTCCTGCCAGTAAACATCAGTTGAATACGAAGCTACTGAAGTATAATTACCTCCTTGTCAATCCTGACATTAAGATTTTCCTAACTCTTCAATGACAATCACTTCTTTCAACACTCCTTAATAACAATTCATTTACTTATCCTTTCACGGATGTGTAGGATTGTCAGTAAGTTCACATCCTTAAAGCAGAACTGGAAGGCTGTGGATCAGAGACGGCTGCTGAAACTGAACCGGATTTCTGAATAGCCAGGGTTTCTCAGAGGGGACTTTCCACTTTTTTCAAACACCAAACACAGGAAAATCACTTTTTACAAAGTTACTCTATTCATTTTCTCTTTGATTAACAGAAAATTGAAAAACTATTATTCAAAAGGCAAATATTACGGATAAACAAGCCTGTAAGAGCCCTCTCCTGCATTTCCTTTCAAGCAGCTTAGGAAGTCCTTCTCACGTGTATATATATGCAATAAAAAACACAAGACAATCCAGTAATTGTTCAAGCCTTTAGCACTGACAGGTTGCATGTCTTGGGCAAGTCACTTAGCACACATCTGCTGGCTTTTTCCAATCCGTGAAACACTAGAATGGCATTCAGCTTCTTCAACATACCAGCAAGAGCAAGGAAAGAAAACCCAATGTGGTGCTTTACAGAGCATCACCTCCTACTGATGAGGTCACAGCAGCAATAGGATATAACACTTGTTAATGTTTTCTACAGTCCTTTTGAGCCACAAAAATGTGATTAAAGCAAACTATTTTGAATAAGAAAATCGACATCACATTCTTTGTTATAGCATTCTTTGTTATAGCACAGTCCTGGTGATTGCCTTCCCCTATTTCCATTTATTTTTTGTTAAAATCAAGTTCTAGTCCTTCTGACAAGGTATCTGCAAAATACAAACCCGATGAACAGACTGTATGGAGCAACAGAGTTGACTTTTCCCTAGTTTTTCTCCATAGTTATCCCTAAAGACTGTAGAATCTCCTAGGTCCATGCTACAGAAAATGGTATTTGATCACAGGAGCTAGTTATTCTCAGAGGAGTTGCCCCAGTTGGTTGTGAAGGCAACAGAAGGGGTGTAGCAAGTAACCAAATGAAACAAAAGTGAAGGAAGATACCAAGACAACTGTGTATTCAACCTTTTTTTGTGATCACCAAAAACTCAGAATGGAAGTCTGTATGCAGCCAAATAAAGACAGCCTTTATATGAAAGTATTAATTTCATCTAAAAAATAAAAATACTGTGATATGAACAATACTTGCAAGTGTGGACCTCAGTGCATGAATTAGTCATACACACGGCCCCAGACTCTTTACAACAGGATGAGGACCTCGGTTGCATCGTGATCTCATTATAATTTTCCTGCTCAATTCTATCAAGTCTCAGGTGGCATATTTAGGCCCTTAATGAACAACTGCCAGTATAGCTAGAGAAATATTAAAACACCTAGCCAGCTCTCAGCTCCTCTCAACAGATCATATCTCTGCCAGGGGTTTATCAGGAAAAAAAATCATCTTTGTTCTCGTTGCTTAACAGGCGCCTGCAGGGTCATACAGGAGAATCCCCATGTTCACTGGTTAAGAGGTTTCCCCAGGATTGTCTGGGAGTAACAAAAAAAAAAAATTCAAAAACCCCCTTCAGAAAATGATTTCTGCCCTTGATGCCCATCTCCAGTGCACAGCAGCTGCAGTGTATTACCTCTGATTCATCTGGCTGCTTTGTCTGCCAGAGCAATGGGCCTGATTATCAGGAACTCTAAGCTACCATCAGTGCCCAGCATCTTTAAAACCACAGCTAACACAATGCTGTTGGGAAAAAAGGCTTTCAGTAAATCTCACAATTTCTCTGCATCTTTCATTTATTACACATAAAATAATAATGCCAATTAATAAAACCCTTATGAGAGCAGCTGAGCAATGCTGTGCAGCAGCATTAGACTCCAACGTTAGTCTTGCATTGAACTCCCACAGGGAAGAACTCTTCTGTGCAGATGTCAGAGAGAGAAACCTAAACAGTTAAATATTACCCCAAAGAAGTAAGAAGTGTTAGGTGTTTTCTGTTAAATATCTGCAGCCAGCTCTTTCACCTTGGACTTCCTTGTTGAAGTCAACAGCAAAACTCCCATTGACTTCAGCAAGAACAAGGTCATGGTCCTTCCGTGCTGCTGACTGGGTGATAGCACGGTCATAGGGCCTGAATTTAAAGAAGAAAGAAATCAATACACAGCCTACAGCTGTCTGGTTACATCTGCCCAGCTACCTACAGACTCACACTGGGGACTTTCACTGGTTTTTGCTTTCTGGACAAAAGGTTCCTATGACATATACGACACACCAGGCTTTATCTGGGCTCTCAGAGGGGCTGTAGCCAAAAGACCACTGAGCTAAACACAACTTGCCAGTGTCTGGGTGCCCTGCTGAGGAGGTTGTTCCTTGTATATTATATGCAACCCACTGGGAACACACGGACAAATATAAAGCTCTCTTTTATGGAGCAGCTAACGCCAACAGCAGTGCCTGCACCACATGATCTGATACATCAGGGGAATCCAGCCCAAACACTCCCTACGTTGCACAGAAGAGGCATAAAAAGTCAGACCAGATGACTACAAAGATTTTGGTATCTGCTTCCATTCATGCAAAACTAAGCACAAAGCTTGGCCTCAATATGTCCAAATACAAAACTACCTTGTGTTTTGAAAGAAAAAAAGAGGAAAATAAAATGGAAATAAAGGCCATCTGTATGAGCATTCATAGAAAAAATGCAGGTCCTCTCAAAAAATATACATTCACATATACAGAGATATAAATATATGTAAGGGGATCCTCATTTTCTGCTTTACAGAGAACTGATTTCAATTTACAGGAATTTCTGTTGCTCTCAAACACTTTTAAAAATGCCTCATTACATTTAGTGTTTCCTTTGTTTGGCATCAGAATATTATAAAACCAATAAACCCAACAGCGTAAGAACGGTGCTAACTGCAATCTAGAGGTACAAACAAATCTTCTACATTGCCAGCATCAACTACCCTTTGCCTAAAAAAACCAACTGTTTAACAAATGAGCACTTAAATGTGCTTTTACTAAACTTCAACATGAACTGTGAAGTGTGCATTTGGTCAACTTTGCACTGGGATTTTAATTAAAGCCACCAGCCGTATAAACCGAATTGTTCCTGCTCCTTTCCCCCCCCCCCCGGTATTTGTCAGCTTTCTCTCTCCCCAGCTCTAAGTGAAGAGGCAGATTTGTCTGAAGCTCTGGCCAAAGCCAAAAAATCAAAGCCAGTTCCATTTCCTGGGATGGCTGTGAACACAGTTTACAGCGAGGAAATCCACCCACGCGCATTATGGATGACCTTGGAAGCATCGGCGCGTTGGTTCCGCTTCTGGCAGCTGAGAGCTGGATCATCAAAAATCCTCCTGAACATGGAATTTTGATTCCACACACGCAGTGCTGGCAGGGAGACAGCGATCCAACACACTCGGCAAAGGCAGGTTCAGGGAAGGAACACAAAGAAAAGCTCGTGCTTACAGTCGAAAGCAGCCAATCCTCTCTCATTCAGCCCTGCAAACTGGCAGAGGTAACACGACATTTCCCTGCTGCATTTTCCCTTTCCAAGAAAACCTTCCCCCAGCAATCCTGCAGGTATAAATACAGCTATATAATCCACAAAACCTGGTGGAGGGCAGTTTCACAGAAACACACTGGCTTAGTGGAGAACTCTTACCAAGAAAAAGTGCCTTTTTTTTCTTACCATAACAACGACATTCTTATAGCCCTCAAAAACGACAGTACTACACAAATGTTTACGAAACATTATCCACTAGATAACTCATGGTAGGTTAATAGAGAAAAAAAATTTACCTTGAAATACACTGACTGCAAAAGGCAAAATCCAGAATTTTAAATAAGCAGCTACAGAGGTGACTTGGGAAAAATCTGTCATGTCGGGATGCGCTAAGCATGCAATCCTTTACCTAATTAAAACTAATATGTTTGATTATTTTGCAAAGCTGTTTATGAAATGTTAATCATCCAAGTAGCCAACTGTTTGCATTTTTGTAAAAAAACTGTAATACATTCCCCAAAACTTTAAAAATTCTCTATTAGCAATCCCCATCAAAAGACTTGAACTTTCAATCAAACACTGTCTGCAGAGGAACGATGAGGTAAATTAGGCAACGGTAATTTAACGATCAATCCCTGTCATTTCAGGATGACAGTACTATTTGGAAAAAAAGTGAAAGGAAAATGGATTAAGGTGCTAAAATAAAGACGCTTTGTTCATCTGAATAAAACATTTGTAACTCTGGTCTGAGAGGTTACTTTCATTTGCAGCCAGTTTGATTTGCCACTCATCTTCCTTTGGGAATCATTCTGTTTCAAGTGCATTAAGAGATGATTTATTTGCATAAGCCAACAGAGGGTTATTCTTCCCTCAAAAAACAGAGAATGACATCGCTGTACAAATGAAAGAAAATGTTAACAACTCCTGAAAGTTCTCATAGGTGATTAAAGGCATCATGACACATACTACAAAGTGATTAGCACTGACGTGGCATATATTACATTTTAAGCATAGTTGGGTTTTTGCACTGTTTCCCCAGCTACTAATAAACTTCTTTTTGAAGACACATTAGAAATATCTGATCTTCAGAAGCATGTTTTAGACCAAGAGCAGAAATTGCTATCTGTCACTGATGTATTTTTTGTATATGATTAGGAAATAAGTAGCCTCCCTACATATTTATTTTGACATTTGTCTTGAGAGAGAAGAAAGTGAGGGTGAAACTGGTCTTTGGTATTAGCACGTTGTTCCCTATTTCTGGGGGCAGAGCTGCGTCACGGCGCAGAGGTAGCTGTCACCAATCCACTGTGGCCAGGCCTCCTGTCTGTGGATGTCACTATTGCACTTGGTAATTACAAATATTAAGGGTGACACACTGTCTCCCGTGGCTGAGGATGCTCCCACAGGAGCCTCCAGAGCATCTGGTTTACTGGAGCAGACCTGGGCACTCTGAACTGGCACCTGCTGCGGTAGTGGAAACATCAGGTACTCTCTCCACACCAAACAGGCTTTGAAAGCCAATTTAACAAAACCCTTGTCCCAGAGCCTTCTGTCCCTCCTCCTCTGACCTCCCTGTAACACTGCTTCTTGCAAACCTTTCCAGGAGCTTCAATTCCATATATTTCATCTTTTTGGCTTATAATCACATAGGTAACTGCACTGCTGGAGCTCAGTTTGAACATTAGCTTTATCATTACACCACCTATTCCCTTATTTCTGGTCCACACTTCTCAAAAAATCCAAACAAACCCTCTCCAGCCTCAGAGGAAGGTAGCTTTTCAAGAAAGAGCTTCAAAGCCAAAGGTCTTGACAGAGCACTGCATTACAGAGCCCTCACACTTGGAACAAAATCCGAAACCCCTCCAGCAGAGGTGTTTATGCTGAACCACAAATAATAAATGCAATAATTTTCTGATGGATTACAAGAAAGTTGCAGTTCTATTTATTTGTTGGAAGCTGAGACCAGCTCCTTGAATTTCAGTGGGAAGTCCATGAACACAACACTGCAGGACAGTGTTGTTGAGAGCAATCTCCCAGAGATAACTAAACCTCTCTCATTTCCAAAGGTGCTGGCAATTCTTTTTCATTTTTTTCACATCATCTAGACTATCGTTCCCCTCCTAGCAAGCCCAAGGAATTGGACTGCTCCTTTCAAGTAAGGATTTTTTCAGTCAGTAAATCTCAAAGTAATACTGCCCCGCTTTTATGTTCCTGACTGGACAGGTGTCATTGCTGTTCTCTGGGCTTCACAGGAAAAAAGTGTGTCAGTCACTCACTAATTTCTCTAGGGATGTTTTCCACACTGGAAAGAGAAAAAAACCAAGATTTTATATTGTTTCCTCTCTCTCACCAGGTCACATTACAATCAAAAAAAACTGGGAAACAGCAGGGTACAAGTATGAGCTTTGTCTAAAAAATTTTAAAGCTCAATTTCTTTGCAATTAAGAAGAAAAAAGAATAATAAGAAAAAAAAAAAGAGACAGGGGATGAGAATATTAAAAGTCATGGCTGCCACCTCCTAACTCACCCAGGGCATAAGCCAAAACAATTATGAAGAGACATATGTTGATGGCAATAAAACATTTGCTTTCATTCTGTGCCTATTTTAAATATTAAGTGTTAGCAGCATGTTACTTAGGAAATTAAAAGCCCTAAAATTTTTCTTTCATAATGTGTGAATAAAGCACCGCATGTGGAGGAAAGTTGAACCCAAACATTTCTTTGTTTGCATATTGAATACCAATAATACCATGTAATCAAAAAATTACGAGTCTAATACTGTAACTGATGAGTAAAATTTGGCATCGAGGATGACCATTTATATGCTAAAGTCTGATTCTACATAAAATATGCAGATACATAACAGTTTATCTTTTAAATATCATATACTACACACATAAATGCTGGATCTAATTTAATGAGATTTGTGGTTATGAACACATGGACACCAAAAATCCAGCATGAATGATAAGTTACACTCCAATGCAGTTCCAGCTGGCTAAGATAAAAACATTTCTTCCCCAAACTCCTAAACTCAGTACAGAAAATTTCATTATACCTACAGCAAATGCTAGTTTGATATTTTACTCTTTCCTAAAGCAATGCAGCTCTCCCCCAGAAATAGGGAACAAAATGATAATACCAAGAACCAGCTTCAGCTTCACTTTCAAGATGAATGACAAAATAAATGTGTAGGGATGCCACCTATTTCCTAATCATATATAAAAGAAGATTTAAATAAGGGATCGTAATTTCTGCTCTTAGTCTGAAATATGCTGCTGAAGATCAAATACTTCTATCATGTCTTCAAAAAAAAACAACGGGCTGATGGTGAGTCTGGAGATCAGGTACGTGACTGGATTTGATCTCAGTTTCATTCTTTAGCACAGTAAATATTTATGTAAAACAGAGAGGTGGAAAACTACTGCAACAGGAACTCAGGTAAGACAAGGATGTGCTATTGTAGCAGCAGAAGCAAATTCAGGCAGTAACAAAAGCAGCACCAATTCCTTGTGTATGTAATAGGCATAACATACACTTAATTGTCTTAGTGTAATGAATAATAATTAATTTGCACATTGGGGTCCATGTTGAGACAAAACTCAAAGCATTACAAAAAGATAAGTTGCCCAGCAAAACTGATGTCATGGTGATTTGCTATTAAGAGCATCTTTTTAGTAAACCAATAATGTATCAGTTTACAGGAAACATTTCTTAATTTGTTTATGTCACCACAGCTGTAAATTGTAGCACATTGAACATTAATTTAATCACAGCAACACAGGCCAAGTCTTGGTGACTGACCTTTCATATTAACTTCTGACTATTTCAATATATATTTAAAAACAGAAAACACTGCTGTATTTTAGAGGTATTATGGCACTACTGCAAGCCATCTGTACTGGCACAACCACCAGCAGCTCAAGGATTTGGTACCTGTGAAACCAGTCAATTTGAGTTTCACACTTACAAAAGAGACCCTTGTGAAATATTGCCTAACCCAACTTCAAGAAACAAAAGTTAAATATTTATAAACAAGACACACTGGAAGCCCAGGAATTCCTCCTGGAAGACACACTCCAACGTGATTGACTATTCGCGTACAGAGTGTGACATATGATGGAAATGAATAAAAAGTAAACAACATACTCCATTACTCCCAACATCTGCAAAGCCTATTTTAAACTTCCTAAATTACACAGATGTAGCAGCATGGAGCTCTTAAGCCTCGAGTGCATATTGATGAGATGGCATTTCTGTTCCTGTGATCCTGAAGTGAACAATTAGAGAACATACATTTCTGTACCGCAGCTGAACAAATCCAGGAGGTTGCTGTTCCTATTTGCAAGGCAGTCTGACGTGTACAAATCAGCAGCTTGCCAGCATTTCACCAGGATATGTTCAATATCGCTATTAAAAGTACGTATTTTTTAATAAAATTAAACAGATTGTGGCCGAGACATTACGAAAAACACAAATTCTTCTTTATAATACCCGTCCTCTCCCGTTAATGTGGGGTAGGAGAAATCCACATAAACATATAATAGCAAAAATGAAACAAATTACACTAACTTCAAAGGTGACTTATTCCCACCTAAAAAAAATACCAGGTTTTACCATCTCATTTTAACCCCCAGGTTTCTCTCTCACCAGGGCCTGTTCTGTACTACCCTGTCCACAGTTCTCCAAGACCAAATCTCACATTTCTGCCCAAACTGCAGAGGT
The DNA here is from genome assembly GCF_003945595.2 of Pipra filicauda. Taxonomy (NCBI): domain Eukaryota; kingdom Metazoa; phylum Chordata; class Aves; order Passeriformes; family Pipridae; genus Pipra; species Pipra filicauda. Next base: position 3,135,685 of record NW_024104953.1, on the reverse strand, counting down.
GAGACTGGATGATCTCTGCAAAGTTAAACTTATCACACTTGCACAGGTGAAGAAGTGAACCCTGCGCAGCTAAAAACCAAGGCAGACCTTTATCAAAAATCACCAATCAAGCAAGAGCATGCAAATATCCTGACCCCTGCATGCACCATCTGACTCAGGTCACTAAAATCTGAGGACTCCAGAAAAATGCTGTTATCACAAGGACACTATTTCAGAGAAGTTACTTTTTTATTACTCTTTTTTTTTTTTTTTTTTAAGAAAAACTTTTGGTCCTCACAATGTTCAAACAGGAGGCTTTCTTCATTCCCTCCTCTTTTGCAATTCCCCTGATGGGAAGTCTAAAAAAATAAAGAGCTACTGAAAGAGAGGGCGACATGAAAGCAAAGCAATAAGAAAAAGAAAGAAAACGCTGCCAACTTATGTGCTCCTTCCTAATAGTCCAGAGTCAAGCAGTGCACGCGCTATCCCACCAGGAATAGAGGCGATGGCAAAGCACTGTCCGGAAGGAAGAGGGAAAATCCTCAGTGGAAAGAAGTTTTTGGAAAGCCCAGGGTTCAAGACCACACAGTAGGATCACTGAAGTCAGACATGCCTGGACATCTGGATGAAACAAACTCCTATAGAAAAGGCAAAAAATCCTGCATCTGCCAGGAGTTTGAGCCTCTGGGGGTTTCGTGTTGCTCCAGAAAGCGGCACAGTCGCTGGTCCACTGGCATCATCAGTCAAGTGGTCCCACCAATACTAACACAAATGAGAGATATGATGCGTCACAGAAAAATCAGTGCAGCAGATTTGTAATAGTTTTGTAACTGAGCTCCAAAGACCACTCTGACTGGCAACACAAGGGATTTTTTTTTTTAAATCTAAATAACCCCTTTTCCAACATGGTCAATGATTCAGCTCAACGTTGCTCCAAAGATAGATCACATCAACGTGAAGAGATGAAGATGGCAATGTTTTTTCACTCAGTACTTACCTCAGTAAGACTTTTCACTTCCAATGAAACAAAGCCACTCTAAAGATAATTCTCTTTTTCTGCAAGCATCACTTTAAACCTAAATGTCTAAATTCAATAAGAAAATTCAAGATTTTTTTCATTTCAGACAAGACTGAAACCTAAAGTTATTTATTAAAAACCACTAAAATTCTTCATTACAAAGTATATTGGGAGGTTGGAAGCAGATGACCTTTAAGGTCCCTTCCAACCCAAGTCACTCTATGATTCTATAACAATTTAGTACTACAGGACTTAATGCCCATGGAATGCTACAGGACTCTGCAATCCAAGTCCAAGGCAGTTAAAACATCAAACATCCTTTAAAAACAGTGAAAATGAGTTTCTGTTTTAATGCAGAGACTTTGCCCTATGTAATACACTACTATGATGTCATTGTAAGCATCAGGCTTTCAGAGCCTGACAGAAACACTGGTTTCAATTTCATTGTGGATTATTATTTGGAAAACATTTAGGAAAATATAATGAGCCCAACAGGAGGCTCAAAATCCAACAGATCCTGTTGTCTGCCTCTGTAAGAAACCACAAAATCTTTAGCTCAAAGCTACTTGCATTACACTTTCCACTCTTTTTTTTTTTTTTTTTGGAATGGTTTCTCATTTTCCATAACCCGTTTCTATCGATAGATTTTTCCATTCAGTAAACAAGGAAGCTGCTGCTTACTTAGAAAGTGACCTTCAAGGCTAACAAGAAAATCTACAGCTACTAGACACGAAAAAAGCAACACAATCCAAGCACAAGGGTACGCACGGGAATGTTTCTTTCCCTCAGAGACATCTCAATACCGTAAATACCAGTCACAGCTGTGACAAGGCTTAACAGGAGCCAACATGTAGGTTGACAAACCAGTCTCAAAAAGCCAATACTGTATTATTCCTGCTCTACATCTCTCATCTCCATGGGGAAAGGGGGGGGACTACGGATGAGACAACCCTCTGGGAAGAGGCATCATCATCAAGTTCATGTTTTATATTTCAAGCAGTTTTGAAGTGTTCAAGGTCAGGTTGGATGGGAGTTGGAGCAACCTGGTCTAGCGGAAGGTGTTCCTGCCAAGGTAGGGGGATTGGAACCAGGTGATCTTTAAGGTCCCTTCCAAACCTAATCCTTCTATGATTCTATGAATTAGAGGGTAGGTGACCATCTTGCAAGCAGGTGAAGGTCAGGAGCCAAGGACAACATGAAAAGGAGGCATCTGTGAAGTATTCCAAGTGAAAAACTTGATCATTTAAACTTTCTGTTCTCACAACTATTTCATCAAAGTTTTTCTGAGCATTTTCTGGGGGACTTAATACCAAGTACATTGTAACACACATGTGAAGGCAGCATGATCTTTCTGCTTCACAAACTCACCATGTTTACATTTCCAAGTAACAACACGCTCCGACACACATGAGAACAGGCTTGGTCATATTTCCATGGTCTGTACTAAGCTACTGAACAGTAAATTGACTTGTAACAACGGGGAAATGAAAAGGTAAGAGGAATGATTCAATATACAGAACTAATAGTCAGTGCTCAGAAAGTGCTGTTAGCCCTATAACATTACTGTCATAGGAAATGACAAAATCAAAAGATACAAGTGGACTTGCTAATTTAAAAGGAATTAAAATTCCTGGCTGGAGCGCAGGGAGAAGCAATGTTTTATTTGTCTTCTTTTTATTTGTTTTACAAATTTGATTACATGAGTGGGAGCCTATAATTGAAATAGTTTCCGTGGGCAAATTAAACTATAACATTTTGTTCTATAAATCAAGCATCACACATTAATGTGGAAATTACTTTTATATTTTAAAACAATCTGCACTGCAAAACAAATATGGCCTTGCAAGAAATTCTGGGGCCACACAGCCAGTGTTGCTGACAAAGTAACGTCTGTTAGTCTTCAGCAATTAATTACCTCTGTATGTATTGTGTCAAAAATCCCAAACCTAAAACTTTTAACACAGAATGTCCACTGGAAATATCTGCCAGAAACAGCAAACAATTAGTTTAAAAGTCATAGCTGAGGCTGGGAGTCAGAATAGCTTAAAATACAAACATGGATGATAATGTCCTGGGCTGTGATAGCAGAAGGTGCCAGAGTGGTGGTGTTGGGTTTTCTCTTTTAAGGAAGGGAATGTGTTATTATGGATTCCCAGAGAAAAACACCTAAGTACACTTTCGGAGGTGTAATTACAGGATTTCCCCATGTAACAAGACAGGCAGTATCCCTTCCAAAACCAAAGCCAGCTTTGGCACACTGCAGCCAACTTTTTAGAAAAGCAAACAAAAACGCCACAGCAGTTCCAGTTTGTTACAGACTCATTCCTACTCCTCTGTAAACATTGAGTTACTGGAACTAAAACCAAATGAAGATGCATCCGAAACGTCAGTTTTGAACTGCCACCAACCTGGTTTCTGGGGAGCTCCAGGGGCTCCCCAGGCTGGTGAGAAACCCACCACAGGGCTAATCCACCAGGGAGGGACTCCCACAGCCCCACCCATCACCATGGATGCTCCTACCCCAGTGCTGATGCTGGGCTGGGATCTTTCCCTCTCCTGCTGCGCTGTGGCGCAAGTGCAACGCTGCTCGCTCGCTTACAACACATCTGTCACGGAACCAAACCCAAAATGCAGGCAACAGCAACTTTATTAGCACTTCCTGATCCCAGGGGTGATAAATATGTTTGTTTACTCCTGCACCAGCGGAGCTGGTGGTAAAAGGGAAACCGATCAGACTGTTAAGTGGCTGAAACTCCCATTAAAAATCAAATGATAACATAATCCCAGGAAATTGCCAGGATATAGAGATCGAAAGCACAGTAGTACCCAGGGCCAGGCTGGCACCTCGCCAGCAGCCCGAGGGTCAAAGCTATTATTCTGCATGTATATCTACATAAATTTACATCTATTTTGCATAACGAGTAAGCACAGTATTAAATGTAATTTATAGAGGGACTGTCCTGGATTGGTTTATGCACTCTTGCAAGAGCACAAGAACAGTGATTCCCTTTAGTTTTAACACCCCATATAGTAACTAAGTTGGCTTTACAAAGCAATCATGTGAGAGGACTCAGGTCCTCACCACAGGGAAGTTACTCCTTGCCTAACAAGGCTGTGTGCAAGACGATGAGTACAACCAACAGGGATACACTACTTGTTCATTTTACCTGGAGTGCAGATCCCTGTCTCCTGTGAGTCTCATTAAGGAAATTCTTAACTGCTTTTTTGCTTTACTCTTACGGCTTGTCCAAAAGTCAAGTTGTGGATTCAGATTTTTCCATCTTTTTGTACAGAAAGGGTCAAGAATCTTCTTATCAATATTCACGATGAGGGAAAGAAAAAAAATACAGGAGAACTTTTTATCTATCCTCCTGTGGACAGAAATATAATCCTTACTATGGTATATATGGTTATATACAATCACGTGTACGTGTTCTGGAAAGCCAGAAAACATTTTCACAGTAAGAGATGAAAAAAGTAATCACAAACACACTTTCCTGAAATAAAAATGTGGATGTGCCCTCACATTACGACACATAAACTCAATCAATTCCTCTGCAGCTACAATCTGAGTAATAGCTTTCAACTGTTTTTGTGGGATGTTTTACTTTTTGAAACTATCAGAGTTCAAATATGTCAAACTGCAAACCATGCAAAAATGTGAGTTCTATTATTGTTTGCAGAATGTTGTACAATTTCAGAAAGCTACTAAACCTGAGCTATGCATAATATTTTCTTTAAAAGAAGTATTACTCTGTGCCACATGTCTAGACTTTAATCTCAATTCATCTCTCATATAATACTCTTCAGTCGGAGACTCAGGATTGGATGTTTCATAAAGCTGTCCAGCTCACTCAGACTTTTCAAACATATAAAAGTAACCCAATGCTTTCTGATATCATTGCAAAATAGGAACCAATTATCTGGAATCAGAGAGTGCAGACTTGCACAAACAGCAGAAAACAGCAGGGGAGCTATAGTCAACGTGCTCTGGACTACACACGTGAAAAATCTGGATTTAAACTATTATCCCTTCCTAGTTTAATAGTTTGGGGAGCATCTCCAAATTATAGGATATCAGAAATTTCTAATTATGATTAAAAAGTGCAATCCTGGAGAAGGATCAGACTACCTTTACAGCACAGAAGTCTGATTTCCCAGTTCCAGGTCTGCCCTCTCTGAACCCATTCTGCCTTCTATCCTGCAAGAACAGACAGCAAATGCCAAACAGGCATTACAGCCTTCAGGACATTAAGCCTAGGCTATCATTTTTCCCTTCTTTCTTCTTTTTTTTTCCCTGCAAGTCTATCTGATTTTGTTTAGATATTCTTTTCAAAAGCTCCTGTTTTCACACTGCCTTTCACTTTGCAAAACACCCAAGCAACAAAGTCAAATCTCTTCAGAAATCCTACTATAACAAACCACAGACAGAGGAAAGAGGTTGGGAAATTTGGTAGAGTAACAGATTTCACATTTAAGCTTCCAGGAAATTAGGCTAAACCAATCAGATTTTTTCTTCTTAATTTCTAAAGACAGTTTCAGCTGTTATCTGTAATAAAGTAATTGAAACACTTTGCTTCTCTGAACCAATTGCTGCTGGGAAATGAAACCGATGCATCTCTGTACAAAACCACTCTCTCTGCCACACTGCCATACATTTCCCTCATCCCTCCACATTTCTTCTCATCTGTCCAGCTCTCTGTCTCATCAGCATCATCTGCCAATTTGTACCATCACAAACTCAAGCTGTATGACTTCAGCAAAGTTTATAAATTCCTTATGCTTCCTTATACTCTCTGCAAAGAATTAAAATGACATTTGTCTGGACAACCATCACATTTACCATGTTAGCACACAGCTCTGCTCGAGCAGGCAGTTCATCTTTTCACTTCCAGTCCTGTATTTTAAACAAGAGGAGATGTCTTAATGTGACTGCAGTGTCTCACAAATGCAGCAGCAGCAAAAGCTTTATTTTCCTTTATGTCAATCTATGTAAATAATACATAATCTGGGTACTTAGTTTTCTTCTGAATGCTGCCACTGAATGCAATGCAAGGGAAAGGGGGGGACAGGGGGAGATAAATCTTTGAAGGTTGATGGCTTGTGATTTCTTCTGCTACTTGAACGTACATGGCAAGAGACACAAAAGGCAAGCTCAGTGGAATTTAATCTTATTATGATCCCTTTCCACTCTAACTTCATACGCCTGGATGTAAAACAGACACTCATCTGAGCTGTGTCAGTCCCCTGCACTTCCAGAAACAGCAAATTCGGCATCGGTTGTGAAGGCAGCGCTGCCTGAGCCGCCCCGACACTACAGGGATCCTTTATCCTTCCACAACCTGAGCTGCTGAGCCACTTGGGACCCACCTGAAATACTTCTATCACTATCTGGGGGAGTTATCAGAGAATTACAGACCACATTCAAGAATGAAATACAGTGCAGTCTGATTGGCATAAAAGCCCAACAAGACTGTTTAGGGAATAGTTTGTTCTCCTGACGTTGACATTACATCGTTTGTTGTTGGCAGCTCAACACCACCGACAAGTTTCATCTTCTTCAAATTGTCTTGAAAAGCTTAATAACTCTCTTTATTTGGCATATCTTTTAGGAGAAAAAGAAAACAGATACATTATTTGTAAAGCAGCATATGCCTGATGACTTTGATCTGTGCTGATGCAATACCCTTCAAGGATAAAAGCAGAGCTGTTTTAAGAGAAGGAGTCATCAGATGCATATACACTTTCTAGCAGCTTTTTGAAAACACATTTCTACTCAATTAGCATGTACAGTGATAGCTAATTTTAAATATTAAAGCACTGAACTTTCTGTTGTCATGCTCTCAGGCTACAATCCTCTCCAATTAAAGAAGAATTTATCCAAAATGTTTCCCTAATACATTTTATTTATTTTTTTTCTGCTTAAAGCTGTCAGCTTGACTACATTAATACAGAAAGCAGAGGCTCAAATACAGGTTAATTATTCAGCTGCTAAATTCCTACAGAAAAGTGACATTACAGAATGGCATGAGTTAATACATACTCTAGAGCTATAACACGATAGGGGACACATTAATGCTCTTGATTTGGTTGTCTTGAGTCAGGAACTAAATGTGAGATTCAGTCTCAGGTAGAAGGATACCTGTTTCAGGACTTCTGACTATACTTAATCTGATGTCAACTTTGAATTGTTCATTATGCAAACATATTTATACTATTTTTAAATGAGAGATTTAAGGTTAATGGGCTTTCAGGGCTGGTTTTGGTGGGTTTTTTAAGTGCTGTAAAACCACATGAGAAATAACACATCCTCCTGCAGAGGATAGAACCCAGCCACACATGTGCTCAGCATTCAAGTTTACACAGATGCTGACCCTTCAGCTGGGTTATGCTTTGTCTTTCATTTTGATCATCCCAGACTGTTTATATGAAAACCGAAAAGCATTTTTAAAAATAAATCTTGACACATTTCTCTGCTCTCCGTGGCTGTGCAGTTTATGTACAGTACAAACTAAGTTCATTATGAATACATACAAGATCAAGAAGTGCTTATGAAAAACAGAAGCGGATCAGCCCTTAAAAAAAAAAAAAGCCCTGGGGGCTTTTGTGATGGTCAGCAGACTGGTGAACTGAAATCCTTCAGAACAATTATTTCTTTCCCACCTACAACAAAGTTTTCCCCTTAAAATTCAAACTTCAGTCATAAAAACACCTAAAACTTGTATAACAGTGTAAATCCAAATCCCAGATATGGTAGGCTTCCCTGAGCATACTGGTTGGATGTGACTTGAAAACAAGATCCAGACTCTCTAAAAAGTTCACAAAAAAGTGATTTATATCACATCCTTTTTCCATGCATTGTGTATTTATGCAATGTTATGAGTCTCTGTGACATTAGCCTCTTAGCAACTGGACAGAGATATATCAGTATCTTTATTTTGGGTAAGGTGGGGGTTTTTTGTTGATAACTCCGGGTATCATCCTCCCTATCTCTCTTTATCTCCATATTTTATTACCTTAATATTAAGTCAGAAAATTCAGCAGTCTTATGGGAGACCAGCTATGTTGTATGATCGATTTGAGAGAGAATGAATACATCACTTTTTCAATTTTTATGCTGACAACAAAAACGCTCCTCTGACTGTTCCTTGTACTTGGCCACCTTCTTCTCAAAAGCCACCTTAATGGGTCCTGTGTGGCAGTTATTACATGATGGACATCTTCCCTGGGCAACTTCAGTCCCTGTTCCCAGAATCATCCTCTGATTGTTCCTGATTGTTCAGTCAGGTTTGTATATAAGGCAAGACTCTAAACTCAAAAGCGCATCTCTGGGAAAGCACAACTCACCAACATAACTGACTTGCCCGAAACTGTGAGATGCCATGTCAGATTTTCTTACATTTCACACCCCACAAAAGTCAATTATATTTTTGAAGGGCATCCTTCCCACAGTCGAATCCTTTCTGTTGTGTAAAGCCACATGTTCACGGGTGCGTAACAAGGAACAGGAATTTGCATCCTCTCCACAGCTGCCTCTCAGCTATTTTCAAAATGTCTGTGGAGTTGACACTGTTTTTCTGTAGCCAGTGATACACTCAAATGGACTTGGATTGCATCTCCCTTTCAAGGTACATTGCAATTAAGTGGCACGTTCGCAGTTTTCTCTTAAAAATGCTTTGGAAGTTTTGGACTTCCAGTCGTTGCATACTCAGGAATGGGGTTTGCAGGGAAACCTTAGGTATTCCATTCCTGCTTCCACAGACACCACAGAACACCTCAGTTTATTTGACTAACCACTAACATTTCTCTTTCCATATGAAACCGTGCCTTGTGTATACTCAAGAAGTGACAATACTGGCAGTATTTTTTTTTCCATTTTGGTTTCTTCTGCGCTGTTTGCATTAGCATTTCTTTCACATGAACGTTCACAGCCAGCCAGTTCATTTGAATCAGTTGTGCAGCTTGCATTTTTGTGCCCTGCTACTTTTTCCATCAGCTTTTCCACTGAACTTTCATTTTGAGATCAATAGACTTAGTTTACTGCAATGCAAGACTTTCCAGCTACTGCCACTGTCATTTTAGTCACCTTTAGTGGCTTACAAATTCAGTCCCATTTGATGAAACTCAAACAGATTAACAGGTAATGCATGAATGCAAAGTGTTATTTTCTTTTTAATGATATATTACGAATGCAAGACTTCAAGGGGGCAGAGTTAGTAGCTGTGCCCTACAGTAGGAAAATGGATTTATCTGATACATTCCATTATGCTTCACAGTCCCAACACAGTAGCCTTGAGTTTATTTGACTAAATCTAATAAGGACTGATGCTACTACCAGAAAAGCAGTAAAATTCATATACAAGATCTGAGACCATTCTTCCTTTTCTGCACTTTATATGGGAGCTTTCTGCATCACCAAAGTGATGCAACACAATTTTCCATGAAGCCAATATGATTATAGTATAAAATTCCCAAGAAACCCAAACCTAATGATGAAAAGCAATGGCTCTGGGGGAAAAAAATCAAGATATTAGAAAAGCCATTTGTAACAACAGCCTAACACAGAAATTCTGCCTTCACTTGGACCAGAAAAAGACATTTTACCTTTTTCTCCTCCCCGCCCCTTGTGTGGAACACAGTCAGTAACAAAACACGCCTGGTAAATCACTGACAATTAAAAATCTAACACCACCCCTCTCCCAGCAGTACAACAGTTAACATACACAAATGCCCACTAAAAATCAATGGCCTGAGAACTAATAGGGATCCATTTAGTTACCGGAATGGGTTTGCATTGATTTCTCCCCTTATCATCTTTTGTAGGTTAGCATGTGAGCAAAACTGAAGATAGCACTGCATATCCAAAATTGATATTTCTTCTGTTATCTAGAAAGCCTGCTGATCGCTTTTTTTTTTTTTTTTTTTGTAAAGCAAAACCAGACTGAATTCCAGCCTCGGATATGGATAGGTCTGGGGGTTTTGTTTGGGTTTTTAAAGACTATATTAATGTGAAAAGGCAATCCACACACACACACACACATCAAAAGCAGCCCTGGCTTCTTTCACATGAGTTTCCATTAAAGCTGATGTTTGCTGGCCTCAAATCCAAAGGCCCTGTCAGTTCTAGGCAGTGTGATTTAATTTGCTGGCTGCAGCACTACAGGTGGACTGGCACACATGACTGACTGATCAGCTGCCACCAGCCCACGTCTGAGTCAGCACAGGGGGGGACTTCACCTTGCTCTTGCAAGGTCAGCAGCCAACAATCCCCTCTCCCCCCCTCCCCACAGCAGCAATAATTGCACAGATATGTTGAGCAGTTGCACTCGCCAGAATGTCACAACTCCAACCTTTTTTGAGGTACGCCAGGTTTGGTCTGCGCTGCACAGACGTGACATTTCCGTGCTTTCCCCAGCAATTCTCTTTCAATAATGATCAAGAGACAGAATAGAGTAAGGAAATAGGGAAAAAAAACCACTCAACCACAGACCAATGTGATGTTAAGGTTCCCTTTTAACTCATGAGCATAAGACAAGGTGATGTATTTACCAAATAAACCTTTTCTAAACAGTGAAATAAGGCAGTTATACAATGAATCACAATTTTTTTGAAAAGGAAAAACAGAAAACTTTCCTGTTTAAGGAAAAATTGCAAGAAAAAGCTGACTCAACATAGCTGCACTGGCCTATCCACCTTAGATTTGAAAAGAAAATAAAAACAGCAAAGAGGAAGAAGGAGAAGCTATCAACTTCAAACCACTATAACCTCTTAGGATGCAAAATTACTTTATTCCTATTACCATAAACAGGATTCTTGGCTGAAAAACATGATGGGAACCATGACTGAACAAGGCATGTTGCGCAGTCAAGCAATCGCAAATCACACTGAATTTTGATTTTAGTGGGATGTCTTGAAAATAGAAATTAAACATCTACAGTTCCGGAGAGCTTACAGCCAGATTTCATTTCAAATAATGTCTGCAGCTAAGGAAAACAGTAATGACAAATGTCATTTTGTAGAAAAATGTATCTCAAAGTTTATAAGTTTTAAGCAACTGCATATCTCTCAATATATTTTAGAAACCTTCTATGCTTACTTAGAAAAATAGAAACACCTCACAGCAAAAGAGAAACTGGGTTTTCTGTTCATACTGTATTTGAGTTGGAAATTCTGTGTTGCATTCCTGATAGGAGATGATAGTGAAACTTCAGTGTCTTAATTTGGAATTAAAATAGGAGAGCACTTTGCAGTAGGGCTGTGCAGAACAAGGCTACGGGGAATGTGAACCTGAAACCTTTCCCTACAGAGCCCTTGCAAAATAAGGACTATTCAGCTGAAGAACAGACTAGCACAAAACCCCATCCAGTTTAGGAGCAGAGGTGTAACAGAAGGCCATTTAGCACCCATTGGCTCAAATCTCAAAACCATTCTAGGATTTTTACTTCCCCCCACCCCTCCTGACGTAGCAGACCCATCACACTGGATGGTTTGCCGTGGTGTTAGAAGTTCTCAGACATCAGCCACCCGAACGACACGTAACACTTCCCAGAGCTTAGATACCCCAGGGCAGTGAACCGCATGAAGAACACCAACAAGTAAAACCTCAGCTTTTACCATTAATCCACCAACCACTAGACATACAAGGAAACAGAAACCTGGAATTATGAAGTCCTGCCTCAGCCCACACAACCATCTTTCCCTGGTGCTTGCACACACAGCTGCAAGCACAGCCTGTTCCGATCACCTCCCAGTCGGATCCTTGAAGATCTTTGCATGCTTTCCCTCCCTACAGAAGTTGGCTTAATCTAACCTATAACAGAAAAACTCCAGTACAAAAGTGTTTGAAATCCTACTGGAACTTAGCACTGTTAGATGCAGGGGAGACAAAAGTTGTAGAGCTGGAAAGTTGTATATCTAACCCACCCACTGCGGGCATAATCCCTAAACTATGGATAAAGAGCTGGCCGCTTTAAAATCCCTTTCCCATTCTCCCTCAGCTCTGGGAGGGGGTCTATGCTCGAGATGGTAACTCATGCATGCAGAGTGGGAAGCAAACAGCATCTTTTTTACCCAGAATGTCCCTTCTGAATTCCCACAGCAGCTGCAAAAACACATGTTGGCCAACCCCACTGGATGTCCTGCACTTGGCAAACAATCACAAACACACGGAGCTGCTGGGGAGGAGGGAACAGCTGAGGGAGATGCAACAAAACAAGGGAAAACAAAAAATCCCAAAAGGGAAAGGAACAATGGACAAGGGTGAGAGGGGAAGATGAGAAGGTTGCTGCAAGGTAAAGAAAGAAAAGGGCAAGAGAGTCTGGGAAAGTAGTGAGATAAGTGAAGAATGTGAGGAAACAGGCTGTGAGGAAGATGTCCCACCATCAGCACATAAAACAAGGCTCCTGCTGGAAGATAGTTGGGAACAAATGACCAGCAGAAACAAAAAAAACAACAAAAACAATTTCGAAAGACACAAAGAGAGCTCAGTCACACATTAGTAACCTGAAAGGCTTCCCAGCCCACAGCTACTTCTGTGCTGATAACAGGGAAAGCAACACATGGAAAGGTTTGGACATTGTCACTGGCTGAGAAAGTAGCCTAGGCTTGAGAGGAGACGATGCACATCGAATGCAAAATGGATAAAATTAAACATTTACTGACAGTAGAAACAAAGTCAGGCTAAGCTTCCAAAAATACTGCGCAACTACCAAAATACGAGTCAAGTCCTGAGATGGAGAGAGAGGCAGCTGAGCCTCCTACAGCTTTCAGCTTCAATGGCTCACAAGCTATTCCTTCAGGTCTTTCATGGAGCCAAATCAGTGCTTCAGTTCCTGCTGATCGCTGGAACTGCAGCACTGGTGACTCTTTAAATCTGCCACAGCTGGGCTGCTGGTGGCACAATGGATGTCTGCTCTGGGAAGGGCCTGGCACAGAACAGTCACATCTCCTTGGGGTCGGGGAGGAGAGAAACACACTGTTGTTTCCCAGGCAGGTAGGACTGCATTGATGTCCACATGCTCCTGCTCAGAGGAAGCAAATAAATGACAGATTTTCTCTCTTTCACTAAGAGACACCCATCTGTCTTCTTAAACCCAGCAAGATTCAAGCTAAACAGGGAAAATAAAGAAATGAGAAAGCAGAGAAACGAGGCACTGCTTTTCCCTGCAGGAGAGGGAGATGCAGTGGTTTATATAGTGAGGTAAAAAAACAGGTAAGAAAAGACTCCTTCGTAAGTTATATTCACTCACTGTTCATCGTACATTCTCTCCCACATTTATAGAAACTTGGAGTCACAAAGAAAGTGTAAACTCAAACTGCACATTTCCTGGACCCTAGAAAACAGAGATCAGGTGTTCTTCAGCTTCCACAGTGCAGAATTATTCCTGTTCCCAAGATACACAGCACTTACAGGTACACAAACCCCATTCGGGGTAGGAGGTAGAATTACATTTTTATTTGCTTGTGGTTGTTGGGTTTGGCCTAGAAAATAATTTGTTGCTGGATTTATTTTTCTTTTTGAGTTTTTCACCCACCAGAACTGGTTTTGTCTCTGTTCTCCAGGATAATAGATGTGGTTGTGCTGTAAAGATGCATTACAGTGACACAGCTTACACCCCCTCCTGCCAGCACTTACCCTCCCAGCACAGGAACATCCATACTGCACAAGTCTGGAATGGTGACGTGGTTGTCACCACACTAACTTAGCAAACAGAAACACCTTTTTTTTTGGCATAGACAAGGCTTTGTCTCTAAAGGAAAAACAACCTACTTGCAAACCCAAATTTATTTTTATTTTAATTTTTGAGAGAGGATTTCGTTCTACACAATTTCTTTAAACTGTGTGATTTAAGCTTACTTACAGTTAATCCATTTTTCTAATTACATTGTTTCTCTCACTGTAGATCAACAGTTGATTAATCAGACTCTTCAGTGAAGCAGCGAGGTGTCTGACCTTCTTACTGCTGTATTTGTAATGAACCTCATCTCATATCCCTCAATGAAATAAAAAAAAACCACAATCTATTTCAAGCTATCTTTAGGATGTCTGACTGCCTACAGGGAGCCCATCAGGAGCTCACCTATGGGCAAGGCTATCAACTTTATTCTCTGTCAGCTTCCTGACAAGTCTTGCATCATACTACACCCTCTTGGCGTTAGCGAAGAAATATTTCAAAAGCCAGTTTTTCCATAACTTAATCTGCATTTTCATGTGACCATTTTGTAGCTCCCCTGCTACAAAATCCCCTGCAGCAGAAGGGTTTCCTACCAAGCTGCAAAAGATCTCCTTTAGTTATGGAAAAAGCTGCCACCACTTACAAGAGATGCAAGAACTTGCATTTCTTCTGTGTCAAAAGGTTGGACTCAACGATCTTAAAGGATCCTTTCCAATCTAAATGATTCTGTGATTCTAACCTGCAAAGTGACTAAATACACAAAATCTCAGCAAGTCTAAACCCAGTCATTTTCTCACACTCCCAGGCATGTGCCAGTGCAGAAATCCCATTCACACAAAATGGAGACAGAATAAAGTGCCCAATCTGAGAGCAGGGCTCTCAGGCATTTGGGGAAGTTATTTCCCAGCTTTAAAATAAAATCAACTACACGAGATGTCCTTAAAGACTCTCATAGACAGGAACTCCACCACCTGCCCATGTTACTTTATTTCACCAGTTTGCTATTTTTATAAACAGGGAGTTTTTCCGAGGCTTTAACTTTCTATCTTTTGCCCTGTTGCTGCTCCTATTCTCCCCAAAGGCAAACCAGATTATTCCGTTTTTCTCTATGTAAGACTACATATTTAAAAAATTCTTACATTTCCTCTATTCTTTTCCCCAGGTTAAACATCTCCTGTCCATACCTAGTAGAGTCCCATTTTCTAGACCTACAATCAGTACCCCATGAAGGTATTACAGCTTTCAATTGTATTCCAGCTTTCAAACGTGTCAGAACAGCACAGAAGCTGGGGTGTCACAACCAACAACTTTTCGTGTTTTCACCGAGTAGCCCCATAAAATATTAAGGAAATAGGATACTGGTTCAGTATCCACCCAAAAGATGCCCATGGAAACACAGGGAATTCAAAGCCCTTTTCCCCAGTTTTAACAACACTTCATATTTGTTAAGTACCAATCCTGACAGGGCCAAGTTCCTGCAAACTGCCACAGTTTGAGCTAATAGTTGAGGTTATGAGTAAGTTAAAAACCCTGCAGTTGGAGTGAATTCTCCTAGTTCTGCTTTTAGAAAAAGCTATAATAAAGTAGCTCTTTGTTTTGGCAGACTTATTTCCTAACATACTAAAGGAGTACTAAACTACATACATTATTTTACACAGAAGAATTGAGGTTTGGGTTGATTGGGTTTTTTTGGTCTTTTTTTTGGTCCCCAAAAGAAGATAATACATGTGTAAGGAACAAGCACACTGAAAAAGGAATAGTCTGGGCTAGCCCTAACCTGCTGCTTAATTTGTAAAAGCTGCTTTATTTTAAAGCTCTGTTCTTCCTAGGGCTCTGCACTGACATTTGGCTAACTGACTCACTGAATGCTCCCTCTAAACTTACATGGTATCAATTAATAGATTATAGAAGCCATTGATTTCCCTTTAAAGTTCTTTATGATCTCTGATCCTTTGGGAAGTGAGTGGGTACCTATGTAGTGACAGCTCACATCTTCATCAGCCTGCAGCAAAGGCTTTCTTGGCAGTCACTGAGAGGAAAGACTGAGAGGAAAACATGACATGAGCTTCAAACACCTGGCTTTCCAACAGGGAGTTTGGCTCACCTAAAAAACACCTGACCCCAGCCTACTGGTTGAGAAAGGTCAGAGACAGTAGTGCTGAGGCCTGTGCTGAAACAATAGGATCCTTATTTCTCTTGGCTCAATATTTCAAATTCAAAATCACAAATGTATAAAAACATTGAATGTTCTGCAAATCAACTAGAGCACCACTAAAGCACCACTAAACTGGTAGACTGTGTCCAAACTGGACCCAGGTTCAAACCAAAGGCTCCCTCAGACATCCAGTCCACTGAAGGTATTCCAGTATGATCACGCTGCTTCCCAGTCACTGCCTGACTGTGGGATGACCGGATGCTCTAGTCTGGACCCTCATGCTCCCATAGATAGCCACATTACCACCAAGACTTGTAACAGATACTTAGCTTTCCTACCATAGGAAGAACAAAATGTCAGTGCCCTTTGCCAGACAAAGTAATGTCTGAAAACTACAGAACGGCCACTTGGAAGTGGGAACAATAGGGATGCTAAAATGAAAGACAATTAAGTGGGTATTCTAAATGATGCTCTTTATTGCTCTTCTTCAACTTACTAAACACCTGTGCCATCTGCATATTGGCCTCCATCCAACCTTACAGCTTCAGGTTCTTGAGCCAGGCTTGGCAATGGCAAACTGAAGGCACGAGTTTGCACCAAATCCAACCAAGACACAAAGCAACGCATCTTAATATTTAGCCAGTTATTATACCACTTAAATCATTGCTCCAACTCACATGCCATAGCTTCTTCCATAACAGGGTGCATTCCCTAGCTGGAGACTCCTGATAAACTTAGAAAATACTATGTTTACTAACTGGAAGATTAATATTTTCAAAACCTCTGTTCTTTAACTTGCAAGTTAGAAAACTCAGGGAAGCACCTAAAGGGATGCTATCGAGAAGGGAAAGGCACCACTAGAATATTAGTACACCAGTCGAAGGAACCTCACTGGATTCAGTGTTATTAAAGTCACTAAGTTATTTTTAAAACTCTTGAAAGATACAGAAAGGGTGATTATCCTTTCCTTGAAAATCCCATCTGCTTTGAATTCTTACAGCTTCAAAATGAGCACACAGTTCTAATTAATTTTAATGATCCGTGCTGAATGACTTACCATCTAAACAAAACTGTTTAATTTGTTGGTGGGTTTGAATTTTATTGTTTCGTCTTTGCTAATTTATAAATGCTTTTCATAAAGGGAAGCTACAGTTCACCTTGAAGGAGGTACTTTCAAGTGTGATGTATGGCTCAATAGGCCTTCTGTATTTAGGCATCCTGGCAGGGTGATGCTGAACCCAAATTAATGCACAGAGTTTAAATACAGATCACTCGGTGCTCTCTTTTGGAGGATGTCTGGAGGAATGCGGATCTTCAAGTCAGAGTAAGGACAGCACAGTTAAAAGGACCAATCCACATTCAAGTGAACTGAGGGCAAGGAAGGAGAAAAATCACCACTTAACAAACATATATATGTCTCAGTTAATTTAATAATATATCATTAAGGAAAGCTTGCAAGTAACATCTTATATAAGGGTTTTGTTTTAAGATACACTGTATTCAACAGCCTAGTTTTCTATGGTCATAGAGGGATACAAGGAAAAAAGAAAAAGAGGATTAAATTCTGACTTCAGACTTGAAATGAATTTTGCCATTTAAATCAATGGGACCAGGTCTACTCTCTGGAACATGCCAGAGAAAAGAGGGAAGTAGCCTGTGAACTTTAAAGAGTTCCATTTATATCCCTGACCTTAAATAATACATATACTGCTGAACTCCAAAGTTTCTCCCCATTCAAATTAATATTCTGAATGTGACAAGTAGAATATTGGCAGTGCAATCACTAACAAACCACTCTCTTATCAGCCTGGGCAAACACTGGATTTTGACATAAACATCCACCCCCAGAATAATTTTTACAGAGGTCTGCCGAACCTGTGTTGAGAAAAGAACATAAGGAGTTCCCAAACCAGCATCACCATTTTCCCCCACACCTCACATCATTCCCGGTTTTTTTTTTTCCCTCTCAATACCCTCTCTTTTGCTTTTGCACTAAAAAACATCACAGGGAATAACTCAATTCCATGAATTTAAACCAATGTCAAAATATCATCAAATAATGCTTTTTCTTTTTTTTTCCCCCTCCTACTCCCTTTTAACTCAGGGTTAGCTCTGAAACATCCGTCGTGTCCTGCTTTGTGTTTCGTATTAGAATCTTGTTGCTCTTGCTGTCTTTTGAGTTTGCAGCAATGACAACTTGCATTTAATAATTAGTTTCCCAATTTCCAGGAAAGCACTCAGATTTCAGAGAATATGACCTGTGGGTAGTTTGCATACACACACTTCACCCTTCCTGATGCTTTCTGGGAAAGGAATGGCTCATTACAATGCAAATTAATCTCACCCATGTCATTCGCATTAATTATTAAAAAAGGAAAATCCCAAACAAAACACAAAATATTCTTCTCATGAGTCTCTGTGATTTACTGCAGTGGGTATACTACAGTGAAGTCTTATGTGTTATAAGACCATCATGTTTTTTTCTGGACCTAAAATCTAAAAGTTTCTAAGCACTACTGGCACCTGACCTCTTCCCCAGCTCCCCCAAGCAAATCCATTCAGCTTTCAGAAATATTTCTTCTCCCAAAATCAGCTTCAGTGTTTGATCCATCCATAAAAGAAAATGTGGCCATTTCTTCACTGAAAACATACCAGAAACCCTAAGAGGGTTACACATCTCTCATTTCTCCACTTTTATTTGTTAGCTGCAAAGGCAAAAATCATCTACATACTAAATTAAGAACATCAGAATACTGGGGGAGGAGGTTGTGTTTGTATAATAAAATGTTCCTCTGCTTTTAAAATATTCTATATTAATAATACATTATTCCTTTAATAATATATTAATGACCCTCCTCCTCCCTCTCGTGGAAGCTTCAGTCACTGAAGAAAACAGTCAGAACGCGGCAGGAGTCAGTAATTTGTTTTCCATAATTTCAGTTGGCTATGCCAAGAATAGTGCAAATGTGGGGGATCTCTTATTCATAAGAGTTATTCTTTAGCATATTATATGGGAAAAGAGATTTGTTGCAATTTGTTTGTTTTCTGGACAACAACCCCTCAGCTCCACAGATGGGATTTATCCTACCTCAAATCAGCTAAAACACTCAGTATTTCTGATGTTAATAAAAGAAAAATGGATTATTTCTCTGCAACTCATTTGACAAGACCACAACTATTCATCTTTTCCCTCACAGGTGCCAAGGCTATGTGGCCTTGATGAGGAAGATTTTGGACTTGACACTGTAGCACGAGATATCACAGAGTAAGTCTATTAAGGGCCTGCATTTTCTATCTTACAGAGGACTATGAAGTAGTTCTGAAAACAGGTTCAGGGCCAACAAATAAAAATCTTAACAGAACTTCATGCTGTATTCAATGAACTTAACTCACAAAGAGTGTGCCCATTCCAGCACTGAATGGATTGTATATCACCGTCCCAGTTTCGTCCTTATGTTGTTTCTTTTGGTGAGGGTTTCGCGTTGTGGGGTTTTTTTTTTCTTTTTCTGTTTTATTTTTTTAAAAAGCTTCTCAAGCTGGAACCAGGATCAACTGACTATTATTTCTCTCGTGACTCGTGCTGCTCAATTATGACATTTCATTTCAACCTTACTCTCCCAACACCTTGCATTAATCCACCCAAATAACTACTGGCGACGTTTTGGAGATGATTGATTTTTCACATCTGAAAGACATTTGTTCTGGTATGCTAACAGTAATAAATGAGAGAGGGGCCTTCAGGAGCACAGAATGAAACTGAATGCCAAGATAAATGTTACATTTCAAAGTATAATGACTGAAAAATTTCAGATAAACATCCTGCTTTTTGTGAAAAGACTTCTTATTTTCTCCCACAATGTACGTGTCTGTTTGTTTGTCAGCAAGGTTTGAATATGGCATTATCAGCATGATTGGAAACACAAATTGATCCATTTGTCATATCAATAGCAGCTATAGCCAGAGGATCAAATATCCAAATTTGCCCTTGCTCATCAGAGAAACCTCAAGAAAGCAAACTAATATTTCAAGAACTCCGCAGGGAATACAAGACAAATTAAGTCTCCAAAATAATTACAACATCCCAAAGGGAAAATGTGCTTCTCTCGCAAATTGCTCTTAGACTTTTACATATCTTTTAAAACGCATTTTAAAAGGGCAATACTATCATAATTTATAATAGATCATGTTTCAAGGATCAAAAGGTTTCACGTTTTGAAGACCCGAAATAAATCTCCAGCCCAGGACGTACTTGGAAGTAAGATCAGAGTTCCGTACTCTGAAAGGCCACTCACCTTCCCAGGAAAGTTACCTTCTAGGGGCTTTATTTTAAAAGCCATGGTCTTGATATTTAAAGTCTTGTATACTCGTGTTTATACCGATAATTAATAATGCTGGGGACCTAAAATATGGGGTTCAGAAATATGCACATTTTTTGGTACAAAGCTGCATGAGCGGTTCCCATGGACTAACTGTGGAAACAGGAAAACAGGTGGTGGTCAGGGAGGGAAGATAAGGGCATAGAAAATACTGAAATAAAGGGTGAAATTCCTAGAAATTACTCCTACTTCAGAAGGTGGCAGAGCCACATAAAATGATAAGCTCACTCTCTTTCCAGCCCTCCAGCGAACTGTGGCATTGATCCGATGCTTAAAATTTACCTGTGGGAGTTGTATACATTTTTCACAAGAGAATCATTAATTCCTCTGCAAGACAGGCCAAGCAGTATTGCCATTTCTTCAAAATTATTCCAGAATAAAGAACAGAGGAACCCAAACTAAAATATTTTGGGTTGTTTGAGGTTTTTTTTAACCAATGTAATAGACTTAATGTCTATATATACACATGCAACTACAAACTGTTTTCACTTATTCAAGCTACAAAGATCTGTTGTCTCAACCCAAATCAGAAGTCCAACACATGAACAAATTTTGAGTTAGTCACTTCCCCAGCTTTATACTACTTTTTACTTCAATATAGAAAGGAAAAAAAAAAAGATCACTTGGCAATGCCAGAGGTGCCTTCAAATCCAAAAATAGTTAGATTTGAAAACATATTTTTCTATGAGCGAAGGAAGAAAAGCTAAAGAAAAACCTCTGTAAACCCCACTGGCAAAATACTAAAAGCAAGGAGTAGGCTGAAGTCCATTAGCTGGTAGCAGGAATGCACCAACAGACAAAAGGTTGCTGTAGCTTGCGTACTTTCTTCTATTAAGAGACTTTAAACACAGTGTTATGGTGCCAGCTTATAAAGCACAGTGAGACTGAATTTTTGGAAGCCAAAAAAATGAAGTAGGTGAAGCAAGAAAAACATCATCACATCTGTCAAGCTTTTTAATACAAAGGGATCCGATGACTGCCAGGAAAAGAAAAGAAAAAAATAAAAAAGCAATATAAGTAACTAAAAAAGCCATACCGATTTTTCCATATAATTTAAGGCTGTTATGCTCATCTCTCTCCCCATTCCCTTTAATGACTTTGTGCTTTCAAAGAAAACACTTTTCATGGAAGGATCAAGTATGAACACTACCCTCACCCAAAATAAGAGGTTTTATGAATGGATTGTTTAGGTATCATGACTATATATCTGTTTTATGAAAGCCTGAGAAGCTTCTGCACAGCTCCAGTATCATGATGAAGCCTTTAAGGAAATCAGAATTGATACCAACATATCCCAGGATGCAAATTCAGTGCCACAGTGCTCAATAAAGAAAGGCACACCAAGCATTCCAGCAGAACATCCCTGGTGTGCACGCCAGGAGCCCGACAGCTCCCGAGCCAGATCGAGCCTTGGGGATTTTGTCTTGTTTTCACAAAGGACAATCCAGGGAACTTCCACACAACTCAAACCACGGCACTGTCAGCAAAGCAAAAAAAACCTACTAAACCCAAGCAGCTTATGTAGGAATTTAGGAAAACCTTCTATTGAACCACAGGTGCATTTTCCCAAAAGGACGGAGGCAGATATTACAACCTGAGTCAGAATAAATTTTGGCATGCATTTTAGTGTTTTTAAATGAAAGAAAACAAAAGCTATAAAATCCACAGTAAATATTCACATTTCCTGACATCTACTTCCATTCTACCATTTAAATACCCTTTAAAATTCTGAAACTGAACTTCAGCAGACTGCCAATGCTCTCAGCACATAGAGAAGTATTCTCTTACTACTCGAGCTACAGCCATCCAAGTTTCTTACAGCTCATATTGTCTTAACAACCCTACAGACCTGTTAAATTTACATTACAAAGTGATCCGAGTGAATATTGTGTATAAGGCTGAAAAAGTCAAGTATGTCAACTCCAGCAGTGTTCTATTTTCTATTCATAGCTCAAAGGTCCATGTATTTCTTTTATATGGGCCTAATTTCATTCACTCAAGCACGTTTGGAAAAAACAGCATCCCTTAGCTATATGCAAGAAAAGGCCAGTCATATTTAAACTGCCTTTTTTTACAAGTTAAAAGCTGCCTCTGCACACAGGCATCACTTCATTTAAGCAGACTTAGGTATTTGAAAATGGCAGGACTGAATCTGATTGGCACAGCAGTACTTTTACATAAGCTTTTTATTTTTTTTTTTTGGTCATTAAACACACAGACCATCAGCAGTAAAGCACAGGCTGATGGAGACACAAGAGAAACACTCACAGTTCTCAGCCAGAACTGCATCAGACCCTGGGCAGGTCAGTTATCCTCTACCTTAACTTCTGCTCCATTAACAAATGAAGTAAAAAATAATACTTATACACTTCCCAACCCTTCTTCAAGAATGGATGTCCTCATTTTTTTTCTAGATGGTACATCTCCAGGGTCATAAAATTGAGACAAAAGAGCCAGAACTTGTAACATTGCAACTGCTGCACTGCTTTGGAGCTTATAAACTTCCTAATGCTACTATAAATACTGCTTTGTTTGTCATGATGTGTATTCCTACCACACAGCTCAGTCAGCCTGGGGGGAAAGAAAAGAGTATCAGCAGTGAACATCATCTATTCTGTTTGTGAAAGAGTTTGTTGCAGCCTCAGAGGCCATACACGTGCTTAATTCCCACCAGCATTAGTGTAGCTTAATGCAGAATTTATAGAGAAAAATGAAGGTTTTATATTAGCCCCAGTAAATGGGCTGCTCTGTCTTTTGGTCCCTCTTAATGAAAAATAGCAGTTGCTTTTAAGGGTGCTTTGTAGTTAGACAAGTCTTTGTTGCTGCAGAGAAATGTAAATTTATGGGAGTAACAAAACAAATTGATTAGTGACATGGAAACCACTTAATTCCTGCTTCCCAGATGGGAGACTGTTAAGCAACCGTTTAACCTATTTGTATGTAGTAAGGAAGATGCAAGTCTTCAGCTGAGACGCTGAAAATTCAGAATTATCATCTTCAATTTTAACCTGCCTGCAAAACTCCAGCCTCCTCACAGCTCCACATGGGGTGAACAGTCCAACTCAGAGTTCTTAGAGCACAACTGGCCTAGAAAGCAGGGAAGAGGGCCAACATTCTAATTTAAAACAGCTACTAATTGTTGTTTTACACTATCCAGCCAACTCAAGGCAGACAAAACGATCCTTGTGAGTACAGTCTATCCAGATCCAAATTAAGAGTCCAAAAGGCAGACTCATGTATGCAAACCACCTTATCTTTAACTATGCAGTAACACAGTGTGTACAGTAATATGCACGATTACCTGGTCCCCATTTTTACACACAAAAATCACACTGGACACACTCCCTAAATGCCGCATACACATAATTCCTAGTAGTTCAAGCAATCAAAAAGGTTTAATTCACATTCAGATCCACTTTTCCCAGCATATCTCACTGTGATAAACATGCATCAGACACTTTGCTCCCTCAATTCTGCTATTTCATAAAAGCAAATAAAGCAGACTGAATCCACAGGCGTTTCAGAGCAGAATGTAGAATTACAGTTTATAGATAATTTTACAAAACGTCAATATAAACCAGTCCCTTCCTGACCAAACTGCCATACATTTATCATTACCCTACAAAAAGCTCAGTATTTTAAAACAGAAATACAATAGCAAAATATTGAATTGACACTTATGATAAAATGCATTTGATTAAGACTTAATAAAGTAGTCTGTATATTACCAGTGAATAATGTATCATAAGATAAAGGTAGACACAAAGCAAATAAGAGTGTCAAAGCTAATTCCAATGTGCATTTTTCAGCCATATTACTTATTTTATTACTGGGTTTTAAAATGCACACTGAGATTCAATAAGCTTCTTTTTTTTTGGGGGGGGGGAACCACAAAACCAACAATAAATCCCTTGAAGAAATTTACCTGATTTAGTCACATTGTTAAAATAAAATCAATGCAAAATTTCCAGGAAACTAGGTATGTTCCTTCTCTCACTTCATACTCTGAATAGCATTCCTTAGAAACAGAACATTTCAAGAAAACTTTCAGAAGGAAAGGTGGAGTGTTTTGGGGTTTTTTTCCCCCTCCTGTGCATTGGGGAAAAACAGAATAACAAGAAAGAGCATCATAAGATGAGACCGATTAAATTTTTTAGCTGAAATAGAGTTTCCAGAAATCTTTTTTTTAATATTTAACATGAGCCTTCCCAAACCAACAAGCCATCAACTAATTGTCTTGATAAATGATACTGCACACACTGGATGTCAAAGCACACAAGCAAACACTTAAGGTTTATGCAAATGTATCTTTTTCCATACTCAACTGGCCTTAACTGAACCACAGCAGTAAAGCCAAAAAAATACCTTCCCAATAATTAAAGTTTAAAGATATTTGCAAAGGCAAATATTTGTATGCAAAGTCAACAGCACATTGCTTGGAAAATATATTTTATATTCAAGTTGGAAGCTTCAGGAGTGAGGTGCCCAGAGCGTCTCTGATTTCACCAGGTCCCTTACACAGTTCCCAACTAAAATTTTCACTAGAACTTTAACCCAAAGTTTACTATAACACATAGGAAAAAATAATTGCTAAATTACAAGATTACTGAGGCTGCACACTGTTCTCCTACAAGCCAACTTGGCTCAGAAACCCCCTCCCAGGGCAGCAAAGCAGGGCTGCAGCACCAAAGAGCTGAAATTGGACCTGCCTGGCCCAAACGCTGCCCTGCTGCTTTCACTGGTTTCCAAACTCCGCAGGATAAATCCCACAGAATGAAGGATCTCTGTGGCATGTGACAGTCATATTTCACCTTCAGGTCCTCAGGGTCTGGGGATGGGGGCGAGGTAAACATGCCAGAGGGGGAACTTGCCCCTGGATCAGGTATCAGAGAAAATCAAGACAAAGCACTGCCACTCAAGCATTAACACTGGTAACAAGGCTTCAATTGCTTCCCAATGTTTTCACTCTGGAGAGGTTTTCCTTAAGTTTTCCAGCACAGCAGGCTCCCTCCCCGTTGTTTTCCATCAGTGAAACTCCATCCCTGCCTTTCATCTTCCTTTTGATTTGGAAAGTCAAAATTTTACCCTCCCTCTCCCACACGTACAGATAAATACAGACAGTGACTGCAAACCACCACTCTGCTGGCACAGAAAAGCCCTTTATTTCACCCTGTGTTTTTCTTACTACAGACAGACACACTGTCACCATAAATGTTATTACCAACAGAAGACACAAATGGCAGTTTAGAATTCAAAAATGTCACGAAGTTTCAAGACAAGCCACAAGGACTATCTAGACTGCTGTTGAATTCAGTGACTCTCTTCACTTACTTTAAAACTCTAATAACTGAATTTGATGTCAGGTTAGAAAAAGTTCTGATGCACAGCAGTGTGTCATTTCTAGAAACCTTACTCATAATAACTCAAAGAGCTTTAAAAATGGAACATCTTAAATGTTGATGTATTGTTCAATAGGTTGTGTTGTCTCATAAGATGTTAACTTCCTTTTTCCCTGAATAAATCCCAGAATATTAAAGGCAGATCATTGGAAAAGTAATCTGCCCGTAATACAACATGGTTCTAGTCTTTCCTGGTAAAAGGAAACCCTGTCTCATATCTACAAAGGTACTAATTAAGAGAAAACTGGAAAACATTTTTGCTAAGAGCCTGAGGTTTCCAGGGAATGGGCCTCTTGGCCTAGATGAGCACAGGGCACTCCTTATCCCTGAGCCCTCTGCATGCCACATATTGCCAGCTTGCATTTGATTCCATGTACAACTGCAGAGAAAGCCCCAGTATAACACTTTTTCCTGTACTGTGTTGAAATGGAGCCTTTTAGTGACGAGCAAAGATCATTCATTTTAGTAAAAAAAAAAAAAAAATAAAATTCTATTACTTCTCTCTCATCTATATAATGGAGGGGTAAGAAAAGCCTCAAAGTATTATTTATAAACTGTTAGTCATGTAAAAATCCAAAGGAGCAACAAAAGCATCGTTGTTCAGAATTATTAGCTCTGGGGCAAGTACGGAAGGTTTGTTTCTGCCTCTTTGCAAGGAGTGGAGCACTGTGCACACCTCCAGCCCAATGAGTCATTGAGCCACATCCCGAGAAGTCCTGCTGAAGTGGATACTGCCTGATTTTAATGGAAATGTTAAACTGTTGCCTGAAAACCAAACAAAAACAGAAAACAAAAAAAACCCTCTTTTACAGAGAGTTCCTGTCAAAAGTAAGACTCCGAACACTTTGAAGAAAGAAAAGAATATCAAATAGTTGCATTAGAAGCTGCACATTTAATCACAGAACGGTTTGAGCTGGCAGGGACCTTAAAGACCATCTAGTTCCAATCCCCTGCAAAGGTTTCCCCTGAAAGATACCTTTCACCAGACCAGAAACCCTCCTCCTGTTTTCCCCAAGAACACGATCTTGTTTCGAAACACAGTGATGTCTTGTGTTATGTTTTGATCACTAAACCCAGCCCATGAACCAGTAAACACGGTTTATGAAAACAGCATTCTTCTCCTCACCTCAAAAGCAGTGAGTGCCAGCCCAGGAGAGCAGTAGGGTGTAGCCTGAGGCTTCTCTTCCAATTCCATGCACAGCCCTGTGCACAACCTCAGTCTCTCAGTC
This sequence comes from Pipra filicauda, assembly GCF_003945595.2. Taxonomy (NCBI): domain Eukaryota; kingdom Metazoa; phylum Chordata; class Aves; order Passeriformes; family Pipridae; genus Pipra; species Pipra filicauda. The sequence goes on along the minus strand of NW_024104953.1, from coordinate 3,108,855 downwards.
TCCAGGGCAAAAATTACAACACGCAGACTGTAGTGCCTACAGCTTAAAGTGAATTTCAGTGCATTTTCTCAAGGAGCTACCACAAGAAATAACTACTAATGTACATTTAAGTAGCTCTCTTGGTAAAAGGCAAGAAAAAAAAAATCACCAGAGGATCAGAGAAATATGGAGCTGAAAGAGATTATCTAGTCCCAAGCTTTCTATGGAAATACATTTCCAGATAACTACCACAGAAATATATTTGCATATCTACAAGGCTGCTTTAGATTGCTAGATATGTATATATGAATTCTCTTCTATAAAGGAAATTCCATTAAAAATTATTTTAAGTCTATGACTTAGAAAAAAGTTTTCTGACATCCAAGAAAACCATCTTTGCTTCAAATTAAACCAATTGCTCCTTAAGCTCTCCCCAAAAGGCACAGAAAATTAATGATTACTATATTTTTAAATGGAAACCTTCTAAAATGAAAGACCTGCTCCTCATCCTTGCCTCATATATTTTTTTTTTTTAAATGGAGACAATTTCTACATTTCTTTCCTCTTAATTCATGGTTTCTACACCTCCTACACACTCCCATTTCTTCTTTGGAACAGGCAGTTTAGCTGTGAGTGAGCAGCCTCAGAAGCACTGAAGCAGAAGGGTTGCTCCCCTCCCCAGTCTCAGGCATGCAATTCCCAGCTACATTCTCATTTGGGTACTTCTTCCATCTTCATCGTACTGATGACACTGTAGTCAGCAAAACATAACCCCAAAAATATTGTTCATTTTAGGAGCCTTTACACACTCTCTCCCTGACAATGGGCAGCCCGTGACAGCTTCATGCCACAGTAACCAGCTGGACATTTCTACACTTCTCATCCTTGTTGCTTTTGTCCTCACAGCAGCTGCTCTGCAGTTCTGCAGCTCAGCTAAAACTGCTTCTTATTTTACTTGATATTTGCAACAAATTCACAAGGAGATCCCATTTTTGTTCCCAAGCCTGTCTTCAGACATATTATTTGGGGTCTCAAAGGCTGCAGTTTCAATGTTTTCTGAGTTTTAACTTATTTATGTGTAGTTCCATATTACTTGCTGGACAAGATGTATGCTAACCCATAGGTAATTCCCTCAATCTAGGCATTTTATTCCCAAAAGCAACTTTTATGACTTGCCACTACCACACAAGATGACAAAAATCCTTCAGCACTCATCTGGCTCACTCACTTTAGAAAGCCAATGAAGAAAAGTTATCCAAGTAGAAATATATATGCATTTTAACTCCAGAAAAGAGAGATTATACTGGTTGGTTCACTTACAACCGGAGCACTTTCCAACAGTCCAACCAATCTGCTTAGTAGAAACCTAACAGAAAATTATACAACATTTTCCCTCCAAGGAGAAAATAAACCTGGCACTTTAGTCTCACCCACTTCCATCACAAAAGAGTAATTGTTTAGATATAGGTCATTAAACTCTTTAAGCCAACAATTCAGTGCTATCCCAGGAGCTTGTGCTGCAGAGCTGCTTTAATTCCCAGTAGCTAACAATGGAGCTGGACCTGGCAGGGTGTGTGGAGACCCCCCAAGCTCTTCCAGAGATGTAATCTGGAAGGGCAGTAAAGCTGGACACTGATTTAATACCTCGTAGTATAATTTACACTTAATATTTCAAACCTTCACTAATGCAATCAGATAAACAGAATATTTAATTAATCCCTTCCCTAACACAATTTTTTCTGAGTTGTCAGGAACAATCAGCAAACGACAAGTTCTACATCATTAGTCTTTCTCGTGATTGTTTTCAAAACAACTAAATTGTGATCACCAGAGACCCTAAAATACTGCTGGTCTTATTGATTATTGCTGTGCAAAGACATTTTTCTTTCCTGTGCTCTCTTTGCAGCTTTGCACACAAAGATAATTAAGCAGCAAGACAGAGTAGTTCTGATGCTGCACGTCCCCAGTTGGGCAGCCAAGCACCTTCAGCTCACACAAGTGTGAGTTCATCAGCACTCGGCTACCACAGAGTCCAGCACTTCTCTCGGAGTGCAGCAGCTCCTTCTGAATCATAACAACCACCCATGTTATTATGGAAAAAAAAAAACCCAAACAGATTAAATTACTTCTACTGGAAACAGCTCTTTACACCACCAAAGTGTTTTATCAGCACTAATTTGTCAGGTTCTCAATTAGATTTTTAAAATTTAATTATATTTTTCTCAAACAAACACTGTTTAAAATGGTAATTAATGAATTGGGTTTGAATATTCTGTGAGCTTGCGGTTTTCTGCCTGAAATGCAATTTTGGGCTAGGCACGGCCACATTCCTACTCCTTTGACTGGTGGTTAAAAAAAAATGCTGATTAACTACACAGAAATGTCATTGGGATGTTCCTTATGCACAACAAATAAAAGAATTACAGTGCAGTAATCCAGGCTTTCTGTGAGCAGAGAGAGAACAAGGAGTCTCAAGATGAAAGAATGGCTTTTTGTAGGAAACATTTTGATGCTTTGTTTTGGTTTTTTCCTATGTTTCAATAATGAGTTGGGGCTACATTCATCCAAATTATCTGCTGTTTTCCATTGCAAATCCATGCGGGAACTGCTCAGCGTCACTTCAGCCCACAGAGTGGAAAAGGAGAGGCCACCTCAGCGGTTTCCTCACATGTAGGAGTGGCACCAGGCTCACCCACAGGTATTCCTTCTGAAGGTCAAACAGCTGCTCGTTCTCCATAATCAGAGAGTTAATTAAGAGGAACACCAGCAAGATGACCAGGAAGGGCTCTTGTTCAAACCTGGCATTACACAAAGCACTAACAGGTTTTGTGCATTGTGTGACCTGCACAAAAAAATAATAATAATGCTTTAAACATTTCCCCTCCACTTTGCAATCACTGACCCAAAACAGATGGGAGATCTCTCCTCCAGTTCAACTCACACTGGATCAGGGAACCTCACACCAATCTGCTATGGGGGATGTTTCTATAGGATACATGGAATAACTGCCTGACCTCTGCATCTATACATTTTAACTAGCACTTGAGCTAAAAATGTATTTCTGTTGGCAACACTAATTCTCTTTAGAATCTGTGTGCATAAGCTATTAAAAGTTTAGATAATTTACAAAAAATATTCTCCTGAGCATTTAACAAGCAAATAATGTGGCTGAACAGGGAATAAATGTGATTAAGTGTAAAACTGGAAAAAAAAAAAAAGCTACTTAGCAGACCTGATTTGTAATTTTCCAACCTCCACAACTAAACAGATTTCAGTACAATTTCAACTCTGTTTTATTTAAATTTCATACTGGCTTTAATAAGTTATAAGCATAATTGTATGCACAAATGCTCTTCAGTATGGCATGCCAACACCAGAAAAAAACCTGCTTCTTTCAGATTCCTGTAAACATCATTAAATTGCAGCTTCCTAAAATGTTTTATAAAGTAATATGCAAATTTCACTAGTGATACTGAAAGTTTCATATGATGTATAAAACGGTAAAAGGATTTGCCTTTACCTATTAAGGACAGCAACTTGTTAATGTGTCATAATGCAGCATTAAAAATTAAGCAAATGTACATTTTGCAAGATTTGCTCATCTATAAAGTAAGTTCATATGCTAAAAATCTGTGTGTCTCAGAACAAATTCTTCATTATAAATATTATGTGCAGTACTTCAACTCATGCCAAAGAACACTTCTCACCTTTTCTTTAAACACAATCAGTAATTCCATAGAAAATACATGAAAACTGACAAATCCAAGAGAAACCCCGACCAAAGACTGTGCATCCATTGCAGATGAAATGTGTACCAGACCTCTTAAATACTTCCACATACTTCTGTCACCAAGCACCAGACCCAAGCCAGAACACAGAATATCCTGTCTTACACACAACCACAGAATGGTTTGGGTTGGAAGGGGCCTTAAAGATCATCCAGTTCCAACCCCTCTGCCATGGGCAGGGACACCTTCCACTAGGCCAGGTTTCTCAGAGCTCCATCCAACCTGGCCTTGAACGTCTCCAAGGATGGGGTAATATCCCAATCCAATGTGATCATTCCAGCCAGGTAAAGGATGACTATGAAAATTCCCGTTTTTTCATGAATATTCTGCAACTGGACAGGGGCAAGAGCGTCTGCCTTCTGAATCAGAAGCAGCAATGAAAAATGCTGGCTCAGTGACAGATGTGAAGGGAATACATGCAAGACATAAATTACTTAATGTTAGATAAATCTCTGCTCAAATGGCCAGGAACGTCTGAGAGTGGATGAGACTGTTTAGCAGATGATACAAAGGACTGAGCACACGCTCTGCCTCCTTTTTAACTATTTATTTTCTTCCTTGGCTCAATACCATCTCCATATGAAAGGGTTGAAAAATACAGAATTAAGGCAATCCATGTAGAATCTTTCAGGGAAACAAGGTTCAGTAATGGCAACGTGCTCAGCTCTCCTGGCAGCACAGACCCAGACACTCTTCCTGTTGTTTTTATTGTATAGGAATACACAATATTCCTGGATACAGCTCATATATATACCTGGACACAGCTCATCCTTTCTATACATGTGTACACATATATGCTTAAAGGTGTTGCAATACTGTTCTTAAAAAAAAACAAACAACAACATTAGCAAAACAAAACAGTGAAGAAATGTGAAACAATTCCATGTAAAAAAGAAAATGGAATCATCCATTAAAAGGCAGATCTACTTACAAAGGCATAAAAAATTAAGAAGGGAAAGTGGAAAGCAAGCCAGTGAAGAAGGAAACAGAATTCCCTTAGGTAACAGAACATCCATGGCATCGGGGAAGTTGGACTGCTTTGTACCACACAACCAACATTGTTGATATCCTCCACAATCTATACATGTGGATTAGATAACAAAAAAACCCCCAAACTTACAGGAAAGCCAAGAAAAACCTCAGAAGAGAATTCCACCTTGAGTTAGAAACAACTCACAAAGCCCATTGAATAACATTAGGGACACAAAGTTACATAGCAATTTTTGTATTATTCTATTTAAATTATTTTTGGTATTTTTCAGAACCTTAAATTAAGTTTGAGCGTTTTACTCCTGAAACAGGATCTTATAAGGCAGTAGGATGCAGTCCACCTTTCCTCAGTCATTGCCTTCCTTTTTCTGAAGGAAGCTGTAAAAGAGTTGACTCCAATTCACATGCAGGGGACTCAAGAGCCATGTGCAGGCTGGATCACATTGCCACACTACCAGGCAGTAACAATCATATGCTGCACACTTCAATTATCCTGCCTGCCCAGAAGAGTGCAACTAGGAGGAAAAAAAGAAGAAAGAAGCAGTGAAGAGAAGAAAAGGGATGAAACTCATTTGTTTTCTGTCAATAAGCCTATAAACCTAGCAGCCTTGTTAGTGCCTCTTTAAAAGTGCATTTGGAAGCAACAAAGCTGATATCACCTGCTTTTTAAATTTTCATTCCTTATGCAAGCAACTGAAATAAGCCTTCTTTGTAACCAAACAATATAAAAGGCGTTGTTACAAATAAAATTTATTAACTCCATTTCATTTTCCTATGATAAAAAGCACAAAGAAATGAGAAACAAAACACTTGAGACATGAAAAAAATAACAATCAACAACTTGAAGCTCCTTACTTCAAGGTTAATGTGAATGAAATTTACTCAAGTTGAACATCACACCAATTACAAAAGCAAAAAAACCCAGTAAGCTCTGATTTCTAACAGTAGAGGTAGACACACAGTTTCCAGAATGCTCATTATAAACAGATTTAGGATGCTCCAGGGACTGATTAAGGCTAGAGATGTTCTATCAATACCATTAAGCTCACTAAGATGCAGTTCTCCCCTCTCAGTGCATTTATACCTTCGAAAATGAGGACACAGCTACAAATGTTTTAAAGGATCATAGAAAAATGCTCTGATTGCTCTTTCATCTTAAAACTTTAAGGTAAACCATTTTGGGTGTCAACTGTAACAGACACAGAATGAGCTCATCTAGATAAAAAAAAAAAAATCAGCAACACGTAGAACCAAGTCCTTTGCAGGTTGCTGGTTTAGTTGGTTCATTATTTTAAAGGTTGGGTCAGAAACCAAGAAAAACATCAAATTGAACAGTATCTTGAAATGGCATCTTCAACAAGGCTGTGCTCTTTGAGAATGTTACAAAGCCCAAAGCTGTTTTTTTAATGATTATTTCACTCTACACTGATAAAGTGACTTTTATACTCAGATTGACTATTACAAGATTAGCCCATGAAAAGGCACTTCAGATTAAAAAGAAAACCCTCACAACTATGACCTTATGCAACTTGAGATTAGTTCGTCCTCAGGTGAAATGTTCTCATTGCTCCTTTGCCATGAAAAATTGTTATGTAATTTTTTTCTTCCCAAGGGATAACCATAATCCAGTCAAAGACCATGATCATTTTGCTGGTATTTGTAAATAAAATAAAGTATTTGCCTTTAGAAAAAACAAACCCATAACACACACAACTTTCATTCAGCAGTGACCTTCACAAGTCAGGGTATCATTGCAGCTGCCCTCCCAGTCAGAAGTTGTATTGAAAAACTGGGATAAACCAGTCTGTCAAGGACACTTGCATTTATCCACGAGTATAATTTTTTAAAAGTAGAGAAAGTAACATATGTACCTGAGAACAAAGCTGTCTTGACAGAAAAATTCTATGATGATACCTCTTCAAAAGAACCCACAGACCTCTATACGAAAGATTCAAAAGTCTCCAGTTCCAGTTACTTTCTGTATTTACCAGCTTGTACTACTATTAGAATTGCCAAATTTGGACCTACTTCCTTACATTTCAATGAAAAGATGCTGCTACCAATTTAGGAGGAACAGGTAAAGTTATTGGCATTCATCATCTTAGAGAGATGACCTCTCCAGAGTAATTTTCTCATTAATATCCAGGTGCCAGGACAGGCAACAGCAACAAATTACATGTTTATTTGTTAATCAACCACAAACCATTATCCACCTACATGAAGTTCAGACATATCCTTGATGCAGCAAGCACTAGGCAAGGATTTTCAATTTACACAACTGGGAACACCTGTAGCTCTGAGTTGAAGTTTTCACACCTCACAAAGGCTGCCTGTGCAAAGTGCACAGCTCCCAGTGACGGGCCAACCAACTGGAAACACCCAAAGGAAACCAGACTGTGGAGGGAAATCCCTGGAATTCCTAGATGGAGGACACTTCAGTCCTTTCAGCTGGACTGTTTAAGCTGTGGTGAGGGGCCACCAATATCTGCTACCTTGCACAGTGCTCTGCTGGAAGAGATGAGCTCTCTAAGGTGACATGACAGGAGAGAGATCATCCCTGTTTGCTGCGTGCTGCTGGAAAAGGCACTACCACGAGTCTTGTAGAGCAAGATCATCCAAGTGCCAGATGACCTGAGAGCCATGGCTGATACATTACCCTGCAAGTTACCTCCTACTCAAAAAATACACAGACTTTTCTGCTCATGTCTTTGTCATAAGCAGAAATTGAGTCAAAGCAAACTTCAAACTTCACTCCTCACAAAACTTGAGCCTCTGTGAACACTAAAACCATCACCTATCCACAATCTGGAAACAAAGAGTCCATACATCTCACTGCATAATAATGATATAAAGATACCACAAGATTATTTTCCACAAGTGTAAAAAACACTTTCAGTGTTTATGCAGATTCTGACCTGAAAAAAAGCACCACTGTAGTTTTAGTAAGGAGATTTATCCTTACTAGGTACAAGCAATTGTTTGGGTTTTTTGTTTGTTTGTTTGTTTGTTTTTATTTAAAGCACCATTTCCCTGTTATTCTACCAAACAACAGTGCCATTTTCACCTACCAAACAACAATACCATTTTTGTCACATGCATGTGACAAAAATCTGTGGATGCAATAAGTCCAACTGTACCAAAGCAATGCTGCCCTGGGATCCCTTCCAAGCCAAAGCATTTGAGTGCGTGGCGGAAAAGCAGAAGGCAAAATTCATTAAAGAAAATTAAAATATTTTAAGCCTGGAAAATGGTGCAGTTAAGTCTTCCAGTTAAAGCAAATTGTGTCTATTCTTAGAGAAAATGGAAGCTATCTCAGATGAGCTGTTTCCCATTATCCTTGAGAAAAATAAAATGGGATCACCTTTTAGTTCCTGCTATTACTACTATCTTCTTGGGAATGTTTAGTTTCTTTAGTGAAATCAGATGTCTTCTCGGATCCCAAAATCACTTTAAAGACATACAGATGGTCTAAATGCTTGCTTTTCTTTTCATCTTCCTGTCAGCTAAGAAATGTCAGCCCTGTGATGGCCAGACCATTATTAATAGTATCAAGCACTTAATTCCCCTGCATTTAGAGAGTCTTTCCTGGCTACCAGTTTTCCTTACCTTTTTTTTTTAAAACCACAGGGTTTAGATAATCATTTGCTAAATGATTTGTTCACAAATCATGGACGAGTGGGCAGTGGGGAGAAAGAAGCAATCCAACATCCAACAGGTTTGGAAAGGGTTGTGACTACCTTCAGGAAAAAAGGTAACTAAAAATCTTGTATCACCAGCTCCCTACCTTCCTTCAGACTGTCAGGTTTCCATTCCCTAAGGTGGGGTAGCAGGAAAATGGCAGAATTTTATTTATATCTAAATAAAAATTATACGAATTCTAAGTTGAAAGACAGTTAACATACTCACTTTCTTCAAATTATGCACTTCACTGATTAGCACATCAGGAGAGGCCCTTCCCACTAAGAATAAAAAGCTGGTCCATTAACTACTCCTATAAAACAACCAACACAGAATTCCTAAAAAGCATGGAATATAAACATAAAGGAATATGTACATTCTGAGCAGCACTCAAAGCCACAGACATTACAAACACATCAGCCAGTAGGTTTTTTTACCCTCACACAACTTTCCCCATCAAAAGAGGAAAGATTCTTCTTCTGCAAAGAGATTATCATTAACTTGCATGAAAACTACTGCAAAATGCTGATGCAGCCAAAGAAAATTATACAATAATTATTTTCTTATTAAGAAACAAATACATTCCTCTTGGCCTCTTACCAAAAACACTAATTAATGTAGATGCTACATTACATTATGAAAACTGGAGAGGCAGCTCAGTCTTGCAGGGGTTTTAAGAGTTGCTCAGGCTGGATGAGCAGATGAATTTACTGCTTGTGGGTGTTTTCTGTTCTTCACCTCTGTATCTGCTGACTAATATGAAGCAACCAATTAGTCAACCAACAGCCAGTCCACACAACACGCTAAACGAACACAACATGCAGTTACCTTAATTCAACAAATCAGGGCCTACACCCCTGTGTTTTATCACAGTGAAAATGTCACTTTTCCATTTTTAACTTGCCAGAATCACTCAGCTCTCAAGGCAACCGTTCTTTCAGAGCAATCTAACTGCAAAAGAGCAGCCAATGATGTGTACCTAAAAAAAGCCTACAGCTTCATCGTGCATTCTGCATTTGTTTAAAATCCAAGTGCCTACAACAGGCACATGCACACACCCATTGAACTTCAGAACTGGAATCCTCTGAATTTCCATGGCCCTGAGGGAAGGGGCAAGGAAGGATATTGCTATGACTTCATCTCTAAAATGCATCCCATTTACCATATGATAATTACAGTCATATTGAACACTTGGATGCAGCTGACAAAGATTTTCCTCAAGCGTGTCAAATCCAATACATTTTGTGCAGAATTCAGCATTTTATTTTCATGTATAAGTGGAATGTACACTGCAAAAAAATTAGAATCTCTGTTTTCACAGTCTAATAGCAATGGATTCTATTAGTCACACCTAGACATTGTTTTAAACTGAAAGAGAGCAGATTTAGATTATATATCAGGAAGAATTTTTTTTAATGTGAGGGTGGTGGTGCACTGGCACAGGTTGCCCAGAGAAACTGTGGGTGCCCCATCCCTGGAAGTGTTCAAGGCCAGGCTGGATGGGGCCCTGAGCAGCCTGATCTAGTGAGTGCCATCCCTGTCCATGGCAGGGGGTTTGGAACTCAGGGGTATTTAAGGTCCCTTCCAACCCAGACCATTCTATGATTGTATATTTTGTCAGTTTGGAGAGCTCCAACGAAGGCATGATAGTATCCTGAAAATACTCTCTGTACTTGTTAAATATTTTCATCCTTTGAAATTTTTAGATGGAGAATGTAGAATGTAATTAGTCTGACAGGTTATGAGTTATATATTACTGTATGTGAATTACAGCTACCGTGGACTGAATAAAAAAGGAGAAAACCAGAAAAAAATTATAATCAAAAGCCCCAATTTAGAAGACATTGACATTCAGGTATTCATCTCAAGCATATATGGGTAAACTGGGACCACAGCCCTTGTTTTCATTAGTTTAGGATAGGAAAAAAGTCTAAGCCTTAAAGGGTTTTTATTTCTCCTCTCCAGTTTGGTATTTTTATTAAGACAACCACATGTAAAGCTGAAACCTAAACACACTATCACAGAATGAGCACATACTTTTTAAGTGTACTTACAAACACAACTGTTCCATCTACTACTGCATTGGAAACAGAATTTCAAGCTCAAAAAAAAAAAAAAAGAAGTGAAAATAGTCTGACTGAAGTACTTAATTCTCTCTTCTGGCACATCCTCATAAGAAAAGAGCCAGGGAGCACTCTACCGTTACTTGTCTTCACAAATATCTGGAATTTTTAATATATTGCAGGGCATGGAAAATTAAACAATTCAAATGTGTCCCCACCTTAACCCAATTGTAACTGTGGGAATGTTCCAAAGCTCTGTAAATTCAAAGGAAGGAAGGAAAAAAAATGTTGGAAACGATCACCAGCTTCCAATGGACTTCATATTAAGCCAAAGAATTGTTACTACAGGATATTATCAAGTCAAATCTTGTTTATAAATAAAATACTACTTACTTTTCCATAAAATTTGGAATATTTAAAAACAGCATTGACTAAAAATACAGTTAAAGACAGTGATTCTGTTTGGAACTGAACTGATGATGAACAAAACTGGGTGGTTACATGATGCAAATGTTTTGCCCTAATAATTTTTTAAGCCAGGTGGCTTCTTAAACAGAAAACCAGCTCAGATTCATCTCCAGGAGAACATTTTTCCACAGATCTCCTGGGAATTCCCACTCTACATTTGAAGTAATTTAATTTATTGTAAGAAGCAGAATGTCGAACAGCAGAAGCATCCTACAGACAGTACCTCTGGTGTTTTGAAATACATAAGTCAAAATCAGGAACTGAGAAATTTAGGTTTATATAGCAAATTTCACAAGGAATAGGAAAGTATTCCTAAGGTACAGCGTGTTTACAAAGCTGAAACACTGCAAACACAGGACACAAACTTTTTTGGAGAGAAATGAGCAGCCTAATGGAGAAGTGCATACTTGACCACATATACTTGAAAGCCACTGCATAAAGTAATTTGGAACAAATAAAGATACAACAACCTCTGACAGCTGTGCTGCTGTGAAGAAGGAAAGAGAAAGAACACTGGATTTTGCCCCCATGTGTCCCCCCTCGCCCCAGACATATAAGCTTTATTTCACAGAATCACAGAAGGGTTTGGGTTGGGAGAAACGTTAAAGATTGTCTTGTTACAATCCCCCACCATGATAGGGACACCTTCCACACTAGACCAGGTGGCTCAGAGGTCCATCCAACCTGGCCTTGAACACTTCCAGGGATGGGGCATCCACAGCTCCTCTGGGCAACCTGTGCCAGGGCCTCACCACCTTCCCAGTGAAGAGCATCCTCCTGATATGTAATCTAAACTTGCCCTCTTTTAGTTTGGATCCAGCCCCCCTTGTCCTGTCACATACTCCTATAAAAAGTCCCTCTCCATCTTTCCTGTAGGCTCCTGTTAAGGAAAATTCCCAGTCTGCCCATTCACAAGACTCTGGCCGTCAACACTCCCTTCAGGTACTGGAAGGCCGCAATAAGGTCACCCCTAAGCCATCTCTTTTCCAGGCTGAACACACCCATCCCTCTCAGGACTTAAGCAGAAATAGGTTTGTAATATTCTTTTGGCTTTGTTTCACTGTAGCAAAGAGCCTCGCGGAGCAGCAGATTTACGGCACCCTTTGGTTGGATAACACGGGCCAGCCCAGGCTCGGGGCAGCGCTGAGGAGCCGCTGTGCACCAAGTGTCACCAGGCACAGCCAACACTTACCTCATGCTGAGCCAGCTTTAACAAGCATTCCCTTAAAAATCAGTCGAGGAGCATTTTAAACTCTGCCTTTTCCCTCTCCCCACGGGAGGCTCAAAGAACTAAGTCTGGCAAAAGCCTCGCGGCAGGACTGGGTTGTAGCTCAGCTGCGGTCGACAGAGCAGGGGTGGCACTGGCACAGCTCTGTCTGCCAAACAACAGTCACAGGAACCAGTCTGACATCTTTGTTAGCAAGAACTTTTCAGAAACAGAAGCTAAAGACTATTTTTCCTTTCCTTTAATGAACGTGAGCTCACCTGATTCTTCGCAGCTGCTATCGCAAGCAAACGGCAATGTTTTCATGGGAGCTCCTCTCTCCATTGCAGGAACAACAAAAGCTGAAGTATTTTGGTTTAGATCCTAACAGCTCATGAGAGCTGTATTTTCTTAGCTCTCCCTCCTCTATTTATCCTTCATCTCTTCCCATGCACTGAAGAGGACCTTTGTGATCCCAGTTGACTGAATCACTTGTGCTGACACCCCCTTTATCCTGAGGTACTCCCTACACATACTAAATGGAGATGGTGAAAATTAAGAGGCAAAAAGAAGAAGATCTGGAAAAAGCAAAGATCCAACAAGTCAATATGTCACCTTTGCTCCACCTTCCCAGGCAAGCCAAGTCATTGAGAACACATCAGAGCCTCCACATCAGCCCACTGAGCTGTGATGGACTCATTTCTCTTAGAAGTGGCCAACAAAGTAACAACATTGGAAATAAGCTTAACATCTTCTTTAAACTTCAAAAAAAATCATTTTCTTTTGAGTTTCAAATACCAGTAATACCTCAGACTTAAAGAATGCACTCTACTTGCATGAGGATGGCCATAATTGGCACAAGCGATCATTTACTGTCAGAAACTAATATCTCCAACAAAGTATATTAAATTTAATATATTTTCATTAGTTATAATAGACAGAGACTTGGCTTTTAACTGACATTGAATGTATATTTATTGCTATTGCCAGCACTGCACAAGATAATGGTAAAAGTGGGTGGGGAGAAATGGAAGATTTAAAAAACACAATGAAAGGTAGGTCTCGGGTTTTCTCTGTAGAAAGCTGCCCAAAAGCTCTGTAAATCACCTCTCTCAGTCTGACAAGCTCTCTGTATTTTTAATCAGGCCTCCTATTAGCTGCTACAGAAGATACAAGGAACTAGAATATACTGTAAGCCAGAAGACTTATGTTTTAATGAAAAAATGTTATATTCAGCAGCTTACATAAGTAAACCTACTTCAAAGAATTCTCATATATTGTGATTTCAAAGTGAGGTGAAAATAATAAAAAGCCAAATTCATTTGTGACTTGAACCCAGTAAGCTCCAAAACCATAAATAAAAGTATACCCAGACCCAAAGCATGAGTTCTTTGGCACTCTTAATACAGACCTGCTGGGAGAAGCCCCGTGCTCCTTCCTCACAGAGCAGGCAACACTTCATCTGCCTTATTCCTCCTGCAAAAAGTCATTTCTGTGTGGATCTATTCTCTTTAAAGAGCTGAAGAATTAGCAATTTACAGTTTCCAGCTACCATACAGAGGATTCATCTTCTCGTGTGATATGATATTACATAGTAATGCAATTATTGGAAATTAATTATATGAAATGGCTCCTGTGAGAATTACTCCATGCATCACACAATTATGAATATTTTTTGTAGTGCCACTAAATAGGGAAGATACTCTGGGTATGCTGATGTATTTTAGATAATAATCCCCTGCCACAACCCATTTCTTCCTAAAAACCTCTTTATAAAGGACAACTCTGTGCTTAGAGTGTTTCAGCTCACTTCCATTACACCATATAATGATTGCCAAATAATAGAAATGATTGCATGCACAAAGAAAAATACAGAATTAAGGGCATAACAACACACTTAACTCTGCTGGAGTGGTTGTTGGGTTTTGGTCTTTCTTTTTTAAATCAACACTTGTTATATTTCATGATTTGATGAGAACTCTAAGTACAGTATGAAAAAGCAAATGAATCTGCATAACTGCATTGAGCTAAATTATATATAATTTCCTTCCTCCACTGTATCAGAAAACAATAATCAGTAGTCTAACAAAATAAACAAATGACCATTCGTTATTTTTAGTACATATTTTTACCTTATGTTTTGCTCCCTAAACTCAACCCATCCCACTGCAGCAGCCAAACCACTTCAAGCTCAAGTTTCCTCAGCAAAAGTAGCAGTAGAAAAAGCACACCTGAAGAACACACTCATGAAACACATTTTGCAATATATGAAAGGCTTCTTACCTGACTTCCTTGAAAAGCAGTTTTCCCTTAGCAGGGTAACTGGTAGCAGTAAGTACTAATATCCAGTCAGTACAAGGGAACATTAAGAGGGGCCTCTAAAAACATGATAGTTCAAGGACAGTATAGCATCGATGCTTTCATAAACTTTTGAGATCCCATCTTCGCTCTCTCCCCAGCACCCCAAGCTAACAACCAGAACCTTATTTTTGGAGGCTTTTCCAGGTTCAGACAAATAAATCCAGCTCATGCTGCCATTAACATTTCTCTCCCATCTCCCTACCTGGAATATGTCCATGCTGTACGGAGGGACAGCTCCCTCCTCCAACAGTCCAAAAACTCTTTGCCATCCCGGAGAAATCTCTCTCGAGGATCACAGAAGATTCCAGAAGCTCGCCCTCCCTCACACTGCCCTGAGCCTCAGGTGCACTGCACCTCCCTCAAATAATTTCTCCCCAGCTGCAGATGATCAGCTGCTGGTCAGCACCTTCTCTCCCCAATCCCCTGGGAACCAGAACTCCTGGGGCCCTTCTCCCCAGTGCTGTCCCCACTAAATGGCAGCTGCTTCTTTTGTTCTCCCCTTCCATAAAAGGCCCATTTCTGCCCCTTGTCTCTTTTTACTCCGTAGCAGATTTTGCCAAGTCACCCCTGTATTTGATTTGTCTCATGTAACTCATGACACTGCCGGGGTTATAAACCCAAAGCAACACAATAAAAGCTGTTTTACCCCTGATTTTTTTATATATTAATGAAAAAAAAAAAAAAGGTGACAAATGCAAAAAAACCCTTAGCATTCTATGATTTCACAAGATCCTCTATGCCACTTTTTGAATCATTGCACATATGGGGGAGAACTTATTGCTGATTTTTTAAGATCTATTTTTAAAGAAACACTGAAAATGAGCCCATTTAATGACCTTAAAAAGTGGGATTTCCATTACAAAAGTCTTAAAATTCTTCACAACTGTTCTTCCCTCATAAGAATGGTAGAGACTGCACTAACTGAATGTTCATGCAATGGAGAAACAAACTTATTTATATGCTAGTAGTTCAACCATCTCCTAAATTAGTTAAAGTGAAAAATGCCCAAGCTGCAAAAGGAAGGACTTTTACCGTCATGAATGTAATGTAACAAACTATGGTGCATCTCTAGTCTCAGAACAATGTCCCAGCTGGATGCATTTCTGGAGCAAACCAGAACCACTCCCCAGAATAACAATGCTGGGGCCACAAATGGAGCAAAAAGAGACCTGGGTCACCACTCAGGAGGGTCCCGGGTTGGACCAGACTGCACCTTGGACCCCAAAAAGCTGCCCACAGAGAGAGCACAAAGCTAGGGCGTCCAGTGCAGGTGCTGCATTCTGCTACAGTAATGTGTAAAAACAGCCCACAGCTCTGTTATGAAATGGAATTCTTTGTATCACCTCCTTTCTTCTGGATCAATCTGCTCCTATGAGTATGGAGGATGCCCACAGTCAACTACATATCCCTATTCAAAAAACATGAAGCTAAGCAGAGACACACTTACATGCTATTGCTGACTGGAAGCCATTGCTCCATTTAGCAAAGCAATTAAATACAAGATTACTCAGAAGTGAACTTATATTTGAACCATCTGAACTTCCCTTATGCTTATCCTTAAGCAGATCCTAAAGAAGTTGCTTGAAAGAAGTCATATGGATCTGATTTTTTTAAAATTATTTACGAGCAAATGTGTAGGGCTAGCTGTCAAAACAGAGGAAACAAACATGTCACATGCAAGCAAATCTAAACAGTCCCTGATTTGCAAAATCTCTGCAGTTTTTGCATTCGGAACATAACAAAATTCAAATCACGAGCCAGGATGATGAAGTTTCACAGGAATATCGAGATCATCTTTTGTCATTCACAAACTTGTCATCCACATAAGATTTTATTTTCAATCTACTGAGGATTTTGCTGCAGCCTGAGTAGTTTGCTCACTGTGCGATACCACCAGGTGGCAATTTGAAGCACTAACGTTTGGATTGCCTTCAGGTGCACATTATCATTCCCCAAACAAGGCACACTGAAACAAATCAGCTACTTAGTGCTAGAACCAGTACCTCAGAAAAATCTGTATTTCTATTTTAGACAACATTTTCTATACAAGAACTTTTATTGCTATGGGTAACTCATTTGTGACAGTTTCTTAGTAATATAGCAACATGGGTGCAAAACATGTTCAAAATCTTTCACATTTGAAAGATAAGTTTGAAAGATAAGGAACCCAGTATGAAGCTAACAGAAAATAGATTTTGCTACTAAAATATCATTCAGCCTGGAAGTCTCTTTTTAGAAGATGGGGGGAAGCAGGACATGGAGACCACTGTGGAAAATCTTTCTACTGCCCAACTCCTGGGTGCCACCTCTTTTAAGAAGTCACTGTGCTGCCTAAGGAAGTCAGGCTGGGTGTAGGAATGAAGTCCTGCAATAAAGGGAAGCAGCAGCACAATTCTCCAAATTCTGTAGGCTGTAGAGTGATTCAGTTGGATAGAAAAGCTGAAGAGTTTAAAGAGTCTTTTTATTTATTATTTCCCTTATATTTATTTGTAGAAAACATTCTGGCAATTTCTTATCACAGATTTCAAGCCTGTGTTGTCTGTTACTAGGTAATTTTACAGTCCTAATGGCTTGAGTCAGTTGGAATCTTTACTGATACAAAATGAAAATATACCAACAACAGGCTCCTTGTTTTACGCTTCATCTCAAAGGCAGAGAAAATCTGTTCACATTAGAAATTCCACTACATCAAGCAACAGAACACATAGGATTTATGCTGCATGCCTCCTGATATTAAAGGCATCTCTACGGGGAGGTCAGTTTTAAAAGAACTCGAAAAGAGAAGTTAAAATTAACTTTCTTTGCCCCCCTCCAAAAGCCCTTGTGGAAATTCGGTCAGAAGAGTTACACAGAGGACCATCAACTGGCATAAGCTGACTTGAGTTCAAGACCTGGTCATATTAATTGGGAGAAAGTATTTAAAGTTAAAAAGCCAAAGTCACTTAAACTTTAAAAGTGCCAATAACTGTTAGATGTCAAATGGAGTCAAACAGAATAGAGAGGACTCAGCCACCACTCTGTAATGGAGGCCTCTTCAAAAGCTTCTTTTAAATTCATTTTTATTCAGCGCTTTGTACTGCAAGAACTGACTGGAACCAGGGACTGCACTGGGAAAAAGGGCACTTCGCAACGCCCTCCTTCCATATCTTCACTCCACATGAAGGACAACCCTGAAATACTCCAAGCATTTGCTCATATGCAAGGCACTGTGGGTCTTGGAACCAAAAATCAATGCACAAGCCAATCTTCCAGGGATTCCTGGTGAGCAGGGAGGGGCAGTGGAGTCCCATGGCCCACTCTGTTTTCAGGATGGCTGCTGCAGATCTTTGCATATCTCTTTTAAAGTATTAAAAGTGCTTTTCATAACATGTGAAAACCTTTGTTATGCTGTATAAGCCCATGCCAGGCTCTTGAAAACCACCTGTTCTCACTTTGATTTTACAAAGGACTTTCCTACTCCCGACTCTGTGGCTGCCAGTACCCTGCCTGATGTCAGGGAAGTTCCTGCATCCTCTTAACACTCCCAGCACCCCACCACCAATGCTGCTCATCAGGAAAAGGGCAACTCAGAATAGTTTGTGGAGCAAGTGCAGGCACTTTCTGACTCCATTATTTACACTCTGCTGCAGGCAAATCATGGCAAAAAAAAAGCAAAATTTTCAAAGGCATCATGTTTGCAGGGGTGAGCCTTATGGAAATAACCACCTAAAAATCCTGTGTCATGAACAGTCTGTGATTCTCCATCCAGAAGACAATAACACTGCTAGTTGCTTAAGTATGTTTAATGATGCTTTAACAATTAATGTATGTAGTGTTATTTAAGTGTTACTAGAGGTGAGAACAGGCCATGAAAGACAAAAGGATATGGCTGAATATGTGGAGGTCAGACTAACTGATTCATTTGAAAAGGAATAATTCTGACCATGTAGTTTAAGGCTGGCAAAGCAAAATCACTGGAGAAGGCTGAGCAAATAAGGCACAAAAATACTTGGACAACAAGCAAAAGACAACAGTGTGCAAGAGAGCCCAGAGGCAAGCAAAGGAATGGCATCAAGAGAGAAACAGTTACTTTTCAAAGCAGTGAAAATTTGGAGAGTAGGAAAGACAGGGGACAAAGCAAAAATTAAATTAAGGCAAGAAATATCAAATGTTAGGAAATGGATAAACTGTATTAGAAAATCAGGAAAAATATAAGGGAGAGAAAATACAATTAAGCAAGCCACGCTGCAAACAGAATTAAGTACAAATTTGGAATTTTTATAGAACCAGAGCGGACCAGTGCTGAATATTACCTGAATTTTGGCACCTTTGGTTTGACTGGCACGCTTTAAAGGAGCAATGACACACTTTAACCCCTGGATTCTGGCTTCCATCAGGTCCTTACACAGCTCACCCACATAAGCAATGTTTCTTTAGCAGACTTCAGCTGATAGCACACTTCAGTTTACAGGGAAGCCAACTGCATTAGGATATTCCAGCTATCTGCCACAAGACATGTAGGTCACAGAAAAACAGTGTCAGATAAAAGGAGCTAAGCCTGATCTCTCTTTTGTCTCACAGATTACAAGCTATTCCAGAGTCTAAAAGAAGATGTGGAAATCCTGATTATTCAGGACTGCCAGGAGTATCGGTTTCTTGCACAAAGGAACACCTGGCACAGAATAAACCTGAACAATCTGATGTGAATATTGTTTTTAGAAGACTTCCTGGGGAATGTCTTCCCTTTACAGCTAGTACCTTCCCCAGCCGTCCTTCCAGAGTAATGGCAAGCTTAGAACCGTGCTTAAATTATTATTTAATTAAGATGATAGGCTAAAATAATTGCCTACAGAGAGCTACTCTTCAGCTTGCACATGGCTTAAAACCTGATCCTTTACTCACAGCCAGAGTCCCCCCAGTGGTGATGGGAACATGCACCATACTGGTTCCCCTGCCATATAGAGGCACCCCCTAGAATTAATACAAAGGTTCAAGCTCGTGCAAAGTTTGGCTGCTCAGAAACATTCAGAAGGATTTCTGCAGCTAGAAGGGATTAACTTGTTTCACAGTCCCTCACAGATATTATCTTATGCTCCTGGTAGATTCCAGCCCATGTTTATTCGAGCTGAAAAACCTCGATCTCCATTTCCAGGGCCAACCAACAGAACAAGTCCTGCCTGTATCAATCCAGGGCTGTACTCCTGGAGGAATGAGCAGTCCATAGAGCCTTTGGGTGGCTACAAATCCCATTCTTGTTTGATAGGATTCACCAAGTGTGTTTTTTGAGTCTGAACTCAAAAAATTCAGACTTAGCCAAAAGAACACTTTCACAATATGTGGCACACACAAAATTATTACTCTCCAAGCTTGGATTTCCTTACCTAGGGAAAAGACAAGACTGAAATGCTAGCAACAACTGAGGAAATGTAATTTCTTTAAGTAAAACTCACCTACCGTTTTGCAAGAATAAAATAAAATTACAACATTCTAAGTTCTATTAAAATACTCGACCTATTTGCATATTTAGTTTATAAAAAAAGCTTGTAACTTGTGTTAGTCTATTTCAATTGTCTGGATACAGAAATCTAAGAGACCTTGACACAAAAAGTGCATTTCCAACAAAATATGATTTACCAAAGAACAAGAGCTGCTGAATTCAAAGGGAACATCAACCACATGAATGGCTTAAATACCCTGTGCAATTTCCCTCCTAAATTTTGGCTTGGATACCATTTGACACATTTCCAACAAAAGGCAACAAAATTAATTCTCCACTCGTGCCCTGTACAAGCTCTGTGATTTACTCAGAGGAAATAAAAGTTTTCACAAAGTGTTTGATAATGGACCACCTCCATCAATCACTGTGGCAATTCCCCTCCCCTGACTTCCTGAGAAGTCTCTGAATGATCCTGCTGCCCCTCCATCCAAAAGGCAACGTGAGTTTTGTTTAACCTCCCCAACCATAAAACACAGCTCTTCTGGTAATCTGTCATCTACTAATCAAGGCTCCATCCGGAAGGGCCCTGGATATCCATTAGCAGCTGGAATGCTGCGTTCAAATCCTGGTTCCTAGCAGAAAAAATGACAGGTTTTGGAACTATTACTGGCCTAGGATAATTCTTCTTCCGCAGATGCAGGTGTTTGTGTGAGTAATTTTTAAATACAGCATAAATCCCAGAAGTGCTAATGCAGAACCATCCCATCCACTGCTCTGACAGGAGAAGCTTCCAAAATACAATATCTATTAAAGTCAAAACTTTTCAAGGAGTTTAAAGGGTATTTATAAAAATGTCTCTTGCATAACAACTGAAAATAAGGCACCTTCTAGTTACCAATACAATGGAAATACTGCTTTTGTCAAAGAAAATCAGTTTGTTTTGTAATGGTTACAGGGAAAATACTGGGGGGAGCACATTGCTGTTCCTATATAAAACTTATTATGATGAATTATAGTTCAGAATGCAAACAAGATTTACCCAAATTTTTTAGAGGAAAGTGGTGCTTCTTAGGGTGGATCAGCAACTACAATGTATTGTCAAAATCTCTACGTATTTCAGAAGTTTCTGAAAGAGGGCACAATCTAATATATTTTATATAACCTTTATTACCAGCACCTTATTCATAAGGGATTAATTTTGCTCTATCCTGACATGCAACATGCAAGTTTTGCTCAATTCTGACTTTTTTCATCATCTGTCAAATGAATTCAGAACTTCTCTGCTCTCAGTATTTTAAAGAGAGAACAATGAAATTTTACATAGAACTCAATCTGAAATATGCTCTGTTTTCTACACATTTTAAACCCATTTTATGACAGTATGATTTTCCTCCAAACGCGTTTCCCTATCCCAACAGTTCATGCTACTTCACAATGGAGAGAAGCCGTTGGGAACAGTTATTTTACTACCTTACGTAAATGACCATGAAACAATGGCATACAGTATAATGACATGGATGTAGTAAATGTCCTTTAACTTCTAAAACATAAAAATATCCCCCCAAATCGCTTCCCCTCACCCCCAAACACCTGCAATTTCACCAGCAAGTAACAGGCTAAAGTACAGAATATATAATAAAGTGCATGTAGCAACTACATTTCAGGAATTTTACCAATATGAAGATTTATGACTGTCACTTTACCCCAGAATTCTCCAACATCAAAGAGAGGTGTTAAAGCTTGAGTGACAGCCAAGGCAACAGCTGGATGGATAAAATATGGTTGCTGTAACATCTCCCCTCTTGAAGTAAAGAAGGTCAAGAGATGCTGCTTCCATACCAAGATGTTCTGGGTGAGCACAAATTCATCAGCAAAGCCACCTTCAGGCAGGGGGTTTCTGAATAGTCATTGTTAACTATGCAGAAAATAAAGAGAAGAAAATAAAATCTGAGCTTCCCTTCATTGGCACTGTGAAAATTAAACAGTGGGAAAAGCTGCTGCCAGAGGTTCCTGCTCATTGGGATTCCACACATCAAAACCAGGAGCTTTCTAGAACTCTGGAAACTTAGTCCCCAATTCATAGACAAGCACACAATATCTCAGATGAAAGACTGCTGACTGCTGTGCAGCTAAACCCACTAATTTACTTAGCATATTCTCTTTTTCTGAGATCTCCTCGCAGCTGTTCCTTGCAAGTGATCCAAGGCAACATTCCCGTGCTTGAGACAAGCATAGCAAATTTGAACTAAGGAAACACTTTCAGGGAGAGGTGAAAAAAAAGCATGTGAACCCGAGAGAAAAAGACGAACACCCCCTGGTTCTACAGCGTTCAAAATGTGTGCGATGATTTTGTAGTTTCTACAAAAGATGAAAGCTGGGGCACGAAACTTTGAATTAGAAGGATTAAAGGGTAAAGAAATCATGCTTTTCTTTTAGAAACAAGGGCAAATGTCAGGCAGTGAATTTATACACGTTATTTTGTCCTTGTTGCATTTGCATTACACTGTTAGACGGAGTTCAATTTTCCTTTTTTTACTGGGAAATAATATTAAATATAGGTTGTGCCCTTAATAAGGGGGTGAACAATTACTGAATCTGGTCTAGAGAAAGTGGATTAACAGCATTTTGATAAAAAAGCCCAAATTAAAGGTATATGAGAGAGGAGGGAATGGGGATACAAGGAGGTCATCTGGGAGCACACTCCCTTTTTTTGCTTGAAGATGTCCAAGCCCACCTGGGACCAGGAAACTCATGGGAAATGGGATGAGGAGATGGTCAAGTCACTGGGGCAGGACTTGGTGAACTACAGTTAGTATTTCCAGACTTCACTGACTTGCAGTGGATTGAAAGGTCCTGTTTTCTGGCACTCCACAACCTCTGCACATTCTGTTTGGATTAATAAAGTTTTGGTAACAGTTTTATCTAATGTTGCTTTTGTGAGCTAATTCAGAGACTCAAGAGGCAAGGTAATTAATAACAAAGACTTAAAGGCTTGAATTCTCTTTGAATTTTGCTCATTTCATACTGTATAATTTACCTTCCTTCCTCAAAAAGAGTTTGTGCCTTCTTGCTCCCAACTAATCCTATTTGCCTGAATGAAACATGAAATGAAACAGGGCGTGTTGGATACTGGAGTGTGGAAATCTGGGTGTGCTTCAGATAGAGATGGATACTGATCATCTTATTTAAAAATAATTCGTAGAAAACTTAGGAAGAAAGAGCTGTTATTGTTAATGGCACCTCACAAAACACAGACGTGCCACCAGATGTGTACACGGGCTCCAGAGCCTCGGTGCAGGGCTCATGGTGAAGACTCGCTGACATAAAGGCACTGATGCAATCAGCCCTGCAGCTCTTCATACAATATTTCTTTCCACTCTTTTCCTAAGTCTCCCACTGTTATTCCAACCTGCCAAGCTGTCAGTGAAATAGTGTGAGTTGCAGTTCTTGTAACTACTCATGGTATGTACCCAGGTGCTCTCGAGTTTCCTTTGGTATAAGTTAGTACCAGCTCAGCCTCTTTTTCTTCTGGCAAGTGTTACTGGGGGAGATAATCCCCAGCTTTCCTAGTCCTTCACAGCACCTCACATAAAAAATTAACAAGCTGATTGCTTAAATCTGCTCATTTCTCACAGCTCTTTCCTTCTGGGCACCCTGGGTTACAGGGCTTTGTAAAGAAGTGCTGTGAACCTCTCCTTGGGACATACCAAGAGAGAAAAGAATCCAGAAAAAAACAAACAAGCATCCCTCCATACCAAAGCCTCACTTTTTCCACTCCCGAATGACTTTGGAATTCAGCAGAACCTTCTAGTGATGTCCTTTGGCACACTGTTTTTTAGGCAACCATGTCCCTCTGCCCTCCAGCCAGGTTGCTCCATCTCTCAAATAATTCTGAACTATTTCGATTCTACCACTAACCCTGGTTTCTTCGCTCTGCTCCAATTTAATAAATTCCCTTTCTTCTCAGGACTCCCAGCTCTGCAGGGGGAAAGGACAGGGGAATTTCAGGTTTTAAGCAGAGCCACCTTTTTTTTTCTTTTTTTTTGGTTCTAAGTAAAATTACTACCAGCAATTGAGAAGACACCTGTGAGCAGTAAACAGCTCAGAGGCCACGGCTCAGACCTGCACTGCGAATGTGCAGGGAAACAGAACTCAGCTCCAAAGCAGTCACTCAGACCAAATTAATTATACACGAGGCAAGGAGCAAGGAGCAGAATGATCTACTGGGAGCTCCTGAAGGCAGCCTGGCTGACCCAAGAAGCAACAGTGGTAAACTTTCCCCTGCCCTTGCCCTTTCCTTCTGGCCAGGCCATAATTGCCAAAGATGCAGTGCAACTAAGTGCCAAGCATCTGATCAGTGCCATTGCAGAGGTGTGAGGGAGATGGAAGGCATAGGTTTTAACACTCGTCCCCACGTTCACTTACCCACAAGCCCTACTTTCTCTGTGTAACGTAATCCTATACAAACAAAATTCCAACCTTTTAAATACAGTTCTCTTAAAAAAAAAACAACCAAACAAAAACAAAACAAAAAAAAACTTCTGTGCAGAACAAATGTGTCCTCAGAGATGCCAATGGAAAAAAGTAGGATCATTGATCAGATCATTGATCAGATCATTGATCATGATCTCTCAGAGCTTCATGCTACTCTGCTGTACCTAAACACGATACTGTTCAAATGTACACAAAGCTAACACTGCAGGGCAGCTCCCCACTCAGCAGATGCCCCTAGTTTCATGTTATGTTTTTCAAGATTCAACATTTAAGAGTAATTCTCTTACATCTCACAAATCTCACAGAGGTATCAGACTCTTACACAGTGAGCCAACTGCCTATTGCAAACATGACTCACTCACAATGTGGAGCGAGCCCCCTGCTCTCTTATAAAATGCACAAACAGGAAGGAAAAGGAGGAACACTCAGAGCTCCCACCGTGGTAACACACAACCTGTTGGCTCTGTACCTGTTGGGTAGGCTGTGAACTCATTGGAAATACTTTGGCATTCTCTTCTTGCATATTGCAGGCACGCATCTAAAACCATCTCATTATTGGTAATAATTTATTGACAGCAGATAGTTCTCTGCAGGTGCCAAACCTCTCTCCATCACTTGGCCTGAGGGAAGATTCTCAAACAGAGACCTGTCACTCTCTGACCTGTAAAAGCAGCTGCAAAAGCTGCCAAAAAGAGGTACTTCTGGTGATTCATAAATGTCTGAAGTTTTGTTATGCTTTCCTGTGCTAAGTGCTCTTTTGCTTAGCAGATCATCTTTACTTTCCCCCCCTGCCTCTAGTCTTCAATTCAGTTTCGGTGTTTATTCATGTCTCCCTTACTGGTGTCACATTTCCTTTCAACTATCTTGCATCTTTATAATCCAATTTTTTCTTCTCCCTTTTCTCTTTTCTCTCATCTATTCAAACTGGACCTAGTCTGATATTTGCTGACATCAACTCTTCGTGGATTTTAACATAAATGTCTACCAATATCACTCAGCCCTGCCTACTACAGGAGAATATAAACCCCTCCTCATGTGTTCTGTGCTGCCAATAAAAGCTGGTCTTTAGGCATTACCAAAATAAACAGTATTAGCAACAATTAGATCTGCTTGGTTCAAATCCTTCTATGTATGGTTACACTATAGATTTGCTTAAATCACATATGCAAAAGAGCATGTAAAATTCCATTACTTTTACTCATTTAAAACCTCACACTTTTTGAAATGCCATTGAGGAAAAATGCCATTGAGGAAAAAAAAATCCCCCAAACACGTTTCTGAGGTTAAATATTGCTGTTAAAAGTAAACCAGGCTTAAAATAAAAAGTTGGCATTTTAAAGGCCTGCAAATAGGATTAGATCTACCCAGTCTGTATAAACATTAATAAGTGGAGCTCCATTCAGAGCTAATGTATCTGTGAGTCACATGAGGAGCAGCGTGAACTCTCTTTAATTTGCAACCAGAAGGGTCTGGAGGTTGAAAGAGGTAAAACAACTCAGCAGAAAGCTTCACTAGGACGCGGATTAGGATCTTACACTTTCAAACCTCTGTTTCTGTTGGCCGCAGCTCTGTCTGAGCACTGCTGAGCTTGAGCACTCGCCCACTTTACATCTTTAGCGCTATAAAGACGTAAAAAATGGAATTTTTTATTCAAGCTGGTTCTCAGCCTGGCACATCCCAAGCAGCAGGACTCTGGGCTAGGATATTTCTCCCTCCCCACCCACTTTTCCACCAGTGCTGAAAAATGACATGATAGTAGTGAATTAAACGACACTCTCGTGGAACTGTTCCTATTTTTCAGTACTACAGACTATTTCTACTGAGTAGTCCTCGATTATGTTTTCTACAATTGCCTGATGATATTCTCTGGAACGTTATCCTGCTGTAAGCCTTTCCTCCTCTGTGGGAGCCACTGGCACCATAGGTCACTGGGTGCTGGGAAGAAAGCCATTCCTGGTGGAGAGCTTCGTGCTGCAGGACACTGAGGAGTGAATGCATTTCAGACACATCTCTGCCCCTCAGCACAGCAAAGCAGAGATAAAAATCAAGAACAAGAAAAGTTTCTTTTGGACCTTGGGTTGGTTTGTCTGGGACTTTGCCCTTATTCACGCTAACCAATGAGAATACCTGCAGCGAAGATCAAAATCCCAACTCTTGGTTTCAGTAGAGCGAAAGTTTAGGAGTTAAAAAATGTAGTGGAAGTTTAGGAAAGTGTAAACGTAGCCTGCAATATATAATGTGAAAGCTGACAAAGAGATGGTAGCAATACACCATCAAATCCGTTGCCAAAGTAAATGAAAAAGTCACCCAGGCAGATAACATCTGGATATGTGCAACCTCAATTTAGGCAAAATCCTAATGTAAACAAGTCCACTGATAGCAGAAGGGTAGTTAAACATTCCACTAGCTTTGGATAATCGAAACCATCTTCCTTTCCTTAAAAAAAAAAAAAATAACAAACCTTTCAATTATCAAACTCCGAGGAAGAAACTGACAGCTAATGGAAGGATTCCATTAAAATTTCAGTTTTTCCCTTTGCAGACAAACATCTCTGCAAACAGTTTTTTGTTTGTACAGAAACTGCAACAGCTCTCAAATGGCTCAATATTTGTAAATACTAGTAATATACAGTATAGTGATTACAAATAACATAAACACAACGTATTTGGATCTGGTTTATTAGACTGAGGCAGGGCTACATGTTCTGCTAACTATAGTGGTATTATTATTTCCTGTGATATCAATATTTAAATAAAATTGGAAAGAAAATGTATTTGCAGCTGTGTAGCATGGAGTTCCTTTAACGTATGCATAGCCTCAGCAAGAATCCTTAAAAAAATGGTATCAGTCACTCTGGGAATGGTAACAATGCAGCAAGGGAATTCAGTCTCAAACAGGTTTCATTTAAAGGCTGTGGAGGATCAGTGGAAATGTATCATGTTACACCAACCTAATTATGTATTGCAATAGTCATTCAGTCAACCCCTATGTCAACTTAGTGCATTAGTATATTATCACTGATAATGAAGTTTTGACAGTAATCTGAAACATCTGCAACAAGTACCATCAAAGCCATTGAACACAGAATAGCATTAACAAAATAATTCTTTTTTTTTTTTCCAGGGCTAACAACCTAATATAGTTCTGAGGTGAATGTCACATTAGAAATAAATGTAATCATATATGAATGCTTGAATGCATATGAAATGGAATAATCTATACATCCCAGGAGAATCCAAGCAATTTTTAGGCAGCAAAGATGAAGCTGATACACCAGGTCAAAATCAAATGCTAGAGAGCACTAACAAGGTTAGGAAGCACCAAGGGGTTACGAGGAGAAAAAAAATTCCACTAAGTTCCATTGCAAACTATAACAATTAAAAGGAAAATATAATCCACGTGTGCCCTGGCAAATCCTAATGGCAACTAATTAAATAATAAATTCTAAAAATCCTAAAATTCCGTTCTCCGGCAGCTAACAAAGCTAAAAAGCTCATTTTTAAAAATAGGTCAAGTCTCTCATCTCCATGCAACAGTGACAGAAGTATTAAACTGGTTGATTTAAAAAGAAAGGGATTATAAGAACCCTTATTTGCACACAGTTATGCAGAAAAAATCACCTAAAATGAAATTCCACAGAGCCATATTATGCTGAGTAGAATACACAAGTAAACCCGACAAACAACACAGACAACCTGAAAATAGGCTATGAAGTTTCAAAAAAAAAAAAAAGAAAAAAAAAAGAAATCAAAGAGAAAACTGCATATTTAAAAAGTTAAAATGCGCAGAACTGAAAAGCTTCCTCACCAACAACTGCCTGGTTTACACGAAAATAAAAATGCTACTGGGGCATGAGATGTTCACTGATAACTTCATTTTAAGATATATCACATCCTGACTGAGACACCAACTGACTCACTCGGCTCACATGTACTGCAGAAGGTAAAACAAATAGGAACTAGTTTCGGATTAGGGCTGGAGATGAATTTCAAAATGTGGACCCCCTGAATCGATTTGCACAGCAGAAATCACATTCCAGTCCCATTTCATAATGAAGGAATCTGAAAGGGATTATCTGACTTTTCCTGAGCGCACCATGCCCAAATATATGGACAACATTTTCATAAGTGCAGAGATGCAGGGATTTAATTTTGAAGACAGTCACCAAGACAGCCTCAAAATTAACCATTTTGAAGGTGTTATTCCATTGCTTTGCACTTTGTATAAAACACAGCCAGGACATGTTCTGAATTACTGCATTGGTTAGACATGGGGTGTGTTAACAGTGCTGCATCACACATGAATGTCACAGTTCCATCAATCTGTGTGCTTAGATCCCATTTTTTCTCTTATTTTTTAATGTTGAGATGCTTAAATCTTATCATCCTAATCACAAGCAGATTCCCAACAAGAGGACTCAGAGTATGTTCCAACCCTTCCTATTCCTGCTACATTTTGGCAAGGCATAGCTCATCACCTGCCACTTATGGTGGCTGTACTAGGGAATGTTTTGTTGATTTTAAATGACTTGTCTTCTACAAAAGTTATTTGATTGTTCACAGCAATACTGACCATTAAAAAAGGAATTTCTGCTGGAACATTAAGTTTTCAAGCAGAAAACGTGAAACAGAAAAGAGTAGCTCAGAAGTAGCTCATCAGTAGACCTACTGATCTCCTTGAACCAGGTCTTGAGAAAGAGAGCATGTGCAAACTCCATGCTTTTATCAGATATTACAATTCAGATCTTTAAATTGAAGTAATGTGTGTACTCATGTTTAGTTTCATGTTAATGCAAATACATGCTGGGGCTGTTAACCTGCTGCATCCTGCCCTAACTCAGCCAATTTATTTAAGTGGCACTCACAAAATAATACCACAGTGCACCCCTCGAGGTCTCCAACTTTGAAGAGTGCTCAGTGTCCTCTTTTGAATGTATATTGTGACCAAAAAAAATACTTCATAACTTCACCCAAAATGGTTCCAGCTCAGAGAGAGAACACTTTCAAAAGAGGAACTTCAGATCTCCTCAGTGGACACTCCTCCTCTCCCTCCCTGAATTCTTCCAAGAAGGAAAAAAAAAAAACAACAAAATGAAACACGTGTCATATTTGAAATATACCAGTCTGGAGGACATTCATGTACCACAGAGCTCATTAACATCTCTATGATACTCTTCAATGGTTGCAGTGCCCCATTTCAGAAATAACATTTCTGGAAAGTATTTATACTATGTTGAACTTGGATCCCCTAAGCCATGCACTGAAGGTAATCACCAGTACATCTGTTTCTGTCATATTTAAATTCATGGCCTAATTCAATTGCAAATAATTAGCTATTTATCACCATAAAGTTCACATTATAAAATCAGAAAGGGTCGATATGATCCTAACCATTTAACACAAGATACAGGCCTTAAAAGAAGGAAAGGGGAGAAAAGCAAAACAAACCCTAGTAATGAATCCCCCAGTAAATCAAATACAATCAGTTCTGCTTGCCCATCATACCCCTGGACAACTCAAATCTCTTTGTTTTCTTTCACAAGATTTACAGAATATATTGCCATACATATCAGTTAAGTCTATCTTTCACTTTTATAGCCTGAAGAGGAGAATTATTTAGTCAAAATAACATGAGTACACAGCCCATATAATACCGTTGTGACTTCAGTTTCTAACACCTACATCGGAGCATTACTATAACTCAAGAACTTTTTTTCACTTGCAAGGACATCTTAATTATCCCACCCGTGACATGAATGTTTTTGGAAGATAAAGTCTGTAATTAACTTGTTGCCAAACAATATGTTTACTGTCCCTGAAGGTCAGTTCTCGCATAAAGACATAAGGACACTTAACTTTGGGAGATGTGTGGTGTAACTGCCGTCAAACATTAACCAAGTGGTCATCCATTATCCATAGCAGAGAAGGAAAATATTCCAAGCAACATAAAATGACTGAGTTAAAATAAAGCTCTACTGAGGCTTGCAACAAATAAGTGCAACTAGAGAGACAGTGCTTGACCCATTGCAACAGGATTTGTCAGAAATTCCACTTAATCTCAGTAGTCAGTCGGCAGTGGGGGAATTTGCTCAAGACAGTCAAAGCAATATTGCTCCTGAACTGCAGAAATCTGTCAGTGCTGATTGCCCTTGTCAGAAGAAACCGGGGTTTGACTCTGTTTTTAAAGATTTTACCAAAACAACTGTAAGGGTCCCTTGCCTTGTTTAGCTCTGAATATACATTAAAATTTGCATACGCAAGTTTGAGTAGGAAATCCTTGATGTGCAAAGGGCAGGGTGAGGACATAGACAAGTACAGGTACAACAAGGAGTTTCATCAGCTCTGCAAAGCCATGAAGGGCAGCTTAGCATTCCTGGTACAATTCCTATACCAAAGGAGTCCCCTGTTCCAGGGAGATGATAAGATAAGCATCTCTGATTAAAGATCTCCTATAATACATGAATTAGTTGTATGCATGAGCTGGGAGAGATACAAAGAGAAAAAAAGGACAAACAAAGGAATAAAAGGACAAAAAATTATAAAAATAATATATGTAAAGCACTTCTATGCTGTTGTGGCCAGTGTTGCTCAGTTTCTGACTCACATCCCTCATTATTCTGTATTTCAACAGGAAAACTAACAGATACTTGGCCTTCCTTTGCTTTACACTCTGCTTACAGTCAGAGACAGATGGAAGGAATGGAAGGCAAAGAAAAGCAGCTAAGAAAATCAAGGAGGAATAAAATCATCTTTGCCCAACAAGACACACTCTTCTCGTCCTACGCTCACAGCACTTACTCTTTCCTGCAGAGGAATAGGTAACAACTGAGAACGTGTGTTTTCCCCAAAGTATTGGACAATATGGGAACAACTTGTGAAGAAATGGCATATGGAAGAACCTAAACATGGCAAACAGGCAGGAGTGAAAAAAGTAAACAGGGAAAAGAAATCTGGATGAGAAACTAGAAAATGTTGACTCTTCAGGCAAAGGAGGGAAAGATTGCACTACAGAAGGGAAAATATTAAGAATTTAGAAAGGGAAAGAAATGAGAAATCTGGAATGCCAAAATCACTAAAGGTAAGAACTGGTGGAGGAAGGGGAGTCGGGAGACACTCCCATCCAGGTGCGGCCATTAGCACTGCAGTGAACTCGTAAACAAGAAGTTCTTTCAGCATATCACAGGCCATTAAAGAAGATACTTTGCATTTGTCATTTGGTGCAAAAATAGTTGATTCAAGTCTGTTCTTTGAAAAACTCTCGTATGTCAGCACTTTGATACTGGAATAGCTTGCTCGCGTTGAAACATGGAATATTTGCTGGTTTTCCATTGAGAGCAGATTAGATTTCAAATTCCCCCACTTGGTTACCAAAAGCATTTCCATCAGCTGGAAGCACTTTTCAATCCATCTTGCCAACTTTTGACCTATGCTAGTTTCTTTAGGAAGGTGAAACCCACCAGGATCAGGCATGGATAAGCAATTCTCCACTGAGAGCATGTCAAATAGACACGGAGCCTCCCCTGAGCCACACTGCAGCAAATGTGCATTTCTTGAGAACGGACACTTACTCAGAGCTGTTCATATGGAAGCAAACCACAAGAATCTATGTCACTCTGCAGTTTCTCTTGCAGATGAGCGTAGGCATCACACATGCTGTTCATTTTCTGCAATAATATTGGAGGGTGCTGTTTTTGTGCTGCCTATAGACCAGCTAATTTAAAGAACACAGCATATTAAAGCAATTGAAAAAGCCATTTGTTTCTGCAGCACAAAATGAAGGCTCTGATTGCCAGATAAAATAATTGACATACTGTTACACTGCACGCATTTGCCTGAATGCAATGGTATAATAAGCCATTATAGGGTAAGAGAAGGCTTCAGCTCATCTCAGCCCAGGAACGCTCTGTCTTCTTCCCTCCCTACTGTCAGTGATCCTCCTGAAGTGCCACCCAGCTGCAAGTTGATTTTTGACTGAGCTCTCCCCTTTGTGCATGAAATGGAGGACAAAGATCCATCCTTACGGCTCATGGCACCTGACACCATTGCAGTATTATGCCTACAGTTCTGCAGACGGAAGCATACCCAAGTCCTCCCTCACATTCTTCCCGCCATTCCCCTTCACCAGCCATCCACTTTCTTTTCTTTTTCTCTAAAACCAGATCATCACAAGTCCAGCTCTGGTGTCTCTTTAATTTCCCAGATGATCTGCTGACTTACTTGTTACTTGCAGAAAGGAAAGCTTCCTGCAGGCTGGTTGCACCCAGCAGAGAATATAGATGCCTTGTTGCAGCAGGAGGAGGAAAATCAGGGCCAAAGTCATTATCCCCTTCACCACCACCACTCTCCATCCTCTGTGTAAACTGTCTGACAGCATTCCCCTCTTATCATCTTCTGCAGTGTCAAGCAAAATGAAAAGGTTAAACTTGAAGGCTTGTACGTGGCCTTTGGGTTAGACATCTAGGCTTTTTTTTAAAAAAAGCCCTACACGCAGCAAAATATTTTTAAGATCAGGGGAACAAGAAGGTTCAAGGACTAAATTTGCTACTTTAGCTGAATTACATGCACTCTAATACTGCTCCCAGGAGAAATACTTAACATCATGCTTCCTAAACTCACTATTGGAAGCCAACCTCAGAAGTAAAATCTCATTCCAGTATCCAAAAACATGTCACAGACGTAAATTCCTGTGCCTTGGGGATTTACATGCATGGAGCCCTCACCAAGCTTCTTTACACTGCTCTTCATACAGAAATACAGGGATGCTAAAGGTGGAAGAGATAATTATTCTCAGCTTCAACCAGAGTTTTCCATGTTATTTTCTATATTTAGCATCTCCCTGTTCAATCCTTTCCTTTTTTCACACACCCACATTTGCTCCTCGAGCTCTAATGGAGGCTATTTGGACAATCAGACATTTAGAAGTGCAGACAGTGCTGTGAAACCCTCTTAAAAGCTTGGTGGGAATCAGGCTTGTGGGGATCACAGGCTACCACTCCACTCACAGCAAGAGCCTGAGCCAGGTAAAGTTTCACTTTTAAAAAAAAGGAATGTTACTAAATATTCAGCCTCCAGTGCTGTGTGCCAGCAGATGTCCACTGGATGATGGATTGCCCTGCAGACTCCTCCACATGCAGCCACCCATGGCTCAGCAGTGGTTTGTTACCCCAGGCTGGAGCCTGCTAAATGGAGCAACTTTTAGAGTAGCTTGTAAGTCTTTGCACAGCATCAGCTTTTAGGCTTTCAGTCTTTTACTGGTAATTCAGAGCTACGGGGTCGAAATATATGGGCCTTGGTTTTGCATTAACTCCGTAAGTGATCAAAACAACTCATTATCTAAGATTCATCTGTTTGTCTAGAAAATAAATGTCAGTACTGTCAGGAAGGGGAAAAGTTTATGATTAAGCTCCAGCTATATAATTTCTCATAATATCTGCTGGAAGATGGCAATCAGAAGCATTTTTAAAAGATTCAGCACTTGATTTTCCATCCACCTCACACCTATGTGGAAACACATACCTTTGCAGGCAATATTGTTATGTGAAGCCATTTTGCAATTAGCCTAATTTAAGAGAGAAAAATAATTCAACAGAAAATGACACAGTCTGACTGGACTAAGCACAGAAAGCAATTTTGCTTAAACACATGTAGACATCAAGCCAATGATCTGCTACAGCCCGATGGAAAGCTTGTGTGCACTTCTCTGTTGTCTTAAAGGACCGTTTCAAAAACAGACAGCCTTAAACATTTCTTCTGTGTGAATTTTTGATGTCCCCTCAAAGATAAACAAGGAACCATCCAGTTTTCCAGCATGTACAGAGTAACTAAGCAATTCATATCATGACCCCACCGATAACACCTCCCAAAATGTCTTCCCTGGCCGTGAGGATTACTGAGGGAACCCCGAGCTGAGAGTCACTTGATCCTTGATCTGCATCATGTTCATCTTCTTTAGTTCAGGGCACAGCACGGATACAGCAGTTAACCAGGTAGGGCCCAGTGCAGAGACCACATTCCTGCCTCATGAGAGAAGCTCTCAAATGAGGAAAGAGCTGTTACACTATCGCAATCTAAGCTAATAATAACAATAATAAAATACTATACCTTTGGGCATGTTGAACATGGAATTAAGTTATTTATTTAAAGTATCACGTAACAGCGCTAGAAACAATAGGCACAGGCACTTCATTTTTTTTTTTCACGTACAAATGAGTTTTGCACAAGATACCAAGTGCCTTGCCATGTCATGACTGCAGAACGACAGCAGATACTTATCTGCTCAGCCTTAATTAATTTACTCCCAAATGAATACCGCATTTAGAAGGAAATAAATTGTAATTTTATCCTGGAAGACCACTTCACACGAATGGGACAAACTGTTACCTCATCTGATTTGTATCTATTCCCAGAGACTTACCATAAAGGAATTTAAAATTATTCTAAAAATACGCAGCTGATATTGCACATAAATATTGCATCTTCCTCTCTGGATAAAATCCTTCTGAGGGAAATAGCAAAGTTGCTTTAGGCTTGTTCTTCTTACATCTCACACGGACATGCCTCAAACAGTCATATCACTGTTCCATCAAATTTTACATCACCTGTGTGGAAATATCTACAAGTTCAACAATGTTCCACTGCTCGTGTTCTGCTATTCTGGTGTTTTAATTATGTTTCTTCACACAGCAGAACCAAGTTTGACATTAGTATTGAATCTCATAAATCGTCACTTTAAGAAAATGCATTCCCAGGAGGAGAGGTAATACAGGCCATATGAAAGTCCCTGTTTTAGCTTAAAGCCTTCTCAAACAATCTTAATTGTTTTCAGAAAGTCAGTGGCAGGATTGTGCCTTCTGAGGCACAGAAGAAGTAAGTTATATGTTAGAGCTCATTTTTGTTTGTTTTCTCATTGTGGTGGAGGTTTTTTTAAAACATAACATAAGGGGTAAAAAATAAAAAATGAAATTAAATGTGATTTCAACATTAATTCAATAGTACTGACTCTGGAACAAAGGCATGATAACACTGCACCATAGATGTACAGTTAACATTGTGCTAGAGGTGTACAATCCCTAACATTTTCTTATCCTTTTCTATTTTTCTTCATCTCTTCAAAACATTCTACTAAGGAAATGGCCAGTGCTGTAACACAAAGACCAGTGTACAGGATATAAACATCAAAAAATACTTTCACAATGCTATCCAGTGATTCAACATGTCAGAAGCTCACACAGACTTTACAGATACCAAAGCTTGAGGTGTTGCAATAAACTCCACTAAAATAATACCTTAGAATGCTAATTGTTGCTTTTGTAATGGTGAAAACAAGACCCCATAGGTTTCACTCTCCAAAGGGAACCCATCAGTCTGGTCTAACTGTCAATTGACTAATGAGAGTTAAATTCGAAGCTGGGGCAGCAGAAATTTTGCACTTGCGTGACATAGTTTCCACAATAACATGGATTTATGCTTTGAATCCAGTAGGGATGCACATGGACACGGACTGATATCACACACTGTGACAGCAGCAGGCACATGTGGCCATCTGCAAAGGCTCAGAGGCTTCTCAAACAGTGGCCTCTTCAGAGAGCTGCAAAGAGAGGGAAGTGGAAGAGTGCAGTTCTTTAGAGAAATCTGTCCAGCTCTTTCTGTTGGTCTTGCCAATTCTTTCAGTTTGTGTATCAAGGATATGCCACTGAGCCCCCCTCCAAGGATGCCCCAAGTCAGCTAAGAGTGGAAGAATCAGTGGATGCTCAGTTTTGTAAACATATTCCCATCCATTATCTCAACATTATGCGTTCTCTCTTCCATGTTTTCAGCATGTTTATACACAGAAGACTTGGCTATTGCCAACGTCTTTACTTTTTCCCCACTGCACCGTGAAGAGGATTTCTTAGGGCCCATGGTCTCACCTAGACCACCTGAGTTTAGGGTCCAGGACCATTCAGGAGGGGGAGGTGGACAGGAAAGAAGGCAGATAGATGGTACTACTTTTTGGCTAGAAAAAAAGAAAGCCTGTGATCCTATTGCTAGAGCCCCACGAGTGACGCCAAGATGATGTAGTGGCCCATGAATCCTCCCTTGCTCTGCCCCAGGAGACACTCTCCAAAAGCACCAGCATGTATATGCTGACCTAGGGGTAATGAAGCCACTTCTTGAATGTGACCCATGTCACAGGTTTAAGTAGCCTGTGAGGTCCCTGAGCTGCCCTCACCTCACCTGGGTGCATACAACTCACACTAAATTAATTTTCTCAGAGAGAGAAAAGAGAGAATCAATATTTATCCCAGGATCAAAATGCTTTTCGCTTAAAGAACTCAGCAGTCTAGAAAAATGAGGAGCAATCATTTTGTTCCCATGACAAACAAAAGCTTCCTTGCCAGTAGACACTGTATATTGACAATAACCTGTAAGCACCATAGCACGCATAGTAATAAGATGGCATTTTGCTGCAGTGCATTTCTATCTTGCAGATACTCCTTTTTTGTTGTTGTTCTAAACAGAAATATTAAATAATTAAAATATAATATTTTTCATCACTAAAATAGTTACAATCAACAAACACTTAATGCCACTCCTCCAACATCAGCTTTACTCAACGTGCCCTAATTGAAATACTGAGGCCATAAATAATAAATCATCAGCCAACTCCAAAAGCATGGAACGTAAAGTAGGGGATTTTTTTGGGAACTATTATTTTATTTTCCTGCAATTAAGTTGGTAGGGCACCAAGCTACCACCAAAAATGTCACACCGAATTAGCTTCCCTTTTATTAACCGTGGCAGGTCAAATAATTAAAAAAGTGAAGGTGTCTTGGTAATGAGACTTAACTCGAGGACACTAATTTACAATGACAAAGGTTCCTCCTTTCTGTATTACTTCACGTACTTATTAAAAAACCCTTGAAAGGTCAAACTCTTATGTCATCTAGAAATGATTTTGATCACTCTCCACCCAAACTGTATTCATTTTGCTCCTAATACAACTCCCAGTTTTCACCCTGTCACATCAGCTTGGCCTTTAGTGGCTTGATTCTGGTTCAAAAGACGTCATAAACCACGCTTGTCATCACCTGCTGCACTACACGGACCTCGGCGGTGACTCCGTCACAGGTCAAACAAAACCAGCTCCCATTGGCCACCCATTGACTGCGCCACGTAGGAGCAGCTCTGGACCTCCAGTTTATAGAATGCATTAAGCTGGTATTTAATCAATCAAAAATGTTCAAGGGAACACCAGCTTTCCCCAGTTTTTGGCCTATTTGTATATTGGAAATGCTTGTGTCTAAACCAGGTTTCCTCAAAGATACCGACCGCATCGGTTTCTTTCTGACGGTCTTCAATCAAACCCAATCAAACCCATACAAATCCCATATGTACCCTCTAACTATCTTGCAGTACATTTCTTCTCTTTTGGACTCTGCAGTTATTTCTGATTGCTGTTTTATCTCATTTTTCAGAAAAAAAGCAACTAGAGTGGTCAATGAAAATAAAGAGCACCAGCGATGCAAGAACCTGCTGTTCAACAAGGATGAGAGCAAGTGTAGGCTCACTGTATCCAGGAGGTACAAAGTATTGCCCAGTCCTGAGGGAGCTAATCTGATGTTATAATACTGGACATTGCAAAATGGATATTAATATGGGTTGGCAAGACACTGAAAACAAGACTAAAATACCACCAAGAAGTGCTATTTTATTTTATTTTTACTGGGGTTTTATAGAGGCTCGGGAACCCCCTGAGCTGAAAATTGGTGGGGATTAAGAGAATATTGTGAAGAGGCATAATCTATGCTTGCTCTGTTCCTGCTCTTCCCTTCGCACTCTTTTATGGTCATTAGGGGACTCGTTGCTTTTTTTTTTTCCTTTTTCTTTTCACGCCATCCTAGAAAACACAGCAATCGCCGGCTTCACGCATGGAGGGGATGGCGTAAGCTCCAAGTACATTTCCCAGTCCCCAAACTCATTTAATATAAAATCCTCCAGTTGAGGACATAACAGATATTAAACTGATAAAAACATATGCTGCACTTGATCTTTGCCAAAAGGTCAAGAGGCAAACACGAATCAGCAGAGTCGGTGGTTTCTGGGTCTGACTCAGTGCACATGCTGAGACTGAATCATCCCAAGATTTTAACACCGCGGTAGCGACAATTACGGAGCTTTAGCACTCAGATTTATTTCAAGAAGCTGCAGACAGACTGCAGACCCCAAATAACTCACTCCAGGACCTCAGCGAACTCATGATTTTGCACACACAGGAACTGTTCCTGGACAGGAACTCAGGAGAGCTAACGACGCCGTGTCCAGCCTCCCAAAGTACCCCAGTCTTGATCTGAGTATTTCCTCTACAATAAACTAAATAAAAAGAGAAAACACCCAAAACTTCCCTCTAACCTCCAACCTTCTGCTGCCCCTACATCCCCTGCTCCAAACTATTAAGGAATCTTCTGCCTTCTGAATCCTAATGGGGTTATTTTAGAAACACATCTCCCCTACAGAAAGTATTTCACAAAATTCTAGAAAGTTGAGGGACTTTTTAATAAATAAAAAATTAAAACCAGAACTAAATACTGCAGTGAATGTTCTTAATCCTTGCTGGACTCATTAGAGCATCTTGCACGCTAATTCAAAGACAACATCTCAGTGTTGCTAAAGCATGATTTTTAATTACTCTGTATCAAACTCCACTGTAAATTAACATAGAAGAAGTCCACACACAAAGAGTACTACACCAATACTGCTAAAGCTTCAAAAAAACATCCCTGTGTATGGAAACTAAAAGCACCTTTTGAAGCTAACAAATAATAAGAGATATTTGAGTAACTCAGAACAAGACAACAATTTCTTAAAAATTATTTTCATTTTCAAGAATACTTGGTAAACAGGTTTGGAAACCTTTTTATTTCCAATTATATTTTCAATCACTCATTATAATCACTAATTATCTGTAAGAATACAACAGCAGGTCAAAAGTAAAAGGAAATGCATTGTCACAGCAGAAATACCCAGCTAATATACTGATGTTGGTGCTCCAAGCTGCACAAGGGAGCCAGCCAACTATAAGGTAATTGTTTTGCTTTCAAAAGTCTTCAGTGAATCAGTATCAGCAAATCTACTGGATTTTAATGAGTTAAAATATTTTAATAGCAGAGCTTTGTTCTTGGGTTTAATCACCTTTCCCTACGGCTCTGAACAACATTTAAGCATGTGCTTAATTTGCTATTGAAGTCAACAGAACTATAGGTGAATGCTGAAGTTAAACATGTGCCTAATGAGATTTACTGAATCAGAATGCGGAAAACCCAATGTGAGCAGAATCAAAGCCCAGAGGCTTTAGCCAAGTCCACCCCGAGCTTCCCTAAAGATACAGGGCCCCCAAAATGCAAAGGAAAATTTTGTATTATTGTGACATATCTGCTGCACATCTGTAATTCTGAAATAGTTATGTAGCAAAACACATACCAGACTTTATAAGTCCTCAAAGTAAGAAAAAACCTTTGGATTTACCCTAAAATCCTAACTTTTGTGGAATTTTGTTTGGTGTCAGTAGTTCAGCAATACCCTTTGACATGAGACAACTGTTGATTTGCCTCATGTTTCCTCCAAAAAGAAAAGGCAGTATAATTAAAATGTTTTGATTTGGGGCAGGAGGGAATGGAGAAGTGGAGCAAACATATATATTTTAGCTCAAAGTTCCTCTGTGAAAAAGAAGGAACGTAATCCAACATTAGATCTCACTTCTTCAATCAGTCAGGTAAACTCTGTAATCCTCTCAAACTTGGATATGAACATCTGCATTGTACCAGTTGATACTTTTTCTCAGATTAAATTAAATTAAATTACCTGTATGCCTTTAAAGCCTCTTTTTTATTACCAAAGATAACCACTTCTTCCTAGTGCAGGGGAGTTTAGTTCAGTAAAGAACAACTCAATGAGCTTTGAATGCAGGATATAAAATATAAAACTGTTCTATTCTGTGTGACATTTAAATGGCTTAAGTGAACATTTAATTGAATTGCAACTAATAAATATTTTCTTGACAGTAAATATTATAAAAAAGGATTTGACTCCAAGAGAAAAATTCTTCAGATTCCACACTCACTGTAAATGTTCAAGTCTGACTTAACAATATTTTAATTCTTTCTCTTTTGGCTTACATGGAGGATCTGGTTTTGGCATCAAATGTCAGAGAGACTGTTTTTTTTTTTTTTCCCTGCCCAGAAAAACAAACCGTGTAATGGAGAAATGTTTAGCAATCTCTCTTAACAGCATACAGTCACCAATCCTTTCTCTAATACACTGTAAAAGTCAGCCAATCTGTTCGAGGAAATTTTTTTTAAAATTTAAATGGTGAACAGAATTGTTACCTCAATATGGCAGTCATTAGCATGGAAGGAGTTAATCTTCCCCACTCCTTTTTTTAAGAGCAAAAAAGGCTAGGAACAGCTGTCACTCAGGTGATGAATACAAGCTGCCAGCCTTTTAAACAGCAGGTACAGCATTTGAGCTCTGAATTAATTAGCATTCAGAAAGCCTAAACACCGCTTGATAACTCCACAAGATGATTTTTGTCCCTTCCTGCAAATTAATACTGCTATTAAGATGAGCAAGGGCACAATGCAGATTGTAATTGTACCCATTAAACAAAGTTTCACAAGTAACAAATTGGAGGCTCCTGCCAAGAATGCATCAAGTCAAATAAAGCCTTGCTGCAAATAATGTACAGGAATCCATCTTCACTTTTCCATGGCATTCACAGAGCCACACACAATATGGATTCCTGTGTAAATGCATGAAATGTTTTCTGCATGTAACCACAGGCTTCTCAAAAGTTCATGTTTCTAAACGTTTAAATAGTGGCTTTGTCTCAAAAACATTCGGGCCACTTCTAGACAAGAGCTGCCTTTAACATGCACATATACACTGAAATGACAAGTTAACAAGGCCTTGGAGATTATACTTGTAATGTCTTAAAAAACAAGGCCTCCCTCCACCAAATGCTGCTGCAGCACTGCATCAAAGTCTACATAATCCGTGTGGAAAATCTCCCTCCTATAGATGTCATTTCCTTTAAACGACGAGCATATTTTGTAAAGCACAAAAATGATTGATATCAGAATTTAATGATGTTTAATAAGTAGCCATCTGTCAACAGTCAAGGAGTAAAAAGGAAGCGCATTATTATTCCCCAAAAGACTAGAAATATTGATGCTAATTAAAAGGCACATTATCATTATCTCAAAGCAATGTCTAAACACTAATCAAACTTCAGGTCCAGGAAAGGGGAAGAGGGAGAACTAGGGATATGAGTGCTCCCCTAAGGGGTCACTGGATTTGACAGTCTCCAAGCTGGTGTATGATAGTGTAGAAACCAGAACTCGGCAAGTAACTGGTAACTCCTGACTGGGTGTGCAGGCAATCAAACCCCAATCTGACGTAGGAAATGTTATTTATTTTCACCTCAACTCTTTAGAAGAGATCTTTGGTACATTTTTACAAAGAACTGTGAAAGGAGAGAACTATGCTAAACACGGCATTTCACTATTTTTTTCCGAATTTCCATCCACCATATTCCAAAACAAAACTTGGCATCATGGTGTCCAAACACAATTAACTGCACCATCCTAAACTGCAACGTGCTCGGTACTTTTAGCTGAGAAATGGACCAGTGTCACATGTACATGAGGAACTTACGTGGCCAGATACAACTGAAACCTACACACAAGGGAACAAACCCCGTGAACATGGTGCCTGTGAAGCACATTTGACTCCTTGGCCCTTTAGGAAATCACTCTGGGACTCAGGGCTGCTTTGGCTCCTCATGCTGAGGAGGAAGGTACATAAAGGTAGGTGGTTCAGGCTGCTGCTAATGTTCGCTAAGATCAGCCTTCAACATTAATATCAGTTTATTACCTTTTAAAATGTGGTATTTATTGCCATTTTCATAATTCATCTTGATCAGAACCTCTCTTTAGCAAGCAGACCTCTACTAACCTCAAAATCCAAGCCTCATGTTTGAACTGAGGCAGCCAACAGTCCCATAACACGCTTTTTGCCTTAGTTTGTAAAAAGCTGACAAGACTCCTGGCATTTATTGCTTGCAGAGAGGCACAGCTATAGGCCATTGGCAAATGTTTTCCTGCCCTTGGGATACAAGAGATGTGTGAGCAAGATATGACTGATTCCCACCTCCCACGTCGTGGTAACTAAACATACAGTCCCAGGTTTAGCAGTATTGACTCTATGAGCCAGGCCCAGCAGTTTATCCACTTTACAAGGTCAGTTTTGTGGTGTCAGAGGAAAGATGAGGGTGAGTCATGCAGAATATTCCAGCACCAAAGATAAGGAAAGTATAGACAAAGTAGAAGGCATACAGGGAACAGGTGGAGCAAATAGGGATGCAAGAATCACACCAATGTATGGAAAAATGGCAAACAAAGTATCCCAGTCGTGGCTTTAGAAAACCACAGCTACTCCAGTAATCAAGGCCCAGGGGCATGAGCACCATGGCTAATTTGGAGCAGTCATTTTTTCCATCGTATTTTTACCGGTTAACTTTTTCACCTGTAATTGCCACTATCAAATTACCCTCTCCAAGCCACCTCTAGTCTTCCTCCTCAGGTCAAGGAACCCATTCATCACTGCCAAGTGAAGCCTATTTCTATTTTTACCTGTCATTTTCAAGCCATTGCTTCACACAGGTGTGACCTCTGATCCTGATTTTCCTTCCAACACTCCCCCTGCTGTACTCTCATAGTCCTCCATTATCTCTTCCCTGAGAAATATTAAAAAACTTAAAGAGAGATGTCCCTGGTTTTGATTACCCTATTCCAATCTAACTCCTTGATCTTCAGCATAAACACTTCAATCATCCTGGCATTTTCATTGACTCAAATTAAATGCAGAGCCAGTAATTATTTCAAAATCCCCTTGCCCTTTCATACACAGGTCTTCTGCCTCATACAATGACAAGGTATTACCTCCCCGATTCTTAAAT
Source organism: Pipra filicauda (assembly GCF_003945595.2). Lineage (NCBI taxonomy): Eukaryota > Metazoa > Chordata > Aves > Passeriformes > Pipridae > Pipra > Pipra filicauda. Next base: position 3,065,421 of record NW_024104953.1, on the reverse strand, counting down.
GGTTTAGATACTTCAGATACGCTTTGGATACCAATTTGATGCGAGGGGACTCTTAAATAAACCTTGTGAGGCTTAGCCAGCACTAATTGTTAGCAATTACAGAGCTTTTCTCTTGTTGAGCCCCAATGCTCAAACATGATGTGAGCCATGTAACCATACAATAGTTCCACTGATTAACAGGTTCCTCGGGGTGATCATGAGCAGGAGGTACACGATCCCCTCCATTTTGCAGCCTGCTTTACATAAATTCAGCAAAGCTAACGTGAAAATGCAAATGCACAGGTACTGTGTAGGTAAACTGGAGACAGGAGGTTTAGGCAGACACACAGAAACGAAAACCACCATCAGTATCCAGCTTTACTTAGTTATTTACTTCCATATTCACTACATTTGTTTTAAACTGGCACCAAACTCTTTATTCTTTGTGCCTCACAGATTTGCCTTCTGACTCTGTGCAACTGTTGTACACTGTATAGCTGTCAGGGCAGAAGTGGAATGTATGAAAAGCTGGATAATTGTAAGTTAGGGCATATGGTGCTACAGAGAATGTAGGGGTTAGTAGGAAGAAGGGGGGTTTGTTTTGATTTTTTCAAGAGTCCGGATGTGACTAAAGCTTTTTCTGGCGGGCAAAGAAAATAGCCCTTGTTTCTCCACAATTTGAAAAGTTGCTTGCATTTTTTTTTTTCCTTTTTTACTTCCTTTTTTTTTTTTTTTTGGTGTATGGGGTGGGGAGAGAAGAAGAGAGGAAGGCACTTTTAACATTACTTCTTATTTACATGACAAATAATAGACCTTCTTTCTGATTCTCTTCTTCTGCCCCAAGAAAACACATTCTCCAACAGCATGCATAACATTGAGGTTTTCACAAAAAGAAGCCCCAAAAGGAGCAGGCTGCTGTGTAAACATGTCAGGCTTCATAGCTCACATGCATTGAAATGACCAGCACAGTTCGCTCTTCTCAAAGGTATTGCTTCAAGCTGATTGCTGACTCAAGACAAGAACACAACCCTGGTCACAGTGAGTTTCTGAGCATTTTCCCTGCAGCTGCAGGGTATAGAGGGTTTTCTGTTTGTTTTGCTTCCCCCCCCCTCCCCTTTTTCATATGAAACCTCAGATTCTGGAGTACAGTTTGGCAGCACCAGGCTGAAACTGCTGCCAGTTTCCTCGGGTACAGAATCTCTAATAACACAAAGCCCTGACTATCTTCTCGTCCAATAAATAATCAAAATTTTGCACCACAGTCACCCTCAAAAAACATGACTTCTTGTTTTTATCTCCCTGTTGCAGCTAATCCTTCCTGTCAACGGGGTTTCATCCATAACAAGTCTGCCTGTGACATGTTTGGTCCCAGTGCATCCCTTAACAAATCCCACACACACGGCGCGGTTCACAGAGCGCACGGGTTGCAAATAGGACCGCGGAGACAGAGGCTGTCTCCTCCTGTGGGATTGGAAAGGCTGTGTTTCCCATGGAAGAAGCTCATGAAATGGGAGAGACAGCGGGCTGTCAGGAAAGTCCCGGCTCACGGATCACATTTCTGGCGCATAAGCAGAACAGAGCATTCCCAGGATTTGTATTCCTGAACGGCTCTGCTGTCGGGTTGGATACTGGCCGTATGTTTATTGCTGTCACGCTGGAAAGCTGACCCAGGCGAGGTTTGCTTCGTACTCAGCAGTTTTAAACAGCATTTTTCTAGGCTTTAAGGGCTGGCATTGTAGGACTCGCTCCCTAGGACTTGCCCTTCCTTTTCTCCTCCCCTCTTCTGTCCCTGCTTCAATTTTACGCTTGTTCACTTTGCCCAGCACATCAAAAGAAAATGCACGAGGTGGTAAAAACTGTACATAATGTTTTCACCAGTGAATTATCAAAGGGTCTCCTTGGTTTCTCAGAAGGAATAATGGGAATAAACTCAGTAAGAGCTATTTGTTTACCCCACTTACTTGTTGCCTGCCCCTCTACCCACAGCATCCTATGTTTAATGTGGAGCTGTGGAGGGGAGGAAGGTGACAGACACTAGCTTTGCTCTCCTGCTTCCTGGGGGAGAGGACCTCACCTCTCCTGCAAAAGGCTGTTACACAGCATTTCTTCCACTTTCTCAGGGAAGCGGCTCCGTTTTCTTCCCACTGACAAGGAAATGAAAAGTGTGCTCAGATTCACTGGAGGGACACTTGACACCTTGGGGGTCGTTCCTTCATTTTATCTGGGATTTTAAACCAGTTCCCACAGGGCTTTCTGGGCTTCTCGGAACTCTGCTGTCAACCCAAGAGTTTCAGTTCACTCAGTGACCGAAAGTGCTGCAAAAGCTGCTCCTGATGGGTGTCACACTGCTAATAACTGAGGGACATTACAATGGCCATGAAATCAAAAATTACAGGGACTCCAGCTCTGTCTTCTGAGATATCTGAGGAACAGAGTGTGCCTCTGTCTGCATCCCACATTCTCGAGTAGAGAGAGTGAAAACATCTGAGGGCACTTTGACAAAGATATATTCTGTTATTCAAAATATATTCTGTTCTTGGAGCAATTCAATGGTGCAGCAGAATGACACAATCCACAGAGTGACATGTCAGCTCACGCACTGCACCCTTTTGAGCCCTTTCAGATTTAGCACCTCATATCCCCTCAACAAATACTAATTATAACAACCACTTATCCATAGGAACTTTGCAAATAATTCTATTATTTGCATTATGTTTGATGCAGTTGGTTAATGTTACAACTGAGGTTGAGACGCCCTCCAGATAACTTATAAAATTTCACCTTGGGCGCTCTGCTGAAGTGTTGGCACTGCAAAATCTCCACGGGACATCTGCACTTAAGTAAATACTGTTGCAGGCACTTCAGACAAATTAACACACACCAGTCTATTAATACTGTTTCCTACGTACAAAAATCCCAAATGAACCGGAGGCATTCATTAATAATGTGCATCAATGGGCAGAAATTTCTTCACATGGACTCCATAAATCTTCAAGTACTTGCAAGATAAAGACTTTGCTTTTGCGTAATAAGAAATGACAGAATTTAGGGTTTGATGAAACACTTGGACCCAATATTCATTACGAGTATATCAAGGCTTGTACCAAGCACAGATGGGAATAAGTATGAATTTATTTTATGCTCCCTTTCGTATGTTCACAGCGATATAAATTTGGATTTATTGTATTATTGTAACTAAATTTGAGAAGCATTCATCTGGGGGAAAACGTGCAAGGAACACCCACATTCCTGAATGGATGTTAATTGTTTGGGTAAAAGCAATTAGGCCACAGCCACCCTGTAATTAGGTGAGACACAACTCTTCCTCTCATCCCAGCAAAAAAGCCAACATATGCTGTTATTTCAGGGGGATACTTTTCTCTCTGAACAATAACCCCGCCTCACCTAATAACTGCTTTATGTGCTTATATTCAGTAACTGCAGCTGAATTTTGACACCTGTTTAACTTTTTTTTTTCAATTGAATATGAAAGCTGAAAGACCTACTGAAAGCCACCTTACAAGTGAATCAGATCTGCTGGAGGGAGACAATAGTACAAAGGACAAACAGAAAAACTGCACAAATTCCTTATAATTGTCAAAAACTTCAGCTTTTCAAGGCATCTGGTGATCTAAGCAAGTCCACTGGGACCACATGGCACGTAAACAAATCAACATTTTGTTTAAACATCAATCAACAAGCTCTTTCCATTGAAACCCAGGTCAGCTGCACTGGCAGCTGTTAAAGTGGGGGAACTCCTGGCTTACAGGGATGCTCAGGAGTGGGTGGAAGCACCATTCGACTTTTAAAACATCCTTCTAGAAGCTTACACACTTTACACTTTCCAATATTTATGCCAGAAAAAGTTACAGTGAAATTTCTGGGGACAAATTGTTTCCTCCATCCTCTTCTCATTCAAAATGTTGGAGGTTAAACCCCAAGATTTTTCACTCTAAATTTTCATCCATCACTGTGTACCACTCATCATCACTGCAGTAAAATAGTTTAGACACAGTTTTACAGGGTACTGACACTGTGCAAACTCTAGGAGATAAGAGATAACACTGGCATAAAACATCAGTCATCAGATCAGAGGAATTCTGCTGGATTACCTTCTTAAATACTGGGAATTTGCAGAAGGGTAGGACCTCGCCACTGGGGCAGGCAGGTAACACCATATGATTCCAACAGATTCCAAGGGCCATGGAGTGAGTCTCCAAAATCCTTTGCTGAAGGTGGCACATACAAATACGTGCTGAGAAACACTATGAGGGCATATTTGGTAGGGACGTGGGGAAAGGTGGTGGGGTGAAACCAGAAAAAAAGAAAGCTACTCATAAAACAAGGGAAATAATTTTCTTCATCTTTTCTGTAACTGTTTGTCAAAATTTTAAGCAGCTTTCTTTAATGAGGTTTCTTTCAATCTGAACAAACAACACAATTTTGCTAAAAACAGCCTTGATTTGTTATGAGCTGCAAAGAACACACACACAAAGACACTCTTATTCTTCCTCTTAGCCACGTAAATATTCACGATCAAGTTGCAGGTGATAAACAGTGAAGAATAACAAAATCTGGTCTACTTCACTGTGAGTGAACAAGTTATGCACATAATCCCCTTCCTAGATACTCTGTAGCACACTGTACAATGTGTCACACATGACGGTTCTCCTAATACCTTTAATTAAAACAGTACCAGAAGTTATAATGAAAAGGGATTACTTCTTTTTTAATACACTAAAACCTCAAGCTCCTGTTATTTTACATTCTGGTAAAAAGGAAATGAACAGTGAAGCCACATTTTGGGATTTAAGATAATCATAAGATTCTAAGTTGAAGGGCAGGAAAGAGGCTTCATTTTTAAATTTGCTTTTAACAGACACAAGCTTCATGTTCCTATTATGACAATGACACTAATTTAAAATTTCACCCTTTGAAACTCCCAACATTTGTTCACAAGCTGCATCTTCCCTCTACCCCATATAAACTACAAACACAGATTCTCACTGAATGAAAGGAAACTAGTTAATAATTGGCCTCATTGTGATTTCGGGCTGTCTTGTAACACTCTTCTGGATTTTGCTCTGAATGCAAAATGCTTAATATAATCAAGTTTTCCTGGTGCTCTGCACCACAGCATGTGACTACTTAAAACAAAGCTATTTACTGTTTGCAAACTCTCCCACTCCCATCCGACAAAGGCATTTTATCGTTTCCTGGATAAAAGCTGGGATACGGGGGCACAGCAAGAGGAAGGTCAATTGACTCCAAGATTCCTGCATGCAAAAGCCAGCAGGTCCACCCACTAAGGGTATTCAGCCCTTGTTAGCATTTTATGGGGTTCAGAGGGTCCTTCCCCTGATTTCAGTGGTAGCTGCAGGAACTGTGGTTACCCAGACCCCTGCCTCTTCCCTTTGGGAATGGGAATGTCAGGAGGAGAGGATGGTGGCCACGCAACAAGACAAGTATTGGGCTCATCTCTTCTTTCACACAACTCCCACCTCACAATTTCAGCAACTAAATGAGACATGGAGCTCCTTCACAGCCCTGTCACCTTATGCAACCAAAAAATCCTCTGAGCTCTATGATCACATTATTAAGAACTAAATGATGATGATCACAGTAAAAGAGAAGGCTTAAGAAAAAGTGTGCAAGTATAACTCTTTGAGCTTCTTTTAATGTGTAGCCTCCATATATAATTTCTGGGATTTGGAAGCTGCAAAAAGTATTGAAATTGGTTTCTTTGGATCATTATTTTATAAATGTAAATGGGTTGTTTAGAGTCTTGTGTCAAACAGAAAGCCAAACTCATATCCCACATTGGTGCTGACAGGCATATCATCAATTACAAGATCCACTTATCAAGAATCTGGTACCTAAACTACTGAAGTAAAAGACAGAGGTAGCAGATTATCTTTTGTGATAACAGGACGATAGCACACATATCTGCTGCAGTGTTTCATAAAGCATTTGCTAACAGCAGAGAAAAATCATGAGTTCAATTGCAGACTCTTGATAAAGATGCACTTATTACAGATCCGTCCCACCCAGCTCCATTCCTCCTACAGAACACAGTACAAGACAATGGGGGTTTCCAGTTCCCCACTGCAACTTTGGACAACTTAGTCAGATGTTTTACAAGAAAAAACCAAACCATAACCCCTTAAGAATTTTCAAACCCTTGCTCAAAGCATAAGCTCTGCTTCTTAATAAAAAAAATAAAATAAGAACATTATGGGACAACAAAGTCCCTGTTCTGAAGGCATCTAATGAATGTTGGCCTTAAAATCATACCTGGATAATACTGCAGTGCAGCCCCAAAGAGAGCCTGAGCGTGACTGTGCCACATGAAGAACTATATGCCACTTAGAGAAAACCTGATGTAAGATTTAGCAGATTGGAATAAATTTGGCATGTAACTACAGCTATGATGTAAGACAGAATATAAATTCATTGCCACTGCCAATGCATTGTGCCCAATCCCTCTGCCAGGTCACATCGACCTGGAAGAAGAAGTATGCATGTGTGTGCACATCTGAGTGCATTACACGTGCTCCTCTTGAGAAAGAACACCTCTGCAGGATTGATGGCCACGGACAGTATTTCTAATGGCCTTTTTAATTGGCACTATGATGATTAATTGGGGCCTTCACAGAACTCCAGGAGTGCTCATTACCAAGCAGCGTGGCGTCCCGGCGCACTGTGTGGGTGACCATTATTACTAAATAGTCATCAGATCACGAGACACTGATAAGATAAATTTTATACAAGCCTACAAACCCCAGAAATTGAAGCCCACTACTGAGGCAGCGGGTGAATTCTGTTTCCTCCTCAATATATTATTTCAGCAGTGCCCATATGCTCCAAGAGAGCAGAAAAGGGCCTTGAGAAAGGTATTGAAAACAGGCTAAGTACGTAATAAGGATTAAATACTCCATGCAGTATTTCTTGCCCTTGTAGAAGTTTACATCTGCTCACGCCTACACACAGGATACTGCGATTACCCCCTCAGACAGGAGTCGGCCTCGTGGTTACTGCACACCTGAGACTGCTGGGAGAGGAGCAAGAGTGTGCAGGAATGGCCATGGAATACCTCAACTACATTGTATCTCTGGTGCTGCCTTTCCCTCAGGGAAATGCTCATGGGCTGCTAAGTGTCCAGGGCCCAGGACAGGAGACGGATGAGGCTGTGACCCGCTGCCGGCTGACCTGACAGCCAAGAAGCCACTGCAGAAGGTGTGGCAGCAATGTGGAAAGGACCTCAAGAGTTTCTGCTTCCTCCCTTTAGGTTTAGACAGCTCTCACCTGGCCACAGAAAGGGGCCTGAGGGTCCTGGTAGATGGCAAGTTGAACCTGAGTCAGCAGTGCCCTGGCAGCCAGAAGGGCCAACCCTGTCCTGGGGGCATCAGGCACAGCATCCCCAGCTGGTCAAGGGAGGGGATTGTCCTGGTGAGGTGTGGCCTCACCTTGAATACTGTGGCAGTTTGGGGCACCACAATATAAGGAAGATATTAAGCCATTAGAGAGCATCCAAAAGAGGGCAAGAAAAATGGTGAAGGGCCTTGAGGGGCCATATGAGGAGTGGCTGAGGTCACTCGGTCTGTTCAGCCTCCAGAAGAGGAGACTGAGGGAGAACTCATCCCAGTCTACAACTTCCTCCTGAGGGGAAAAAGAGGGGCAGACATTGATCTCTTCTCTGTGGTCACCAGTGACAGAACCAGAGGGAATGGCCTGAGGCTGTGTCAGGGGAGGTTTTTTCTCCCAGAGGATAGCTGGACACTGGAACAGGATCCCCAGGGAGTGGTCACAGCACCAAGCCTGACAGAGTTCAAGAAGCGTTTGGATGATATTCCTTGGCATATGGTGTGACTCCTTGGGTGTCCTGCACAGAACCAGGAGTTAGACTTGATGATCATGATGGGTCTCTTCCAACTCGGAATATTCTGTGATTCCCTCACCTGTGCCTCTGCCCTTCCCAGCACAGAGTGCAGTGCCCGCCTCTGCCCCCGCACAGCCCTCTCAACCTCCTGCCAGGTTACTGACAGTATATTCACTCATCCAGACCACGTATAAGCCCACAAATGTCTACAATACACAACAAAGAAACATTTAGCCATTTAAAAATATTCTGTAAATAATCTTGGATAACACTAACACCATCTTAAATTCTGTGAATGATTCAGGATTTTGTCGCGCGCTGACAAAGGGCTCATTCTCATTAGAATTCTGTAAAATCTTCTTACACAAATCTCCTGTCAGCTTCAATCCATTACAAATAATAAAGGTATGCTCAAAATTGGGGACCAAAGCAAATGTTGTTTAGACTTAACAGATTCAATTTACTGTGCTGTTAATCGGATAGCACCGATACACTTCTCACTTTGCCCTGACAACGGGATCTAATGGGATGTTTGGCTCCATTTTCATCACGCCGCAGATCTGTAAAGCACCGGCCACAACACAGCACAGATTCAGCCTCTCTGCAGGTCACAAGGGGAGTTTCCCAGGCAAAAGGTTCTCCCAAAGCATTGTGCTGAGTGTCCATACCTCTGCAATATCCTCTCCAAACACAGAGCTTGCAATAATGATCGTCCATCAGCCAGTGCAGGAGAAAAGCTTATATCATCTCTTGCCCAATTAGCTGCCTTTTCATTCTCTTCCTTTCTCTTTCCCACTCCAAAATAAATGGAGGTTTTGCTGCAGCTGAAAAGGCTCTCTTCCTAACTGGAAGAAGACAGGGAGTAGATATAATGTCCAGACAAATAGAAGCCCCATGAAGAGATGGGAGCAGCTGCCAAAAGCACAGTTCTTTAAAAAAAAAAAAAAAAAAAGGATAAAGAAAAATTTACTCTCCTGATGAGTTCAGGACTGTTTCCTGAGCTGGGCCAATACAGCTAAAGCCAGCCAGGGACCAGTTAGGGGGCAGGCACTATGGCACACCTCAAATAGATGTGTGGCACTCAGGTGTGCATAGACAAGTTTGGGATTTACTCTTAGTTGCAGTGTTAAAAAACACACCTACTCTCTGATAAATCCATCTTCCCAAGTGCAGCTCCAGCTGATTTGAACCAAAAGGATATATTGCAGTAATGTGTTTTTCCATCTCAGTTTGTGAGCTGAGTAAAAGCAATATCAAGAAAATAAAAACCAAGCTGACCAAACAGTTGTCAGGAAACTGGGCTTTTTCAGCCGTGACAGTAATGCTGGAGTAAACTGGCTTTGAAAGATTTCCAGGTTTTGTGGTTTTGATTGAGGATTTTATGAACCAGTTTTAAATGCATTTGGATCATTAAGAATTAGTTTAAGTTGAACTTCCCTGGGAAAGTAACTAGTGTAAATCAATCTTATTTTAAATACACATGAACAGCTTAAAATTGCATCGTATGCTATTGCTAACATGCATTAGCTTCCAACTCCAAAGTAGATTTAAGTTTTGCTGCAGAGCTGAACATATCATTTGGAAACAGATGTTAAAGTGTCAGGAAAAGCAACTATCTTACTGAATAAATGAACTTCTTTGCAGCATTTAAAGAAAAATTAGACAGGTTAAATAATAGATGCCCTATTCAACATTTTTAGATGGTGTAAATAGCCACCTCTATGAATCACAAATCATAAGAAACTGCCATGTTTCTGGAAATGGATATTAATCTCCTTGAAACATGTGCCCTTGCACTCATGACGCATGGCAAGCTTGCCCAGTAGAAGCTCATGGGGAAAAAGAAAAAAAGAAAAAGAAAAAAAAATCAGAAGAACTGACACAAATGACACATTTGTAAGAACAATTGAACTGGTGAATCACAAATTCCAGCCTTTTTCCCAAGAGCACTGCTTCTACTGATAAAAAAAAAAAAAGGAAAAAAAAGAAAAAAAAAAACACAGAAAAAAACCCCAGCAAAATATGTCTCTGCTTTGGACTTTTTTAGACTCTTTTTAAACTTGAAAATTATTTTATTTTGCCATTCTAAAGAAGTAAGGGCAATAGCACACTAGCTGTGGTTAAAACGAATCTTTACTTCCAGTTTGATTTAATAAGGTGTTTGCAAAAATACTGCGACACAAATGAACTCAATATGTTCTCTTCCTTGGCCTCCAGTAGATAGAAAATTATATTTTCAAAAATCCATTGACATGACTCAAATTGTCTTGCCTCTAGAATTTTTATGGTTTCAGACACATCTGACACATCATTTTTGCTACCCTCTTGTTAACTCTCTCCAATCATTAGCGGCATCTCGGTGTACAGGAGGGAAGCACTAAATTAAAGAGTCGATTTCAGTTTTTAAGCCCCGGGGCAGAAAAGGTTGAGCACATCACAGAGAAAATGCATTTTACTTCCAACTAGGATTGCCTGTGCTCTCATTACACTACCTCAGCACCCCTTCAGCTGCCGTGTGAAGCAGAGGTCTATTAAGCTCTGAAGGGAGCTCATTCTTCTGTCCTACGAGCCAAAGAAAGACATTTCTGGGGTGATGAGAACTGCTTGAGCTGGATGGAGAATATACCTGAAAATGCCTCCTGGGGTTCCAGCCCTGGAAGCCTAAGCATAATAGCCCTGAACTGGGGGTGTGGCACACCAGATATTTATAACTGCTGGTGGACAAAGCCCTTATTGCCTTCAGAAACACTGAGATGAAAGGGAAAAACAGCTCCACGTTGGAGGGGGGGGGGGAGGGTCGATGCACACAATGGGGTTTTTATATATTACCCCGACGTGCTTCTGTTGCTGTGGGACTTTTCTCATTCTTTGAGCTAAGAGGATAATTTTGCAGTGTGTCAGCAGAGCAAGGGAAGGATGTAGCTGCAGCGAGCAGGCTCGTTGGTTCATGCACACCTTGACAAATGGCTGATTACAGCTGTTTGGAAATTCTGAGCGTTCATATGTCAGCTATAGAAATCACAAGTGAGGTCTGGAGGAAAAGGAGGAAGGAAAAGCACAGCTCAGAGGTGGGGGAGAGGGAGGGTTCATTACTTGCATAAGCAGAGTAATAACAAGAGGAGGTGCAAGAAGAGCTGGTGCCAGTCATGAGAGGTGTCAAGAGGCTTAGAAAGCAAAAATTCAACAGGAAAATTAAAGAGAACATGTATGTTTTTCCACCAAAGATACACTAAAAGTACAGAACCCAAAACTACTAAATCCAACCAGAGCAAACCCCACGTACCAAACCAACCAACCTCCTTCCCAACCCCATCTCTCTTTCCCTTTTCCAGCCACTCTAGAAGGAAAGGAAAGAAAACATCAGTTCAGTTACATGAAGGCAGGGGGCAGAAGAAGAAGCTTTGAAGGTGGTGAAACAATAGTAACCTCTCCTCCTTCTATAAGGGCTGAAGGTGCAATGTGAAATTTCTTTGGGGATTGAAACATTACAAGAGGGGGCAGTGAAAGAAGGCTGCCCAAAATATTTCAAATTAGTTTCAAAAAATCCACTCAATACACCCCACTTTTCAAAATACTGGCTTTTCATGCAGCATTTTCCAGTCTAACTCCTCTGACGAAATAAATTCAATTTAAGAGGGAGAAAAGGTATAATTTTCTGTAACTGGAAAAGGCAAATCAATACTTCATAAGTATGGTACATGCTAAGATGATTAATTTTCCACAATATGCTCAAATCTCAGCAGTGAAAACAGTATAAAATCAAATTAATGACTAAATATTCTACATACTAAGAGCAAGAAAACACTCTTTCATACCTGTTAAATAGATTAAATGGGAAATGGTTTCTATGGCTGTCAAACTGCAGCCGGTCTGAACACCTTGAATTCTGAGCTCTATGGATAGTACCATAATTGTCTTTTCTTAAGGGTTTGTTAGAAGCTTCATATTGTATCAAAAACCTTTTTGAAGAGAAAGGCAACCTTTAAAGGTCTCATCCATTTGGGCTGTGCCTCATTTCCATTATTCCCAAAGCTCATGTAGATTTTATTCCTCTCATTCTTTGCAAGGTCATATTTTTCTGTCATTTTACTTGTTACATCCCAAGCTTCAAGATCAGCAAACACAGCCTTAAATGCACTTCACCCTCACTCTGGGAAAAAAAAAAAGGGAAAAATCCTTTAGAAAAGGCGATTTTGACATTGGCTGCCTGCAGTTTGACTCCCTACCGCTTCGCAGTGAGATCAAGAATAATACTTCACTTTATAATGCTCACCTCGAGATTGCGTCAGTAATGAAACACTCCAAGCAGGGATCAGTTAGAACAGCAAATGGCTTTAACATTTCCAGGGAGCAAAGGAATTGAAACATGCCACACTCCACATTTTCAGAACAAAGAGGAGACTAAACGACATAGAAACAAAAAAAAAAATAAAATAAAATAACAACAACAAAAAGAAGAGAAAAAAAAAATCCTTCGCAGTGGAATGTCTTGAAAAGAGGGAATGTGTATGGCTTGAGGAGCTGCTGTGCTGCAAAAGGCACTACAGTTTTGTTAACCAGAGCTTAAAATCTACACTAAGTGCAAGATAAATTCTCACAGGAATATTTTCTCTTCAGTATTTGAGCCTATTTCTACATTTTCATAAAAGCAAAGGCATGACCAAAAAGCCTTCCTGAAGGAGAGCGTTGCACTGCAATGATTTAGTTGTAAATTTATTCCCAAATTTCTAGCACCGTGCACACAGACATACATAGGGAGTTCAAAAATACAGAGAGGCAAATGCACAAGCAGAAGCAATAAAATAAAATCCAGTCATAAAATCTGCCCTCCTCTGAGTGGGATTTCACAGGATCTCAACTGTAGGGAAGGAGGCAATAAAAGCAGATCCGTGGGTGTTCGCACTGTACACAAGAATTTAGGCAGGCGGATCTCACTGCATGATACACAAGTTATTTCACTGGGAATTTCACATCTTCTGACATGTCACCCTTACAGACCAAGAATCTGATCTAATTTTGGTCATTTCTGACAAGGTGTTTTTCTATTGTGATGCAGGGAGAGAGTCCAATACCAGCCTTGCACTATGGGAGAGAAGGGGAGAAATTGTTACCTGCACCTCTTCTGAGGGCACGTTCTCCCTGAGTGACACGGGACTTCTCCCCTTGTTTGAATCAAAGCAGAAACAGCAATTTGATTCTCAGTTTTTAAAAATTCAGAAGTGCAGTTTTATCCTGGAGGGTGACAAGTTGAAGATAGTTCTTCCAATCTTGAGATCTCTTGAACATGCCTTCAGCATCTGTCTGAAGCCTATCTGTCTGAAGCTAGATAGGGAGATAACTGGTTAGAAAGCCTGACTCCACAACTTTTGGAAGAAGAGCCAGTTACAGACAAATATTCGCATGCAAGACATTTAATATGAGTCAGTGAGACAAACAAAAATGCAAAAATTTCACGTCTGCAGTTACAGCCCCTACATCCACTTTTCAGGGCACGAGTGTGCCCCTAAAAGAAAAGGGCTCAGGGCTGTGCTTTCCCACGCAGGGCATTGTTACTGAGGTAAAATGGGGCTGCAGGGATGATATTCTGGCTCTGTGAAACAGTTACTCCCCAGGATGAGGCCTAAGCAGATCATAAAGGCTGCTGGTGACGCCAGCTAATGAAGTCATTCCTCCAGCTCAGGGGCTTTGCCACTGTCAGTCCTGCACTCAGTCCTTGCTGAATATGCATCAGTTTAGACTTTAAAGCTTCCATGTATATTTTAAGCCTGCCTAAGGAGGAGACTATAGTATTAAGGTGTGGGTTTTCTATGTAACAGTAGCCCCGAGAAATAAAACCAACAACCCCTTTTCTGAGAAACTGTGAGTTTAAGTAACTGTAAGAAATTCAGAGCAACTGTAAGTAATTCAGAGTAATCACTGGAAACTGAAAAAAAACCCAAACCCTAATTCTTGATTTTGATATTTGTAAACTTAAACTAACTCAAGCACCACTATACACCGTCAGCCCCTCAGACTTGTCACTATTCTTAAAAGGCATATAAATATTTTAGATTAATATAGATGTATTTTCAGTCCTTTGTATATATCTCTGTTCTGTAGTTATAGTAGATATTTTGCCATAAGTTAATTTTCAGACGAGACTGAATGTATACTAGCAGGAGGGAAAGTTTTCCATTAAAGAACATAATATTGCAAAATCTAACAAAAATACTCTCAGAAAGTCCACAAGGATTTTAGTTCAAGGCTTTCTTATTATACTATTAAATGATTTAATGTCCACTCTGTGTATGAAGCAACGTTATTTATTGCATACCTTCTTCCAGAGGAGCACTTGAATATTTGCAGAGAAGTACAAATACATCATAAATTTTCCTGTAACTAACATTAAAAATGAAAACAACTGCTTTGTATTAAAGAATCATCCACTGCCAAACAATGAATTTGGAAGAAGAACAGCAAAATCACTTAAACTGGATCTTTACTGGTACGCTTCAGTTGTATTTTGTCCCAGGGTTAATGTCAACCATCTCAGATTATTTAAAAGTGATGAAAAGCTGCATTATTTTCCACTGATTCTGTGTTCCTGTTCCCATCGTTGTACACAGCTACCAAAGGTTTCTCTGTCTGTTGGAGATACTATGTCAAGCTCCCAGCACACTGTCTTGGGGTAGGTGGAAGCAAAATTAGGTTATAGGAATTTAAATTTCTTCAAAGGCCTCCTGGGAGTTAATTTCCAGACCAAAAGTGACCTTCAACATAATAAAATCTATCAGTGCATACAATGAATCACACCAGGGCACTGCTAAATCACACCAGCTTCACCTCAGAGTTAAAACTCAGCTTCCTACAGCCCAAACACGGTATAATTTAAGGAGAAGGACTAAGTAGAGAAAGCTCAGACTGGTACAAAAGAACAGTTGCAACCAACAAAAGTAATGGGAATGTCTTAAAAGGCAGAACTGTGTATTACAGCCTCAAAATCAAAGGCATCATGTGCCACCTTGCAAGGGTGGGGAGAACCTTCCCACAGAAGAGCCTCCATGTGAAATGATTTGTACTGGTGTGCGACACCAGGAAAGAGGACGGGATAAAGAGCAGCCCCAGAGAGCAGAGGTGGGATGCAGCTTCCAGGGACTTCAGTGGAAGACATCAGACTTTCCAAAACTTCAGGGTGTTGGTGGAGTATTCTCATCACATCAGAAAGTCAGGCAACAGGAGCCTGAACTGAGGCTTCCAAGAGTACAAATGAAAACCAGGGACTGCAGCAAATGGTTCTCAATGAAGCAGATTAAGAAAAGCCACAGCTCTCACTCAACCTCTGTGGGCAGAGCCCAATAAATTGTGTGATGATACACGGAGAGCTGGGAATGTTGTGTTATTGTTGGGAAATGTAGAACTGTAACTTCCTAAAAGGGCTCTGCCTGGTCTCAGGGCTTATCCTGCTTAGCCAAAGGGATTATTTCACCACTCAAAACAGTCCTCATTCATAGAATTAACTCCTGATTTTTAGGAGGGTCAGGTACTTGACTACAGAAGGTTATCTCTGGGGTGGGAAATTACAAGCTGGGATCACTTAACCAGGCTGCTGAAACTCCTCCCAGCAGAGGTATCAGCACATAAAACCACAGTCAAACACTTGTTGAAGGATAATCTTCACTTACAGCTGGAAATATTTACCAATAAGGGCTGGGGATCCTTGGCAATGAAGGTTTTTGGACAGTTGGAGCTTTTTCTCAGTTTACCATCTTTTACTCTGATTTTCATAATGAGAAATTAAAAACTAAGTTTCTGAAGAACTCCCAGAATATACTGAGTCACTAGAAGGAATCTTTTTAAGAATAATTTAAAAAAAAAAAAAAAAAAAGGCATGAAACTTGAACTGAGGATTTTTGATTGGGCTGCAATTATCCTCTTGAAACTCAATTCTGCCGGCATCCCACCTCAAAGATGAGCAAAACACAACATGATTCTGTGATTGAAACCTGTCTGCCGTCAATCCACATAACTGCCTTATACTTCACACGGACCTCCTCATCTTGTCAAGCAAAGAAAAATCTCATAATCAGTTTTAGCACCCCAGAGCCCTTCCAATTCTCAAAGTAATATTCCAAACAGCTCAAGTAGAGCACAGCAACACACAGCTCGGCAGCCAACCCGTTGTAATGCCACGAAAGAGCAGAACTTTGGATGACAGAGGCCATAAATTTATAAAATCCTTTTAAGGCCATCCATATTGCAATATGAAACTCAAATGAGTACTTCTCCCACCTGTTTGTTATGGGTTTGGGTTTTTTTCTGGGAAGAAGCAAAAGGACAGGCAGTAACCTAGCATTGTAAACCTGCATGTTAAAAAAATTTATCATGTACTCCTTTAGTCTATGCAATATGCTACAGGATGGGCTGTAAACAACTACAAACAGCTCTCAAATCCTGCTTTACCTATGAGTGCACAAGTACAGGAGCACAAAGGTGTCCTTGGAGTGGAGACACACCTGGTTTCCTGCTAGCCAATCCCTAGAACAGCATCAAAAGAAGGAAACCATAACCTATAATTATGCTGTGCATGTCATATATGTCCACTGTTTGGGGGTACATCTCCTGGGTAATAAATGCTACCTGATTGCAATCTGATATACTTATTATTAAATAGAAGTCTTTCTAATACTTTATGATAATTAATAATTATTCATATAATTTTTTAACAGTCTGCAAATTAAACGGGCATCAAACACATGCAAAGAGCAACTTCTCCATGGGTTTGGGAGAACCTACGTCTAGGAAAACTGCAAAATACTCGCTTTTGGATGCATCTGATGTTTCTCAAATCAGCCTGTACTGCACTTTTTTAATTGATGTTCAAAAGCACTACCGTGGCAGAAGTCCTCGAGGCACCTGTTGGTGGAAGCGAAGGGGGCAGAGAAAAAGGCTGAGTTCAAATTGCTGCAGAACTGTTAATCCTGAGCATGAATACAGTCATACCAAAATCAGGGTGCTGGGAAAGGGCACTGCTTGCTCCTGATGATGTTCCTGAATCCGTAAATCATGTCTTAGAGCAGGAGATGGAGCACAAAAGAGAAAGAGCTGAAACTCCGAGGGATGGAAAAGGGGCAGCACTCTTTTAACACATTATCGTCCACATCTGGAATCCAGCAGTGGGAGCCTGAGGAAGGGATTAGGAATTCATAATTCTAGATCAATATTTCAGCGTAAAAACAAGCTATATCATCTGGCTAAAGAATGCCTCGTTTAGGGAAGGCTTAAACATCTGTCACTAACATTAATTTCTGCACATATCTTGTAAAGCTCCTTTAAACTTTCATCTAAAAGCAAGTTTAGCATCAAATACTTTAGATATTTTTCTAGAAAACAAGCTATCGGCTCTCAGGCAGAGGGAGGTAAGGGCTTGGGGGTTGGGGTTTTGTGAAGGGTTTTTTGTTTCCCTTTCTTTTTCTTCTCAAAATAAGGCCATAAAGTGGTGCCAAACAGTGGCCTAGATGATGAATACTCTGGCCTTCACGTCTCACTCAGGTTTCTCTGTAACTCAACCCTTCCAGCTCTTTGTATGATGCAGGGAAAAATGGATTTGCCCAGTCCAGTTTCTCTCAGCAGTGGCTTTTGTAAGCTTTGCACATGAAAGGGCTGCTGGAGGGAGCTCCTGAAGTGGTGGTCGATGGCCTTCCCAAGGCCTTTGCCATGTGTGGAGCCAAGTCTGGAGCTGCATATCAGTGTAAATATGCAAGTGCAGAACGGAGTGAAAACAGCAGGACAGGAGATTCACTGCTCAGCACTTTACAGTTACAAAACTTGTGCAATCAAGGCAGCAAATTCAAGAGAGACAGCAGGAAAAGAGCAAATTAGAGACAAAAAAAAAATATCAAGGAAAGTGAAAGAAAGGAGAAAAAACATTGCAAAATTCCATTTCTTGAGGACATGCAGAGAATAAGATGTAAACACATTGCCAAAGATTTAGTTGCCCGTTTGCAAGCATCCTAGTCTCCTAGAAATCTGCATTTCATTCTTATTAAGATACAGTAAACGTGGTTCAGAGACTTAGACAAAGTCTGGAAAAGGAGGTAAAGGAGACACAGTGGGGAAATAAAAGCTGAACATTCCTGTGGTCCTCATAGGGAGCCACAGCATTTTCCTACTGAGTAACACTAAAGGCTATCTTTATCCAAATAATTCAGCATGTGCTTAGTTCTTTATACAGGTGCCATTACAATGCCATTTGGTAAATAATTACACTTCACCTTTGTTAGCAGAGCCAAACTCTAGATTAAACCCTGAATCAAGGCTCTTGCCAGAGAATGAGTTTGAATCACATGCTCTAAACCAATTCCCACCACTACCTTTTCTCTTAGTAAAATCAAAGACAAGGACTCAGTTCAAATACCTGGAGGGCAGTGTTTCAACTTACTTTTATAGTTCAAATTAAAAGTATGCTCCTTGCCTTTACGACACGATGCTAAATTTAAGTTTACCACAATAAAACAAGAACGACACCAATATTACACAGCCGTGGTACCTCTCCAAAGAATTACTGTTTACATGTTAAACTAATTGACTGAACTTTTCAAATGAAAAGCCTTCTGCAGTATCTCACAGCTGAGCTACTAAATGAGGCCTGCATACCCAGTCTTGCAGGTATGTCATCGAGCGACAACATCACTGTATTTTTAAACGTGGGTGCAAAAGACTCCCTAGTCCAGTTTATACTGAGCCTTCAACCAGTAAGGCAAACCTGTCCTGACTGGAGACAAGCCCTCATTAGGCTACATTGCACTATAACAAATTCCCAACAGTTCCTAATGAAACACTTGCCATCCAGCAAAGTAAGGCGATTAAGTAAACAGCGCTGCAGCGTGACACCGTGTGGTAAAATGCCATGGGGAAGGGCTTAATTGCAGGAGCCTGCACTAAACGCCGAGCTCTAAGCGGGCTGATCGGAATCCGAAGTGATGGGAGAAGAAATGGAGCATTCTTAAGTATTCCTGGACTGTACATCTAATTACTTGTGGATGGAAGCTAATGAAGTCCAAAGTACACACAGCAAAGCTGACGGTGTGCCTATGTACATGTGCTTGTAATTTTGTTAACCCACATAAAATTCACGTCCCAGGGTTGCACACAGTGTGCCTGCATTAGGTCATGAGCTTATATTTTCACAGCTGTTCCCCGTCAGGTCTCCTGTTTGCATATGCAAATGTTGAAAGGCTGAAGTGATGAAAACCTGCACCCAAATAAATACCTGGGAGGGCCCTGCTCATCAGGCACCACGTCGGGATGGAGGAAGCTCACATCACCCTCGGGTGCACACTTCAATAGAAGTAAAGCTCTCTGCTTCCTGGCAGAAAACAGACAAGCTGTTGCCTTCCCGTCCTGGTCTCCACCCGCAGTAGGTCCATGTAAGGCACACTGAAGCTTCAATGTCATATTTTCCCAACAGCATAAATAACTTGGTCCCATCTTTCACAGGTGCCAACAGGACCTCAGATTCCCCAAGCTGCAGTCACATCGTACATCGAAAGACTTGAACATTTTTCTTGTCAGAAAAGAACAACTTTCTCAAGTCATTTGATGACTTGAAACTTGAGAGTTCATTGATCTCACCAACAAACTTCCTCTTAGCTCAGCAAAACATCAGAGCATCTGCTATTTTATGAAACTTTGCAGAACACGGTTCCCGAGTGACAGCTCAGCTACCGTAGGTGCTGCAGACCAGCAGCCAGGCTCCAAGATTGTTTTCCCTGAAATGTAGAGCCAGACTTCCAGGCCCTTGATGCGTGCAAATACTAGACAGCAGTAAAGGAAGCTGCTCTTTGTGGAATGAAACAACACAGCTTGAGAGGGATGTTTTAAAAATAAACACAAGACTGAAGGCCTGAGGAGGCACCGTGGTTTTGGAGGCTGGGTTATCCTCTTAACTCAGGATAATGGCAAGTTGGAAAACCTGCCTCACCTGCCTGCCCTGCTGACAATCCACCCCAGCCAGGGTGAGCTGGAGGGTTTTTAAGCATTGGCTGTTAAACATCTGAACCGGATCTGTGGGAGAGTCCCCACGGGACGTGTGGACTGACCACTTCCAGACCACCCAGGCAGGGCCTGGTGAGATAAATCTGCGCTATCTGGGCTCCTCCTGCTCTTCCAAGTGCCACGGACACCGGAGTTACTGCGGGGGAGCAGGGCCCGGGTTGCCTGAGCTCTGTTTATTTTCCAGCATTCCCTGGGAGAACAAAACATGCCGTAAACTAAACAATTAGCCTTCCAAGACAAATGGTAGGGGCCGGGCAGATATTAGTGTAGCTTCTGATCTGCCCATGAAGGGGGCTGCAGCTGCGAGTCACTCCACTGGAGTGAAAATAGATTAACTGAATACATAAACTGCCTGATCCTTCTGTAGAACTGAGCAGGGGATTTGTGGGATCTGTAATCCCGGTATTCAGGTCTCTCCCAGCGCTCGGCAGAGATGTCTGAATTTGTTTCAGGCATGTCACACAGCTATTTTCAGCTGACTCCTCCAATATTGGAGGTTTTAAAAAATGTCTTTGCAACAATAATCAGCCACTCCGGACATAAACGATCACAAGAGTTTTGGGCACGTGCCTATGGACATCCCATTCCCCTGGGAAGGGAATATTTACAACGCAGTATATACTGTATTACATCCTATGTGGAGATTGTACTGCTGTGACATTACTGTTTTCTGAAAGCGTCCATTTTTCCTTTCAACTTGCAGGTGTTTGTCTATAAATCAAAAGTGTTAATATTACAGAAAAAAAGTACATATTTTAGGGCCATCACTGCTTTGATGGTGACTATATGGATCTCTCCATACCGAATGTGAGGTCAATGACACACATGGTGTTTGTGTGGGCACGCAGATAAACCCGAGTACGGAGGTGGCACGTCTAAAAAAAGTCACCAAAACAACACTTTTGTCCTAGAAGCTAGATTGGAATTTTGCAAATATTTCACTAAATCTAACCAATCAGTCTACAAATGCATACAAAAGAACAAAAAGCCAGCATCACAACACTCTTCAGAAGGTAAAGGTGCTTGAGGAACCCATGGCTGGCAGCTCGAGTTCCAAAGCAGATCTCCAGTTCATCCTGCAAGGAGGGCAGCAAAGGCTGTGAGAGGTTCTAAAATACACATTCTTTTAGCCATAGATAATGTTACTGAAGCAGAGAGTCATATAAAAATAAATAGCATTCTTGAAGAGAACTAACTCATCACAATGGTTACCTAACTCTTGCTACTATCAAAAGTGAGTTCTGTTAGACATAAATAACCTGAAATCATCAAAAAATCTGACTAAACCCACAACATTTAAACCAGGATAAGCCCATCTGTGTTTTTATCAAAATTCTCTCTTAATAGTCCAAAATGCTCTCCTGGACCTTCAAGAGAAAGCAAAATTGTCAGACGATAAAAATATTTTACAAGAAAAACCTTTTTCCTTGAAGCAAAATTCTAGTTAGTACACTACTAACTCTTAGAAAATGATAATCTAGCCTGTTACTGTTAGTATTCATGAATATGCAATTCATTAATACGTAGGAAATGTAGTTCATATTGGTAAATGATTATTTGAAAGTTTCAGTGCAAAAATCATCATTTGGGTCAGATTTTACTATTTCTTTTTAATTTCAAAACTGCAAACTTGTAAGACCAAAATCCACATTTTTAAGCAACAAGCTCTAGATTTTTCTTACACTGTTACTTTTCAGTAATATTATGCTCCAAGTCCAAAAGCAGTAGATGAAAATGTGCATGAGAATCTGCAAATAGACTGAAATTTTCTCTGAAGAAATAAGGAATAATTACATTATCATAAGGAAGTGACAGTTCTGAAAGCATCTTTGTCAAGTTATTTTGAAAAGTGTCATTTCCAGCTCACCGTCAAGAGAGGGAGCATATATTTATGTGCCAACGAGGGAATGCAAAATCTTAAAATATTTCATAGGAGACCTTAGACTTCCTGTGCCTTTGCTAAAAATCTGTGCATCAGAGAACCTGGTGTTAGTCCACAATCGAACATTAATATTGTTTTGGCAAGTAATTATGAATGGGCTCAGGAAATTAAATAGAGTTGAGTTAAAATCAGCTGCCACTTCGCCTATTGAGGCATGAACCTGGCACTTCCAAAAGACAGAGATACCTACATTATTGGCATGTGATTTAACTGAGGTATAAAATCAGCCATTCCCTTGGGTTTTCCATGAGTATACAAAAGAGCTCCTTTAAAAGCCCATTGCTTCACCATCACACTTCTGGCTTTAGTCATTTTGCTACACAGAACAACACTTTTCTGATTTGAAATAGAATTGTAGACAAGTATATTTCAGGAATTCAGAATTCTGTCACGCCATAGGAACATTTGTTCTTTGTTTCAAGGGCCATCAAATAAAGAAATAGATAAATAAATAAATAAATAGATAAATAAATAAATAAAATAAATAGAAATCCACATTAATGGAATATTCCTTTCCCTGCCTCTTCCACGATGTTCCTGTACATTCAAACAGGGCACTTTACTAGGAAAAAGGACCCGTTTGCTTTTTCCCACCTAATGCCTCACCCCAGTGTCTCTCCCAAGCCCTTTGCTATAGTTTTACCAATGAGTATTTTTTCCCCCTCTGAATTCCCTCCCTTCTGCCAGGACTGCAGCAGCAGTTATTTTATCAAGTCACAGTCGTGAGAGTTATTTGATCTGCCGTGGATGTCGAAGTAAATGCATTCCTTCTGCTTTGTTCTGGAAAATGTACGTGTCAGAAGCAACAGGAAGATGGTGGATTCCACATGTCCTGCAGCCTCCCGTAAGACATAACCAAATCCCTAACTAAAATCCCTACCTGGCATGCTCCACTTCCAGTTTGATGTACAGCCTTCCATCTGCAGCACCCCAGTAAGAAAATTCCTTACCAGTTGTTTGCAGACATTTCAGACGAATGAGAAAAGTCCCCTGAAATATCTTCATTGCAAACTACTTTATCACTTAATTGGATGCATTTCCTCATTCTCTGTACTTTCTCAGAAAACTAAACAAAACAAAAAAAAAAACCCCATGAAAATCAAATTAAAAACCCCAGTCCTACTGAGTAACTTCCCATCTGGAAGCCCAACCCAGCTTCTCCCAGATCTGTAACTTTGGCAAGGAAGTCTCATGTAGTCCAGAGGGAAAAAGAAAAGTCAGTACAACTCCAGAGATAATCAAGTCCTGTAGAAAATACTAATGAGGTTTTCAAAATCTTTTGGGGCCTACCTAAACCAGAAATCATTTCAGATTATGAATAATATGTGATTTTTTTTTTCCTGCTGACTGGGAGGATTCAGATAGTCAAGCACAGGAAAAGCTCTTTTTCCTAAAGCCTAAGTAAAATTGTAAATAAAACACTGTGAAAGCACTGCTGGTATAACACAGTAAAACTACAGGCAGGAACCACGGGCATAGATATGAAAATTTACACATTTCTTTGGCTAAAATGGATCCTGTTGTTTTCTAAGAGTGATACTGATGCCACAAGTCCATCTGCTTCCTGAAGGAGTTGCATGCCAAACCAAAATTTTAAAAAAAAATCCACCCTGTGAAACTGGTGCACATTTCATCTTGAAAACTCATGGTCTGTTCTGAACCAAAACCAGAATCTGGGCATTCAGAAGTTTTTTAGCCCAGTTTTGTATTATTTTTTGAACTATTTTTCAGTTGTTCTTTTGAACAAAGTACAGGAACAGTGTGTGTATTTACATTCATGTATCAGATATGGCAAAGCATTAAAAAAATATTTCCCCAGTTTTTAGTAAGCCTGCAGTAACTACAGTAAATAAAATCTTATTACTTGTGAGATGTAAGGTCAACAGCTCCGGTCTCAAACAGTTGCTCTCCTCATTTTCAGGCAAGTTTAATGAAAGTGAACATGTCAGTTCCTAAAATATAAATGGCCACCAAGAGACCACATCCACAGAAAATATGTAGAGTTTCACACGGGGCAGATTTTGCTTTTAAACAGAGCTCTGCTCGGTTGGCTTCTGCCACAATACCCCTTGTTGGATGTGCTTTAAACCAACCAGCTGAGTCCATCTTCATTCTGCTTCAACACCTCTCAGTTCACTGATTATTCATCATCTATACAATTAAAGATGCAAATTTCCCACGGATATGTCTTTGGATGCTTTTATGCACACACGCCTTTTATGTTCAAAAAGTCAGGTTGCTGGGACACCCTCCATCCCTGCTGGTATTGCAATGGTTTGCCTTGCTCCTTCATCCAGCCTAATGTCCGAGGCCTACCACTCATTCCTTTTGCATACATTTGCTAAACAGTTTTGCAAAATCTCCTGATACTATGGTTGTTTTGTTTTTTTTTTTTTTAAATTAATGCTAATTTATACAATTATTACCACTCAGCAGTCGATTTCTCCACAACAAGGTGCTTCCTCCTAAGCGGAACAGTTTATTCACCCGACCCCGAGATCACTGGAGGTCCCAGCTTTCAATAACAGGCCCTCAGCAGGCAGCAAAACTATTCAGGATGAGCTTCCTACACCCATGGGACCTGCTGATAACTCTGCCTAGACCTGAGTCTGCAGCAGTCACGTCTAAAACACGAAGTCACGAGGGAAAGATCAACTCACTGTTGGAGAGGGAGGTGTTTGCAATAGACCCATCCCTGGATGAGACCCCAAGCCTAGATTATTTCCTATAATGCACATATAGGCTCTGCTTTGATCCTGCCTCCCTAGAATAAACAAGGCCCAGGCAATTTCCTCCCATCTACCTGCCCCTCCATCTTTTTCTATGGAAATTGTCTCCCAATGCATTTGGAAGCCATTAGTCAGCCCCAAAAAGACGTGGAAGAGTGGGGAAAATGGTAGATAACTAATTTCCCTTCAGTTTGGGAAATCAACAGAGGTCCCTCCATTCACACCCACACAAGAGTGAGGTAATCCTGCCACTGAAGATCCCCCAGGTGCCAGACAGCTGTCCCAGCTGCTCCGGGCTTTGAACTAGGTATGGAACGCCAAAGGGCTTCAGGAACCAACAACAGGAATTTCAAGAAAAATCAGGGCTTTTTCTTTTTTCCTTGCTATCCACAGGGCTCTCTCTTTTCCACTAGCTGTCATGACTAAGGATGCTTTCTGAAGCTGGAGGTTACGGACCATATTGAGCACAAGCAACCACTTCCTCTGCCCATGCCCACCACTCATCACAGCCACTCTGACGGGGGCCGAGAGTCCTCCTGTGTGTGACACACCAATTCATTTCCAGGTATTTCATTAGCTTATTTGATGTCTTTCCCCATAAATTACACACCAAACAAAGCAGGTTGTCAGAAGTAAAACCACCTTGTTTGTCACCACACATCCTACCTGCAATATCTGGACCAGGGGTCTTTTCGCCAAACGGTTTAACAGAACGGGGAAAGGGGAATAATTAAAATTGTAAAAGCACTTTTCATAAAAATTCTTCCAAAGACGGTGTGTTGGTGCTCTGCTGCTTTTATTCTAAATTGGAAAAAAAAAAAAAATCAATTCTGATTTGGCATCTATGGCTTGGGGCTAGATTCCAAGTTTTATGGTTAAATAACTGTTCCATTGCACACATGTGCATCTGTGAGAAAGGACTAATAACAGATTAAAAGCAAAAGACAGATTAAATATTTGAAAACATGTTGAGTAATGAATAAAATTTTAAAAAGTACATTTTGACAGTATTCTAATACATACTTTGCAACATTAAAGCAAGAATTTTGGCTGTTAAAAATACAAAATCCAAGTCCCTACATATTGTACACATTTCTCAATTGAAACTTCAGCTTTTGCCAGTGGGCACAGAATCAGTTTAGGTTTGCAGTTGAGAACACAACGTTCTTTAACAGGCTTCTGTATTTGAGTGATATGGATGAAGTCCTTACAATAAACAGCAAATCTCTGTAATGTCATAATCAAATATATTGAAATATATTGTCAGCTATTGCCTCCAGATAGAAGATGCTGAAGAACCATTCACAATTCCCGCTTTTTATTACGTTACTTCGTGGTGCAAGTTTGTTTAAAATAAATAAATGGAAAAAAAAACCCTTTAAAATTTCGGAGTATTTTGTCAAAAACAAAACAAACCCCAAAACACAACAACTCACCCTCAGCATTCAGGCTGCAGCAAACCAACATATCACATACCACAGGCTTCCCAACAACTTCACTGCCATTAGCCTGGTTTGTATAATTACTGTTATTTTAGTAAACACTTCACATTCCAACTACTTAATACATTATTCACTGCAAATGTCTCCTTTCTGCTCCCGCTAAGTCAGTATCAATACTCAGCAACTATTTGGAATTGAGATGACACTTGAAGAATATTTTCGTATTATTTTCTACACATGAATTTCTCTATCTGTCCTTCTCTCTAGAATATTTTTATATGGAAAAGAGTATGTGCCAGCTTGAGGGACTTTTCCTGAATTCATCTGCACAACAATTCTCAGAATGTAGGTGACCACAGCAAGAGAGACTTGTAGTTCCACATCCCAGTGATTCCCAAATTAGGATTGCACTTCAAGTACGGTGAAATGCCTAATAACTTAGGGTTAGAAAACGACAGAAGCTTCACCTTTCTATAAGATTTAAGACACTTTTTCTCCCCTTGACCTGAATCGTTCCAAAATTATTGTCCCTGTGTGTTCCAGGGAAACTAAAGCATCACTTCTTTGCAAAGCTCACGGGGCATTTGGATCAATACCCCAGTGCATTAGACTGCTCTCCAGTAGCAAACTGATCTTCCAGTGCTGACATTAGCCCAGATGTAAGTCCTTCGGAAAATTTAATCTAATGTTTATCCTTAAACATGTTTGCTTTCAAAATTCCCTTATTTTTCCCTTCACCCTGTTTTATTTTCTCCAAACTGACACTCTTGGTCAGTGCTTGCCTCCACTCTGCCTTGCCTCTGGCTTTTATTACATATTTTCTGCCCTGGTTGCACACGTCTCAGGATTGGGAAGTTTTGAAGAGAAAAATCTCTTTCCATGGTTTTGTGAATGCAAACGTAGGATTATTTTAATTCTTCTATTTTCTGTCTGCCACCTCCAGCTGTTCAAGTGTTGATCTTTGCTTTTTTATTATTTTCTCCTTCTCCACTTAAAAATGCAGTTTCTGTTTGTCTGCCGTATCTGTAGCATTTCCAGCTTTGTGGAAGTGAAGGCACGGGAGGGAGAGAGGGGGAGGGTTTGAGCACTCCCAAATGTCTACCTAGCACCAGCTGAGAGCAAATATAAACTCTTTACTTACAAAACCCCTGCCTCCCCACACATAAATCAAACTGTGTCTGTGGGAAAAGGCTGAACCTTGGTTTAGAAAGGCTAATTTTCAGTACAGCCAGACATTTTGGAAACTTTGCACGTGCTAGCAAAAGCTTTAAGAGGAACATGGAAACACATGTGATGGGAACATTTTGGGGGAAGAGAAGAGGGACCCTAGCTGGAAAACGTCACACCTTTCCCAAGCTCTGCTGGAGGCTTCTAACTCAACAGGGGACCAAGTAATTTCCTCCAAATCAGACCACGACACTTACCACTTACACAGACATTCAAAAAAGAGTTATTCACCTTCTTTAGTGGCAGCTCCAGAATATTAACTTTTTAAAATATCCAATACCAAACACTGAGACATACTCACCTATTTCAATACCCACTTTCTGCAGGCCAGTGGAGATCAAATCAAGTATCCCAGACTGGCAGTGAAGTTTCAGGAAACTGTTTTGATGTTGAAGACACTGAGAGGTTTTTTGGTGGGGATTTATTTTGGGTGTTGGTTGTTTTTTTTTCTGCTTGGGTAGGTTATAAGTAAAGAAACATGGGAGCCATCTGTTCCTGGATGCTTGATGATAATCTCCCAAATGGAAGCCTCTACAGGCCTAACTCTAGGAAGATAAATTCATTTTATTCTAATTGAAAACTTAATTTCCTAAAAAATTGATGAAATGGATCCCACTTCCTACCATGCCCTTCCAGATACAATTTCATACTCTCCAGTAGCAAACTGATCTTCCAGTGCTGACATTAGCCCAGATGTAAGTCCTTTGGAAAATTTAATCTAAATGAATCATGGTGGGAACTAATTGGAGGAGTTTATTTTGGTTACTGAAGTCTTTTCTTAGCATGAATTTGCTATCTACCTGTCCAAAATGTTCCAGCATTCCTGTACCTTCAGAATCAAACTCGTGGCCATGCTTTCATGCTTTCTTTCCCCTCAGGTTACTGCTTTCATTAAATAGATCCCTGTCCAGCTCTGGTAAGGGCACTGTCAAGGTAAATAAGGCATTTCAGACCCTTTTTGGGGGCACGATCAGAATATGACAACATCTGTCTTCCCCTTCCTACCAGCCACAGGTTGCCTGCAAAGGACACAAACCCTTGGGCCTTGGGCCAAACTCCCTTGCAGTATCAGACACAGGGGGTATAATATTAGGAATATATGGGAACTGTTTGACTTTCCTTAGCCTTAATACCTGGAAGCAAAGCAATGCTCCCAGGAGGACAGCTAACATAAATCAAATTAGTCCTGCTTCTGAACATTTAACTTTCTGAAATTTTACCTTCATCAAACAATGTGAGCGCAATTTTGAATGTGTTTTAACTTAAGAATGAAAGAACAAGAGAAGGAAAAGTAATTGGAAACTTAAAGTGATGGGGAAAAAAGGAGGACTGTTTCTTCTCCATTACTGACAAACGGCACTGGGCTTTACTCGTTACCAGACAAACAATCTCTGTTTTTCTTTATTCAGTGAAGATTTATTTAAAATAAACCACATAACCAAACCATTTCTGAAGGTGAATGTTAATAAACTGGCTAAGCTATTGTCGTCTCCAGCCTAAATTAAACTTGCCATATTTACATCTTTTCCTTTTTTGTTTCTCCTCCATACAAATAAAAAGTCACTCAGAGTCAAGTTCTGAACACCTAATATGAATGCAAACTTGGAATTTGTTGAGTTCCTCTCAGTGTATCAGACCATCCTGATCATCTCTTGGTTCTCCACTGGCTTTAAAGGTAGGCAGAAAACCTTCCTTGTTTTGACTCTCAGCAACACTATCATGCCTTTATAGCACATTCCTGACTGAATTAATTTTTAATTGCTAAAATAAATTACTGCAACTACCTAAGAAAAAGTGAAGTTGATTTTTCACTTTATTACAGCTCTCCATTCTACCTGCTCTTCCCTGATTACTTTATATTGAGTCTGGCTTGTGATATGGAAAAAGATCCCATTAGGAACTGACCTAATCCAATCATGCAAAGAGCCCACAGGCTCAACAGAGAGGTTGGCCCTGTATCATCCATCTATCAAGAGTCCTGTTTAACTACTGTCAAGTGATTCAAGACACCAATAGAGCCACAGACTCTCAGAGTGGTTCAGATATAAAGCATTTTGTGATCAATAATAACTGCAATTGCTCTCCTCTCTAAAAAAAAATAAAAATTACCCTTTGTGGTGTTTCAGCCCTCTGTTGGAAAGCTGGCCAGACACCTGCCAACACATGGAGCTGTCAGGTTTAGAGTAAAAGGACAGGAGGGAGCAGAAGCTCCATCACTGCTCCTCCTTGCTCTGCCAGCGGAACGTGTGTTGTGGCTGGGCAGCCCTTCCTTCCCAACCTCACGCTCTGAGCCAGCTTACCCTCCCACAGCTCTTCCAGCTGTTTTGCCTTAACATTGCAGGCAGCACAGCCCCGTTCCCACTGAACAAATGAATTCAACTGTCAGCTCGGTAAGGGATCAGAATTTTGGCAGCGCTCCTCTGTAAGGGAATTGTTGACATTGCTGCACAAAGGCTGAGTTTGCTGCCTACAACCCAAGAAAACTCTGGGAAGGACGCTGCTGGAGGCAGGGGCAGAGGATGAACAAACCCCACTGGGTGGCTGGGGAGGTCTGCACTGTGACCTCTCACCTCCTCCTCTCTTTTTGCCTTGCCAGGAAGGGCCCTGTGGGAAGTACATGTCTTTCACAACAGAGTGGAGACCACTCGGTGCTCCAGCCCAGGTGGGCCTGGAAGCCACTTTACTGAGCCCTTCCTTGGGCCCTGCTGAGGAAGGCCATACTCACACAGCCCTAGCCTCTGGATTTGGAGCCAGGTTCTGGATGCCTGCCTTGGAGAACAAGCAAAGTGAGCAGGTCAGCTTGCAAAAGAGAGAGAAAAAATCCAGAGAGGATGAGAGCCTGGCAAGTTCAATATCCTGCAGATAGTGCTTCCCGTAGTGTCTGAGGCCAGACAGCATTTTTAAGCAATGCAGAAATAATTCATACTGTTACAATATCTTTCTGATCACAAACCAGATTGCTCCTGTAGGCATAAAGAAATTTAAACACCAGTTCCCTTCCATTAGTATCAGAGGCCTGCGGAGAAAGGGCTGTGTGGGTGTTCACATCCTGTCCCTCCTCCAGAAGAGGCTCACAGTAATTCCCTCCCAGCACCTCTCACTGCAAGAGTCATGACCCAACACCACTCAAACTAAACAGGCTGGAGATGCCTGTAGTTGCAGAGGAGAGCTGAGTTAGGGACCAGATGTACACCCTGGACCATACAGGTCCACAAAATAGCTCTGCTGTAAAGCACCTGGGGGCCTGGGCAGGCAGAAAGGCGGGTTTGAGTCAGCAAGGCACCTCTGAGGCACCAGGGACAAACCATGTCCTGGACTACAGCAGGACAAGGGATGTGATTTCTACACTCTATTCAGCACTTGTTATGTCATTCCTGGAATGCTGTGTCCAGTTCTGGTCCACCAAAATTTCAAGAGAGACATTGAAAAATTGGATTGGGTCCTGCAAAAGGTCACCACAGGATGATTGGAGAATCAGAGAACTTCCTATATGAAGAAAAGTTGAAGGTACTGGGCTGGAGAAGATCTTATAATTTCCATCACCTAAAAAAAAGTAGGTACAGAGAAAGCAGAGATACTCTTCTTATCAGGATAAATTTTGACTAAACATGAGGTAACAGGCACAGTTTACTTCAGGAGAAAGTGTAGTTGGATGTAGGAAAAAAAAATCTTCAGTAAGAACAACTGAACTTTGGAAAAGATTGCTCGAAGAAGTGGTAGAATCTCCTTGCTGGAAAAAAACAAGGCTCAGATTGGTCATGTCCTGGATAATCAAATCTAAGTCCTGCAACAGAATGTCAGACCAGATGATCTCCAGAAGTCCCTTCCAACCCTGATTTTTGCTGTGGTTCTAATTCAAAACCTAAAGCAAAGGGGGAAAAAATAAAGTAACATTTTTCTTGAAATCAAGGTGTTTCAACAAACTGATTTCCTTCAATCAATTAATTTAGCAACAATAACTTTTAAATAATACATCTCACTCTCTCTCAAATCAAATAAAAAAGAAGAACAGCAAGAGCCATCACTGTAACTTGCCACACAAGTTAAACTGTTGCATTTTAAAACTATGTAGCTTCTTGGAGCTACATTTGTTTTTAGAAGGGTCAAGGTCCAACTCAACACCAACAGCAAAGAGTTTAAGAAATCATCAATAACGCAAATAATGGTTTTATCCTAAATGCCAAATTTAAGTGACTCTGTTACTGAAAAAGGAGAATTCCACATGACTTCCCTGCAGTGCTGTGAGGGAAATCAGAGGACGGAGCTGCCAGGCCTGGCTTGACTGCTGAGCTGTAATCCACAACCAGCTAAAGTGACAGAAGGCCTAAGAAGTGGCTTATAACAGGTTTTTGATGAATTACCTCATCAAAACCAACACACACGAAAGGAAGAAGATTGTCAAGATGATTTACTAACAAAGATGAGACTCCTGGACCATCTTAATAAGAGAAAGTGTTATACGTTATTTCTACGGTCAAATTTGGAGGGGGAAAAAAACCAAAACACCTGTGTAGAATCTTAGAAGCAGCAAGATGCTGAGATCACAACCACCCAGCCCTGTGCCAGAAACCATGACCAAGACAGCACGAAACACAAAAATCAGAACAGATGAAAGCATCCCTCATATAGAGCTTCTCCAGGAGCTTCAGTTTGTCCTCTGAGCAACCTGATCCAGCTGAAGATGGGACTTCATTGCAGGGGGCTGAGCCACACGACCTTTAAAGGTCCCTTCCAACCCAAACGGTTCCGTGAATCTATGATTCTGTTCCACAGCTTTTAAATTTACAGCCTCAGCTGTGCAAGCCGAATGCTTACCATAAGTTGCACATATAATTTAAATTCTATTCCTGAAAACTCAGTTTGTTGTTGCCTTGTGCAGTCAGGAAAATCCATTTGACCAGCAACGCGATGCTCAACTGGAATCAAAACTGGGCAGAGACTTCTGCTCACCATGATGCTCTGAACTGAAAGCCCAAACAATGTCACTCCTGTTTCTCCTCTAAAATCAAAGCAGCACAACAAGCATTTCATTCTCTGAAGTCTCTCTAATGAGAACAAAAAAGGGCAGGGGATAACTCCTCACAGGTGTCTAGCAGGGGAGGACATGTGAGATCATTTGTTTGGTCTCCCAGTGGGAGACAACAGAGGAAAAGCAGACTAAAAACCACACACTGGGCAAAAGTGTGATTTGGGAGATAAGGAAGAGAATAAATTATTTAAAAAAAAAACCAAAGAAAGGACAAGAGGGAACAAAAGGAATCTCTGGCAATTAAAAAGATGACAAAAATAATTAGGAAAAAAGCCTAAATGACACACAGGAAGGAGAAGCCGCTTGTTTGCTCCAGAGGCTGTGTTGCCAAGCCTCCCTCACAGGAGCCCGGGAAGGGAGGGAGGGGGAGCACAGCACATCACCATGAGCCTCAGTGGGGACAGGGAATGCTCTGGCTGTGGGAGGAACTGCACAGCAGCTCTGCATTTCCCCAGGTTTGATCTCTGAAAAACAGCTCTAAAGTAAATATATGCTCCTGTGGAGGTTCAGCAACGTCCCTGGAGCTCATTCATTCTCTAACCTTTTCCCAGCTGCTGGCCTGCCGTGGTAGGAGTTCACTTTAAGCCAGACTGGATTTCAAAGGGAAGGTCCCAGAGGTGACAAGCAGCTCATTAATTCACTGTAATGCTTTAGTGCTGGAGGAACTGCTTTAAACGCACAATCTGAAACTATTTAGAGCCACCGAATAATTATATCATGAGAAGCCACTACACACTTCACATTCACTAATGCTAAAATCTAGCTATGTAATCTGCTGATAGAATTAATGAAGAAAAAAGGAGGAGACCGGCAATTTATTAAGAAATGCTAATCAACCTGTTTTTGAAGTGTCCCTCATTTGCATTACAAACATTATTATGAAAATTCAGCATTACGCTTCTCCGTGCTGCATTGTACTGCTCTACTGAACATCAAAAATATTCACTTCCTTAGAGCAGGGAAAAAAAGGGAATGAAAAATCATGATCAAAGATAACTTCAATTACTTGTTAATTTCACCTTAATTCCACTCCTGGGATAATAAGCCTTCCTCATAAGTTCCCTTCCCTGTAACAAATTCTGATATACACTCAGAGGCCCCCAAATATATTCCCACAAGAAGTACATGAATAAATATGCATGGGTGTGATTTACATAGCCTTCACCACAGCCATGGTAGGCTGGCTCATAAAAAACTCACCACTGTTTGCTGTGTGAAAAACTCATTAAGCTCCCCTTTGAATACAGGAAGGAAACTTATTTTTTAATTTATAAGACGTATTCTCATTGGTCTTCTCTCCAACAACACTGTGAGGGATGCTCAGAGACGCTTTTATTCTCCAGTGAAAATAAAATAACGGCGCAGAAAAATCAGAAATATATAATTTTGATCATGCATCAAACCTCCCAACACTCATTCCTGAATAAAATACTTCTTTTCTGTTGCATAGACTTGATAACCTGATATAAAGAATAACTAAATAATTTTTAAGTTGGTTTATCTATCAAGAATTTTTCCACAATTTGTTGCTGAATATACATTCTTCCCTACAGAGCACTGAAATTTTAACTGCAAAGGCTCAGGGAAACACACCTGACCCACCAATCAACTCTACAAACAGGTAGAAAATGAAGAAATTATTAAACTTTAAAAAGCAGGCAGTGGATGGTAGATAACAGTTACTTATCCAGGTCCATCAGCTGCATATGAAATAAATTTCTTGAAAAATTTCTCTCTTTCGAGGAAACTGGTGAGCTATGAAGAGAAAAACTGATCTTGGAAAATTCTTGACCAGCTCTGCCTAAAAACACAGACTTATATAGTGGGATTTCCAGAATTTTCAGTGAGGCCAGACAAACCCAAACTGGAAGAAATTTTTTAAAAGATACCTGACCATCAACACAATGTATTTTCTCTGACTCTGAAAAATAATTGATCAGATTAAATGACAAAACAGCTAAAACCCAGCAAACTACACAACTGCCTTTAAAAACACAAATCTTTTGAAAGGAAAAGTGTTCTCACCTCAACTTCTGAATAGAAAAATACCTGCTAATCTTCCTTTTTTTGTGTGTGTGTGCTTGTTTAGAAAGCAGAACCTGAGGATCAAAGGTTGCCACAGTCTATTCAGAAATGAAAGCCAGCAAATGTTGGGTATCAAAGTAGGAACAAAAAGCCCCCTTTTACAGACACATGTACAGATAATAAGAATAAGCTCTCTCAGGAAAAAGAGAGACTATTAGTCATATTTTTCTTTTTTCTTTGGAAATAAGGTTAATCCCTGGGATAAGAAAATAAACCTGTATTAGATTCCATTTTATCTGTTTGGGAGAATGGGGATGCCAAAATGTGGATGTTTCTGTCGGACACTAAGACCCACCCTGTAGTGATGGGTGTCATAATTTGTAAAGCATATACACACACAGGAAAACAGCATCTCACATTGGCTCTTCCCACAAGCAGGAATGAAGTTTAAGCCTATAAAACATATTTTGAAGATGTGGATAGTGATTTGAGGGTAGATAAGGGTGCAGAACTCCTCCCTCTTCTCCCCTCTTTGTCCCCAAACTCTATTTCCCCACCATTTTAATTTCACCGGTGGAATGGGTTGACCTAATGAAAATCCAAAATACGTGGTCTGCTGCTGCTACAGATGCTTTTTCTGCACACTGAGAGTCTTCAAAATCTTCTCCCTTCCTGAATACCGGGCCAAGGATCTTTTGGCCCCAGTGAGTCGGGCAGGGGTCTCACCTGCAGCCTAATGAAGTGATCGATTCAGCAGCAGTTGCTTCTCACTCAGAAGGATTATGGATTTTCCTGACTCTGTAGCTCTGCCAAAGGAAGATACACAGGGAAAAGGCTGTGTTGTGTAAGAGACAGAGGTCTAACCATCACCAGGAGCACATCCCTGAAATGCATCCTTCTCTTCTGTATTTCTGGCTCTAGATCAAAATGTGACCATGTCCCCACTGAGCAGGGCTGTGACAAATGATACTCTCGTTACCCCTCTTTCTACCTGGGCTGCAATTTCAGATGTCCTTCAGATTTGCTTTTATTTTAGCAATCTGCATGGTTTAAAAGTTCAAACACCTTAAGGGATATAAAAAACATCATTTACTGAACTGTAATTTAGTTTCAAACTACAAGCAGAGGTCTGTCGAATCAACGTCACTTGAAACACAGCAGGCTTGCACAACCGAGGTCTGTGATATATATTCTGGATTTATATTACTTTTTGAGTTGTTTTCTCCTCTGCATGATCCTCCCAAGGACATAAAAACCCAGGTAAATCAGCATATGATTTGTCAAACAGATTGCATTCATTTCATTCAGCAGTTTTCATTCACAGTATTTGGATATGGCAGACCTCGGGGAGTTGTTTGAGAAGCTACTTCATTCTGTTTTTCCTTTTGCTTTTAAACACATGCATTTATATTGTTGAGGACTGTGATTTAGGAAAGACAGGAACACAGCAGACACTTGGAATGAAGTAGGAAAAAAATTCCCCTTTTCCCTCTTAGGCTACCAGATTTTAAGTGACAAGGCTGGTTCTCCCAGTGGGCACTTCATCTTTTATTGGGGTGCTTGACAATCTTCCCTGCTACAGTGTTTTGTCTTCTAAGGTTCAACAGCTGCAGCAGCCCTTAATTAAGTCTCCTCTGATCATATTTTTTACTGCACAGCAAGCAAATAAATACTGGGAAAACAAAATCTATTAAAAGGCAGAGTTATTAGAAAAGGAATAAAGAGGAGAAAACAGAGCATGGGTAGGTACAGACAAAGCCACTACTTAGATGCCTTTTGAATGAGCCCCTGGAACAAGATCCATCAAATCAAAGGAACAAATTACATTTGTGGATGCAATCTTTTGGGAGTTGCTTTTTTTTGTGTGTTTGGTTTTTTTCCTTTTTGCTAATTCACCAAATTTGCTGTATCAATTCTCTTGACTTCCCATTTAGACTGAGTTTCTCTTTTAATCAATACTTGAAACCAAGAACTTGATCCAAAGCCAACAGGGACCAATGAAAAGTTTCTTTGACTTCAGTGAAGTGCAAGCACCAGAATTACATTAAGTAACTAGTCTTCATTGTAGATGCACTATATGTGAAGCAAAGCATAAAATATTTGAAATTACAGCTTTTTAATAATGCTTCAATACCACTTTAATCACATAGACATTTGCTCTGGGACTCTGACTTCATATACCAAAATTCAGACAGAAGCTCTCATTTTTGTCTCATTTACCCGACAATACAAACAGAAAAACACGCATTATAGCAACTATATTAAAACTGTTCTGCAGCACTTCAAAAGACAAGTCTCGATTTAAACCTCCCTTTCTTATAGTCTGGATTTCAACCAGGATACCTGAGGGCTAATAATTAAACTCCACAGAAATTACAGAAAGGGAACACTGGAAAAAAAAAAAGAAGTCAGAGGAATACGACTCTGGAACAAATGGGTGCAGTATTCATCCTATTAAACACTACCTGAAGGGGAGAAGACCTTAAGCCAATCCTCAGCATAATACTGCAGGTGCTACAGAACAGCTCCCTAACTCTTGGCAGAGACAATTGCATTGCAGGGGGCTTTACTGCCTTTTAAATGACAAACAAAAATAAGACAAAGCTCAAGTTCACTGAAAATTGTGGCACTAACTCTCATTCCCAACACTGCACTGCAGTAACCAGCAGTGATGGATGCTGGAGCTGAAACAAGACGACTTCCCTGTCCTGTGTGTCCAGGAAAAGTCCTGTTACATTGTCATTCAGGGATCCAACACATGGGAAGTGCTGCCTCACTTGATTCTTTTTTTTTTTCATTCTAAAAATAACTCTTCAAATGATAATCTCAGGGTGGTACCTCAGAGTTGTGTGAAGCTGCATGGAGCTGAGATAACTATTCACCCCATTTATCATCCCTTTGTTTCTTGCTTGACAGGGATGATAGCCTAATTTTTCCTCTGCATTAATAGAACATTCACGTCACATCAAATTCCAAAGTCATTAGTTAGTATATTCACTGAATCTACATTAATAAAGCAATAACTTGATCACTAGCTTTTAAAGTGCCAATTCAAAACCAGGGCGGGGGGGAACCAACCAGGTGCTGTTTAAACAGCATAATCATTATTTTAAATGATACCTTAGAGTTAACACGAGAGAAGAGGGACTGTGAGCACTGAACTCCCACATACACTTTAGTTCAAGCAAGTGTCTCTCAGAGTTTAAGGCACAAGAGTTACTGGCATGGGAACAAGAAGTTCTCCCGCTACTGCCTGCGGATCTCTATCCCCCTGGATGTGCTATTGATTTCGCTTCCAAACGCTGAACTATCCGACTGCCTCGCTGTGGGGGAGTTGTAGAGGAACAGGAACTTCAGCCAGAGACAGGATCATTAAATGAACCACCTCTGAACAGACCTGTTGCTAAAAATACAATCACCTGTACACGGTCCTGTACTCCATGGGCCTGAATCCCTGCGAGATTCAAACCCCTCTTTGATTTTAAGGAACATCGATCTAAATGCCAGAGCCTGGGAGGCACAGAGATGGAGAGAAATGAGGTTAAGGAGAGGCTCCAGAGCGTGCCCTGGAAGCTGAAGGATTGCAGAAAATGTCCAAATCTTGAAAGAAGAGCTTAACTGACTTTTCCAGTAATCTCTCACAGAGTCTGTTGATTAAGCCTGCAACTCCTGACAGGCTCTGGACTTGAAGTAAACATTTCTCCAAGTTCTATCAGGACAGTATGGAGAGCAGGTCATAAAAAAAAAAAATGAAGCCTGAAGTTATCTAGCAGTGGGGAGAGATGAAAAAACCAAAAGACCAGAAAACCTATTTCACAGTAACAGCCTGGCTTTGCATCCCGTTTACTGAGTGACCAGGGACAGGGATGTTTTCACCTGCAATCCTGGTAAGTATCATTTGTGCATTTTAAACAGGCATAACCCTATTAAAAGGGTAGATTAATCTCCTTTAAACTTACAAATATTTGGAATATTTTATTCTATCATCACAAAAATAAATACAAGGAGAAGAGCCCCAGATTTACTTAAAAATACTTTTGAAAGGTGGTAGTTCACATCCCCAGGTAAATGAATAAAAAGAAGCCCAGATCTCATGGGTGCGTTATTTTAAAAATCTATTATGCCAAACAAATGAGCAAATAAAAAGAACAGTAGTACTCAACTTTCAAGCATATTCCTTTTCACACAATTGTTTTCCCATCTGTCTTTTACATAATCCCTGTGACAGGCTCTCACAGAGGAACATAAAATATGTGTTTGCTGATGATACAAATGCACAAACAGTTGTCTTGAAGCAGTTCAGGTGCACAGACACCTCTGCTCTACCTCAAAACTTAAGAGGTTTTACTTTGTTTGATAATACAGGTGTATTTGTAAGGAGATAATTGAACAACTTACTGTTCCCTAACAGAGAATATAGTACAATTTTCTAGGGGTGCTTCTTAAACCAATACAAAAAGGTTAAGTAAAAGAGAAAAGCACAAGTAGAATATATGAAAGGCCACCATTGCTTTGAACCTTTGTACAAAGATTTAACTGAAAACTAACAAAGCAGAAACACATTACAAAGCCACAATTTTGCAAAGTTTGGACAAAAAAAACCAAAACCATCAAAGAATTGCAGCGTAATAAAAGGTTCTAGAAGAGTCTCCAAGAGGAAAGTTTCAGGATGACCCACACAGTGGCAGATCATGAGCCAGAGAGTGTCACCCTCCACTGTGGGCAAAATAACTGTGGTAGAAAACAGGTAGTGGTCACTGAGGAAGAAGAGGGTGGAAAAAAAGAGACACCAAACACAAAGTTCAACATGGAGGCAAAAAACCCCCAAAGACATATAATATATATATATAATTAGCCAGAGAAGAGCTCTCAAACATTTTAACTTTACAGTGCCTCTGAGGTAAGTAAATATTACCTCTTTTTGCTTCATAATTGAGGCAATAAGGGTAAATGATTTATCAAGATCACACGGGAAGCCTGAGCCAGAGCCAGGAACCCAGATTTATTACCCAGGCTCCACACCACACTGACTCCTGAGAACGATGGAGACAAACTGCAGGGAGTTCAGAGAGAAAAAAGACTACGACTCAGGGCTGGCAAGACTAAGCAACAAAATGGGATTCTAAAAAAGCACAAAGGGGTTGGCAGAGGTTTTCCATGATGAAATGAACAAACCCATAACTGCACACCAAAGCTTGCACTTAATTAGAGACACAGTGGCTCACACACACTAAGGAGAAGCAGCACAAGACCCAGCAGAGACAGCATTTGGTCACCACACTTTTCTCCCACTGGTGACTGGGGAAAGGAACAAAGGATTTAGTCACATTGCTCAGTTCAATGCTTGATGCCGTGATGAACATTTCTGACAGAGTTTGGTGCAGCCTAAGATCCATACAGAACAGCATCTTGAATGAATTCCATCCATTCCTTGGCTAAGGAATGATTAAGTAGTCATGGGGAATAACCCCTTCCATACTGTAAAGGCTATCAATAGAAAGGACAAAGATAAAGTATTTGGGTTTATCCGAGGGTATATATTATTTGAGTGTAATAGGTTGAACAAAGAACCATAAAAATGAGCCTAATAAGAAGTAACAACTCCCTCATGGATAGAAGCATTCCTCAAATATCTACTGAGGAAAAGCAAAAACATACTGGACAAAAAACCTGTCCTGATAATAATTTAACCATCTATTCCAGCTTCAAAATGTGTATTTGCTGGGAAATGGATCAATGGACTATTTAGGAGGACTCAGTTTGACTTATCCAGAAGCTGAAAGTCAACAGCCCCACAAATTCCACTTTGAATGTGTGATTTTTCTGAGGCAGGTGAGCGTTACAGAAAAGCGAAAACTCCTGCTGAAGCAGCGGCCTTCACTTGAGCAGGCCTGTCAACACATGAAAGATCTGAACATCAAACGGCTTTGAGGTCAATTTTAGCTGTAACCTTTTAACTATTCCTTCAGCTTTAACATACCTGACTGAGATCACAGAATTGACATCTATCCGCCAGCAAAACTGATGAAAACAAGCCTAAGTTTAGCAAAATACCCTGAAGAACTCTGTTCCTGGGATACCACTTCTAAGGAGTTATTTTACCTATTTATGTTTAATTAAAACAACACTTAACACAGTGCAAGGCTGAAATGAGAAAGTATAATTACTGCAGGCTCGGAGACAGGGCAGCACTTGCTGGTCAAGCGGGACGAGAGAGGGTCACGGACCTTCTCTGGTTTATGGTTCATGTCCTCGGGTCTTGTTTAAGTTAGTTGGTTTTGAAAGAGGTCTCAGTCATCTTCTGTCCTGGTTGAGAAGGTATATGGTGCACAGATGTATTTTTTCAAGTGCAATCTGCTTTTGTAGCCACAGGCTCACAGTGAGATAAAATTTCCTTCTGTGTGATGGGTTTGTCAGGATAGGGAATATTCAAATTCCTTTCTCCACCATCACTGCTTTCAGCATCTACCCAGGCAGACCAGGATGTTGCTGCTTAAACTAAATCAATTAACAAGTGGCAGATGTCCAGGGCAAGCATCTTTTCCATGGAAGTCTGGTTCCTTGAAATCAGTTGAAAGGTGAAGACAACAAAAGTTAAGGACTCTGGCTGGGCTCTAATGCCTGCCACGGGGATGAGATGGAGCACGGACAGAAATCAGATCAGGAAGGGAGAGCAGATGAAGGCAGCCCTGCAAAAACT
Source organism: Pipra filicauda (assembly GCF_003945595.2). NCBI lineage: Eukaryota > Metazoa > Chordata > Aves > Passeriformes > Pipridae > Pipra > Pipra filicauda. Next base: position 3,024,436 of record NW_024104953.1, on the reverse strand, counting down.
GTCAGACACAAACAGGGACCTGCAATGCACTCTCCAACTTTTTGCCAGATACATCTCTAAACAAATTAGTTTAGGAAAGCTGACATCTAATTAAATCTACTCTTTAGTGTATGTCATTCTTCTTGCAAGTCCATGAAAAAAGGGTTATAGGAAACTTTTTGATGACATTAAACATTAATTGCCAGCTGGATTCTTATATCCTCATTCCAGCCTACCAGCTCCTAAATCAAAATTTAGGGCATGCATAGAAAAATCCTCTACAGCACACGTGATCACACCAGGATCTCGTGTTTCAAGCAAATCTAAAAGCAAATCTATAAAGATCAAGCACCTATTGGGAAAAACATTATTTTAAATTAAGAGGGGAAAGATCAAGACCTATTCTCCTGTTGAGTAATGTGTGGGTACTGAGGGATTTGAAACCATTCTGTGTTATGCTCTACACACCCTGCTGACAGCCAAAACTCATGAGGAAACTTATCCTTGTGCTGTTTGATGACTGACAATCTCCATGTGGCAGTATTTTCATTGGCAGAAAAGGAACATAAAAAGGACAGACAAGACAACTTTAAATTTCCATTGATCTGTCAGACTAAGTTAGAATCCTCTTATTATCAAGTAGAAATGCTGATAATAAAAAAAAAAAAGCTGAAACATGGAGTAAAAAGGAGACTTCAAACTTCACAGGACCTAAATTCATTCACAGTAAGAAAATTTTAACAAATGATTCTTGACATCACACAATGAAGACATGATATAGTGGGAAATTGTCACCTTAAGCTGTCATTATACACCTCTGTACATCTATCTTTTTATCTGTAAGCTTTGCTTAAATTTTTTTAAAGTGCATTTTAAAAGGAGCTGGAAACACAAGGCTATGAAGATCAATACTCAGCTAGAATTTCTTCAGCTCAGCAGAGGGCTCATTTTTGCAGTGGTTTATTTTGACAGTGTGTGAGTACTCTTCCATGGAAACCATGTTCATACAAAGGTAACAGAATGATAAATATATCTGAGGAAATGAGACCTGTAGGGTGTTTGCAATTGCAAAAGTGGCTGCCTGGCACACACACCTTAGGGCAGCTGGAGATCGGAGCGTTTGATGGAGTTTGTAACGTGTGTGTCCCTACTGCTGTTGCATCTTCCTTCAATTTACAGCCATTTACTGGTCAAAAACCACAATGAACACCCTTAATTGCATCAAGATTATCCTCTCAGTAGGCTGCCACTATCACGTACCGTGGCAGATTTATGTTTTGCTATATTTATGGTTTCTAAACAGCACTAAAAAGAAGATCATGAAATTGCTCATTACACAGCCAAGCACACAGCCTGCCATGTTTGGGCTGTTTATGGTGTTGACTCTAGATGGAGTACATGTTTATCCAACCACAGGGAATGTTGCACCTAACCGAGTTTTTGCCAGTGTCGGGAATATTTAGGCAGCGGACAATAAAAAATTATGTCTTTTAAAAAAACCTTTATAGAAAGCTTAAAACAAAAATTTAAGGTCAGTGACTTCACTGATGTTCAACAAATCATCACAGATTCAGTGTGGCACAATTTGAATTTCATCTATTTTCCAAAATATTACTTAAAGACACACAAAAAACCCATAGAATACCCACTGGATTCAAATACTTTTTAAAATATACCCAAAATGTGTCTTTATGGGCTACATGATAGAATAATTGTCTTGAAACCACCACCTCAGGACCTGGGCAGCTCTGTGAGCAACAGCTGAGGGGCCTGTTGGTAGCTGTGGCACAGAAATCTGCTTCCCACATTAAACTACCCAAGAATCTCTTTCCCTACCTTGCTGTTTCCATATGATACCAAGAAAAAACGTCTCTCTTCCTACAGTACTCTGCTTCTTTAGGTTATTCTCATAAAACTAAGAAGGTTCTTGGTCCCCTTTGTACAACAGAGGGTGTCAGACCCCACCTTGCCCAGCCACACCAATGAGATCTGCTCAATGCATGTTTAAACAGCGGAGTTTAATAAGATGTGGCAGCAGACAGTCCATCTTTATTGCTGTTTTCTAAGCTATTAGCACCAGGGAAATCAAAATGAAGCCAGCAAGGCCAGGTTCACAGACATATTCTGGTACTTCTCCTCTCCATAGGCTAACACAGGACTTTCTCATTCCTTCAGCAAGTTGGTTTCCACGTTAATGAAAGGAGACCAGAAAAAAACATAAGTAATTCCTATCTGGTTTTCCCTTCTTTTGTTTAAATCACTTTTCCTCTTTCCCTGTTTCATATTCCTGACAGTTATCTTCTCGCTTTTATTGCTTCCTTTGTTTTCTTCCCCTTACGAACGTCCCCAGTAGAAACGTGAAAACGTCGCGCTGCTTGTAAAAATGAAATAAATAGGAGGATTCCTCTGACTCATGAATTTGGCAAGAAGTAACTGGGTCCCAGTTGAATGTCACAAGATATGAAGTTAGGGTATCTCAAACCAGGGAAATTCAGACAAGGAGTCTAAGTCAGCGTGTCAAAAGTTCACCCTTCTCTCTGCAAAAAGCAAGAACCGTAAGTTTTCCTGGCTGCTTCCCACTTGTTACATAACCTCCAATTCAAAATGTTATGGTCTTTGGGCAATTTTTTATCTTTTTTTTTTCCTTGTACTTCCTACTTATTACCCTAGTTACAAGTCACATTTTAAACTGCTGTCGTTGATGGAAATAATGGCAGCTCCAGACGACACACTTGTTATTTTTGCTGCTCTGATTGTAAAATTGATTCATGAGCCCTGAATTTAGAAGCTTCTATACTGATAATCCTGGGTTTTGAACAGCCTCACCTTCCTCAGCTAAAACAGAATAGGTTGTTCCTTCCTGACAGTGAAATATTTATGTGTTCACGTGTACATATGAAATATGTTTTAGTAGTTAGAGATTTTAGGTCTGCAAGCACATCTTGTTGAACAAGAACGCTGTAACCTCCTGCCACACATTAAAGGTGTTGGTCTACAGACACACTGACTGTCCAATACCCAGAACATCCAGGGAAAAACCTCCCAATGGTTAAGCCCGAGGTCAACAGTAAGTGTTAGATGCTCAAAACTTGAAAGGTGGAACTAATTTAAACTCTCATTCAGGAGATGTCAGTCTTATTCATGTAAGAACACTTATGCTAGCTCCAGTTGCTAACGTGACAAATTGTTTACTAGCAAAAAACATGTACGTTTTTTATATTACCCCAAAAGCCACACCAGCAGGTACCAAAAAAATATGACAAACCTTTGATAAATAGTGGCAGAGCTCAAATATATTTATCAACATATTCTAAGTTTCCTCTGCAGATTGAAAATCAAATTACCACTGTATTTACATACAGATGTAATGGTCCGTACACGCAAAGTAAACTCATTAGTTTAAACACCATTCCTTTAAAAGCAAAATTAGACTATACCAGCACTCAGCCAGCATCTCTCTAGGCAGAATTCTATCACCAGGGAAAGCAACAGCAGGAAGCTGTGAACTTTCAGTACTTGACTGCTCAGCCATGAGCACCAGCATCTCTCAGCATTAACAAGGAAAAGAGAGAGTCCATCATGGGGAGATGGGGCTCTCACTACAAAACTGGCATCAGAGAAGGAAGAGGCATGATCCATATTAATCATAACTAACAAATGTAATTGATCATTCAAAACCAACATGAGGCGAGAAACACTTCTTGCAGAGCAGCAAGGCTCAAAAAGTCATGTTGAAAGAAGTGTATTTCTGACTGAACACATGTATCGATGCCTCGGTACCGCAAGACCCAGATATACCGCAGTGCAGCATTCCCAGAAAAAACAGGACTCACCCTGGCAGCTTTGGAAGTCACTCACGAGGCAGCACAGATGAAACCAGAAATCCAATATCTTGTTTTGCCCCTAACTGAGGGCTGAGCAAAGAAGGAGTTCCTCCTTTTTCAAGAGCTGAGCAGTTACAAGGAGAGGTGACCCTTCACCCCTGCTCAAGTCTGTGGGAAAGGGAATCTTTAAGCCTGGACATGATTTATTAAAAGGGCAGGATCAATTAAAAACTCATATTTCTAGTTGAACATTTTATTACCAATAAGTCTTAAGATATTATCATTACTAAGGGGTAATAAAAACTTCTCCTGCTGTGTTTTTTTTTCTGCTGTTCTCTATGTGCACATGCCAGTCTGGGTAAGTAGTTCCAATAGTTCACACAAGTATTTCGTCTTTCAGAATGATAAAAACAAGCCATAACCATTCTGTTTTAAGACCAGAAATTCTCAGGAAGATGTCAGCAGTGAAATACCTGCAACTACTCCCTTTATCAAATTTGAAATATATAGCCTGTGTTTAAAGAGAGTAAATATACAGGCAAAGTAAATGCTGCCTAATTACAGAGACTATCTACAGCATAATATACTGCATGAAAATACATAGCCACTTATCAAAGTTTTAAGTATAGCAGGCTTCTCTTCAAGTATTAGTGTCTTTTAAGTGTCTTTCAGGTTGTGCATTTTCCATGTGTCTCTCCCCTTTACCGTGTTATTTCTAAGGCAGCAAACCCCTGTAGAGAAAAGGTTCTTTAACAAATAAGTGAAAATTTTGCTGCCACTCTTGACAGCTCAGAAGATGATGCAGGTGACATCTCAGAGGCAGTTCTCAGAAGGTAACGTGGTATTTTTTTCCCACACACACTTGCAAGCTGTGTGACACTAAGTAAAAATTCCTTCAAGAACTTGATGCACAGACCGGTTTCTCCAAGTCTTACCTGAGGTGCCATCACAGGATGGGATTGTGACTTCTTTATTAACATTGCCTGGCCCACGCTGGAACTGGCAGGGAAGTCACAGCTGTATCATCATCTTTTGTCTATCCTACACCTCTCAGAGATCAGGAGGAGAATGGGAAAAACAATCTTTGCTGCATCAAAACTTCCAATCAATGCAAATAAATGGGAGAAACAAGCTCCAGCTCCCAACCACGCAGTGCAGTACAAGCACCACTTGCTCCAGAGGGGAACACAGAGCCGAGCCTGGAGATACCAGCTCCAGGTTACCAACATCCCAGGCAGACAGAAAAACGTGCTTCAAATACAACCTGCATCCTTGAGACACTTTGGTGTAGCTCCAAGTTGTAACATCAGCTTTTGCACTGCCAATACACAAGAAAAATGTTACAACTCTCTCAGGTACCTGTTGGGCTGAAGCACAGGCCCATGAACAGCATGAACTTCTTGGGTGTCTCATGCACACACTGAGAAATGTGTGTGCTCTGAAAGAACAGAGTTTACACCTGTGAATTGGCACTTTCCTGTGCTATTTTCTTACATTCCTTGAACTTGTCAAGTATTCCCCTTCAGGAGACTCTATAGTGGCAAAATGGAGAGGCCAAACTATTTAAGACTACACAAAGCAGAGAACAGTTTGATGAAGACCAAATGTGTGCAAATAGGTAGAAATAAAGCAGGGCCTGAGAGCTGGTTTTAGCATTTTACTGATTTATAGTATTTTCACCTTTTTCTTTTTGGTGCCTTATTCTGACTCCTAAAAACAAAACAAAAATCCACTTGAGTCAGGACAGAGGTCAGCAATCACCATTTCAACTTAAAATATCTCCATTTAAATGCAAATACTAGCCTTTCTTCCTGACCTTTAAATGCTCATTTCATAGAAATGGAATAGAAAGTGTAAATTTTGTGTCTGGGTATCTCCAAGCAGCTCCCGTGTCATTTAGTCACAGTTTTTGACACATAATTCCTTCTTATTAAATATATTCCTTCTGATTAAATATGTCATTGTATCAGTGTGCTCTAGCTCCTCAGAGACAAAACCCAGTAATTTTGCATGATGTTTCATTTCACAGAGTACACAGATTAAAATGGAGATTATCATTGCTTCTTGCTCTCTATAATTTGAGATAAACCCAAGTTTCTGTGATACCAAAAAATAATGCCACAACATTCTTTCTGAGGCTTGATAACAACAAATTGAAACAATGCTGACACCACAGAGGCTTGCAAGCTCTCCTCAAACCAGTCTATCTGACTTAAGACCTACAGCTGTGTATTACCCTTAAATTTCTTGGCAATTAGCACAGGATTATATGCATGAAAACAAGAAAATAAACTAATTAATATTTCTTTTAACACAATCAGACCAAAGAGATTCCTCCCTGCTCCTGACAGAGGCATCCCAGGTTTCCCTTCCTCCGGGTCCTCTGCACCTCCTTGGTGACACAGGGAAGACCTTTTTCCTTGAAAGAACATTTTTCTGCCGGTTTGAAAAGCCTGACACTGCCACTTAAAAGGGCAATAATTTGTAAAAATGTCAGATTTTCAGCTGGAGGGCAAAAAGGTACCAGTTCCTAGGTCAAATATAGTCACATCATCATCATTCCAGAGCAGAGGCCCACTATTAGCTCTGCCATCGTTTCACATGTCTCAGGCTCCCCTCCCTGTTTCACCAGCAAACCATGTTTGTAGGCACAGGTGTCCTCTCAGGGAGGCCAGGAGCCTTCTCTGCGCCTGCACATGCAAAAGTGTTTCTGTTGGTGCTGCTTTCAACCATGCAGTCACTAGTTTCTTAAATTACAGCCCAGCTCTTTACATATATTTTATTTCACAATTCAAATCAGGACAGACTTAATTTTACTGTCCCTGAATTACACATGCAAACCACACTGGTGTTCTGATAAACATGACTTTAACTTTGATTAGAAAAACCTCATAATTATGTCTTATTATTCCATTTATTGAGGGACAAGGAGAAAAGTTTTAAAGACTGATTTTTCATGATGGCATTTGTTCCTCTGACTATCAGTCTAGCAGAAAGCCTAAGGAATTGTCAGTCTCATCTCTCAAATCAAAAAAATAATGAAGAAAAGCCAAGCGTGAAAAATTGGTGTTTTGTACAGATTATCTGAGTAATTTCTGGAAAACATTTCAGAGTGAAAGATCATTGCTTATGTTTTTGATACTGTACAAAGAGTTTCTCCACTGATTCTGCGATTCAGTGTTTAAATATTAAACAAATTAACTCTTTAACAAAAACTCTGGAGTCGGGAAGGATTTATGCATGCAGAGGACAGAGCATAACGTCAGACGATTACTAATCACAGCAGCCAGAGAATCACAGCACAGTCAATTCAATTTTCAGTGATGCCTCTTTAAGCTCTAACGAACCATGGGGCCCTAATGAGAGGTTTCACTGAATCCTGGCCAATCAAGCAGAAATTTTATGGAGAAAAGGTAAAAGCTAAGAAGCAAAACCATTCAATAACCTTATTTTACAGCCATGTATTCAACCATGGCTTAATGGTTACCCTCTAAATCTCTAAAAACCGATCATGAGAGAATTTTAACTTGGCAGTGCAGGTTTGGCTTCTTTCTTCACCCTCTTTGCCTCTCTGCCTCACCCCAAAAGTGGCAGACAGTGAGCTGTGTGGGGAGAAGAAATAAATGCTGAAAACCAGTGAAAGGAATCAAGACACCCTGGTTTGTACCCTGGCATTATCTTGGGCTGCCCTCATCGTTTGAATCACTTTGATTTACTGGACCATTAAAGTTCCAGTAATATTTCCAGCATGCTTCCACAACTAATGGTTACTGACAGGAAGAGTTTGTGTCTTTCCACTTCACAGTGCTAAAAAATATTGGACCTCACTAAAGTCAACAGCAAAACTTCCACTCTGACTGGTTCTGACTGTTCTGACCCATGGAGTTTTACAGACTTGTCTTCCAAGCTGTAAAACAGTTTTCTAAAAGACAAATTCAACTATGGCACATGAGTGTTGTCAGCTGGCAAAAGAGAAAACTCTGATCAGGGTAGACTTTTACAATGCAAAGGACAAAAATGGGTGGCCTGCAAAGTGTTTGTCTTTCAAAATATTCTTGGGTTTGACCAGGTTGTGGGATGAGATCTGTTTCCAGAGTAACCATCAGAATCTGCTGAGGAAACATGAGCCTTAGCAACAGATTTAACTTTTCTTGCCAGAGCAAATCAGAGGAAAAAGAAAGGAAGAAAAGTAATCAATACCTGAGAACTCTTTCTTGTTGAAAGGTAAGAATTCGGATGCTGCTGACTTAGCCAAGGTTGTTCTCCTCGGAAGAGTTCAAGTTGGGATGGAGGAAGGAATAGCTCCTCATGAATTTCAAGACTATAGAAGCTTTCTCTTCAAAGGATGATGATGAAGGACAATACAGAAAAAAAAATCTTTCCTTTCTGGTTTTAAGAATTACAGTAAAGATTAGTGTGTCAGCACTCCCTTAAGTAGGACATGTCATACTTACTTAAGCTCAAGATCAAATTAATGGATTTGGGACCTTATTCTTTACAGACTCCTAGAAAAACCCTGTGTTATGGGGAAAATATCTTCCACAGATTGCTTGACTAAGGTTTCATGGGCAAACTAGCACAGGAAATTCTCTCAGGAAAGGATATAAAAAACTGATCGTCTGCTTGGCACTGGAATAAATGAAGAAAAGTCATTGTAGTGGTCAGTGATACACTGCCTGTCACCTTTATGTAGGGCTGGTGGGACAAACTTTCTTTCCATTCTTCATGTCTAAGATGCAGATGATATCAAGAGAGTAATATAATGGAAAAATATTAGAGAATAATAATATAATAATATCAAGGAACTTCTGATTCTTTAGGTTCATCCTATTACACAAGGAAGGTAGATCCTTTCTGGATATAAGTACATCCCTTCAGTCTTAAAACACATTTCACTCTGAAGCTACAATATCTATGTTCATAGGCAGAGAATGTCATAGGGCTGTGATGCTTCAAAACCACATAACCTCATCCTTTAAACTATGCATAAAATGATTCCAGTTTCAAATTCCAGACTAACTAGAGACAAACGTGTGAACCAGAGGAGCAAAACTGTTTCTGCAGCTTTTATAGGAGGAGCTAATGAAAATTTAACCAAAAAAATATTGTTTCATAAAGGTCCTCAAAGTTAATTGTGCTGATGAATTTTAACAGACAAATGTAATTATACAATCTGTAGGCTTGGAATCATTAAAACGAAGAGCTGAATTGAGAGTTGTTTTATTGGGTTTTGTGCCAGAAAGACACCAAATCCTTCCCTTTTCAATGCCACATTTCAAGTTTCCCAGTTTTTTATTTTAATTTCTACAAGTTTTGCTAAAGGAAAAAACATAGAGATGTTACTAATAAATCAATGATTTTCCCTCAAAAGTTTAGTTGTTTGGTGGACATATACTCTGAAGGCAAGACAGGATTTAACAACAGTTCAGTTTAGTATGGTCCAGACAGTCTAAAGGATTGACATCAAAATACAGAATTTCTCACTTCTATACCTTCATCCTGCCTCTGAACCAAGCTCATAATTACCTTCATGTCAGTGAATCAATTCAGCTGTGCTGCTAGAATTCGTAAGTACTGACCTTTGATAAATGTGAAACCAGATGGCTTTGTTGGATCACTGGAAGTTTGGCACATATCACACACCACAAAAACTGTGCTGGTCTGTCAGCATCTCTTTTAGCTCTCCCCCTTTTCATAAGGGAAGGGAGCTGGATCAACGCATATTCTGCTCTGATGTCTGTGACTGCTGCTCTAGTTTGCTCTTCAGGCACATTTAAGAAGGAAGGTAGCACTTTCTTATCCCTTCACACTCCTGCTCTCAAATGCAAGAGCATTTTTGGGTTTAAAATTTACCTTTTGGCATCTTTGGGAAGGAATAAAAATGTCTTAAATTATCAGCACGTACAATTAAAACACTTAGTAAAAGAAGAATATTTGCAAGCTGCATTAATCAGGATAACGAGGACAAAGTGGCTGATGAATGACTTAGCAGTCTAGGAATTGCCAGACAAGATCATCTCAGTGATTCAACTTCTTCAGTATCATTTCACCAACTGTGGCCAATAGCAGATGTTTCTGAGGAAGATATAAGAAATCCAGATGGACACAGTTAAAGGATAAAATTATGCTTAAAGATAAATGTCTTCTCTCCACGTTGTGAATGTACTCCGAGCTTGTCTTTTGCCCTGAAGCAGGGTCATTTAAATCACTTCCAAAACCCAGGTTTTCTCATTTAGGTCTAGTTTCACATAGCAAAAAGGCTTATGTGACAGCTTTCCTTCTCCCACCACCAAAACGTGACTTTTGGACCTTTTGGCCAACTCCGTCAAAACTAAAATGAAAGGGCACAAAAGTCCACGAGACAATTAAACTCCCAGAGTATCATGAACACCAGCTGACAGACCTAAAGAAACACCTTCATTCATACATGTGCTGAGGGAGAGACAGGCCGTGGCCTGGAGCTCCACATCCCGTCTGGCAGCGCCCGGACAATCCATCACATCACACTTGGAGGCCCATCAGCCACATCAGGCCTCACCCAAGCCAAAGCCTTTTGACCCAGCAGAGGGAAGGGTCTCCCGGGCAGTCCAGGGGAGGAGAAAGAAAAGGAGCTGCTGTTAAGTCATTGGGGATATTCAGGTGACAAAGGACACGTCCCCAGAGGAAACCTGCTTTCATTCATTTGGCTCAACACCGAGTAACTTGAGAAGCTTTTCCCTCCACGTGTAAGTACTGACCTACAAAGGTCTAATCTCAGCACCTCCCCTCCCACCTTTTGCTTTTACTTCTTTTAAAGACTTGGCTTAATATTTTAGAGCTGTAACTAATCAAACATTACACGTTTTTTATATCAGCTGTTGGTTTCTGCAACTTGTTCAATTCCATTAAAGCTTCTCCCACCTTTTTCCTCGTGTTGCCACAAACAAACCAAGTTCTCACCTCCCTGTTTTTTTGTATATAACAACTATTCAATGTTTTCTACGCCTCCCTCTACAGGGAAAACAATCTTTTGAGACTTTCTGTTAAAAAAAAAAAGATTCTTTCTGCACTCCTAAATTATTTTCACTGCTTAAATATGGTTCATTTTATGTTGTGACAGGTTTTCTCTGAGAAAACATGTCTAGAAGCATCCAAAGTGCAAACACTCAATTAATTCGTTCTTACATTCTCTTTGCACACACTTGCAGTCCATGCCTTGGACAAGGTCACATTTGGTTCAGTTTTTTAGCTGCAATCATACACTGGTCAACAGTCAATGATAACAAACATGTTTTAAGAGGAGGGCATCTTAGATTCAGTATGTTTACATAGAAAGGCACTGTACCAGCAGTACAAGCCTGTACAGGGTAAGGAATTTAGAGATGTCTGAAATTCTGAGATTAATTTCACCTGCGTTCCCTTGTAGGTGTTAAAATGACAGATGTTATACTCTAATATAATACCAGGAATATATACTATCTGTTAACAAGCACAATAAAAATATTTACTACAAATTGCACTGAACTTTCAAGGATGCCATAATCAATGCAAACCTGTTTTATCATAGAAGATGAGCAAGCACAAAGTTTGCACAGCAACAGGCAGTAAGAAAAAGCAATTTAAGAAGTATAACCAGAAATGAACAATGCCACAGCTTTTTACTGTCGCTGACTCTACTGAGTAAAAACTGCTACTAACAGACCTACAGGAAGAAAAACCACCTGGATCAGGAGGAAACAGTTCACACACAGTAGAACAAAAGCTGAAATTCTCATGTAAACATCCTTGTGTGCGTGTCAGCACCTGGATGATACCTGCCACTGTGACACATCCACTGAAAATACAATTCATCACGTAGGGGAAGGGCTACTGCACCTCCTGACCACAAAACAAAGGACTGATGAACACGTATTAGAGGAACTAACTTTTCCTAGCCTTCAGCTTTGACATTATTTTATCCTTAAGAGGCCAAATAATGAGCATTGATGCCCTAATTTGTTCATTAGAACATCAGAGTCTTCCAGATCTATTAATTTGATGCTCTATTTAAATAGTCTACTGAATCACTGAACTTGACTACATTAAATTTGAATTTTTAAGTGATTAATTTAAAACAACTTTTCTCTTGGAACAGCAATTGGTATTTAAGCTTTTCAACTGCTGTCAACATTTAAATTAGTCATATGTAAGTGTTTCAACCTGAAGGGGCAATAAATCAATTAGAATTCATTTACTGTGCCATATCATGAGCACGTCACAAACGTAACCTGCCAGTCTCAGGGCAGTAGTTTAAATATTTTAAGAGGGGAAAGGAGTGGCTGCAAAGCAAGATGTGGTGGAAGCACATCAACACAACTACTAATATGCAGATCAGCATGGATTAGTGATATGAAATACTTAAACAGTGACCATTGCTAATAAGACTGTGCACACGATTCAACAAGCTGTGCCTTGTTATCTCATTTGTTATTTTCTGTCAATGGATTTATTTATATGAAGCAGAGAGTGATGTTACTGAAGCTTTTAGTCGGGGGAGGAAGCAGGGACAATAATTTTAGTGTGTCCAGGAGTAGGTTCTGGCAGGTTTAGTTCTGTTCCTGAAGCCCTGGTGACACAAATCGCTGATGACTCAAGTGACTGAGCAAGTGTCTACAACCAACGCCACTGGGGGATTCTTTGCAACAGAAAACTGATTTCAAACGCATTTTTTTTTTAAGAAAACAAAGACTGATAAGCAAAAGTCCACACAGGAAATACTAAGAAGCCAAACTGCTATTAGCCCAAAATTCATCTCAGTCAATTTGATTCGTTTCTGCCAGGAAATAATAGTGAGAGCCACTTGCCAAAGCAGTACTAAAACCCTCTTCACATTACTGTCATCTCTACAATAAATTTATTTAGGAATAGTAAGGGAACATAAACGTTCTGCCACAGTAAGAAAACAGTACGGAGAAAAAGCAATTGAGGAGCAATTGAGTGACACCACCAGTTTTGGACTGTCAGGTCTGAACTGGCTCCTTCAAGGCAACGAGATGGAATAACCAAAGGTCACAATAGAAGCAAGTGGAATGGCAAATCTGATTCTCTCTAATCAAATTTTGTGCATACAGGTATGTGTAATCTAATTCCAGGCTGACAGATTAAGTTATTAACCCAATTATGTTCATTTTATCACCTTGTAAAAACAAGCCATCATTTTATCTAAATTTGTTCAACTGTTAAAGGCTAAGAGAGTAATATATTCCAATGTCAATACAGTGCCAAAATGCATGTCATATAGAAAGCATCTATTTATATGAATCCTAATCAGTCCAGACAAGTGTAGAAGCATTTCTGAGAGCAGACCCAGAGGCAGAGTGGGTAGTAAATTGAGTGGGCATAGAGAAGATTTACATTAGTGGAACTGAAAACTCATTTCTTAGGCCCATTCATAATGGGGAAATTATTGTCCTGTTCCCTACAGACTTTCCATTATCCCATTACAGGGAAGCCAGAACTTCTATCTGTGCTTCCACGCCCATGCACATATTGCATCAGGAGAACTTAATTTGGCCGAGGGCCATAAATTCGCTGTGAAAGGCAAATGAAGATCCTCTCAATCTGGTCACCAAGGCATGACATCCTGAAATCCAAGTAGGACAGAGCTCAGAAGCCTTGTTGAATGCAGTGTGTTCTACCTGGGTGGTAAAGACCAACTGTGCTCTAACAACGTGGCTGTCCCCAAATTAGCAGAGTAAATATATACAGATATCCTCGGGGCCCCAAGGCCAATTTTCAAACTGTTAAATGCCAGCAAATTGAGAAGCAAAATGAGCGGTTCTGCAGCTCAGTGGCACTAATTTCTTCCAAATTGTATACTGCAAAGCCAGCCCAAACAGCAATTCTTCTAATCCTACAATGTTATAGTGAAGGCAAGGGAACGTTAGTGCAAAAAAAAAATGGCAATTTGCAGGAAAATGGGATACCAGCAAAAGGAAAAATGGATTTTTAAATCAGACAACTAAAGAACTTCCCTTATCAGCCATTTGTTCACCAGGGCTCTTCAGCCCGTGCTTAAGTGCTTTGGTGAACTGGGGCCACATCACCTTATCCATCATGGCCACATTTAAAAGAAAAAACATTAAAAATACATACTTTAAATTGTGAAAAAAGGTTTATGAAATAGCACATGATCCCTTTGTCAGGGGAAATCTGTTATGGAAAGAGAAGTATCACAAGATAAGGAAGACAACTATGAGAACTTCTGAGGTCTGTTTTATGAGCTGTAGACAAACATTCCCTTTTCTCACTGTGTTTTTTCCCTTTCCCATTTTTCCTGCCATCCTTCTCAAATAAACCACCGTCACCCGTTACGAGGATTTAATGAAAAACACCATTTTACTGTGTCTTGTTGCCTGTTATATGTTCTGACAAAACCAGCCAGATCGAGTCACCTACAGGTGACTAAAGTTCACTCTTCAGAGAGGAATTCTGAGGAGGTTGTGAAGTTTTTATCAATTCTGTCCAAACAGACCAGGCAGGAGAGGGAAGAAGAAAGAGGCTCTGACCTCTCTGCTATCGCTGCTGGATAACGTACAATTTATTAGGATTTCTGGGAGAGCTATTCAATGCCAGGTAGAAAGGACAGCTCATCCTGCTGTGGAGGGTTTGGGATGTCTCAGAACTGCCCTATCCCACAGCACACACAACTGACTATTCAGGTTTACTGCCCCAAGAGATAAGTCCTAATTGCATGAGGAGGGACGCCTGCCTCTCTTACACCCAACACATTAAGGCAAATGTAAAGCAAATTACATTAAGGCAGATGTAAAGCAAAACATGAATGATGTAAAAGAGATGGAAATGAGCTATAGTGTGCTGCCCTTTGAAAAATGAGTTATCTGACCACACAAGCAGCAGCACTGCAGTAAGGAAAAAAAAGGGTGCTTGCTATGGAGATGATGTACCTCTCCCAGGAGCAGCACAGGTAAAGCTCACCCCACAGAGCAGAGCAGTGGGTGCAACACAAACCACAAGAGCAGATCAAAGGTATTACCTTGCAGTGGTAAAAATAGACAAATCAAAACAAAGAAAATGCAGCTCCACACACCCCTCCAGCAATCCAGTAATTACCTGTGTTTATATGAACACATGGACACCACTCTCTTCTCACAACAGAGAACTACTTTCCTTCAAACCCCACTGAGGGCTCCAGGAGCTCAGCACGTAGCCCCAACCAACACACAGACACCATTAAGTAAAAAAAAAAAAAAAAAAAAAAAGCCCCATTCTCCTTCATTAATGAACATAAAAAATATTTTCAAATATCACCTATAATAATTATTCCTTCAAAAAAAATTGTGATGAAGGATCATGGTGACATGAGTGGCCTGGAGAAGGTGAGGAAGCAGCACCTCTTGACGTGCAAGAACCAGAGTCAAACAGAAGAGGCAGCAGGGAGGTTGGGAAAAAAATCCCAACAGAAAAACAAGGGGATGTGGTTCTTTAGAAAGCATTCAATAAACGAATGAATAAGTGCGACAGAATGCTCCAATGTGAAGCATTATCCAAGTTCAAAAGCAACAAGAGACATTCAGGAAATTAAAATCCTGTAAAGAGTTATTTTAAGAAAAATAACACTACTGTTGGCTGAGTAAGTCTCTGTTACAAACACCTGGAGAACGGGTGAATAATCTGAGGCTTGGGAATATTCTCATTGGCCCCTGACACAGATCTGGGCTAAACACATCTTCAGTCTGATCCACTACAGCCAGCACCGTTTCTTTTGAAAAAAGTGGCAAATTCATAGATAGCTGGCGGGGACTTCAACTCCACTTTAAACTCCACCTGCAAAACTGTGCCACGGGTGCTTTGATAGGAAGGGCTATGGAATTCTGGTGGGCTGCTCACCTGTACCTGTCAGTTTTTCAGGCTCCTTCCACATTAAAAGTTGGTTTCTTCAAGTAGCCTTGCAGTGGATTGAATATCTTCTATCAAAAATATTAACATAAAACCCCACTCACTTTTTTTTTCCTTGTTTACACCCTGCAATTACTCATTCAAATGCCCTTTTGTTTTATCAGAAGGCATAACAGAGAGATCTCTTTAAGGCCAGTACCCCCTATAATGTAATTTCCCTCCATTACCCAGTTTGCTTAAAACACTTCGCCTGGGAATGGTCAGTAATAAAAAGCACTTTGATCGATCTCACCCTTAAGCTGTGCCATAATTTTCAATTCAGGGTGTCAAGCACCACACACAGAAAGGCAAGTTGGAGTCTGTTAAAAAAATATCAAGCATATTAAAAAAAAAATAAAATTGGTGAAAGAACTTGAGAGATCATTGTTCTCTTTTTTTCTTCAATCATTCTGAATGTCAGTGAGCCAAACTTGAACATATTAATATATACATTTACAACATCACATTAAACAACCTCAAAAACTGTTAAAGGTGTCATTTTCAAATGTAAAAGTCCAACTTACTTTTAACAAAATTCATATACCCTCAAAGAGAATTTAGGGGGAGCTGAGGGCTTAAGCTTTAACCTCAGGCCAAGAGTCTTTAAAAGGTTTCCTCTCTTAGCTGCTCCAGTGTGGATCTTAACTATTTTACTGACAGTTACTTAGGTTTCATGCTCCCACAAACAATTTTATTTGACAGATCAAAGATTCTACAAGATAACATTTGCCCTTTAGTATCTTCTGACAAACTTAGATTTTCTCACAAGGTGTAAAATGTAGCTGTGTATAAATGAGAGTTTCAGAAATACATCCCTCTCTTATTTAAAAATTACTTTAATAAGCAAACTCTTTGCAGAATAACATTGTACAATAGCAGATTCACCCTCCTTCACCAGAGGAAAGAGTTTGCATTGACCAAATCCACCTTTGATACTCCCAGAGCATCTTCCTACTACCAAACATGAACATTTTGAAACCCTGAGATGGATGAAATGTGTGAGGATACTAAAAGGAGATTAAAAAAAAAAAAATCCCTTTCTGCCAGTTCAGGGAGACTCACAGGATTCCTTGACACTCAGAAAATAAAAAATAATGGATTCACTGATGTCTGTTCAAAATAATGGAGCTCAGTGAGAAACTGTAAAAATAAAACTGTAAAACCAAAGAAAAGGTAAACAAAGTAATGAAGTGTGAGACAGGTAAAAATGAGAAAAGGGCAACTTTGCTCCATACTATACATGTCAAATAATCCCTGTTATCCACCCTTCTCCTTGTCATCTCTACAAGATCCCTCACAGGGTATAAAGTCACATGAGCAGATGTAGGAAAACCCAAACACAGGTTGGTTATTTTTGTATATGGACCTAAACTCATGCAGAGACCATCCCAGACTGTAAACAAACATTCTTTCAAAGTAGATAATAAGAAAAAAATCAAAATTAAAGTACTATGCACCTCTGTGGAAGAAAGGCTTGATTCAGCAAATGATTAAGAGGCACACACCTGAGAGGATCTACCTCAATAGCATATTCCACATCCTTTAATATTAAACTTAGAAAATGTTATTAATCAGGCCAGTATTTGCCTCTAATTTATTAAAAAAAAAAATCAACTTTTGTTTCTTTCTTTTCCTTTTGTTATCTCTTCCTGAGGTGAGAGCTCTTGCAATAATTTATATTTCAAACCAATCTGCAGGCAGTAATATTGGTGGCTTGATACCTGTCAGGGCATCGCAGTTAAATCCATGGAGTTATGTGACAAAAATAAATTTTCTAAGAAACATTTGATAGCCTGTGAAGAGCCAATCCAACCAGCAGAAAAACTCTTGCTAGGGAGTCATTAGCTATGTGAAAGTGGATTTTTCATTACTAAGTTGTTTGTTCTCCTCCTCTCTTTTTCCCCAAAGTCAATACGTTGTATTTCACTCAAGAAGCCATTTTCTTTTCCTCTAATTCTTCTCATGTCTGTAATAATTAATTCATTTTGCTTACACTGCAGCAGCCTCAAAGCCATGGTTTGAGTTTCTCAGCAACAGAACTCTGCCAGAGGCAACGGGGATGCCATAACCTCAATTACTACTTACACAGGAGAAGGTTCCACTTATTTTCTGTGGGAGTCACTCTTTTGTCTTAAACAAAATTCTTTATGGGTTATTGGGTGCCAAAGGTGTACAGCAAAAAAAAAAAAAAAAATAAACAAACAACCATACTAGATAATATGAAAAAATCCATTTCAGAGACAAGATAAACGATCCACGTCAGAAAACACAGATTAGAGAAGGACATTGCTATCAGCAGTTATCCTGTCAGATGCCCTCACAACCACAAAATATAGCATCTACAAAATCCTTGTGATGGGGCTATGAAAGCACAACACTCTGGTCTTCCTCACTGACTGAAACTGCGCCTCAGCACTGGCTCTTACACTGGCCAGGTCTCCCTCTCCTTGCCCAGGAAAGGTTCTCTTTGGTGGCCACACACAAATACTTCTGCCAGACTTCCTGGGTGTTGTTCATTTATGCCTCAGTCACGAAGGTCACCTGCTTTCCATGGAAAAGAAGGCAAGTTAGTGGAGATTCGTGGCCAGTGTAACTGAAGGGGGTGGGATTAGCTGGGCAGCCTTCAGAGAAACGCCTAAAAATCATTTATTGCCCCGACCCCTAAAGTAGGGCAAAAAAATTTGGATTCCCTGAAGTCTTTTCAGAGATCTGACATTCCAACAGAAGTTCAAAGTCTTTCCACAGAGTGAAAAGTCAGATAGAAGACTTTGAAACATGAATGAAGAAATGCTTTGTCCAATTAACCTCCAGCCTTGAAAGAAGACAAAGTCTGCTGGCTTAGGATCACAGAAGCCAAAATAAGTGAGAAAGGATCTTTTACAGGGGAATGAAGGAAATGTTTAAAATCTTTTAAAGATTGAGGAATGACTTGGCATGAATTTTATTTATGAGATCGCCCACAGTAGCAACATGAAATTATTTTTTCTTCCCTTGCAATGAATAACAGTGAGTTAATAATTCATCTTGATGAACAGTATTTATTCACCTGAAAAGAAAGCAAACTATTTGTTACGACCCACCCCAGAAAAAGGGGAGAGGGGTAACCCGGGTTCTTATCAATAATTCCCTTGGGGTGGATTAGAGTGGGGTGGATTATTCAGACACTGAATAATCGGTGTCTGAAAACATATATTGGTAAGGTTTATTTTAACAATTTTGTATCAACAGGTATGCTAGCATTGTGGGTGCTGTCATATAACAATGTGGCATAGAGATAACCTTTGGGGGGGGAGAAAATGCATAGGGGAGAGAAAGACAGGATAAGAGTAAGGGAGAGTAAGGAAAAAGAAAAGCTGAGAGTGGACAAAACGTCTATAGTCACCGCCCACGGGTCCAGCAATGACACTTGGGAGTTGCCACTTCCATGTCTGTCAGTTGAAGTGGTGGCCTTGATCTGCTGGGGGTGAAGGAGGGAAGCCCCCACACACCAAGTTATGAGTTATTATATCCATGGTTAATGTCATGGGCCATGCCTCGAGCCTCCAAACTCTCCCTGGGCCTGTGCAGAGGTTCTGTCTGGCCTGGTTCCTGCCTTTCAAGATTGGCAAAGGGGGGGTGGGCTTTGATGGGCCATCAGAGGTCCTGCCTTTTCAGGGCTTGACACCTTCAGCACTGGAGGGAGGGATGGGCCCCACTGCCCATCAGAGGCCAAAAGCCTGCAAAAGTCTCCTAGAATGCAGAAATCATTAACCCTTTCAGTCTCTGACACTATTTCCTTAGTTAAGTTTATGTAACTTCTATTGGACATGAATGCCAAGAGGTAACTCCTGGATGTGGCAGGAAAACCTCAAGTCTGTTTTCCCTTCTAGAATTAAAGTCAGTAGAAGCTACATGGTTTTATTCACAAAGTTGGATGCAGTTTTCTGTCAAAAGAAGCATTAAGAATCAAAATACTGAAAGAAAAAGGACTAACATTCAGTTATAAATAAAACGACAAAACAAGCAGCAAACAAAATAAGAAAGCTGTTGTAAGAATTTGCAGGGACTTTTAAATATGCACAGTTGTTTAACAGGACTCACCACAAGTTTTGGCTTAGTGCAATGAAATAAGAAACCATATGATGAGGGTCAAACTGAAGGCAGGGTTTTCAACAACTGTTTAAGTATTGCAATTTTAGTTTTCTCTCTTAATTGCAATTGGGAATGGTCTGATGCTTTTCCCCAAAGCGTCTTCTGTGCTTAGCATAAGTTTAACATGTGTGGCAAGTCCCTTTAATCACCATATTCACTGTGCAGGAATAAAGTGGTCAAAACACTTGCAATTTTAAGAAACTGGAGTGTGTAATACATGGAAAGGAACTGAAAGGAAAACTGACAGGTAGCAAAGACAACAGCAGAATTTTGCCAGATGTTTTCCACAGTAGGGTTTTTCTAAAGAAGGGGGTGGCCCTGATCACTACTGCATTTTGCTGTAATGGAGAGGAAAAAAAATAAATGGAAAACTGAATTGCTGCATGACCCAGAATAACCGCAGCCAAAGGGGAAATCGGAAGAGCCATCTGAGATAATGTTAAAACAAGAGCAGCTCTCCTTCCCTTTGTTTTATCCAAGCCTGGTTCTCGTGTCAGAATTAGTGAAATCAAGTGACAGCAGTAACTTGACAACCTCCAGCTCACTTCGGGGTCATTTACCTGGGGATGACCAACACACCTGCACAGCTGCCAGAACACACAAAAAAAACCCCAAACATACCAAACACGCCTTGGGTGTAACCCTGGTATTGGGTTTGTCACCTCTCCATCACCCTCCTCATGCCCTACAAACCCCCACAGATCCATGCACAGACAGTATCTTTAACCACAAGTATGCAAAGGACACTTGCACTTCATTCCATTCAGAATGCACGTTCGGGAACAATATTATCAGTGATGGCTCTCACCTGGTTTAGGCTCAAAAAAACCAAGGAACGCTCCTCTTGGAAATTTTATTTAGGTAAACTCTCTCTACATGTACATGTGTGAATATATGTCGTTTAAATTAATGAACTATCATCTGCTTTTGCATATGCACTCTAATCTGAACTCACAATCAATGAAACTGGCTCCAGTTCTAAGCCAGTTTTAAAATAATACAGAGACAAGTGCAGGAAATGCAGTTTGGAAGCTGAACTGAGGCCATCAAGACTCTCTTGATGTTTAGCACAGTATTAAAAAATTCATTAAAAAGTGCTACTTTGGACAAAGAAACTTAATCTTCATGCATCAATTCAACTTTTCACATCCACATAATCTTTCTCATGCGGTTAATAACTCAGCTCGCATTGACTGTCACAAGCCCAGTTCTATTTACAAGATTAAAAGTAAAGAAAGAATAAAAAAAATTAAAAAAAAAAAAACAAAACAAAACAAAACAAAACAACCACAACAACCAAACCATCAGCACATAATTTCTTTAAGCTTTCAGTCTGGACTCTGCCCTTATTCTTTCTGGATTTTGAAACCTCTGTCACTCTCCCTCATAACTGTTATGTGGATATGTAGAACAGATATCAAATGCAAGGCGGGTGTCAAAAAGTGAATCCAATCTCTCGAGTAGCATCTTCTCCAATTTTCTGATATAATGTTACCTTACTCTGTGTTATGTTCTGCTCTGTTAGTGAGTGACTTTTTTATACAACGCATCATGGACTACCTATACAATTCATATTTGTTTCTACTTTTCCAGAAGACTATCCAAGCATCAAAACTGAGGTCATAAGAAGTGTTAACAATTAATAAACAAATTTATGGCACAAAAAGCAGCTTCACAGTACTTCTGAACAGAACTCCTCCATAGAACACACTCCTGTTCTAGTTAAAGAACCACGTGTTGTATCTTGAAGAAAGCTACAAATTTTAGTTTTAGCGCTTCCAACTATTTTTCAGGTATTTTTAAACACTCTGGAAAACTAATTAGTTAGTCAGTATATCGCTGATACAACCCTAACCTGAGGTTTTGCTTTTATCTTGTCTCCATGCTCTACCTTCCATACAGCCAAGTCCCAGAGAGAGGGAGTGCTCTTCTCCTGGAGCACAGGGCAGGATAAGAACAAGGAGTACAAAGGGAAAGCGAAGCAATTAAGCACCCCAATGTCTCCGACCTTCACTCATCTAAGAAGTGTTTGACCCGATGCCACCAAAGCGGCCCCATAATGGAGCACAGCTCTCCGTTAGCAGTTTGAGCAAGTTCATTTCTGTTGGCCTCTGGATTTGCATCTAATCTCTTATTTAGTCACAGAACACTGAGGTCACCTTTTTAGAAATCACCTACGGGGGAAAAAAAAAAGGAGCAAGTGTTATGTTTCCCTGGCTTTCGTGGAACGCTTGCGAGATAATGGCAAGGGGAGAATATTTCCTCCATTAACACTTTGACCCTCCCAGTTAATGGCCTTTTGGTTCACAGGCACACAACAAACCGAGCTCCCTCAGAGACCCTGAGCTATAGGTCACCCAAGGAAGGAAGGGCTCCACAGCTCCTTGGAAAACACCCGAGGTCCCTATGCTGAACATGGACACACTGAACCGCCAAGAGGGAAGTTCACGAGTCAGCCCATGGGTTTAATCACCTCGTGCACCAAATCAGTCCTAGAGCAAGGCACACACAGAAACATTTCAGTTCTGTGTGTTACAAAGCACAAGTAGTCAGGTGAACACAGGTTTCAAAGAAAAGAGTCTCCTTGAAAGCAGTAGTTCAAAAACATCAGGTAGTCCCTTTTCACCCCAAAAAAACACATGGTTTAAATACCTGCAGAATGTGCTTCAAAGTTAAAAGTTAAAAGCAGCGTCTCTGTGATAAACAAGTAATTATAGCTATTAACACAAAATCTTATGAGGTGATAGAAGCAATTATATTCACTGCTTTCACACATTCTTAGTCCTGCTTTGCAATGGACCGGATGGGAAGCCTTTCTCACAGTGAGAAACCATGAAGAACAGCATCGCTGGAAGAGGAAGGTGTTTCCCAAGGTCAGTAATTTTTCATCCTTTGGTGCTGATCTCTGAGTTAAGGTATGCCAACATTTCTGCTACCACCTTCCCTAAAATCTAACTCATGACACTAAGACTGTGCCTAAGCAGAAGAACTTGCCTTCAAGTCTATTGCTCTTACATATTTTGCACAGGAATTATAAAGTGCTGGGATTTCATAACCCCAGAACCCGGCATTCCTGTGATTTGGAATTAAAAATAAAACTTAAAAATATATCTATTCCCAACTTTAAAGAAATCTGTGGAAGTCTGTAACATTTTAGCTTCTATACTGATTATACAAATAACAATACTTTCATTTAGACAAAGCTACACATACTCATTAGACAAACACAGAGCCAAACACCACCTGAAAAAGGAAAGAGATTTAAGAAGCACAGGGAAGACAATGAATAGATACTCCTATTCTGATTCTGGTTTTCCCTTATACATCTCCATTTTCCTATACTTTTCCAGCTCTTACCACATCACCACTAAATGATTTCAATTTTTCCATACGCGAGTGATTAGTAGAATTTGTGAAGTAGAATAGTGAAGCCCAACTTTGCTGACCTGCCTTGTACATCTATTCCACCTCCTTAACCTTTGGAGGCATCAGAATGTGACACAGGAACTTATTCCCACACTCTTCCAACCTCAGGCTCACCTCGTGGGAATGGGAAGTCGCCATGGAAGACAAAGCTGAGAAAAACAACACGGATTTCCTCATTAAAATGTTTTTCTGTGGCATACAAGGAAGCGAATTTCAACCCAATAATTGACATAAAAATCAGTAAAATAAGATGTTTATCAGACCCAAATTTCACAACTCAGCAAGACCTTTGTGGGTTTTGGATCATGAGTTTCTACACGAGGACAAAACAGATGCCGAGGCCCAGCATTATGTCTGAGAACGAATCAGGGCAGAATTTCTGTCTAAGTGGACAGAAAAACACATTAAAGCTCCGTAGCATTTTCAACATTAGAGCTGATGACAGTGTTTATGTACTAGTTCATTTATATTTTAATTTACGCAGAAATGGTTATTATTTGTAGACATTCCCATGGTGATTTTCAAAATAGCATCAGGGTTCTGATTAGCTGAAATTCAAGTCCTTAGCACTGCTTTTTAAACACAGACTGCACACGATGTCAAAACTTGTTCACTTTCTCAGTGAAAAACTTCTCTGCTAATAGATTGGGATTGTTTTGCCCCTCACTGTTCTTAAAGTGTCACAAAGGAGATGATATTTCCCTGTCCATAAATACACTTGTAAAGCAGAGAGCTGTGGCATAACAGGCTGGGAGCAGCATCCCTTTGTTTGGGGCAGGCAGCTGTTGGGATCATGTGTCAGACACAGGACGGCTCAACCCCTCCAGTGCTACTGAAAGGTATTGGATTATCGTTTTCTCAATGAAAAGCACTTGTGAGACATATCGCCTCCCATGTTTTAAAGCTGGATCAATTTTCTCCTATGGATTCCAGTTGTTTCAGGATCAGAACGCTCCCCAGAGCCAGGTGGATCAAATACTGTGCTTAAACCGAAGATGAGGCAGGCCAGCAGATGATTCACCTTGCCCAGAAATATGGGTTGTTTTGATTCTTTTTTTCGTTTCATTTTGGCAACTGGCACTCACAAAATACGTGAGGAGACCACAGCTACATATTGTTTTAAAAGGAAAAAAAAAACAAAACACTTAGGAAAAAATCAGACCTTTAGGAGACAGTGAATTCCTCCTAGAGTCAGGAGAAAAGCAGACTGCCTCAGGCAAGATGTCATCTTCTTAGTTAACACAGCTCTTTTTCCCCACCCTTTCAAGTGAACTGCTGGAAACGTTTTAGATCTTGTCTAGAGATAAAAGTTAATTTTACATGGTGCATCAGAGACGCAGTAGAAATTCATAAATGAAATAATATTTTTCCAGTGAGGCTCTGCTGGCAATGCAAGAGCCCGACTTTGCACTCTTGCAGAACTTTCCTATAAAGCAAGTTTCTGCATATAAAGGTTTAAGTTACTTGTCTGTCAGCAGGATTCAATAAAACAAGTTCAGATTTATTAAGTCAAGTTCACATTTAATTCCAAATGTTGTTTTCCTCCACTAAAAAGGTATTTAAAGTTTTTAAAAACTTATCAAAATCTGCTCCCATTGAATGACTGGAGCACAATTTTCCTCTCTTTCACTGAGAACAAAACAGACACAAAACCAAAATGAGCTATTAAACAACAACCAGCATCTTAGTTATTAATTTAATTATTATTTAATTATACACATAAATTAGTCATTACATTTAAGTTTTTTCCTCGCTTCAAGTAGGTTGTTTGTAATTCTTTGCTTTCCCTTCCATGAGAAAAAAAAAAAAAGAATGCATCTTTTGTGGCACTTTCTGAATACATTATCAATTTGTTTTGACTGAAGTTATGCTTTTGGGTAACTCAGAAGTTCCAGAAGATGATGGATGTGGCTTCATCTACACATGTGGCTCCTGTTTTACCAGCAAGAACTACCAGTTACCATGCCCCGAATGAGAGACTTGTTTATCAGCTTAAGAGGAAAATCATGAGAAGAAAGTTCAAAACAAGGTCTGCTGATGCATCTGTAATATGATAAGAAATAATGTCAACCTGACCTCAAGGACTGAAATACAGATGTTTATTATGTCCACACAAGTATCTGGTGCAGATCAGGGGAGCCAAGAGTTTGGAGATGCAGGTGTCCAGGACAGTGAGTTCCTGCACACAAGGTAACTGCACAGAAAGCCTGTTTATCTGAGTGGTTCTCCAGCCTGACAGCAAAACCTCCCCTCACAACAAGAGTGCTCTGGCAGATTACCAAATGATTTTTTCATACCCAGATAAACAGTTCTAATCCTCAGAGGCCATCCTGGCCAATCCTCTGCCAAGGATGATGAATGCAATTAAAGCCTTACCCTACAGTACTAAAGTGATAACCTCTTGTTGTGAGGAAAAGCCAGCTGAATACATGTAATAAATGTCTTCATCTGCACATATTAAAAACTGAGGCAAACTTCCCAAGCAACAGTCAGCATTTCTGCTCTCTTTTTTTTTTTTGAATATGCTATAAATATGAAACATTGCAAAGAAAAGTACACAAACCAAATTGTATTAGTCACTATAACTACAGAGCAATACGAGAGAGTGATGAACTCACCAGTATGACATAATAACACCAGCAAATTGAGCATAGAAAACATCATGACAGTAGTACTTAAATATTTCCCCTGTGCCTGAGCAATTTGTGCATTAGCAGCCTATTGCCTCATCGCTTACCACCAAAACAATCTGCACTGGTAACTCTTTCTGACAAAGGCTGCCATTTATTATCCATTCCTGCAGTGCCCAGCACAGTGGGATTCAATTTATATCAGTAATAACCAAAATGAAAGCATGCAGCTTGTAACAGAGCGTCCAGGAGGTTGCAGTTTGCAGCCACTAAAGATGCACAGAAGAACCTTCAGTGGAACTGCAGCCTCACGCAGGCCCGGGGAGAAGCAGCCTGAAGAGCACGGGGCCATGGAGATGATGGTCTTTCTTTTCTGGATGGAGACTCTCTCTGTGACTGAACCTCTTGAGCTCAGGCTGCTGAGCAGGTGACCTGCCCCAGAGAAGGTCACAGCAGTGGGGCGGAGATTTGCTGGCACTTGCAGCGAACTCAGGGCAGAGCAGGGAAACAACTCATGCAAGGCTCTGGTTCTGCTCCCAGGCTGCTCTCCCTCCCCAAGCTCCATATAAGACAATAACAAAGGAAGAGACATCACAGGCTGGTCCATATGGCCAACACATGGGCATAGACGCAGGTTTGACATCATCAGCATACAGGAATTTTAGTTTTTACCCATCTCCCTCTTTTCTTTGCCCCGTCTCATGCTCATCTTTCATTACAAAATGGCAGCAACAGAGGTAAGACCTTCCAAAAGGGGTTTTAGACAGGGTGTTTTTCCAAATATGTATTTTCTTTTGCAGAGCAAATGCAAGTTGATAATAGAGACAGATATAATAACTTATTTATAAATACAATTATGCAACCAAAGGATGGAAGCTGAAGAGAAGACTCTGAATCAGGCAGCTAAGGAAATAAATACCTTGTAAAAACACAGAAATACTCCATCACGAACAAAGTCTGAAGAACCATTCACACAAAACACCACCACAAAACACCACCAAGTCAATTAATCCACAATAACTGGTTCTGCTTTGAAGCATCTCGAATTCACGTTTAATTATGTCTAATGCATCATTTTATTCTCTACCATAACGGGTTAGCCTAAGCACACAAAGTGCTGACAGTGACCTTTCTGTCTCAAATATGCTATTCACAGCTATTTAATTAATCCCTTACGTGGAGCAGGGACATACAGCCCAATGTCCTACAGAAGGGCACTGAATTGGCCTTATTGTCACCACATGAGATGGCATTCATCCCCAAATGCCAAGGCAGGCACAAGGAATGCAGCGTAAGAATAGAAAGTATTGAAAAGAACAAGAGGAAAAGAAACTCTTGAATAGCCTGCTCTTTGATTATCATTTACAGATCCACTTTTGCAATGAAAAATATCCCAGAGATTGTTTTCCCACTCGTGCCGTCCAAGTCTTTAAACCAGTGGCTGCTTTTACACTTCAAAGGGGTGTTTCTTCACTAACCAGCAATTAAGAGCCCAAGGTCACTCAAGGCAAAATTCATCTTCTCCAAGTTTTGTAATTTTCCCTCTTATCAATTTGTGGATGCGCACAAAGCAAGGGCTGTGACTGCTGTCAGAAAACAGTTTGGAAGTTTGGGAAGCAATGAGAAAGTGAACTGTATTTGGCTTCTGTGGCTCAAGTGTTCCTGAAATCTTACGAGATTCTACTTCTCTTTTTTCTGATCCATAAGACTGTCAAAAAGTAAAATTTTCAGTACTGGGATTTTTTTTTTTGTCTTAATAAGGGTACATTAAAATGTATTTTAAATACTTCCAAGTAAAAATTGAAGAAAATAAATAAAAACCCCACACACCTACAAGGTGCTAAAAATATAGAATGTTCTTAGGGTTAATAACATTATATTTAAAAACAAAGTAGTGATTACTATTTTGTTGTCCAGCTAAAAGTGCTAATGCTTCTTCACCTGCTAAACACCTCTTGCAGCTTGTCCTCCTAGTGCACTCCATTAAAATTCTCACCACATCTCACAGCCTGAACTGTCAACTTCAACTTTATCAAGAAAAACAACCTATGAGGTACATATTTCCTAATAATGACAGTCATTTACAGCTCCAAATCTCTGTAGACAAATCTGCAGTTATTCAAATTCCTACTGAAAAGAGGGACTGTTTCTGGATCTTGTTTTCCTCCAAGTCTTAAGCAAAGTTGTTTCCATGGGGCACTAGGTAAACACAACTAAACACAAAGAACTCAAATGTCTCTTTTACATGGAAAATTTAAAGTAGCTCAAAAAATACCTTGAGAGTCACCAAAATGCAACTGTACAATCTTTAAACATTTCTACTCAAGTGCTTTTACCCAATACAGTTTCCCAGATCTTTCTGCTTCACAGTTGCTACCAAGAGCATGTGCTCCTTATTCACACAGACTAAGACATAAAAAAAAAAAAAAGTGTGCTGTCTGCAGAATCAATTCTTACTGTTTTTGAACAGCAAAAATATCCCTAAATTTATATTATTCTTTTCTTGGTATAAGAGGGGAAAAAAAAAAACAAAACAAAACTTCATGTCTCAGGGCAAGAATCCAGGCTACATTTCTGAGTGAAATTCTCTTCACTGAATGTGTTTCAGCCCCATACCCACAGAGAGCTGAGAATGGGAGGAAAGGTGAGAGGTGGTGGGTTTTTAATAGTTTTGGGATTGTTTGGGGGATTTTTTATGAGTTACAGACAGTTAGGTTAGTCCCAAAGTCAAACATACCTACATTCCTGTTTCAGCCCACTAAGGAAAGGGATGGATATTTAGTCTGCAGTCTTTCCAGGCCCCAAAGTCTCTTTTTAGCTTTACAGGACCCGAAGTTTACACTGACTGTCACAAGTATGGCACTCACTGCACCATCAGACTGCCAGTAAAGAAAGCAACAGGAAAATACTTTATATATTTTCACTGTCCACTGCAAAAATTATGGGATAAATAATTACAGAAAGGTCGGCAGAACTCTATCCTTTGGCGCATGCGCAGTACAAATTAAACAAGCAGCTCACATAAATCTGAAGAGCACAGACAGAAATATTTATTAGCATTTCTTATCCCTGCATGGTCCCTACTTAAGTATTTTGCTGCTCTTCTGCAAAACACCTGCTTGATGTTTTCGACCCATTTCACTGAGGTATAAATTTACAGTCCGAATTGTGCTGTTCAGAAAGCCCATTCTGCTACTGAAATGGAGGGACGCTCCAAAAAGCCAAAGGGTCCTTTCAAAAACCCGTATGAAGAGCGGTGGGACACCAAAAGAGATGCTTTGCTTCAGCAGCAGGAGGAAGAACTGCCAGGCAGCAGGTTTGTTAAGACAGCTGATATGTCACGGAATGTACTCACTCAGTGCTGTGGGGATGCACAATCAGACACTTTGTCAAGAACAACCTAAAAATGCTGTCACATTAAAGCACAGGGGTACAGGGCACACCTCACGCAATTATTAATATTGTAATAAACATTTCAAGCAGCTCGCGCGCACTCACACTGAGTGTCAGAGGGATCTTCCTGGCATTTCTGGATAGCTGCCTTTCAGATTTGACAGTTCATACTCTATTAATCAACACTGTAAATCCCAACAGCCCCTTGTCACCCCCTGAGGCCCTGAAAAGTAATTTTTTTGTATTTTATCAGAATGACTGCAGCAACTCAAGTCAGAAGAGAAGCAGAGGTGTGTCACTGAGAATTGCAATCTACTCCATGTAATAAAATTGAGTTGCTGTTTCAGAGCAGCTGAGCTTCTGCAACTCCCTTTTCTCTTCCGAATCAATTATCTTTTACTTTTTCCTTCTTCCAGCTCCACACTAATGCTTCTGTTTGGGCCAGTTTTACTTTTAAAGGGTCATGATGACTGGCTGGAAAGAGCATGCAGAGGGATAGTGGGAAAGCCCTCGTGATGGCCGGGGAGAAGAGTCTATAGGATAATTCTTGACAAAGTGAGTAGCTCTTTGAAGCCTTTGCCATTCCCTGCTTACACATCCCCTCAGTACCAGTCTTTTTGCTCCATCCTGGACTTAGACAGTAATTAAAGCCCTCTCTCAAAGGCTACAGATATTGATTCTAGATCAGTCTTCTATTTCCAAACAGCCCCATAATCTCTATTTACTTCCCTAAGTTAAAGCCAGCATGCTTTTCTCAGAGTTGCTACGCTTTCATTGTTTCTAGTGGAAATTGGAAGTGTTTGGCTTCTCCAGACTGGGCTGTACAGCAGGAAAAGCCTGGTTTGTGTGAGTCCAAAAATGCTACAAAAAGAAGCCCATGCCAGGGACAGAAGCAGCCCTTTGTTCCCTTCATGTCACCGAGTCTCCTCTCACTATGAGAGAGATTACACTGGTGTTTTCCAAGGAAGATTGCTCAGTTCCAGACTGAGTTGTAAGAAGCTCGGACCGTGACCAATCAGTGATGGTCCGTTCAGCTCCTGCGTGGCCAGCAGGGAAGTGGGAAAAGCAGAGCAGGTGTCCTACACTGCCAGCAACTGGTCCCTTTTAGAAAATGAACTCTGAACCCCAACAAACATCCTTTATTTATTTCTTACACCAAAGGTTACTAAGCTAATGAAAGGATAAAACTTCCCCTTTTTTTTTGAGCAGAGGTAACAACTGCTCCTTGATATTCCCTGTGTTGTCTCAATTAGCGGCCCACAAATCCTGGGTTTTAGATTCCCACTGAATTCCCCCTCTACTAGACTTGCAATCTGGCACTCAGCAGGCACCAAAGCAAATGAGCAGTGTGGATGGGAATGCAGCAGAGATCAGAAGTGCTCTACCTGTCCATTCCAGCAGAGTGTGTTTCCAATATCCAGGCATTCAAGTCTCACATCCATCACACTCAGTGCAAGGCAGAATCCTTGCTTTTACGTGCTCCCTATTCAGTGTACAGGGAATCTATATCCACATCCATCACATTCAGTGAAATAGAGTCTATTTGCAAATGTTGAGCTTCCATTTCCCTGCAGTGATCTGAATTACAATGGGTTGTAGGTGAACATGTTAAATTTCAGAACTAGGAGACATGAAAGAAGTTCTGCTGGAGTCATTAATAAATGTGGGTAATGTGGAAAAAGACTCAGTCCATAATGTAGCTGTGCACCATAAAGGGTGCTGGAAAAAAAGCTCTTTTTGGTGGGTAAATATAATGGTTGTGGCAGATGTCAGTGTGTGTAATAGAGATAAAGATGGAGCATCTGCATTTATTACTATAACATGCAAAACGCTGGTATCCACAGCATAATCTACCAGGCAATGCTGCTTCTAAACCAAGGCAACATCGTGTATTTTCAAATTCATTCCTCACAGCCACGCTGAACTCTTTCTTTTCCCACTGACAACCCATCAGCGATGCCAAGTACCAGTGATGAAAACCTGGTTTTGGAGGAAAAGTCTCTATCACCTATAAAACAGTGAACACCTGTCAGGCACTTGAAATATTGTTATTGTTCTCAGGCAGTGCTGGCCACAGTTAAAAAAAAAAAAGAGGGATCAAGTGAAGCACATTCCCAGCACACCCCCACCATAAGTTATGCAAATACAACTCAGGAAAGAAGAAAAATGAAGCTCCATCTAAAGAATAATTCAATTCCCAAGTTGTGATAATGCCCATAAGCCATCTGGGTATGTGAATACCTTTTAACTGCCACCTTGAAGGAAGAGATTTTGTTTTCTGGAAAGGAACAGGACTAATGGTTGAATACTGATTAGTTAGGTAAGAGCATCTTGGTCCCTCAGCAACGTACTGGTTTGTTTTCTTTTTAATCTCTCCTGCTGTACTGCTGGGAAATAGAGAATCTACTGGTTTCAATGTCTGAAATTAGTTTTCAGAGGGAAGTAAAAACTCCTAATGTACAGAATGTTACAAACAAATGAATCTATAAAAGATGAGAATCAAAATAACCTCTGGAACAATGGGCAGAGGGGTCAACAGAGACCCTGAGGGAAAAAACATCCCATCCTTGCTGCCATAACCACGTCACATGTGCTATTCCTGAACAAGGGTCAGAGAAAGGGTAATAGGAATTGACTGAAAAATTGGAAAAATCTCTATTACAGCCAAAAAAAAGAAGAAAACAATCAACCAAACAAAGCCCAAACTCAAAGCCAAGTACCAAAAGTGAGGATTCAGGAATTACCTCAGTTTCAATCTACTTACCCCCAAATCCTTCACAACCAAGACCCCCACAAAGCTGCATTATCTTTCCCTAAGCCAGAGATTTCTGCCAGAGCTATTCTACTCCACACCCCTGACTCTTAAATAAACCTTGATGGCCTTCAGGTGGGGAAGCACAGATGCTGCATCCTGCTGGTTATTCCCCCCTGAGAAGCAGCTCATCAGTCAGAGATGGGAACTGGCCCTGTCCCACTGATGGGCTCTATCCCCTCCCACTGCTTGCAGTCACAAACTCTTATAAAAATCACCTTTATTCTGCCCTGTTCCAGGCTAGAAGCCAATTGGTTAAATCAGATATAGTGTTTATCACAGCAAAACTATCTAATGTAGGACATGAGATGCTTCTCTTAACTTCTAGAGACAGAAAAATAAAACTAAGTAAGTGTAACAGTGCCTTTCTGCAATGGCCTGGGAATTTGATAAGTTCAAGTCTACTTATCCCGTGGAAAAGTAGAGACCCACCCAACTTTTACTGGGCTTTGCTTGAGAACCCTCTTAACCACGAAATAATGAAGCTAAGACAGCACAGCACTGAAATTGTATCAAATGGAGTGTGGAATGAGCATTATATAAGAACGATTTTCCTATCATAACAAACCTTACTTATTTTTATGGGACTCTAAATAATTTCTTTCTAGACTTTCTATGTGGCTTTTCAGCACTGCATAAATGAATCTCAGCTATTTAAGGTCTTTCCCATTTCTTTTCTAGTTGCCTCTTGGCAACAAGACCTCTTTAATAGGAAAATATTTGATACTTGTATCTGATATAGCATTTCAGTGATTCGAAAATAACTGAAATCCATGAGTCTAACAAGAGAATGGGGTGTGAAAACACACACGCTCCTAAAACACCCTCTCCTAGACTTCCATACAAGCTTTTCTCATTAAGTTTTTATGTGTAGAAGAGGCATTATTAAATATTGTGTTTTAGTCCACAAGCTGCCCAATAAGAACATCCTTTTTTAATATTCTCTGAACTCCCACTGGTGCCACTTAAATTAGCGTTCCTGTTAACCAAGATGTTTTTCATACTTGTGTGGTCTAAATAAGTCACTTTCATATTTTTTCATACATTACTAACACTGCTTTTATTATTATTTTTAAAGTATGCAGCTGTCACAGGCTAGCATTAAAATGTCACCTGGAAAACAGCAGGAGAAATGGATCACTTAATATCTGCTTCAGCAAATAACTACACAGACAATATTTCTTGTGGTCCCATGGAATCCATGGCAAGTCCCATTTGTTTGTCAGTGGTTTATTATTACAACACTGACATTTCTGTCAGGAGGACCAAAAGATTTCTATCCTTCAAAGGAAAAAAGAAAGGGAACATTCTTTCTGTTAGGTCTGAAGATGGAGGGTTTCAAGTTTTTCTTCAATTCATAACTGTGCAATTTTTAACTTGTATTTCAGAGATGGCATGTTTGGGCATGCAGGTTGTGCCATCCACTGCACTCATCTCCTGGGCCTGGTTTTTTTCAGTGGTGCTCTATTTTTCAGTTTCTTCAGTCTCTGTGGGTATTTGATATTTCTTTTAGTATGTCAGATGCTACAATTTGACAGATTCATGCTTCTATGTTTTTACTCTTCAAAACCAGTTAAGGTTTCCATCTAGTGTTTGCTGAAGACACTCATTGTCATGACTGACAAACCTAAGACTGCAGGTAGCCCTGAGAAATTTGGGCTTTTCCCATCAAAACCATTTTGCTGTCTCTCCCTTCCCACCTCAGCCCTTCCACATCACCCCTTCTCCTCCTCCTCCTGCTGACCTGCACTGACTCCCCCGAGCCACGGCCGTGCCGCTGCCCGCCCAGACTGACGGGATGGTTTTGGATGTACTCCAAAATGAACTGCTTTCTGCTGCTCCCTGGATGCACTGTGACCTTTTAACCTGGCATTATTTTCAGTTTGGAAGAAGAGGCTTGCAAGGAAAACTGCTGGGCTCATCTAAAGCAGAAGGAAGAGTTTTTCTGTTCACTAACACAACTTGATATTCTTCCACAGGCCCCACTACTGCCATTTTCATCAATATTATACCACACAGATGCCTTTCCTTTTGGCAATTCTGCATCCATTGCTCCATCCCCTCTCTTACGTGATTTCCTCTTCCTGTTTTTTGTGGAAAATGTGACAACTTCTAACTGGTTTCTTTCCTTGCCTTTAGACCAACTATTTCTGTGTATAACAGAATGTCCTTAATACTCATGTAGTCTCCTTTCCTCCCTCCCTGCTCTAGGTTTCCATCTGAACCCTGTTACAGAAGGGGAATTTTTAATTAAATATATCATATGAATACCTCTTTATTCCTGCATTTAGTTGGCTTTTTTCCTGTCCCTTTTCTTCAGGCTGCCTTCTGAGAGGTACAAACCAAGAACTTTATTGTTGTTTCTCTACATACCCAACACAGTTTCTGGATTTTTGGTTCTCATTCACTGCCTGTTGGACTTTTCCCACCCTTTGCACAGGACAGCTCTGCCCCTCATTCACACTCTGCCATCAAAGGCAGGAGGTGCTCTTTATGCCCTGGAGTGAAGGATTTTTCTTCCCCTGCTGGCAGACAGCCATCTGCTTCCTAAAAATCCCTCCCTGCTGCAGCCATAGCCACCAGCAGTGTTCAGTCACTTCTGCTTCTCAGTTCCATTTCACCTGTCCACTCAAAAGAGAAAGCAACTGGAGAAGAACCCAAGTGAGAAAACACCATTCAAACAAAATCATTATTCCCAAAGGACCCGTGGAGTTTGTTATGCCGAAATGTGAGAGTGCATGAGCATTTCTTGAAGATTACTGGCTGTGACTGAGAATTAAAATAATTATTTGAGGGACTAAGACAAGGAAATCTCAGAGGCTCAATACTCAGATTTAACAACTTACAGTGACTCCTGAATTTCACTACAAACTTTTTTTATTACCCCTTTGTTGTTCCGTTGTTGGTTTTTTTTTATCTGACGTTCTTTCTTCCTTTCTTAAAGTATTCATAGCATATGTAAAACGTGTTACAATCACATCCTTATTCTTTATTCCATTCAGAAGAGATACAAATCTAAACAGAAACATTATTATGTGGATATTAAAATACAAATTCTTGGATCAGATATGAAAATCTGAGGAAGAAAGATCCTACTTGCATTCAGAAGCAAATAAATGCCGGTTCCATATAACACAGAAGGAAATCCCAAGCTTTTCTGCAATAAAACCCAACACTTAATGATCCAGCGCGTAAGTATAATTTGTACAATGAATAATAAGTGAACCTCAACTCTACACATGCTTTGAAATTTGAAGTTTTTCTTTGCCAAGTATTACTGTGTATAGATGTGAATCTAATTTGTATTTTAGGTTTAAGGAGGATGCTAAGGCACATTCATTCCAAAACCACCTTTACCTTCCTTAACACATCATAAACCGGTACAAACACAGAAACATCCAATGCTTTACAAAATTGTTAAGCAGGGTATCTACTTAATATCCAGGATATAAATTAATAGAAAGGAGAAGCTTGAAAACTAAGGAGAAGGTCCCACCCTAGGACACAGCAGTGTAATTGGTGTGAACACAGTGTGTCGTGTTTGAACACGGAAAGTGTGAAAACATTTATCTCTCCTTAGATGTCAAACAGCTTTTCAAATTATGTACAATTAGGCCTAATAAACATCACACTTCTCTTTTCAAGCTACTGCACTTTGACTGTAGGCTACACACACTCTAATACCAGAAGTGTTGGAGAGACATTTTATAATGCCATTGCACGGAGAGACGAAATCATTATGAACTCACATCTCTGAATGTTACAGATGGCTGGAACATACTCTAAACTGTAGATGTCAAATTAATAAATTGCATTAATCTCAAATACAGAAAGACTGTCATCCCTGCAAAGAATTCTACTTTCATTTAC
This sequence comes from Pipra filicauda, assembly GCF_003945595.2. Lineage (NCBI taxonomy): Eukaryota > Metazoa > Chordata > Aves > Passeriformes > Pipridae > Pipra > Pipra filicauda. The sequence continues at coordinate 2,988,455 of NW_024104953.1, read as the reverse complement.
ATATTGTTGGTGCACTTTACTCTGCCATTTATCCAGAGTTTATATTGGAGTTATTCACACTCTTAACTGGAACACATGGTACGTTCATGTCTGTTTAGAGCAGTGTTTTCACTAGACACTCACTCTTTTTATTCACGAGATACTAATGCATCTAATTTACACTACAGACAGCACTCAACTTCTACAAGGAAATTCCTCTTTCTTCATTTTATTGCAAGAGGTAAAATCAGACCCCTCAAAAAATCATTCCTATTCACTTAAAATTCTTAACAAAGCAAAGAACATGTTTTGTACTGATGTTTGAAATCGATTCACTTTCCTTTCTTGTTTAAGGCTCTTTCTGAGATCAATATTTAGCGATATATCGGGGACTCCAAGAAATCAAACAATAAACCCCACTGAATGTGTTTAGCAGCAGCTCCTCCATGGGCAACAAGTGAAGAACAGGGGAACAGGTAAGTCCAGCTCCAATTCGCTTCAAGGACCAAGAGTGATTCACATGAGGCTGTGCTCTGACCCCTCTTGCACCTAATTCAGTTGAAAGAATACTATAAAGAGCAGTCAAGGTGTGGGAGTTGTGAGAAGAGACACCAGGGAATGGAGAGATTAAGACAAAACTCCTGATGGTAACAACTGAAGTTGGTATCTCCTGAGCTTTGTCCAGGTGAGCTATTGCCTCATTCCATATGGATACTTCAGTGAACTGAATTCACATGGACAGACTTTCTGGGGACAAGCACAACTATCGTGCAGTGGCTGCTTTCTGTCCACTTACAGAAGGAGCTGAAGAAACAATATTTTATAAATGACACTTAATGCAACACTCCAAGTCAGCAAAGAGTTATTAAAATGTAGGTAAATTCATCTTGATGGAAAAAAATAATGTACTTGTTTTTAAATAGCGTAGCAGCGTGTGGTGCTGACTTGGTTAACACCACAAACTCATAACATTCATAGGTGAAATTTAATGCTTCTCTTTAGGAAATATTCGAGCATTATTTTTTTTTCTGCCAAAAATGATTTCACACTTTCAAGTAGGTGACAAAATAAGAACCATGTTGCCAATTTAATGAAGCTGTGAATTTTCTTTTCTACCATAGCTAAGAAAGGGCCCTAAATGACAGGTACATTGCAAAACTGAAGCACTGTAGAGCTACAAAAACAACAAAAAGTGAAGTCATCAAGTTTTCCCATGAAACCACAGAAATACAAACACCCACTGGGTCTTTGATTTTATTGAACATTTTGTTTTTGAACTGAGCTGGGCAAAGCATTTCTGGAAAATATTGCAATCAAAAAATCAGGAATTTTCCATTGGAAATTTTCTTTTCAAAAAAATGAAGTAAAATGCTCTTTTAAAGAATTAAGCACAGTGGTTTGTTGCCATTAAAATCACCTAGTTATTTTCCATTCAGGAATCTGGCAAAATATCTCAAAGTCCTCAGCTTTCCAAAGTCAAGTATTTCCGTGGCTGTGAACAGCCCAGAGCGTACCAGTGGCAGCACATACAGTACTGACTTTGTGATTAAGGTGGGATTACAAAAATAGGGGAAAAAACTCACCACCTACCTTTCAAAATTTGATTTGAATACCTCATGCTGCCCAGTGGGGGCCTGAGAGGACTGAAGGCATTGTGATGGGAATAGTCACACCTTCTCACCTCCCTCCCATTCCCCCAGGGATCAGGGACAAGGTAAGGAGCTGGGATACCATGCCAGCCAACACGCAATCAAGCCAGTCACACGTGTTATTGAGGCATGGAGTCAGGAGCCACTTAAGGCTGCTCAGATCATGAGGATAACAGGCAATTTGGCAGGTGTCCATTTGTGCTGGAGACAATGTCTGTGCCATGAGAAAGAAGAGTTCTACTGGAGGGAACCTTTTTTTTCTCGCTGAAACTAAATTTATAGAGGACTTCTGCGAGGCTCCAAAGATCCCCTTCCCAGAGAACTCGCTCTGTGCAGGGAAGGTGGAACATGGCAAAATGAAATTAATGTAGTATAGCATATAGGTCCTGAGAGTAGCTGCTATGGCTTAGACTAACTTTGTAGTCTGAAAATAAGATTATTACTGAGCAACATGCTACATCTATACATTCGCTTTCTGGTTTAATACGCTCTGCTTTGGAAGAAGCTGTTAACATTGGTTTAGTACAGAAAGAAAATAAGCATTTATCAAAAAAGTACGTTAGACTAAATATTTTAATATCCAAGTCTCAGCCAACGCTGGTTACAACAGCAAAGCAGTGAGCATCCTGGGCACGGCAAGTGCACAGCAAACCACCTCCGATGGTGTCCATGCTGTACCCGGACCTGCCACCAGAAGCAGCTTTGGAACCAGAAAATGTGCAACCACGGGAGCCCCGAGCTTGTATTCTTTGGAGGCTCATTAGCACATTTCAACAATCTGCCTGGGAAAATAAGGCTTGCTACAGAGAGTAACAGTCAAGCCAAGAAATGGGAGATACTTCCACAATTCCGGCTTGCAAAACAGACCGGAGCGAAGCCTGTCATTCCCGTGCGTGCCCAAACCTGCCTGTTCCCAGAGCTGAGGCAGCAGCACTGCTCACACACAGCTGGGAGCGAGGTAATGACATGCAAACGCTGAGCACGGGAGATTTCCTTCCAGAGCAAAGGAAATATTTATGGGATAGTACACACTGCCTCCAAGTCTTGGGGTGTCACAGCCCCTGTGAAGCTGCGAAAAACCACCACAGAGGGTAAGTTTTATGGAAATTATGGTCATACTCAGAGCTGATTAGTGAGCAACCAAATTTATGGCAGTGCATCTGAGACGTGGAAGATAAACTCTCAGAAATTCTCCAAGGGTTCTGTTGGGAAAACGGCAGTTTCTGGTTCACACAATCATTTCACTTTGAAACATTTAATAATAACCAAGAAGCTTTATGTTTTAATAGACAGGGTTCTTTAGGAAGAGGATGATAGGAAATCTTTTCTACAGTCCTGCAACATTTCCTAAGTCTAGGTGCCTAACAAGCCAGGAGAGGACAACTGTGTGTGCTTCTTCACTGCTCAAAAACATTCCCATGTTTTATCCTAAAGGGGAGAAAAGAAGAAAAGAAAACCTTTGTCTGTGCTTTACAGTAGGATTGCAATAATGGATTCTGAATCCTGGTATCCTCCTCTAGACTTCCACTCATGCCACAGCCCTGGAGAGGGGAGATGTCCTTCACTCTAATATATGCAAGCCATATGTTGACACATATACAGCATCTACCTCTTCTAACAAGGAGTTGCACCATGTGATTGCATAAACCACATTTGGGAAATTTAGTGGCAGAACTTGGTCATATCTGCCAAATAAGATAAAAGATTGCTTTTCAAAAGATTTTTTTTTTTATCCCATTTCAGGGAAGCAATAAAGCAGAAATGTCAGGATTTCCCCACAGCTTAGAGAAAACTCGGGCTGGGCCTTGTTGAGTCAAAGATAGGTGGTGCAGGGTTTCCCTTTCTTTCAGGGTCAGATGGGAGCCTGTTAAGCTCCTTTCCTTGCCCACAAACCATGTTCAGAGATAAATATTTTGGAGGGAGTCTCTTCAACCAAATCAAGTCAAGGTATCACCCATCAGAAAGCCGCCTTAAATTTTTTTTTTGGAAAAAAAAAAAAAATCCCACATCATGATTTTTGTTGACCATGTTCGGTAGTCTGACTAAGTCAGAGCTGGCATGGCTTTGTTGTCTTGGCCATACAGAGAATTGTCACGTTTTAATCTAGGAAAACATGCAATGCAAAATTAACACAGGCAAAATGTTGTGGGTTTTTGGGTTGTTTTATATAGAAGTTCACGCCTTTGATGACTTTAGACAGCCAAAGAGATTATAAAGGCATCTGCTCAGCTACTCTCCTCTGTCAAGGATCTCATGATTGGATCTCAAAGAAAATGTGTGGGTAGTCTTCAAGGAAAAGAGTCCCAAGTGATATCCCTTCAATTAGAAAGGATCTGACGCTGCAGCTCAGCTCCTTTGTAATGCTATCTGATGGAGGTGATGTGAGGTGCATGTCATTCCAGGGCCTTCCCCATTCCACTGCAGCTCAACGTTTATTTGTGGAACGCGTCTCATTTGCCCTCTACCCCAAAAATACCTCAGGAGGGCATGTCATAGGGTAGGGACTGTAATTCCTGGTAGTATCTGTGCTTGGCAGAGTTGAAAGAAAAAGTAGTAAGGCAAAGATAATCATACCCAGTCATAAGTCAGACACAGTCTGCAACACCCTGATGCAACATGATGATTGAAAATAGGTAACACATGTCTGGAAAGCTCAGAGTGGATGGATCAGCACTCTCTGGCAATAGCCCTCTGGACACAATGGAACAGACTGGTTCCGACCTGTGAAAAGAGGATGTAATCCTTTGGACAAGACTGGTCCCAATGTGTGGAATTAGTGTCACCCACTGGTTTTCCTTGTGCTGAGCCAGCTCGGCCTCAGGGATGAAGAGCCTGATGGCTCTTCCAGTTTGCAGCCAGCAGAGCCCCCAGTAGAGCATCAGGTGTGTGGTACTGTACAGCTAAGGCTTGACTAATCTTTGGATTAGTGCTTGATCTTCAGTTGCTAAATGATAGACAGCATAGTAGTTTAGAATAAATAAATGCTTCTTTTGTGTTTCTGGAAATTTGCCAAAATATTCCCATCACAGTGGTCCCCAATTTCCTCATCAAAATAGCAGCTATGCTTCCTAAATCACCCATGTCTGACCCTCTGCTCACCAGCTCTAACAAATTACAGAACTTGTATTGGATTATTTCCAAAGCAGAGCCCAGTGTAGCATTTCAGAAATCCCCAAATTCCTTGTAGCTGAAAAGAACTGAAAAGCAATTCATCTACTTTGGAGACAGGCAGGATCAGCGAGCTATCTCTGGCAAACACGCTTGAATGTTGGATACAGCCTATCTACAAACCTACTATCTCACCCAGGCAATCAGACAAACACGTCCACCAAGAACACAAACATACCTGCTAGTCTGGATTGTACTAAAGGACAAGCTTTCCAACTCTTCTATTCTCTCAGAGCAACTATGTGCACAGATAAAGACTATGGACCAATGCCCACGGGATCTCCTGAGTGCAAAGAATCCCTTTCATGTGGTGAGTTCACAAAACTGCAGCAAGCACAGGAAAGCTTTCTATTTAATGCATGAATTAGACACCTGAGACACAGAGGTCGTTACTGCAGAGGGCTGTGATTTCCAACTGCAAGATCCAAGCAGGAACACCAGCCTGCCTGCCGAGCAAGAGCTGCAACAGGGAGCGTAAACACCTCTTGCCTCTAGAGGCTGGAAGCAGCCCAGGGGACAGCAAGGCAAAGAAAGCTGTGTCACAGAGACATGTTTAGGTGTACAGGATGCTTGGCTGTGCAGGAGCACACAGAAAAAGAGTCTATGGGGAGAACAGAGCCGTAAACACGATGATACACAAAAGGCAGCTAAAGCCCAGATCTTGGAGTACTGAAAGCATGGACGTGAGTGTTCCATGCAGGTGGCATTGCATTGCTCTCAGTGCTGGCATGACACCCCCAGAGTTGCTATGACAGTCCTCCAAGTGTGAGGGGGCACCTCTTTTTCTATCAATGCAACACATTAAGGGTGTAAAAAACAAACAAGAAAAACTGAGACAAACTACACAGGCTCGTGTCACGTCCTTCCAAGTTAAGGCTAAGTGATGCAGTTGGGTGACTACAGGGAAGCAAGATGTTATGCAGCACATGTTCTTTGATAATGCCCTACTTTAGAACCAAAGAGCAGTTTGATTATGTTTTGAAAGCTACATGATCAAAGGAATTCAGAAAAAGCCTTTTGAATCATTTTCCTAGATGCTTCTATCAAACTGTATTAGGCCAAATCCTCCCTTTCAGTTTGAACAGTTTGAGCCATAGCATTAGTCTTCTGCTCTTTAAACCTATTCATAAACAAAAAATAAAATCCTTCCCCAAAGAAATGACCACACTAACCCATTATCTTGTGTAACCGAGTGCAATCAAAGAGCTTCATTTACTTTATGTAAATGTCCTCTCCCTTTCCCAGGCCTAATGTTTTCTTATTCTCTGTTGTGTCACCTCATATCTAACCTAGATACTGAGATCATCTGGGTGGAGACTCTGGCTAAAAAAATCACTACCGACTACAAAAAAAAAATACAGCACCATAGTAACTCAAGATACTTTTGAAGTAAATACATTGGTTTCTTCCCTGTTTACCATACTTTTTAAAAAGCATGCATGTAATATAACAAAATATTTCCATGTTAATCACGACCTATTTTCTGTCAATGAAAAGGTTACGATTCCTGATGATCCGAAATCAAGAGTGATTTTTCAGTAGCCTGAGATGTTCCAAGCAGACATGCATACAGAATGATACTGTTAAATATGGAATTACTTGATGCTCAGCAGCATGTCCTGTGCTCCTGTTACCTACCCAGGCTCGGGAGTCAGGGCTGTCCCCTCCAAAGGGCACCTCTCAGCCTGCCATTGTTGCCAGGGACGTGTCTGATTCAAAGGCTGGCAGCACAGAGCCAGCACATGGCAGCTGCTCCATTGTCCCTGGGTACAAAACCACGAGTCATGGCACAAAGGGGTTAAAGTGTGATGGCAGTGACAGGGTTTTGGGGCGACATTAAAGCCCTCAGAAGCCTTGGCCGAAGTGTAACATTCCCATGTTCCGTCCTGCGGCTGGTTAGGGCAGTGTGAGGTATTCACTTGGAATGGACATTCTTACTTCCACTCCACTTCTCTCCCGAAAACTACGGGATAGTGTTGGCAAAGAGAAAGGGTGACAACATTTCGTGGAGCAAGGTCTCCTCTAAGATCCAGAGACCAACACTCACTAAACAAATGTGAAAGGAAGATTTGTCTTCAGTGCTTTGATGCAGCGGAGTTTGATGGAAGAGATTTTATCTCTGCTTTCCCTTGTTCTGTTTTCACTTAACAGGAAATCTTTATGCATTGGCAGTCAGATTTCACAGCTACAAAAAATAATACCTGCCTTGAAAATTTGAGTCTTTCATCTATTTTCTTTTAGAGCATATCAATGAGTGTTTCATCTGAGACGCATCAGGATCTACATTAAGCTCTTAAACACATTAAACCAACTGGATCAAGTCCTTTAAATGTGTTAACTTATGTCTGCCTTGCTCTTTCATTTTACATCATGATTTCTTTTTAGTTTATTAATTCTACATGTATTGTACTGAAGCAGAATAAACTAGAACGATTTTTTTTTCCCTCAGGCCATTTTATATCCCTTTCTCCTTCATCCTCTTGTCACATTACAAACTCCCAGTAATCACACCCTGGATAGGTGAGCAGTATCTCAAATACACAAGCAGAAAAAAATTCAATTGTTCCTCTTGTTGAATCCCTTCTGGTTCAAATTATCAGTGACGTTGCCACTCCAATTCATACTTTCTTGGTTCTCACTACTTTTTTTTCCTTCCTAATAGCCTCTTAGTTAGTTTTCTTTTCCATTGCAAAACTTGTAATAGTTATCTCTTCAACCCTTTCAGGCCCATTCAGGCCCTGACCATTTTAATTAAGATGAAAGGATCCTCCTATTCCTGTGCTTCCAACGCATCTGCTACAATTCCTTTTCTGTACATCCACAACATTGTTAGCCAAGGCATTTCACCTCTCCTATCACTTTGGCTATGTCCAGCTTATGCTCAGGCATATTTAGCTATTAACCTTTATTTAAACAAAGTACAACTAATCATTTTACTCATCCGTGTAATATTAAATTAACCCACAAAATCATTGCAGGTGAAAGACAGAGATTAACTGTGTCATCAACTTTAGCATCGTTGTATTCAAGCCTTGGACTGGAAGTTGATACCATTATTGTTGTTGTTGTTATTATTATTTTACCCTGGTGTCCAGCAAACATTGTGCTGCAGCAGCAGCATGTGCCCTGATTACAACAGGGCACGGGAGGTCACAACCTACATCCCCTCCATGCCAAAGTTTCGCTGACTCTGGGGAAATGCTTCTTTCCTGCTCTAAACTGCACTGAAGGTGATGCAACATATGCTTCCAACGAAGAGGAAACTGTGAATCCAAACAAACAGAAGATGGAGGTTAAGTTCATATTATAATTTATGCTGGTGGCTGCCAGAGGCTGGCAGCTCCCAACACTCCAAGAGGTCACAGAGCTGGCTCTCGCCGTGAGCTGGGTCACATAATCTCTGTCATCTTTATTTCATGGATGCATGCTAAACATAACCAAAATAACAAGGAAGAGGAGCCTCCACTTGGCCATGGCACAGCCAGGCAAGTCAGAATCTACCATTCCAACATCCAGGAGAACCAGGATCTCTGAAGCTATTTCAACACCATGTCTTTGGTAGAGCTGCAGCTGAGCAAAAACAGCCAGAGCAGTTTTATGTAAGTGTTTCACATGAATGTTGGTGGACCTTTTCCACCCAAAAGCACTTGAAATAAGTAGAAGGAGGCAATTTCTTTACATGCACTGGTTATATAATTGGGTCTATTTGTTGAAAGAGAGGAGTTGCCGACAGGGCCATCACTGCTGTGATGTTTTGCATATGTAACTCATCTCAGAAGCTCTTCATCTCTTTGGCTCCCTGCAAGCTTCAACCCTGCCAGCAAAAAAAAACCAACCAAAAAACAGGGAATGGGCAGAAATCTTAAACCCTTAGGCACTAAATCAGAATCCTGATGAAGAGAAACAGTAAGAAAATACACACATGTATGGCCATCCTTCAGGCTTGACCGCAATAGCCCCGTGCTCCACTGTGGCCCATCTGTAGCAAACGAATAAATCTGAATCTCAGATTCATTCCTGATTTAATCATTAAATTCTATGCCACTGGGATGCAGGCTGCACGAGCCCAGAGGATGGAAAGCCTGTGCTTGATACTTTTTAAATATTATTTGCTTCTAGCAATGACTCGTATCAATTTTTATTTCAGGTCAGCACATATAACATTGAAACACTTTTTTTTTTTTTAAACTACTCACACTATATTCGTATATTCACCTTTCCCCATGCTCAGCAGAGACCTCCCATCCCATTGCATTCCTAGACGTGACCAGGGACAAGTCACTGGATTTTCCATTCCCAAGGCCATACTCAAAATAAAGAACTGAAAGAACAAGCAACTAGCTGAATCTATACCCTCTGTTTCTGTTTTAATCAGCTTTCCTAGAAGTGGCGTTAGAAACTCGGAGTGCAGCAGAAATCTAAAGCGCAGCTTTCTCCGCAATAATTTTCCAACCCAGTGCATTCCATGGCGAGCAGGAACAAGTGAGTTTGGGATTTTAAAAGCCATTTTCCCTCTGCCCCAAAGAAAGCCATGGATGGGCCTGGGCTGTACAAATGACAGGATGTGCCCGTGCTGCTCAAACGGGAATGTGTTCCGTGAATGCAAATGGCACATGGCGAAAACCACGCAAAAAGACGGGGGAAGGAGGGTAAAGCTCTAAAAGGGAAATACATTATTAAAGGATATCTTCGTAATATATGCAAAGCTGTCTTTTTGACTAAGCTATTGACCAGGGAAAAAGGACTACAGGTCTCTGCTATTATGCTGAGCTGCCAGCTTTCAGCTTTATATACTCACTTCTCCGGTGAGATTTGAATATCCTCGTCCTTTGCCATTTTTACCCTCTCTCCCCAGCATTTGACTGAATTTTAAATGTCTAACACATTGAAATTCAGTGAATGAGATGGAATAAAAGTGTGCAGTGAATAATCAGCAGTGAATAACATCCAGAAAGCACTTGTGCATTTCTTTCCTACCGAGAAAAACGTCCTAAACAACATTTGATTTATCTACCCCGATGTTCTCCTTACAGGGACTGACATTGCTGTTGACTGGGCATTTATTTATGATCAGCTGGTACCAGGCTCTGCGGGTTTCATAGCAGGAAAAGTGAAATTCATTACTCTTGCCACACTACACCATCCATCTTTTATGTATTATACAGAGCACCGATTTACTGCAGGTGTAGACTTGAAAACCTGAAAAATGAATATTTAATGATTATAGTATTATATATGCCTGTATTTTGTTGTAAGGGAAATGTATCCCTGTGTTTTGCTGTACATATTCTGTTATGTTTTTCTAACAGGTCAGTATCTGCAGTGGTGCTGCCCAGCTGTTGGTGCCAGACATTCATTTCTGCCTTACCTGGCATCACTTCAGCCAATTCTTTCTAGTAAAAGAGGTTCCACTAAAAATAGGAAGACTAAGATGACATCTCTTCAAAGAGAAAAAATATTGAATCTGATAAAACAGAAGCCACTTCCCCTGAATCAGAATTAGCCTCTTTTCATATCTGTGCCCGGGAACCGAGCTGTCATCTCGCTTAAATTAAATGACCACTGGATCCAGAATATGAATTTAACAGCTGACTTCTGACAGATATCTTCCTCAATAAGAAGCATTCAAACAGAATTATGTCCAAAATAAGTTTCTCCCCTAAATTTTCCTTCATAGTTAACACATAATGCAATATTGTGGTTGCTGACCTCAAATGCAGCGTGCTTATATTTCGATTTACAAGCTAAATAACTATGACACACAAATAAAGTAAATGCTTCAGTTTATGCATTAAACTCCCTCATAATAACTCTGCTTAATTCACTTGTGTGTTATCACATGTTATTAAGATACCTAAAACTTGTATAACAAAAGTGAGCAGACTAACACTTCACATACCAGACTTGATGTCAAGCATATAATGGCACAGCCAACCCAGCATTCTTAATTTGCTAATCTATAGCAATGAAACGAAGCATAAAGGAAAAAAAAAATAAAAGAGGGGGAAAGGGGAAGAACACACAAAACCTCAAAAGAAAATAGCAATTCAGTTATAAGATTTTCTATGAAACCATGAATATTTATGAAAAAGCAAGGAGGGTGGTTTTTTTTCACTTAACTTCAAATGTCTCCTTTAAAAAGTCCTCTGAAATATTAGACATGCATTAAAAAAATAAACCGTGCATATAAAAGAATGAAAGACATGCAGCTTTTAAGATAAGCATGCTTTCAGTGCAAGCATCTGCACTCAGAGGAGCATTTACACAAATTAACATATTTTATCCACTGTAAGGACCATAAAGCATTTCCAATTCAGCATATAATTTTTATTTGAATTGGGATGACAAAATCTTTAAGTGTAGCACTAGTAGAAGATATAAGAAGCTGCAATGACCAAAGGCAACAGTGGATTTCCTTGTGTAAAGAAATGAATAACAATCGAGAAAATAAGGTTTGGATATCTGAGGCAGGGAGAGGGTGTTATTCTTAAATTTACAGAATCAGCTTCTTGTTACTATGATATTTTGAAGCCAATATAATCTCTTTCTGAGTGAAGACAAAGATTACATGATACAGTGCAGTCCCTTCTCCAGAAACATGGCACTTTAGTCATCAATACACGGGTGAGAGATGTCATTACTCTTGGAAAAGAATTAGAAATCTACTCCACAGCTCTCAGGCAAGGTGCCTTGCCTGGCAAACGAGGTCACTCCACATTCAGAGCTCTACACCCTCTGCAGATTAAGGTTTCTAACACTGGAGCTTGTTCCTTCATCCCCCAAAATTCAAATTGCAGGGCTTTGGTACATGCCACGGCCAGGGTTGCTACGGTACAGCATTCACAAAGGCAATCACTGCTTCCAGCACTTTGCTTCATGGCTGCAAGGACTTGTCTGCCTTGATTAATTTTAAGTTAGTGATGAAAATACTAATAAGACTGAAACAGAAAAAGCAAATTTAGGGAGCCACACTGGCTCTTGGGCTGTGCTGTGATCTACTTCTCTGCAATAAAACTTTCAAAAGAGACTGCTGTTTCCCAGGTATATGTAGGGAAAACACTAAACTACCTTCTAAAGACACAGGATATTTAGTTGGATGTATAAAGCATCAATATAGTGGATAAGAAGTTATTTGTAAATTAGCTTTTTCCACTTTACTTGTACTTTGATGCACATAAATCATATTTCCAAGGTGGGTTCTGCATCAGAAAAAGATCTTTTATTCTACATTAATGATTACAGAAAACAGATTTGCTTAAATTCATGATGTCCAAAATGTACTGCCATTCCCTAAAAAGACTTTCTCAGTAACTGTCTTTGGCCCATGTTTATGGGTGGTGTTTATCCCTCAGACACTTCACAAATATGCCTGAACTACCCACTTAGCTGTCCCTCCTCGGGAGGGAGAGAGGGAGGGAGGGTGTCCCTCCTTCACCCACATCCACAGACACCTAAACTCGGATCCCTCAGTTAAGCACCCAAGGACAGACAGGACAAGTCTGGCCCTCACCAGGCCACAGTCTCCCCAGCAGACTCCATGTCCTCACCCGAACATTGTTATGGAATCCAGATTTTGTTTGCCCCAGGCAGACTGTGGCAGAGCTCCCTTTCCCAACCCTGTTTCTCAAAGGGTTCTTAGTCACTATGAATTTTTTTTTAATAACACAGGTGCATGTAATATGGCATGTGCACAGTAATCTAAAATCTATTGCAGATTATTTTAATGTACATTACTTTCAGCCTATTTTGTTGCTTCATGAGCGCCATAACCTTACAGAAATTTAGAAATTGTTATTTTAATTTGAAAATTGAGAGTAAAGATCCAAGTAAAAGTAAAACCTGTCCCAAAGGAGGTGAAAATACTGTGAAGAAGCCACCATTACTAACACATTTGAACCCTCAAGACTAGAACCTCCACCTGGAACCTAAAGTCAGAATTCCACAGCCTGGACCAAGGCAAGAACTCTTGGCAGCTGCACTGTCAAGTAAAAATCTCACTGAAATATGTCTGAAATTATATCAGTAATTTGTTACCCTTGCTCAAACAATGTGTAGGAGAGAGAAGGCTCCTGGTGACTCAACATGCAGGAGAACTGGCACTGTATTTACCCGTTGTCAGTATCTGGAACTCCAGGGTAATAAATGGATGAAATGCAGCTCATAAAAATATTCATATGATGAAATTTATGGCTTACATTAAAGCATGTTTAACTTGAAAAATGACTGTGTAAAGCTCAACTGATCTGTTCCCTGTGTATATTCACAGTCATATCTGTTTACTTTGGGGGCTGCATGTTTAAATTTATTTCCACTTGTGCATATCCAAACTGTGTGCAAGTCCCAAGCAGCTGAAACTTTTTCTGTCTTGTTTTTTTTTCTATTTTAAAACCTACACGCAGGTATTTAAAACAGAGCTTGGTCCAATCCAGTCTTCTGGACCATGGATAGAGCCAAACCCTGAGGTGGAAAGTGCAGAATCCCCGTCCCTTTCCCTCTGCAAAGCCAAGGTGGGAAGAAGACCGAGCATGGTGGTGGGTGTAACCAGCCCTGCACAGCTCAGCTTGCCAAGGACTGTATCCCAAGCACAGCTTCCCGTGTTTTTTTAGGTTCACGTGGGAGGAGCCACAGTTATCCTGTGTTCACAACACAGCTGCCTGGTACCACGGAGGAGAACATCCAGCCCTCCCTGCCCACCTCAAAAGCTGCTGGGGGCAGGAGGCAGCAGGAGGAGGTTTGGCCACATGAATCGACCTGCGCAGGCACAGCCAGGTTGGGCAACCCAGCCTAAAGCTGCTCCACAGATGCCAGTATAGATTACACAGGTCTGCTGATTTATACCTCTATTAGCATAACTAACAAGGAGTAAGTAGGATTCCCTTCCAGGAGCAAGCAGGATTCTCTTCCAGTCCATATGTAAAACACATATCTCCTTGGAGTCTTTTTCACTGCAGACAAAGACTGGAAAAATGCTCTTAAGCTTCTTAATTTTCCAGCAGCAACAACACAATTTTCTTTTTTTGGGAGGCAGCAGAAATATAATATTTCTCTATACTTCTCAATTTAACATCCCCCGTGCTCTTAGTGATCTTTCCTGTGGTATCTAAATTTGTGATATACAGAGGGAAAATAAACACTAAACTTCCACAATGCATCCTGCATGGTCTTCAAACAGCACACCATGTTCACATGACAGAGCACCATCAGGAAGTCATCCCAAATTCCTTGCCAACTGACTGATAAAAGCAACCAGTGGCGAGACACCCCTGGACAATGTCACTTTTTGGACATGTTGCAATGTATACGGGAAGATAAAAAATTCTAAAAATACTGATGTGTGATAACAGGATGAGATGGTTTGTAAGGACAGCACTGAACCAGAATGTTTTCAGTGCAGAATTATTCCCCCTTTGTTTCGCTCACAAACACAGGTCTGTCTGATGGAAGCAATCCTTCAAAGACAGAAGTACAATTTCCAGTACGTACAAATCAATTCATGCCACGGTGCAATTCATGTTACTCATGTATTGAACTGCTTGCAGTTGATTTGTTGTGTAAAGAACTGCTTTTCCTTCTGCCTCAGACAGAACCAGAGGAGGACAATCAGGCAAGGAGACTTGGGAGCAACCAGACGACTTCTCAAAACGGTTGTGTACTTAGATGTGACTATTTGGAACTCAGTGCTATTGTAAGTAAACAGCACCTACAAGCATTTCGAAACCAGCATCTCTTCCTAATTCCCTGAGATCCAGATTGTTAAGGAGCAGTCTGAGGGACCTGCCATTTCCAGAATGAGCATTCCTCAGAGACAGACACATTTAATTGGGGGTGGTGAAAGACATAATTCAGAGGAGACATGTGGACTGAGAACCAAACTCTTCTTAAATCTTTCCTGAACCACCTTTTATTGCTCAGTTGAAAGGAATTTGCAGCAGAAAACGATAAGAAATACAAACCACTTTCTTAATCCACATGCCAAAACATTTACTTTTCATTTTAATGCCACTTTAATTTCTGGTAAAATTCCAAACGAAGGGTTTGTATTTCATGATATTGTCAACTTTGCATAAAACTACTGGTACAACTCATGAGTTATACAGCCTCAGGGAGACTATTGATTTTTTCCCCTTCATAAATCTGAAAATGCTCTATCTCTTCCCAGTGGACCCATTATATTTATTGGTATCTATCCCAAAACAACTGCTCAAGGTTATAGCTATAAAAACATTTGGGGTTTTAATTCACTATGCAGAGCCCAGAGAAGCTCACAGATTTTGGCTCAGGACCCAAATTTGCCCTGACTACAAAAGATATGTGGGTTTTTTTTTTAATTGTGTGTCAGGATCACAAGGTAAAAGTTTTTCTCTGGGCAGGGTTTTATACTGTCTCTGATGGAATATTAAGCAAAGTTTAAAGGAAGGTAACAAGTGAAACAAGACCTTCTTTATGCAGTAGAGATCAAACAATGACAGGTAACAATAAATATTGGTATAAATAAATATTTCATAAATATTTATTGCATAAACGTTTTCCTAAAACTCAAACTTCCTTCTGGACCAGCTAAAATAAAGAAATTATGCTGGCCCCCAAGAGTAGATGCCTGACTTTTGAAAACCAGTTGGATGTCTGATATCTCAGATGGAAATAAAATATGTGGAGACGTGGTCAAAGATGAAAAAGAAGATTTAAGCTCTTTGGGTCATTAAAATACAGTAATGCTGTAATGACTGATTATGTTGCTATTCCTTTAATTGGCATTTGAATCTTCAAAGATAACTTTGCATCAACTTTGAAGCTAATTTATGAAGGAAGACGGCATCATGCAAGAAATCTTCTACTCCTTCTACATGTTCTGAATCCAAATGGAAGATTTGCATGGGAATATTTTAAAAACTACACTAAGCCACACATCCTGTGCTATAATGATCTTCCAAAAGAGTCTGTGCCTGTGGGATGTTCCTCTCAACACAAGAAAACTGCTGCCAACGTACACTGAGGCACTTTAAACTGAGCCATGGGACTACTTAAGGATTTATCCATGGCCACCCCTGGAGCAGGTGCTGGAATTATGTGGAAGAGCATTAGAGAAATGATTTCAGTTTCTTTCCCTGTTATTAGTGTGGACCTGAGAGGTGGGAGTACCACCAGCCCTAGCACATTCCCTGCTCCACAAAGCAGCTGTGCAAGGAAAGGAAGTCTGCCTCCCAAATCAGCAGCTCCAGCAACACCATTCCGCTTTAAGACATGTAAAAATAGAGTCATCACAATAAAAACTGTAGCCTTTGCCAACGGATTTCACTAAGTGGTATCTGAGACACCACAATTTTGATTACATTTAGAACAAAAGCATATGCCTACTGTGCAGTTAGAGGACACAAATGCTGACTATATATTGCTTCGCACTGTACTTTAATAAATTAAACAGAGAAATTGCAGTATGTTATCCATATTCTACATGAAAATACCTACAGCCTAATTTATAACTGGCAGCTGACCAGCTGGCAAGGCAGGCCTAGGCTTTGCATAGCACATGAGTACATAGGCTTTCATTTGTAATCTAGCTTTCAGAAAATGAGCAGTAGCAAATTTTCAAGTCTGTAAATTCTACGCTGAACCACCACACTCAACTCTAAAATCTTGTGCCCAAAGAGTATGGCCTGCTCCAGGAAAAAAAGCTGGGTTTATTTTAGACCACTTTACAGCTTTTATAAACATGTTTGGTAAATATATATCAAGGCAAACACTTCTGGTTTTGATAGAAACCTTTGATAGAAAAAAACTTACAACAACGACCCAAAAATGAGGGTTATTTTCAATAACATGAGACTGTCAAACACTAAAACCACAGGTTTACTTGCTTTCATGATGTGCTGGTTATTTGTGCAATGGTGGTATTTTGTAACACTGCTCTTTCCCTTCACTCTCCCTGGTATTAAAGTTTTTATCACCTGATTATTGTAGCAAGAGAATTATCACAAATCTTTCCTGCTTTGCTCGAGTAATATTTCACAAATTCAAAATGAGAAAAAATGCTCCACGTGTATGTTCCATGAACTGTACATGGAGTTTGTTATAGACACACTGTAATAAGAGAAGCTGTAGCTTTCAACATTTATTAACTAATACATTATCATTAAAATAGGTCATATTTACAACTTAAAAACTTGCTGACATAGTAGGAAACATTCCCGGCCTACAGTCACAGAATAACTGAACTTCCTAAAATTTATTGAGAAATTTATGCACTGTATTTTGTTACAAAATATATTTTTAGAATTAGTTCTTATAGGACAATTTCTGACAGGAAAATGTGGAATGTAAATATACAGATAATAAAAAACTCTTGATATTTAAACATAGAATCTCTGCATAAATTACTGAGGTCGTGAGTAGGGAGAGAACACACAGAGAATCCAGGCTTGTTTCAGGATTCAAGCGAGTGACTTCAAAGTAAACAAAAACACCTCTGACAAGCACAAAACATGATAAAATGCCCTTTTTTCTTTTCTAAACAGAACTCATTATTAAATAAAACCTCTCTCTCCGGGGGAAAGCAACCATGGTGCATGTTAAAAGGACTGGAAAGCACCACACGTGGGCTGGAAGCCACACACTCAGTGCTGCAGCTTTTCCCTTCGCTAGCAGAAGCGACGACACAGTTCCTCAAAACACTGAGCTGATGTGATGTCCCGGGGATGCTTCTGTGCCAGCCCTCGGCACCATCTCTAGGGACAGCAGGGGGGGATTTGGGACTGGAGCTATGTTTGGAACCAGCCTTGGGCTGTCCAAGAGATCCCCACACAAACAGAAAAGGTCACAAGGTAAGAAAGGACAACATATATTTGGTGTTATCTCGGCATCAACGTGCCGGTGAGTGTGGCATGATTCACTTGGGCCTTACAACCTGCTCTATCCCAGTACAACTTGGATTCCTTGCTGCTTCCCCCTTTTCTCTTCTGAGCACAGAGAGAAACAACGATGCCTAACTTGTTCCACGATTTCCCATATTTCCCAGCCTACCCTCTGCTGACGCCAACATAAAAGGCAAATTATGCAGAATTCCACATTTCATTTTTAACATATACCTGTACAGCAAAATGAACATGGGATTTAGCATTTCCTAGACTTATATTAACTGTTAGAGAGGTTACACTATTCTTCCATTTCCTCTGCTAAGCAATGAGACAATGAGCAGTGGGGCTAACCGGGAATGCATCTGCCTTTTGAAATCACACTCACTGAAATAAATGTGACATTGCAAGTTGCAAATATCTGAAACTTCAAATAGAATCATCTATAGAAGTTTTATTTGCTTCATATTTACTAAGTTTTCAACTGTGGAGACAAAGGCTCCCCCACCTCTAAGGACAGCTACAACTCCAAGCAGCAAACGCCACTACGAACTTAACCCTTTTTCCAGGGAATACTGTGCAACACTGCTAGGGGAAAAGACTCAGCTACAGCCTGTTCAGATCACTAAGAAGCTGTTGCTGTTCTAAGTGCGTGCCCCAAGAGGCCAAGAAGTGAGTGGTGCCACAGTGATGTTGCATTGATTTTACACAGAATGTCTGAACACTGCGACAGTGAGGGGTACACTCATTTTCTCAAGCCCACAGGACAAAAAGCAATGGGTTAGTTATTGAAAGCAATTAACTGCAGAAAGACAGTTTGAAAATGGGATTTAAAAACAAGATGAGTGAGGAGAAACAGAAGATTTCTAGCAAAGACAGCGACACCTATGAATGTAGTTATCTCACTTTCACCTCCACGCAGGTTGCCTTTCCAGAGGTGTTTCACCAAACTGCATTTCCTACTCCCCTGCCTCTGTTTACTGCAGCCTCAAAAGAATGTTTATGAGTACTGCAGGAACAGCAGCAGGAAGTAAAATCTGGTTTTAATGGGAACTACTTAAATAAAGTTTAAAAATAAAGTGCTTCTTTTCAAAACTAGATTGCTTAATTTTTTAAGGGCTTTGGCTCTGCAATGTACAAGGGTGCTCTAAGATGCAGATACCCAAAACCCCGATTCACTTTAAAATTAGTGCTCTCTTAGAAGTATGAATTGCTCCATCTGGAAGTGATTAGGGTTCCAAGGATGTGCAGCATTAAGTAATTTAACTTATCGAAGTGCTTCTTTTTTAATAAGCTCTTCAATTTAAAAATAAGAATAGTTTAAAACAACCCCACCTCCTTCCCAGTACAGCTGCTGGAGTCACAAGAACCACTTTATTCATTTAATATCCTGAAAAAGGGGGGGGAAGGCATTACTTGAGGGTAACAGTATTAGCAACAACCTGCAGGTACAACTGAAGAGGGAAATAAAGTCAAATACTCCACCTAAAATGCTTGTCTGTGATAGTCATATTTATATTTGTCTGTGATAGCTACTGCCATCATTTTATCTTCTGGTAGGAGCTTCTTCCTCGTTTGTCTTTGAAATCTTTTGATGGATATTTCTCAGATGTTTTCAGGGTGTTTTAACAGAAGGGAAGTTGAAAGTTGAAATTTGACAATGGTAATTTTGGCATTTTTCAGGTTAAAATCTCCAAGTAATTTTGAAGGGTTGAAAAGTTAGAGATGCTAATTGCTCTGGGGAACATGAAAATTAAAATATATTTCTAACTTGAATGAACTGACATGCATCATCAGTTGTATTTTCAATTAAGGTTCTGCAATGTTGATTAATTCACTCATTTGAAAACAATTTACATACAAGACGGTCAGGGAAGTGGAATGTTGCCCTGGGGGAACTCAAGAGAAGAGTCAGGGATCAAAGTCTGAAAGCAAATTGACATATTTGGGGAGCTTTCAATAGCATGATAGCAGTGGTTGGAGATCAGAGCAGGCAGATGAATGCTTCCTGCTCAGATGATGATTACAGCCATCACGGAAAATTTAAGCCTTCAGATTTTTCAGAAACACAGAGCCATGTACTTCATATTATTAAGAAAATGTCAGCCATCAGTCTAAGGGAATATCTGAATACTGAGACGGAAATTAGCTTTAAAATTTGCATTTAGGAATGTGTAAGCGTGTGGACAGGCTTTTATGTTATGAAATTATTTCCTGGTTTAAAGAATTGTACAACCTTTGCCAGCTGACTCCAGAAAAACCCTGACTTTCTCTCTATGCCTGGCTGTTCAGATTAACCAGGAATATGAATGAGAAATTCACCTATTAATAAAGAAATTTAGAGAGAAATATTACCAATAATTGCTACGGTATTTCAGTGGGATGCACCAAGTTAGACTTCAGTTGGCTGTGTTTAAATTGCAAAAAACAATTCAAATTGCAACCAACTGGTCTCTTTGAACTGTACAGAAAACACAGACTTGCAGCATCTGAGGAAATTAATGTAGCTAACATTTTAAAAGCAATTCAGCCAATTATAAAATTTACTCACAAGGCTGACACACCATGCCAAGACTGTTGGTTTCACACTTCCCACGTAAGGAAATGTTTAGTAAAGTAAAAAGCACATATAATATATAAGCTAAATCAATGTCAAGCAGAAACAAAAAAAATCAGTAAATACCAGTTTGAACTTGGAGACAAAGTAGGAAATATGAAACTGTGTGGGTTTTGTTTAATCCATTTCATAATGAACAGCAAGAAGTGCCCTCCACCAGCTGTTGTTGGAAAGCTGTCAGTTCATTTTTAAATGGAGATGTCAAAGGTCTGCAAACCTGTTATTGAACAAGACCGAAAAGCATATGACTATGAACAACTGGAAACGACTGGGGTGATGGGGTTGGGTGCAGGGACACATGAGTTTAGGCAACCTTTTGGCTTGCCATGGTCTTTGAAATTCGGTTCTCTGGAGCTTTCAAGGCTCTACGGTTACCCAAGTGATACATAAATTCAGGATGACAAAGCATAGCTGAGCCTCGCTGCTCTGGGGGCTCCTAATGAGGTAAAAATGAGAATGTCAGCACAGATGAACTCTCAGAAGTGAAAACTTATGCTCTGTATCTCTAGAGGTAAAAAGCAGACCTAAGTCTGAGCTAAAACGCAACATCCTCCTGCTCTAAGAACATGTGCTGCCAACAGAAAGCACCCATGTAAAACACCACCCTGTTAGTGCCAGACACATACAAAGAGGTTTAAAACTATCGGCCTTTATGATGAAAAAACAGTTTTTTATTGTTTAAGTAGGTTTTCCTATGATGGTATGAAAGTACCTGTTCTTACTGATGTAACTGTGTAACCTAACTCTGACATGGACACTCCAAGCAGAAAGCCGCATGTAAAAGTTCTACCTGTGCCAGTCTGTGATAAAAAACATGAACAAAAACTTTCCTATTTGGGTCAGACACTAGTGCCACAAAAATGACTGTCCTTGGGCAAAACTGAGCATCCATACTAGAAGAAAGATACAGATAGACAGAGGGAGAGAGAGAGAGAGGGAGAGATCAACAGGTCCTCTTTAAGTGAGAAATTAATAATGCTGTGTGTAATCATCAACAGAAACCAAGGATAAGTTGCCCCCACCTGCCACATTTAGCAATGGCATCAAAGGCTCATGAGGAACATGTGCTCCCTTTGCAGTGGGGGGAAAAAAAGGATGAAAAAGACAAATATATGAAATGAGGGGGGAAAATGTTACATCTCCTGCCACAGGTATCACAGGTAAACCAAAACAGCAAAACTAGGGATGTGTGGATGAACTGGGTGACAGCTGAGGTCCTCCTGCACAGTCCTTGGATTAGTGAGTGCCTGGCACTTTATGCAGCATCCACAGGGCACATGAAACACAGCATTATGTTATTAAAGATACAAATATGGCCAGAACATTGCCAAGCACAACGCCTGGTGTTTCAAGGAAGTAACGCAGTTCAGTACATTTGTTTAAACGATGAAAACTCCACCACTCAATGCACACATAGAGAGCAACAGACTGGCCAAAACACCAACTAGATGAAGGCACAAAGAGTGCTCAGATTAAGAAAAACACCTCTAGAGATGGCAGGTAAAAGTAATAAACCCTCCTGGTGACATCAGTGTCTTGCATTTCTCAGCATCTCCGCAGGCAGCGCCGAGTCCTTCCCGTGCAGGTGATGGATGAGTCCATGTGATCCCTGCAGAAGGAATGCTGTCACAGATGCTGGCACGAGGACCTGGGTTGCTGAGCTTAAACTGCAGGAGCTCAGGACATGAGCTCTTGAACTGGCTGGCTGGGCTGAGAGCGTGCCAGCTGAAAACACAGCCATCAGGCAGCTGGAAAACCCATTTCCCTCCGTGGGCTGCTCCTGCCCAGCCTCCAGCAGGCAAAGGGCTCCATGAGCTGACAAAGCCAATTCCGCACAAACCCGAAAGCAAAACATTTGTCTTGTTTTTAAAAAATAGGAGCTGACAGAGGTGTCCATCCACAGGCAGCTCTGACTCTGGAACCTGTGTGTGCTTCATTTTTAATGCTGTTTGCACCAAGTAGTTGACAGCACCAGCAATAATCTTGCTCCTGTCGTTCCACAGGCAGCTTTGTGGGATCAGGGTCTGTGCTGCTCGTGCTCCCCAGGCACGGATCGCGAAAGGAAAAGAAACAACAAACAGGTAAACACAGTCACTACAGAGTTCTAGAAGAAAAATGCGGAGGGCACATTACAACTGAAGATATTTTAACCATTCTTACTTAGCGAAGACAAAATTACTCCAAAAGGGAAACAAGAGACAGCAAATTTATATGCAAATAAAAAAAGGGGAAATAAGCAGTTGTATACCTGGGTATAAACCTGAAATAAGGCAATGAAACATGGCTGCTTTTTCAATTTTGCTACTGCTGCTGTCAGGTTATTTATCTTCAAGGAAAGAGTTAAAGCCTATTTGAGAAAAAATCCTGTGTAACTGGATGACTGTAAGGATCCTTCTGCTAAAACATCAGAAACATCCAACTACTTGAAGAGCGTACATGCGACAAAAGTCTTATTAGGCAATGAAAAGAATATGTCCTTTTCCCTTCAGCAGGCCTATTTATATGCCTAAAATTAAACACATGCCTAATAATTAAGCGTGATTAGGTTCCAATTACTTCGTTTGTGCTTCTTTAGTGCTTTTTTCATTTCATTCGAGCTGCATCAAAAAGCGAAAACCAGAGATGTGAATGGCTGAGATTGACTGCCATGGGCTTCAGACACATTTCAGCCCACCCTGGAAAATATAAGCTTCCTGTCATGGGCTGTCAGTAAAACTCATGTCTCCCAAACAAAGGTTCTGAGAACAGAGCTTACATGGCACCTTTAGATTTTACATTTTGTTTGACATCTACCATTTGCGAGAAATGGCATTTTATAACCACTTTCCATCCTGTCTGTCCCCATCACCACCACCCCCACCAAACATAATTGCTTTTACTATAAATATCTGACAGTGCTACTGAAAGTAATAGAGTGAGATTTAGAAAGCTCCTGTTGACTGCCTGATAGATTTCACAGAATCACAGAATGGTTTGTGTTTGAAGGGACCTTAAACCTCCTCTAGTTCCAACTTCCCCCTGCCATGGGCAGGGACACCTTCCCCTAGACCAGGTTGCTCAGAGCCCCATCCAGCCTGGCCTTGAACACTTCCAGGGTTGGGGCAACCTGTGCCAGGGCCTCACTACCCTCACAGGGAAGAATTTCTTCCCAACATCTAATCTAAGCCTGCCCTCTATCAGTTTAAAGCCACTCCTCCCCCCTTTTCATGTAGAGCACTACATACCTTCAAGGTTCATCTCAGAAACCCAATATTAACGTCCTTTTTTATCAGTTCCTTACTTGAACATACCCTAAGTTTGGTAGGTACTGTGCATTTGCTAAGCAAAGAAAAAGGAATCAGGTTTGCCTGGGTAAATCCCATTATTTTCTGACTCAAATACACATTAAAGTAGGAAATAACTGAGATGACACACCATCTTAGCTGCTGTGGGAAACAACCCTCGATGAAGGTTAGGTTTACTGATTGGACATTAGAAGTGTTCCAAAGCTGCCAATAATAATAAGCAGGGAGCCTTGACAGCAGAAAAGCAATGGCACACAAAAAAAGCAATCTGGTATTGAGAAGAAACCTGAGCAAATCAAACAGATGTTCATCTTAAAAGAGAAAGATGATTCCAACACCGTTTTAATTTACAGGTATAATTCAGATTATATGAGTTATTCAGAGCACCAAAACCCTTCCAAATTGAAATTGCAGGAATGTTTCGCTACAGGAATCGCTCTGGTCGCATTAAAAGAGGAGATGAGGATCTATATCATTTTTTGTGCTTCTTTTACCACTCAAGTAATTCTGTAAGCTGAGACAACAAATCTAGGTAGGAGCTATTCTGAAGACAAGCTTTAAATATCAAAACCAAAAGAGTTTTTTGAATGTGTTCTTCTTAAGTTTGTTGAAGGGAGCAAAAGGCCTGTTCCCAAACAGCCAACACTTGCTCCTTTGTGCTTCTGGAAAATTTCACCTACATAAAAAACATTTTGCTAAACTTGGTGATGAGCAGGATCTCAGTCAGAGGGTCCCACCTTATCCCCAGGATCCTGGGAAAGGAAGAAGTCCTGAAGCAGCACCAGGACTGATGCCTATCTGGTGATTTCTCACATGATTGCACAAAAAGCGCAAGGAGGAGGAAACGCGATTTCACAATCGGTGTCAAAGTTCAGGAGCAGATTCTGGCAACCACAGCCCCAGGAAAAACCACCCTTCCAGCAGTGCCCCTGAGTGGAAGTGGCCCCCTTCCCCCGGGCTATCCCTTCAGAGCCCAGACCGTGTTCCCTGCCTGGTATCCACACCCTGCCCCAGCAGCATCCTCCGATAGGCTCCATGTTCCCAGATCATCCAAGGGGATGAGTTCCAGGAGGAACCAGCCCAGACGTGACAGTAACTTGCCTCTGGAGCACCCGGGACAGCTTGTACCTCTGAGATGCCATTTCCTAACATCAAGAAGTCATTAATCTAAGTTGACTTCCATCAGAGTTTGCCAACAGTTACCACATAATATTATGTTAGGAATTATACATGTTCACTGCACTGGAGATGTGCCTGAGGCATTAACTGTAAATGGTATTTTTCAGCAGGGATGTGGATGTGGGCATGCACACTGGAGCAAGAAAAGCCGTGGCAGTCATGGATTGCACAACGCTTTCCATAAACAGAATCTTCTGTGGAGAGCTTTTCCCCCTGCTGTACTAAAGTTTTCCATGTTTGGCCACAGAAAAAAGTAGAATTGCTCTAAATACTTTGGGAACGAAAGAACTGCACCCACTCCACTGCTGGGGAGAGAAACAGGAGTCTGATTTCCCTGTGTTTGTTCCCATCCAAGATTTCCTTCAACACGTGGTTCTTTCTCTATTTGCATCTTTAATTATTGGTTCTTCCATTCAGAAAACATTAACTGAGGCAAGATGGATAAACATATCTGAGCAGCAGGAAGCCCTGCCAGTGCTTGGAATCAGCTGGCACATCTGGGGATGGAGGGCTCATCAACTGTCCCACAAAGTGTGGACCTGTTAGGAAAGGCTGGGCAGCAGCTTATGCCCTGCTTCCTGTATTTTGGAGCCTGGAAAGGCACTGAAAATCTGTAGCAGATTAGTGTTATGTAGGTGCGTTAGGAAGAATGGAAGAGCAGCAGTGGCAAAATTCCTAAGTAGGTAAAAATCATGGTAATCAGCCCAAAGCATTATGAGCTAAATTCAGTGCGGTGGATGAAATCCATTCATGGAACCAATTCCTGCCCTGCCTGTCACTTCAGCTGTTATTTCCCCAGGTAGTGCATAAACCCTGTGATGGCATTTTAAGCAGGGTGATTTCACACTGAAGCATTTCCAGAAGTCCTGTGAGAGATGAGGATCTACTGGGCTGTTTAGATTCGTTATGATCAGGAGGAGGCTTTCTCCAGAAAAGACTCACGACATCAGGGAGACGGGGGAAGCATCAGTCACATGCACAGAGTGAAGTTTTCCCTTTAAAGTTTCCCCAGTCTGACATTATCTGCTTAGGAAGAAATATAATCTGTGCTATAATCTGTTTTAAGCAGAAAGAAAATAAAAGCCCAAGCACACACGTTAAATTGCTACCAAGAGGAAAATCCATATTATACAGGTGACAGGTTTTTCTAACAAAGCATTTAGAAGAGCAAAATGCAGGAAACACCACTCCAAATACCTGCAGAAAAGGTTAAGGAATATAAAAGGCAAAAGAGGAAGAAATATTAGCACACAACAGCATAAGCTAGGAGTGCAAAGAGTGTTAATTAGTGTATTATAATGACTTCTGACAGCTTCACATAATGCCTTTTCATCAGCATACTGTTTCAATTACGCATTCTCCACTTCCCACATTAAAACCAGCTTCACTATTATTTTTCACCTGCTGCTTCATTATTAGGTTTTAGCCCTCATGTCTTCCAAGACAATAATTTTATTTTCCAGAAGGTGCTCCACTGATTCCCTCAATAAACACCAACGAAAACATTCCTCTGCTCTGTGAAAGCCTAAAAGGAGAAGGGAGGGAAATGCTGTAACGTGTTCTGCTTTGCCATCTCCGATACCCCACGATCCTCCATGCTGCACAAAGCCCTGGGTTAGAAGTAAATCAAGCAGCTCAGAGTTGGAGCAGACACCTTAAACCTGGGCTAACTTTCCTCAAATGCTGAAAGAATGATGAAGCAGCTTTTTTTAATTTTTATGTTTTATAAAGTTTGCTGTTTTGTTACTGAGAGGGAAATATGTACCTTGTGATCTATTTTTTAAAATGTGTGCCTTGAGGAATCGCAAATAAGGAAATCCGAGCTGAATGCAGAACTGGGTCTCGATTCTTTCCAATCTTTAAAATGCTGGATTAATTCATTATTGCCAGGGAAATGGGGCACAAGGAAGACTGGAAGCCTGCCTCACACCTCACTTTCAGGGCCAAGCAGTGCTGCATTATGTCAGGCTGTGTCCTGCAGGACAGGACGGATTAAAGGAGCCCAAATCCATGTCAGATCCCTGCAGCCAGGCACAGGAGCGGGCTCTGACAGCAGAGCTGAGCCATAATAAACGGGTGTCCTCCTACACACACCTCTGAGCTCACTGTGGGGAGAGGCAGGGAGCACGAGGATCGCCTCCAGGAAACAATCTTTCCCATCCCAAGCTGCACGGGACACACCCCATCTCCAGTCATGGTACGGGTGGAAGAATTTTTTCCATGCGCTCACAGACCACTCTGTTCCAACAAGTCTGGGACATTCTTCCTCTGTGCACTGTTGAAAAGTGCCAAGAAACCTGCAAAGCCAGCTGGGATTTTTAGAGGTGCCCAGAGCCTGACAGGATTTGGTGTTGAGGGAACCCCCACGGGCAGAGCAGAGTTAAACAGGGCAAATGATCCCTTAAGGACAGCTTACTGCTGGAAGCTTCCATGCTCCCACATCTTCAACCACCCCTCCACTCGTGTCATGGAACAACAGCATCGTGAGAAAACTCTTGACACAGAGCCACAAAACAGAAACTCCTCGAAATCTTCATGCAGCAACTCATCACCCAATTACTCCTCTTCCTTTTACATCCCACTGAATTTTAATTTAAGGAAAATGGCATGGAGCTACGAGGTAACTTTTGGGCCTAAATTCTGTTCTTTGGTCAAAGTTCTCAGTTCAGTTCCTCTTCTCTCCCCCTTCTTTCCCCACCAAATAATGCTTTAAGCCCTTAATCAAAGTTCATATGTCAGGGTGACTCTCCCAGGCAGTGGAAATTCCCACTTGGAGGTTTGACAGCAGCATCTTCCATCAAGCAATGAACCTTTTTTTAAGGCATTTGCATCACGATGCAACCTTTTTTTTAAGGCATTTGGATGCTTTTAACAATCATAAACTGTTGGAATGAATTTTCAACCCCAGGAAACTTTTAAGCAAGACCCTTCAGGCTCCACAGTGCCTTTTTATTATTATTAATTTTTTTTTTAATCCAAATAATTATTTGATGGCCAGACTTTGCCATGTGCCTGGCACCCACACACTCATTCTGCAATCTCTCTGAAAAGGTGTCTAGTAAGATCTTAAATCAGCACCAGAGTGCTTTAGAATTAGTACGTATTAACAGATTTAGGCAATGAAATTTTAAGCTACTGAAGCTTATTATTTTCATCCTCAAAATCTATTCATGTAAGTGCAGTCACCTTTTAATTCAGAGCAGAAGATTTGAGATTTAAATGTAGGTTCACTTGAAGTGAGTTTAGCACACAAAAAGTGACAGGAGTTGGAATACAGCTCTTTTGTGAACTGAAGGAAAAGAAATGAAAGAATAGAAGCAGCAAACAAATTACAAGACCTGTCAACCTTGTTAGATACTGTGCTGAGAGCAGTAGGGATGAATGGGGACTTCCCACTTCTATGCCTATCACAAACAAATGGAAATATATGCAAGGTTTTGAAGAAGGTATTTAGGAAGTGACAGATAACTCTTGGGAAGGCACATTGGCTTTCCCTGCTGAGAAAATAACATATCTCAATAACACCACTTTCTTTCAAATTCCTCGGGACAACGATTCACTGAGGGCAATTTTAATTTATTTTGACTATTTACTCTGTGTTGACAATGTGAATTGGTAACTTCACATATTCTCCTGCAGGAAACACTCTGGAACGTGACAGCTCAGGCTGTAAAGAATTAATACCTTCAAAATCATATGTCTCTTAACAAACCATCTTTCTTCCCAGCTCTGGAATCCCAATTCCGGCATTCCAGCTTTGAGTTTGTTTTGTCCAAAAGGAGGCCATTTCATCCCAGGATGTTATTACTTCAGTTATTCTCGAACTACATGCATCAACCATGTTTGGGTAGGCCCAGAAAGAAACAAGGAAAAAAAAAAGAAATTGGAAAATTATTTGACTTTCATAAGTTGCTGCCCACCAGAAAGATCTGTGCTCATTTACGTCCTTGAGAAATCCCTTCTCTTTAGATTTCCCTTATTTGAAGACCATGTGCTACAGGAACATACAGACTCAGTGCTATCCACAATATCAAACCAGATTTATTTAACTCTACAGCAGCAATCTTAACAGGAAGGGCACAATCCAGAGTAAGAAAACCAATCTCTGATGCATAAATACGGATTGTGCCACTGCCAAACCCTCACCAATTCCTTTTAAATATCACAGGAAAACTTGCAAACTACATTAAGTTCCCCAAAAGGCTTTATAAGCAAAAATTTCCCTCCACTACTTTGTTTAGGTTTCTGAATTGACACCTTCAACAGAGGGCAAACTGCAAATTCTTAATCATAGAAGTCTCAAACAACAAACATCATTCCTCCTCTCAAGTAAGAAACTACTTTTTTTTTTTTTTAATTGTTCCATTCCTTTCTCTGAGTAAAAAAAGTACACTCTACTATTAGCTTGCTATTGTCAAGTAATCTGAAATGTATAGGAATGTAAAATTAAAGCTCTCACAAAACTGACATAAGCTTCAAAAATCATTCCACACGACTGGAAGACTCCTGCTCGGTTTTATTGTTCTCCAGTCTAGTTAATCTTCTGATATGTAAAGGTCATTGTTCCATGTATTTTGCAGGTTTATACTTATGCAGGAATGTGGGAATGGTTGGGTAGGTAACTCCAAAATCAATCCCATTAGGGCAGAAGAAAGAATAGATGCCAGAACTCCTCTCTTACACAGATAAAATGTAAATGCACTGCAGAAAGTGAAAACAGCTCCTCAGGGAATTGTTGGAATTGGGTAAAAGAGCAAAGCAAAGGTTTGGTTAGTCAAGTAGGAACTTGAAGAGAGAAGAACT
The DNA here is from genome assembly GCF_003945595.2 of Pipra filicauda. NCBI lineage: Eukaryota > Metazoa > Chordata > Aves > Passeriformes > Pipridae > Pipra > Pipra filicauda. The sequence continues at coordinate 2,958,928 of NW_024104953.1, read as the reverse complement.
GGGAGTGCTTGTGAGAACAGCACAGAGACTCCCACTGACCTTGTGTGAGGATGGAACGTCCATAAAGCGCAAGGAAATAGATAAAAATCTGCACGTATAAAGTATATCCCGGTTTTATTCCTTAAAGGATTGAATAAATTCCGTAAGTCTCCAGGAACATAAAGATAAGCTGGCTGCTCATGAAGGGCAGAGCGCTATCAGCTTTCAAACCGACTCCACTGAGCTTAGGAAGGACTTCAGGGGGAAATGGTGTTTAATAACATCTCTGGCTGCTCCTAAAACACAGAGCCACCTAAATGGGAGCCATAATTTAACCTCCGTCCCTGCAGAACGTTGTTCTCAAGAAAACACTTCAAAATGAAGAAGGAAAACCAATTTACTCTCTTTCTTAGCTTGTTAGTTCAGACTGAATTCTCCATGTGCTACAATTAAGTTCTGAATGCATTAAGTATGACTGATATTCAGGGGGGAAACCAGCAGGAAATATTACTGATCTGCCTTAATTTCTTTAATTTTCAAAATCTTTAATACAAGAAAATACAAAAATGCTAAGGGTGTTCAGCTGGAAGAGGAAATTAGAATGATAAATATATCACAGCGTCTTTAATCCAAATATTTTTCTTTAAAATAAATTCCACTTTCAAGCTTCATTTACAATCTCATTTGCACAGAGTTGCCAATCCTGATTAGCCCGAATGAACTCCCTAAACATGAAGGTGAAATCTCCCAGACAGTGATACAGCAAGAGATTAGAACACCTGCAGACATCCACTGTGCCACAGGAGACTTTCTTTTTCCTTGGAATTACCCTCAAATGAACACCTTCAAAGATAAATACACCAAAGAGGGGATCTCACAAGCCGTGGTTACATGGAAACCTCACATTTTAGAGCTGAAGAAATGCATTCTGTGTCAGACCAAAGGCTGAGAAACAGAGCATCTTTAGCTTTCAAAAACAATGATCCTTTAAAATTAAAGGGAGAAAAGCATGATTTTTAAAGAAGTCTCAAGACATTTTTAATAGGAATTAGTCAGGAGTGATGTTGCAGTAGGCAAGATAAAGAAATATTGGCTCAGCCCACCAGTGGAGCACATAATTCCACATGAAGATGCAAAACACAACCATCTGAAAAGCCACAGTTTCTTTAAAAAACTTTAACGACTGATAATTTTAAAGATACAATGTATATTATGAGCTGAAACTCGGGTCATGAAAGCAAGAAAGTAAGAAATCCTTAATAAAGGAGGATTTTCCCACCCCACAAATCATCACATGCCATCTATTCCAGTTGATTATGGCATTTATTTGGTCAAGTATTCACAAGTTAAAACTCTGTGTGTTTAATCATAGTCTGGCCTGTTATAAAGCATTATGTCTTCAGAGTTTATTTGATCAGGAGGCAAGCTTAGACTAGTTCTTGCAACTTTTGAGAAATTGCAGCTAACCATTTCTCAATATCTGATAGGCAGGAAGCAGAAGAAATGCATTTTAAGATGGGTATGGTTTGATCAACGATACAGAAGGAACATTTCCACAGCTGTGATTGGTAAAAATAAAGGGGCATTCCCTGTATCTGTGGAAGAGAAAATGGCACATAGAACACCTGATGAAATGCCAATCATCTTTAAATGCATATATTAAAACAAGTTGCAAAACTGAGATGGAAAATAAATTATCCATGACAAGACACAATTATTATATGGAGAGATCACCACTAAAAGCAACTGCCCAAGAAAGAGGGAGGGAAGTTTGAAGAAGCAGAGGAATGCAGAGGTAGAAGAGGGATAATACACTTGCCAGGAGAAGCATTTAAAGCAGAGACTCTGCAGTTAATTGAACACTGTTAATTGTACACCTGCCATTTTATCAGTTTGGAGGCTAAAGGTGTAGGATGTAATGGATGCTGGGCTTGGAGCCAAATCGCAGCTCCTGCTGTTGAACATCCAGCTACTGTAAGCCAGTGGGGTGCTTTTATGTTTTAAAACACTGGTAGTTAAATACATTGTTTACCAAACACAACAGCACGTCTCCCCTACGATTTCTCCAATCAAACACAAAATAATTCAAAGGAGCTTTAGCACTGGTTTGTGTTAAGGATAGTCTGGAGGTAACAGTTAAAGGCAAGGCCCACCTTCGAAGAAAAACACATAGAGTTCCTCTGCCATGGGAGATGCGTTTGGCTGGTTGGATAACATGGAAAAGTGAGGAGAAGTGTGGGAGAAGAGCAAATGTGTACTGCACATGTGGCCAGAAAGGGCACTATCAAGAGGTGACCACCTTGGAGCCATTTATTTCAGAGCAGGGCTTGGTGCAACTGGCCCTGCCCAAAGCTTTCCCAAACTTAAAGCCACTGAATTCCCTCCCATAAAATACTGGGCAGATTGGGAAACAATTCATTCACCCTACTGAGAAACATAAAATCTCAGGCTGCTGGAAAAACACAAGACAGGGACTCATCACACCTGTGTCTAATATGAATGGCCATTTATTTAATAAAATAGGACTCCTACGAGGAAGCAGATTAGATAATGGGTTACAGAGCCATTGCCTACACACTACTCCTGCTTCAAATCCAACACTGAATAGCAGTGACAGAACATTATCCCCAACTGATGCTGGTTCAATGATACCTGAAGTGCTCTGATACCCTCTGATACCTGGGTAAGTTACTTCGGCACAAAAGTCATGTCCGCGGTTGGAATTAATTCAAAGAATGTTTTTTACGCACAGAAAATGCTTAAGAATCTTAAAAATTATGTTCCTTTCCTATCAAAAGATAATCGACTTAAATCAGATTGGGAAACTTTCTCCTTCCCATTGCTGCCATGCCGACCCACACGTGGGTTCCCACACATTGGGGGGTGTTTTTTATTTGTAAACAAGCACTTCAAATCTGTGTCCCTGCAGGCAGGAGCACAGCTCAGGGCTGCTTGGGAGGAGGAGAGGAGCAGCAGTGGAAGGAGCTCTGCAGCTACAATTTCTTCCTAAGCCACAGCCAGACACAACACACCAAAGAGCATCACAGCGTGTGAAAAAGGCCCAACTCCCCCAAGCTCTTGGGTGTATGAGGTGAAAGCTTGTTCCACCTTAGAGGATTTCCTTTCAGAACATGCTGTGCCCGCCATACAGGGGATTTAGTCATTCGTGCTGCCCTGATTTCTGAGTCGTGGTCATTGGGCCTCTAAAATAGTGCTACTGAAAAGAAAGAACAAAAAACCACCAAAGAAGTTCTCTCTCATTTTCAGCCTCACCTTCTGTGTGTGATCACAAGGGATTCTCTGACCCATGAACTAACTGCTCTTTTGGACAAAACCATCTGGCAGGAAAGCTAAACAAAGTATTGTCTAAAATCAACAACAAGAAGATAGGGGGAAAAAACACCCAGATGAAATCTACTGTGCTTTTAGAGATCCTCAAGTGTTAGAAATTGCATTAATTTGACAATTAAAAACAGAATTTAGACGGAGAAAAACCCAGATACCCTCAAAATTGAAGTTCCATATGGAAAAAAGGACTCGTGGATCTGTAGCTGCAATAGGACATCCAAGTATCTCTAAGACCCAGAGACCTCCAACACGGATCTTCTGCCTCTTCTCTGAGGCCTTGGAACTCCCCAGGGGGGAAAACCTAGATAATACAAGTTTTCTTTACTTCTACCCTAATTATTGCCATGCTAACACAGTGGCAATCCCTACAGGTAATAAATATGTTTTAGCAATAAATAACAACAAGAGGGGAGTTTTCATGTCCTTGAGAAAACAAGCAGTGAGGAGGGATCTGGCAGTTGGGAAGGTAGTTTTATCCTTCAATTGTGGCCAAATGCTCAAAGCCAAAACTCACTCTCTGAAGTTGCCTCTCTTTGCCAAGTGTAAGACTGTGATTTAAAGCAACTTGTTTTCCATATCTGTTTATGTTCCACTCTCTAAAGGGAAAGAAATCCAACAATATTTATGGCTTCCCAGTCAATTTTGCATGAACTTCACTTTCAGCTTCTCATGAACAGGGCTGTGTTGCAACAAATTAATTTTAAATGAACAGACTTCCCTGGGGCCACTTCTGCTTCATTTTGTAGAAAAAAAAAAAAAAAAAAAAGGTTGTTTTAAACTAGATTACACCTCTGACAGGATTACACCCGACACAAATGCAATCTTTTACTTGAATGAATTGTGATTTTCAGAACTGTGGGCTTTCAGAGTGCATTATATGACATTATTTTGCTGTCCATGACACCTCCCAAAATTTCAAGGCTTTCTTCCCCCACCCCTGCATCACTTACAACATGTGTGGAGCTTCCCCAGTTCTACTGGAGGATTAAAATCGAATAATGCAGCTGTTAAAACAAAAAGCTTCAACAGAAATCGTTTCCTCTGTTGTGTTCATGGGTACTTTAAGCAGTTTACAGCCTTGTCTTGATGACCTGCTGTTTACAGGCTACAAGTCATTTCAACAATATTCTTATTGTATTCTTCCTTTCTCAGAACCAATCCCCATGTTTTAATTCTAATGCAAACACTGCATAAAGTCACACTGAAATAAATGTGATCCAGACAGACAGACATGTAATCAGATCTCAAAGGAGTTATTTTTAGCGCTGCAAAGCATTTCTCATTTATGTGTTTATTTATTTATAAGCCTTGGAAAGCTACCAGCTATTTTTATTGAAAAACTAAATAGGAAGCATACTTAGAAGTGTGCAAGCATGTCTCAAACACATCCTTTTTGCCACACTGAAATATTAAAATGGTCAAACTTTTCTCTGTCCATCTCTGTGATACATCACTGGAAAATAGAAGAATTCAGACCACTGTGCCTGAGGTTAAAGGGAATTCAGTGTAACTCCTTCCCTGAGGAACCAGAAGAGAGATTTGTAACATGACAAAGAGCTAAGAAAGAGTACAAAATTAGATGTAATTCAAAGTTGGTGACAGTTGTTTAATTAACACTTTCTTCTGGCTTCTTACTGCATAAATTATATTATACTCACCTACAAACCAACATGTGGGCAGAAAGAGCCATAAAAAGTTTACCCTGAGAGTATTACATTTTTCATGAATACACACTCTCCTCCTAAACCTGGCCCTAGAAGTATTATCAGTCACTCTGAGTACTGCTGGGGCTTTTTGAGTTTTCTGTTAACATTCCAAAACATCCAGAAAGGTGTAAAGCCCAGCTCAGAGTGACTGCTCTGCCCCTTAGATGATGTACTTTCAAGTTCCTCTGTATTCCCAACAGTGGAACTTCAGTTCTAGTCCAGTGAGCTGAGAACCCCGTGCTGCAACCACTAAAAACTTCTCCAAGTGTTCTGGAAATGGCCAAAAATCAACAACACGCAGAACCTATTTTTCCCTAACAGTCAATTAACCTAAAAGATATTGCCATCTACTCAGAAGGGAATAAATGCTAGAAGAGTTTCAAGCCAGACACAATGGTGTAAATAATCTGCAACCCTGAGTAGCTTGTACAGAGAAAATATAAACACACATAGAGATAAACAGATGTAGAGCTACAGATATATAGTGATGTGAATTTATCCCCTCCATCACTTGGTTTTCTTTTTTTTTTAATGTTTGGAAAAGGTTCAAGATCACTGAATCAAGATCAAGACTCTTCACAAACATTGCTGAAAACTCACAAATACCAAAAACTGAAGGAATGAATCCGAGAATTTTAAGAAATGAAAAAAATAAACCCTGACCTATGTTCTTCAACTTGTATGAAATGTTTCAAACAAAACTAAAAAAAAAAATAAAAGTCTGAGTGTGAAGGCAGCGTTAAGAAAAAAGGGATGCTATCGGAAATCTAAAATAAAGAGGGAACTAAACTCTAGTGCTGCACATCAACAAAAATCCAGGTGATTTTGAGCCCCATTCTTCAAAGCAAAACATCCTGAATGATGTTATCCTTTCACCAGCAGTGAAACAGCATCTTCAGCATATAGAAGAATATCAATTTTATTTCTTTTCACTCTCTGGTTAATCGGTATTTAGATTCTTTCCTATGGGCAATTAAAGCATTATTTACACCCCACAGTCTCACACCTGATGTCTTTTCAAATGTTTGACCTCTGTTTTTACAAAAAAACCCCATGTTTTGGTCCATGTACTTAGTTTATGTGCAACAGCCACAAACATTCATCTGCTGGGTGAAACAAAGATATTTTTAAACCATGTAACATAACCTTCCCATCTATCCACTTTAGGTTGGCCTAAAAAAATTATATTACAGGTAAAGAACTCCCACTTTTCATCCGTGTGATTCTTTCAAAATATATCCAGAAAAAGAAAAACGAAATAAAAATATAAAATTAAAATTAATAAAAACTCAAGTGAACACCGAGGTTTGTGGGTGAGTGAAGGAGAACTCAAAAAAAATCATAGCACCTTTCACATTCATACTATTCCTTCTGCTTTATTTCAAAGCAGTAGAAAGAAAATGTCCTTATTTATTACTTATGATCTGATTATTTCCATTTGCAAATAATTCATCATATTTTTGGCTAAGTAATGTGCAGATTCAGCACAAAGAGGAGCCCCGTTCTTTGCTTGCAAGAAAGAAAATTGGGCTGTACAGTTTTTAAAACATTCCAGCTACAATCATATAATTATTATTAATCTGAAGAAATGATATGAAGTTAATGACCTCCAAGAGGCTCCAATTTTAAACCTTTTTCCTACCCTAGGGAGATGGAGGATCAGCAGTTAGTGCTCCAATTCAAGCCCCAAGCCTGTGCCAACACATTTCCTAAGCTAAATCCAGGTTTGGGAGACAGGCTGCATATTTTTCAGAGACTAAAACAGCATAAATCACAGAGTGCCAACACACTATGAGGTTAATGTTGTGTTTTACTACAGTAAGCAATTTCTATCACCATTTAAAATGAGACAAGCAAAATTCAGGCAGACAAAATCTCATGCATCAAAGAATAATTTTCAAGTACTGAGTGTTGGCTTTGGCTTCTGAGGGAACGTATTAGAGTGGGAGCAGCAGCAACCACTGCAGTTAAAGGAGCATAAACACCTCCATTACATCCCATTCCAACCCCTTCTCCTTGTCAGCCGACTGTAGTGATGAGAATTTTGTTTATTTTCATTCCATGCATCAGACATTTTATTATTATTCTTATTATTTGAGTAAAAAGGACCAACTCTATCCAAGTATGGAGGAAATCAAATATATGAGCCTTATGGGGCACAACACCCTGCTCCAGTGCCAACATACCTGAGGAATGACTCTCCACCAGTGTGGAAAGGCATATTCCAGCACAAATTATTTTGCACCAAATTAGGAGAGGTTTTAAATAGCACCTTACACATAAATTAGTCATTAGGAAAGTGTTTACACCTTGTGTTTTCACTCTCTGTTCCATCGAGGGGGTTTCCAGCGTGCTGGATGCCGACGCCAGGGATCTGTGGCACCAAACCCCGTGGGCTGCTGTGCCCAACAACCCCCCCCCCCTCAAACTCAGCTCTGTGACTGCTTTCAGTAACACCAACAATTAGACCTTTGCAGAAACGACAGATATCCAGAATTACAGAAAGAACGCCACGGAGAGAAATTCACGGCCCCAGGTTTCCACCGCCTGCCATTACAGCGCATTAACACACACGTGACACGCCCCTGGTGCACCCAGTTACTGAGCAAATGGTTCAGCCCTCCTCTAAAAGTTCTCTGTGCCCACTTCTTGCCCTGGAGTTCAGGGTTCAGACCGCAACAAGTGATGCCCAGAAGAGGAGGATCGATAGTAAAACATTTCCTCCAGCCACAACGCAGACATTTGTAATGGAACAATTGGATGCGGAACGGCAGCTTCCAGCAGTGCCTACCAGGATTTGGCCACAGCACAGGGCACTGACAAACACACATGGGGGTCCATTCACAAATTAAATTTTAAAGAATCCATCCATTAAAAAAATGTGCCTGAGCTTGGCTCAAACCCAAGGACAAAGACCACATACTCTTGTGACGGAAGGTTCTTGCGGATTCATAACCACTGGGAGGTACAGCACTTGCCCCTTTTCTGCCCAACTGATGACAGACCCTGAGCAGACTTGGAAGAGGAGGAGATGTTTGAACTTATTTAGCTGGAGTTGATAAATGCATTCCCCATCATCCCCATGAGTCCTCTTCTCCCTTCCTGTATGTGTGGGGGATGTGGGGGTGTATGTAAGGCAGAGACAAGCCATAAAGCTTTACAATACCCATAAAACCCTCTCTAAAATCTAAGCAGGTTTTAGACCAAAGAAATAATCATTAATATTTCCCTTCCAACACACTTACAGCATATGCAATGGATGTGAGCGTTCATAGTGAATATAGCAGGTCATTAAGATGACTGGAGCCAATTAGATCAAATTAAAACACAATAAAGACATGACTGCACTTATTTTCAAAATAGTCATAAAATATATAACATGAGCTTATTAAAAAAAAACACCTTTGAAACCTAGACACTACTCAGAAGAAAAACATAAATATGTGGTAAGTGGTTTTGTTAACCATAAAGAAAACCTTTCCCAAAGGAATCTGAACAGCAAAAATATCGCTCAAGAAAAAGGGGTCCCGGGCCTTTGATTAGTGTTAACTTGCTTTGCTTAATTTTCAAATTAGTTTTAAATATTTAAGCAATGATAAAGATTTAAAGGAGTGGCAAACAGTGCTGCTTAAGGAAATACCTATCCAGAGTTTTTCCAGCTATGTATTTTTTTTTTCCAGGAGGTGTCACCCAGCCTGGGCACACTGTGACAATAACGTGATGCTATTCAGCTCAGATAAAGAGCAGAAAGACATCCCTCCTGGAAAACCTTCATAACATTTGTGAGTTTATGTTCTATTAATGATTGTGTCCCCTTGGGCTTATCAGCAGCCTTTTTTCAACTGACATTTGATCAAATTTAGTCTGGCTATGCATGAGCTGTGGGAGAAGATCGAGGATCTCGACTAGTAGCCAAGTTAGTCGTCTCTAAGCAATCTTGTCTTGTCCACATATTGTTCACTTTTAATATCCCCCTTTCCAACTTCCAAACATATTTACCAATTCCCAGACCTACCTATTCCCAGAATAAATAGGGAGGTATCAAAATGAACAACCATCAGAGCCACACAAAAGAAAACAATTCTCCAACTCTTGCATATCAGAAGTTTAGTATCATCTGAAACAAAATTCATGTATTATTTTATAAATCAAAGTTATAAAAGTAAGTAAACAAACAAAGCTCTTTGTGAAATCCTGGAAATTTGAATAATAGCCTTGAACATTATGCCCCATTTTTCCAACTGGTCAGTTTTTGAGTTCCATTTCTGCACAATCAACCTTTTAATTACAGCTCTGTGACCGATCTCCAAGAAAATAAGGAGAGATTTAAAAATCACTACCCTTGCAGCCTTACTTTAAAATAATACCCTGTAAATATTCATCTTTTAAATACTGGAAATTATGTCTATGTAACTGAAGCACACTTTTTAATCTCTACTTTCTAATCTCCACTTTTTAATCTGATTAAACAAATTTGAAAGCTGATTCCTCCTACTGTGTTTAATACTAGCACTCCTCCTAACTACTTATTTCCCAGCAGGAACTGTCTCTGAGAGCACATTCACATTATTACTCCAGGCTGATCTACACAGTGACTTTGGACCAGAAGACTTGCTATATATGGTATTTACTCAGGGACAGTGCTTAAAGCACTAAAAATATCAAGCAAACAGAAAAAATTATTCGAAATATTACAGATTTATTAAGAACATAAACCACCGCATTAGAAAGTGCCCAGCATTTCCAGCAAGGCATCTCCACTGCAAGTCCACCTTTCAGATTTACTGATAGTTGGTTCTCTCCCATACTAGAGGCTGTAAGATTTTATTTTCCTAGTTTAGGGGGTTTATTATCAAATATTTTTTTTCAGAAAAAGAAAGAAACTGTTACTTGACTCCGCAACAATAGAAAGAAAAAGTTAGTTTGGGGGCCCTTTCCTGCCAAGGTCAGGGTGCCACTTACCTGTGCTGATTTTCAGTTGGGTTTAAGGCTGTTAAATACCAGGCAGGATGGGACTTTATTCTCTAATGTGTTCTGACAGGGTCCTTTTTTATAGTGAAACCTCTGCAAGCAGATAACAAGCCACAGGGTTGTTATGGACCCCTCATTCCAGCCATAAACACAATTTACATCCAGACCATTTTCTGCCAGTGGAGCCAACTGAGACTATTAATCAAATGAGAAAGAAAACAAGCATTTGTGGAGCTTTAAAACAGATACTGTTCATCTGTTATTTAAAGCATGACAGTATCAGAGCACTGCTCAATGTTGGAGGATCAGTTGAACAATATTTAGAATGAACCGTCCTTTAAAAGGAACAACAATATGAAGTACAGAAGTTAAATAATTGATGATGGGTCTGGGACAGCATTAAAGGAAACCATCTCAGAGCAAAGGCACTGCCTTTTTCAGCCCTCCCGAGCACTGTGGAAACTTGGGTGCCTGCAAAGGTGTTTGCTGAAAAACAACAATAGATGACATCAACCAAATTATGGATTCAGCAAATAACTCTGGTGGCATTTGGGGGGGCTTTGTGTAGGCTTTTGCAGCACGGGAGGCAGATGGTGATTACACTGACTGCTGCAAAACTGTACAGAATGTTACATTAACTGGTAATGAGAAAATTCAATTTCACTTCATTTCTATTTTCAAACACACTACTTTTTGGCATTAAAAACAAAAAAAGTGCGTATGTTGAAAAGTTCATAAAGCAACATCTCCAGGCTGTAAACGTGTTAGTCTTGGTCTGTTCACATTATTAGAACAAAGAGCTGAGGAAAAGTATTTCACAAACTGATCTCAGAGACACCAAGAAGAAATCACAGAAAGTCAGCCTATACATTTACATTACTCAGTTAGATATTATTTTTCAATCAGATATTATTTTTCAATTTTTCCACCGTGAAGACATTATTTGTCAGACCTGCTCTTACTTAAACTAAGTAAATACAGCAAAATATTCCATAAAAATACAATAGATCATAAAGGAGATTGCCACAGTGGGTTTTATTTACCAACTACCACCTTCCTAGCAAAGCACACCTTCCTTTCAGTGCCAAATTTAATTCCAGCTTCCTCCAAGTTTTCTACAAAGCAAAGCAATATGCTGCATGAACTTTGAATGCTAAATCTTCTTTAATATGGAGTCCTGAGCTGAAGCCCAGGTCCTGCATCCTGCAGCACACACAGGCTGCTCCATCCCAGAGCAGCTCTGCTGAATTCAGCAAGCTGTTTCCAAGCAAAGCATTTCGAGACCGAGAACTTGAGAGGGGAAAATCCCAGGGGCAGGAAACAGAATTGTAACATTTGCAATTCTGTTAAATAACAGAAGAAATCCCCAACAATTCATCAAATGAAATGCATTTCATATTTGCTGTAACTGTTTATCCAAGCACAGTCACGAGAAGAGCAGATACAACAGAATAAACCATTTACCACTCAGAATGTTAATGAATTATTGTAGTTGGTCTCCTGTACACAAAGAGAGAAATGGAAAGCAAACTCCTTGTGAAAGCTGGAAGTTACCAGTCAACCATAACCCTCAGCCAGTTGCTGGCTGACAACATTCCCTGGCAGTGGATTGGGATGGGGAAGTCCAGACCCCCCATCACAGTGCTGGTCTCCTCACAAAAGCCAAATGTAAAACAGCTTCCACAGTTAAACTGTCCTGCTCTTAACACAAAGTTCAGAGAGTGACTGAAGACATCCAGTGGCTTTATAGCTCTCTAAAATATCAAACCAGAGTCTTGATTGTTTGATGGCTCTCAGATGAATGGTATAAAAGGTACAATGATTCCATGAGCCTACAACCTAAAGCTTCTAAAGGGAAAGGGAAAGGAAAACAACAGTTGGTGAACACAAAGATGTTTTAAGGAGAAAAGTAAAGAAATCAAGAGTTTTTCATTCTCAGCCTTTGCATGCAAACTGAATGTTTCCCTCCCCAGACCTTTCCCCCTCTCATGTTGATGCACAATCAAATACAATCAGATGTGGCTTTGATGCAATTTCAATTTCTAATAATACTGATTAAGCAGAATATTGACTTTTCTCCACGTCTGGTTACAGGTTTTGTTTCCACCTTCAGGTGATAATGGAGTTTCTCATTTTTTTGTTTGTTATTCCTACATGAGGAACAAAAATTTTCCTACAGCCTTCAAACAGGAGCAAACTTAAGCAACCCCTTGAACTGCTATAAAATCCGAAGGGAGGTCACACCTCAGACATGACCTTTCCTCTTTCTAACACATGTCAAGTGCTTTATTATCTTTGTTATCCCACTAAAATATTGCACCTGTGGATGGGCAGCTTTTCTGCCCTTCCCAAGATATTATTTTGTATAAGAGGAAGAATTAAATATCAAAAATCTCCTGTACAGCAAATTACAATGCGTTATTCAACAATTCTATCCCTTTTATGGGAATCTGGTAAAGATTTGGGCCATACATAAATCCAACCTAACACTGAGTCTTCCTCCAAAATTTCCCTGACCTCTGGTCAAATTAACCTTTCATAAATAACCATTAACATGTGGTAAAACTACATATTAAGTAAACCAAAGTTTTTCTGCACATAGAAATTCCCACTGTCAAGGAAAAAATTGGAAGCTCTTGTTATCATCATCATAGAAGGTGCCAAAAAATGACTGGGAACACAGTTTTCTTGTGGCATTAAGAGCCACAGAAACCTAAAGGGAACCTGATAGTGCAGTGAGCTTTTGGGTTTCCATCACAATTCAGAGAGATTTGAATATTTTTGAGTGAGACACGATCCTGCTGCAACCTGCATACAAAAGAAAAGAGCTTGAATTCTAGTTATAACTAGATTATATATATAATATATATATTTATTATTTATTATATTTATATATAAATATATATATATAAATATATATAGAGAGATTTTATATACATATATTGCTGTTTGCAACGGTTTCTTGGTACTTTTATCTTCATATCTTAATATACTATTCTGTAAGATCCTAAATTGCAAAGATTTCCCACTTTTTATTCTCACTGGCTGACCAATGTGCTGTCAACACGAAAGTGTTTTCCAAGACAAGCTCAACATCCACACAACACGGTCAAACCACCCTCTTCCTACTCGAAACAGGACTGGAATTCTGACAATTCCACTTTCAAAGCTCAAAAACATTCCAGCACGGAGCTGCACTCTGTTGAAAGCTGAAGTGTGACAGATGCCTTTGCACTAATTGCCAATCAGATGCCACGTAGCAGCTGAAAACACAATGCATCACTTTGATCTCCCGGGCTCTCAAAGTATTCCCGATCAAGGAATCTGCACGAGGAATATGAAATATGCAGCATTTCCAAAAGCTGTCTCGGCGCAGCTCAAATATGATAATGTATATTTTGTTCATACTTCATAGAGCATTTCCAATCCTTTATTATGCATAGGAAAGGATACGTTTTAGCTTGCAAAGAGAAAAACAAACATGAAAGAAACGCTTTATACTTCAGAGACACGGAGGTTTCCATCGGATAACGCAGGTGAAATAATCGCTTAGAAAGGCCTGGATCGCTTTGCGGGGAAGAACATCATTACAGAACATGCTTAATTAAGTCCCCCTGCTAATTCTGTCAAATGAATACCTTGTTGAATTAGACCAGAGGGAAATGGAGGCTGCACACCAGCAGCACGTGTTAAGAAGGAAAAGGCTGAGGAAAGGCTGACTTACATTTGGCAGGCAGGTCGTACCCACAGGTGATTTTGGCCTGTCCAGTCTCACACCCACTCAGGTTCCGACACTCAGCAACCAAGCAGGGCCCAGCAGCTCTGTGTATGCAGCCATCCACTGCAAAAAAAAGCCAAAAAACACGCGGTCAAGAAACCCCAGTTCTTACATTTCACTCAAATAGATCATCACAAACGTTTACTGCCCATTTTCACATCCACAGACCCACCGATCTGCAGGTCGACACCCAAATAGATATTATTTTTTTTCAGTCTGTGTGTTTTTCAAAAACATAATAGTCAGTCAACTTGTTGCTAATCGGAAAGAAAACATCCAGAAAAGGTAAAGCAGAATAAAAATTTCAGTGTTAGAAAAGGGGTTTATTCAAGGCTCTAAGAAATTCTCAGCACAAATTATGAAAACAAGTGTGATCCCCATCTCTTTTACTACACACCTCTGATACTTCTACAATTGTGCAAATCATTTAATGTCGCTGTCCCACTAATGCCTTATACAAAAATTCCAAGAAATAATGCTTATGGGTTTGAAATATTAAAAAAAACCCCTAATGTTGACCTTTTTTCCTTTTTACACTTTTTTTTTAAATTTTGCATTATTCATGCAACACTTTGGAGTTAATTAAAAAATAATTACTAAAGGTTGCAATTGCAGCTAAGTATGCAAGAAAATTAGTAGAGTGCATAGATCTTATTACCCTCAGGAGCCAGCAAAAGAATAAACCAAGGCTGCTGGCACAGCAATTCTGCCCTCTCAACATGCAATCCAAGAAATCATTTACTGTAATTATAGCAAAAAAGTTTGAGAAACAGGATACAAAATAATAAGGGAAATTGTTTATGCATGAACATATTAACTACAGCAGGGCCCTAATTCAGCAGCAACGACGCAGTTCAACTGGGAGAAATAATCATCATATAAATTACAATATCCACTCAAAAAGGTTGAGCTCAGGTATAAAGGCTGAACAAATACTTAAGGAGAAAAGAAAGAAGCTGGATGCGTATCATTCTATATTTATTTCAGATTTTCTTTCGGGTTTTACCAGTTCAAAGTTAAAGCAGTACCCAAGAGCTTATTGGAAGCAGTTAAACCAGAACAGGGTTGAAAAGCCAGGTGTGGATGGGCTTCCAAGAGATGCACAGCATAAACTGTAGATCTGGGCTCAGATTTGGGCAACCCAAGGGTTGGGCACTCAGCATCCCTGCTGAGCACTCACTGCCCACCGGGATACAGGGGAGCAGGAAAAGCCCTTCCTGCAGGATGGTTTTTGAAGCTGCAATGGAAACGATGAGTGGCCTTCCTGTATCAAAGGCACAGCTGGCTTTCTAAGGTGTTGAGTGTTTCCTGAAGCCACATATCTCAAGTGGAGAGGCAGAAAACAGCTTCAAATGGATGAAACATTCTTCTACTGAGTGTTAAAATCCTGACTGCCTTTTCTAAAGAGTTCTGTGCCAGAGCTGACGTTCAGGTGACCCAGTCAAATTGGATAAGCAGCTCCCGGTACTCCATCCTCATCCTGGCCACAGTGCCACTGATTTTCAAACTGTCATTTTGAAAATGATAGACAGAAAGATAATTAAGAATCATGTGATGTTGCACTTTCAGTGGAGTTTTCTAAAACTTTCTTACTGAAAAGAACATGGATGCCAAGCCACCAGCTGTGAGCATGTTGTGCACTCCCTATCTCTTCTTGCTCTGCCTTAGCTGAACTTGGTTTTAACTTACCCAAAATCTCTGCTCAAGAGACTCTAAGATGCTAATGCAAGAGTAATATTTCGTAACCTCGAGGGGAAAAAAGAACGTTTGAAATCCCTCCTGTGCTCACAACATCCGATTTAATTATTTTCACTTAATTACTAAATGCTTTCCCAAACCTGTATGCACTGAAACCAACCTCAAGTATAATTTTATAAGCACCACCACCACAATCTTTACCAACATTAGTATTTCCTGAGACACCAACATAAACCCAGCACTTTCTGCGTGATTCTTCACAGAGGAAGAAGCCTTTCACCCCAGGAGTACTGGACAAAGGAAACCATGATAAAGGCAGTCTATCAGTGGCTTCCTGGAGCTGGTTTCACACAGGTCTGTGTCCAGCCTTTGCAATCCAAGAAGCCTCCAGAAAGATGAAAGACTAATTGAAAAGAAATTGAATTCTTAACAGGAAAATCAATTCCATCACAACCAATCCTGACACATGACAAGGACAAGGGAAGACATCTGCCAAACCTGAAAAAGTAAATGTGCAAACTTCCCTTATAAAGGTGGCACAACATGAAGTGATTGAATAATCCAGACAGGCATGGATGGAAAAGTAGAAATTAGCATCTGATGTACTTCAGTGACTGACACAGAAGAATGAAGGAGGGGGGAGAACACCACCAAACACCAAACCACTCAAAGTTCTCAAAACAACCTCTTTTTTCCATATTTTAATAAATATATGAACAGAGATGACCTCTGGTCTACGTACACATTTTTCATTTAATATGATAATTCAATAAATCCTGCTAGAAATACTCTGTTTCCAATAATATAATCTAATATACACTGCAGAACACAGGTTTAAAAATTCTTAAAACAAAACCCAAGCAGTGAAATATATTGCCAAATCTGAGCACTCTGCATAACACAAAGAAAATAATTGGCAAAGGAAAGGTAGAGGGGATTAACAAATCTGAATGTGATTTTAGACTCTGCTAAAACATGTCTTAGCTGCATTAATTAAAAAAAAAAGCATGAAACAGGAATTCACAAAACATTCACATGAGCTATTTTGTTTGTTGGACCTGTGCAACAACTAGTAATGCCAGTGTACAGAGAGGTAAGCCCTGTTAACATGGAAACTTTGTGGAAATTACAGATAATAACAACAACCTCAGGAGGGAAAAATGATGGCCAAAGATATATTGTTATTGTGTAGTAAGAAAAAAGAGATTTATGTGATAACAATGGCATGCTGCCAAATGAACAGGACAGTGAAGAACCTTTGATACACTGGTTTCAGAGATCTCACCTGAATCATCTGTTTGCTGGATAGCTGCTCATCTGCATTCTTCTAACCAGAGCTGAGAAATTTTCCATCCTATCCCACTGTTCCTTCCCTAGAACTTCTTTGTGCAGCTGGCTGAAAAGCCCAGACCCTTATGGTCAAGTCTGACATGACCGTGATCCAACTTTGCCTTGTCACTGCTTTCTACAACCACTGGAAAATGCCCTCACTCTGCCTCACTTTTTTCCCCAGGCTGCCTTCCCATCGAGGTTCATGGAGATCACATACAGGCTTTGGGTAATTTCCACACACAAGTGACCTGCCACTTCACAGCTCTGGGAAAGACATGGGAAAACCCCAGTAAAAAACTGCTAGTCATCACTGGCAAGAAATCCTGTCTCCATTCTGACAGTGATTAATCAGCAACACTTGAAGGCACTGAAGGCAGGGCTTGCAACCATCCTCACTGAGACTGTGCTTCTTGGAACAGGTTTCAAGCTTATAAACCAACCTATTTCTAAGGATTTTGGTCTCTCTTCCCTCATGCACCCTCCTGGACAAGCACAGGGAAGGGGATTCTCAGTTTTGAAGACCTAGAAACATGAACTATATTTTGATGGCTCAAGAACCTTCAGATTCAGCTCCATAGTTCAAGCTGTTCATGCTTGTGTAAAGCTATTAAAAGTACTGCTCTGAATCTTTTCCATGAAAAATAATATTAGCAATTCTCTTGCATGCTTCCACAAGTTTTAGGAGCCACCAGGAACAGCATTTTGTTCTCCCAACAATTCAGCAGAAGCCATTAATGAAGAAAAACACCTTTCAAAGCTGCTGCAGTCAATGGCATTGCTCGCACAGTGAAGTCACATGGAAATAATTGCATAAAATAGATGAACAAAATCAAGTATCAAAATAAAACTCCTATGCAAAAGGACAGTGTATTAATAACAATGTGGAATATGGAATCTTTGACCATCCTTCTCACTGCATGTTGACGGGTGTAACAGGTTAAATCCCTTCTTATTTAATTTATTGTGAAGCAATTGCATTTGTTCTCCAGAATTAAAGGGTTAAAGTTATATAGTTATAAAAAACCTAGCTAATTTACTGGTGTACAATATAGAACAAACCTATTTCTTATAGAAAAATCTCTTAAAATTGCAAATGAAGCAAAAGCGCAGGAAACACAGAATTAAGGGTATCATGGGATGCTGCTTAAAAAAAAAAATAACCTCAGCAAAACTAGCCTTGCATTGCAGATGGTAATAAAAAAGGGTAAGGTAATCAAACACCACAGCAAAAAAATATAAACTCCCCCAGGAATAATAAGGCCCAAATTTCTTTTGTGACCTTGTGTGAGAGTCTGAACAAAGTGAAGCTCTGATGTAAACAACATATGCAGATTGATTGTGTTGCATTTCAAAAGTCCATCTATTCTTTTTTTCCATAGTAATACCTGTTCTCTGGGGCTTTCCCAGATTTTTATTCCTCCTTTTCAGCAGGAAAATTCAGGAGGTTTAGTTATTTAAGTTAGTCACCTGTGCCTGATTTATCTGGGAAATGGTGCTGTTCCTCCCTCCACAGGGCAAATGCCAGGAGTGGATAAAACCAGAATAATGTCCTTATATCAGAGACACTGCTAGGGGGACACAAGAGGAAGCTGCTTTGCCCAGACTGGAGCAAATCTCTGCTAAACATGTCCTCAATCGTTGTGGACCTTTCAAAAACATCCATTGCAAGGATGTGTGAGGCAACCAGAAGGGAAAAAAAAACCCACAACAGACAAAAAAACCCCACTGAACCCCCAAATAACAACCCAAAAAAACCCAACTGGCAGCAAAACCCAATCTCATCCTGCAAAAAAAAAAGTACCTCTAAGAAGTTCATTGTAAGCAAGTGCTGCCAAAGTTGAAACTGCCCCTCTGAGAGCGATGCCAGGGGGGAAATAAATCCTGCCCAGCAAGAGACAACAGCTGCTGGTCTAATGAACAAAGGTGGGCATCTAAAAACGATCCCAACACAGATGCCAGGCCGTGCTGGGACGGCAGTTTATATCACAGAGATGGCCTCTGCCACTGGGAAGTTTAATGAACTGAAGATTTTCAATCAATGCACTGGTTTATAGGCCTCCAACATAATTAATTTTAAATACTTAGCAATTATACAGCACTTCCTGGCCATGATCTTGTGGAGTTTAAAAGCATCATCTGTTTTAGGCCTTAAAATTTTCCATTTCAAACACAAAAAGCACAGATGAACCATTTATTTTGAGATGAACCATTTATTTTGAGATGGCTAGGTCTCTGAATTAGGTTCACATTTCACCACAGACAATCTACACTTACAGTTCCTTAAATATTCTTATTTTTAGAAACTCTCAGTGCCTACACCTGACTTAAATCAAGACCAAAATGAGAGCTGTAAGTCTTGTTGCTTAAGTGACTGATTACCTAATGTGTCAATCCACAGTCTCTGTAGAGTGCCTTCATTTCTTCAGAATCAACATTCTGAGCACGCACATTTCAGCCAGAATTAAAATTTGGGGTCCTCCTGACTCCAAAACAGAGGGAATTTAATGAAAATTATTAAGAAGACATAACAAAATCATTATTCTGCTGCAAGGAACAAAACTACTCATAACAATGGCAGGTGTCAGACATGGAAAACTTGTATTTTATAATACTATTTAGCTGAAATCCTGCAAATTTAGCATTAAAATTCACCAGTAATTGCCTGCCATGGTGAAAAGGGCTGGGAATTAAATTTTAAAACCTACTGGTTGTTTTAGGAGAAGGCTGCCCTTAGCTGGATGCAGTTCCAGTCAAGCATATCACAAAAGCAGCTGAAAGATCCAACATAATCAATGTCCATGCTATAAAGTGGTAAAAAAACATATGGATAAAGGAATCAACAATGATTCAAAATAAAGCTCACTTACCCACAAACCTGTTAAATTTTAAGTGTCTCACATTTATTGCACACAGCCAGTTAATTCTCACTTTGACAAAAACACAAACCAACAGTAAACTCACCAATTCTGGCAGATTTTTTATTTTAGTTAAGTACCTTGGGATACCAGAAACTCACATTTAAAACTAAGGAAAAGCCAAGTAAAAGTTGTTCTGTCACAATTGGCAAATTCCTCCCAGTAACGACCAAACAATAAAGAAGGTGTTTGTTTTATCTCACATTTATGACACCATCTTTCTTAGTCTCCGAGCGCTCCGCTCCAATTTTGGGGATGGATTTATAATGTCAATAGGATTCACACTTTTGTCAGCCCACTCGAGCAGCAGAAGGGCTCAGAGAAACAAGGGGCTGATAAACCTGTCTGAATGTCACACTTTTGGCAGGCAAAAAAAAAAAAAAAAAAAAAAAGTAGGAAAGGCTCCAATAGTGTTTTTCCAGTTTTCTTCCCCAGTCCAAACTGCTGACATTAAGGCATGTGTGAAGGAACCATTGCCTTCCTTTTAATTGTGTTAGTGCTGAGACACCTGACGTGCCACGCTCCTCTCCAGATGGAAGGGAGACAGCTCAGCCCCAAACACCTCCCTGCAGCACGGAGCTGCCTGTTGTTGTTTACAAGAAGGGAAGTCAGGAGCTGAAATCTGGGCAAATTCAGGCTACTCTGTGCTATCCAACCAAACTCAGCTCATATTCCTCCCAACCTGCTCCCCCAGCTTCCCAAATTATTAAGAAACTGCAAGTGTTTCTGTGGTATCACCCTGAAGAAGTGGGGTTTGGCCACTTCCCTCAGCCCCCTGGGCACTCACAGCACTTCATTTCCAGCTGGATAATGAACAGGTTGGAAGGACACAATGGTTTACCTACATTTCGTTGCTGGGATGCCTACTTGATCCTGGATTTTTGTTCATGTTACAGTGCTGTTATTCCAGGACTCTCATTCTTCAGTAAATATCCACATTATTGCCTTTAAAATCTCCCTGAAACTCTCTCTTGCCACGATGGCTATTAAGCTATTGAAGACATCAGGCTACTTCCATCATACCAACCTCTGTCTAGTGCATTTTTAGTCTTTTTCTCCTCCTGCACTGTTTGGAAACATTAAGTTAAATTCTGAGAAGCAGCACAAGAAAAAGAATCTAATAATAAGATAAAAAGCATATCTAATAATAAGATAAAAAGCCTGAAAGGGCAATGAAAATCAGATTTTATTTTTAAAGAGCTATTTCCTAATGTTCTGCTGCTGCAATAAAGAACACAGAAATGCACTGACTGGTGAGACTGGTTGTCCATCTGTCTCAGCAACCAATCTCATGTGATGCCAAAGGAAATGCTTAAAAGCAGAGGGAAAGATCAGAGAAAGAAACGACCAGCCTTCCACAGAATATCCTTCCAACCCTTTGGCACTGGAAAATCACAAAGCTGAGCAAGATGTCTTCCCTATATCACTCTGGACCTGCTTTTTTCCTTGGTGTTTTCTTTTTGGGGTTTTTTTGACAAGCATTCTGTGACCGTCTCAGATTCACACAAGTATTTGAATTTGTAACTTCCCATTTTCCTTAGTTCTCTGTGTAATGCAGACAGCGTCATTGGCAAGGAAATAAATAAATACTGCAGGTTATTCTGAGTAAAGGCATGCTACTAACCTAGAAAAACAGACTGAAAATAGAAAAACTTTCTATAGTCTTTAAAGAAGTTTTTGGTTTGTTTTTTTTCCCCCTATTTACAACACACACAGAAAAAACAGAATCAGAGAATCACAGAATGGTTTGGGTTGGAAGGGACCTTAAAGATCATCCAGTTCCAACCCCTCTGCCATGGGCAGGGACACCTTCCACTAGACCAGGCTGCTCAGAGCTCCATCCAAACGGCCTTGAACACTTCCAGGGATGGGACATCCACAACATCTCTGGGAAAGCTGTGCCAGGGCCTCACCACCCTCACAGCAAAGAACTTCCTCCTGATGTCAAATCTAAACCCACTTCCTGTCAGTGTGAATCCATCCCCCCTGCTCCTGTCACTCCATGCTCTTCTAAAAAGCCTCTGTCCATCTTTTCAGTCACTCCCTTCAGGCACTGGAAGGCCACAATCCGGTCACTCCGAAGCCTTCCCTTTTCCAGGCTGGTCAACTCCAATTCTCTCAGCCTTTCCCCAGTTGTTTGATAAGTACTTTTCTTGGGGTTTTGTTTGTTTATCTGTTTTGTAGTACACCTTTTCCTTCTCTGGAAGTTTCAGCATTTTAGGGCTCCAACGGTGTGTTCTATTACTTGCAAATGTTTCAAAAGTACCAAGTGCACACGGGCTGGTCACAGCACATGAATTGTATTAAGCCAGAATAGGTACCTGCACATTTGGAGTGCAGTTATTAAGCAGCCAGCACACAGTGATTATACAAATTTATTCACAATGATCAGCCAGCAGCTGACAGGCACAGGTCAAGGATTTAAACAGAGCAGGCTACCAAGTAATAATTGTAAAATGACTGTGTGGTGCATCCTCACAGCCCTAAAGGCTGCTGGAATGTCATACCAAAGAATTTTAAAGGTATAATGATTTTTTTTTTCTTTTAAGTATGAAGTTAACCACTTTTTCCCCCACAGAAACGCAAGAGGATGTGATCCAGCCCCTTCTTGTCAGAGAACATGGAAAGAAAGGCATTCTCACACAGGTCTTTCTGGATTTGAAGCCTAAGGGCTTCCTGAAGGAAATACGACTTCTAAGTAAATACAACGAATCCAGACATGGGAGAAGGTGATTTTTCTTTTTAGCCATAGGGTGCAGCGAGCACCAGAACACTGCAAATCACTGCTGGAATGAAAGAATCCATTAAAGCTTTGGAGAAAACCCGGGAGAAGACCCTGAGCCTGAGCCAGACAAAGGAGGTATGTGGTGCCAGGTGAATAGCTCCACTTCCCTGAAAAGTCCTCCCAAAGAAAGATCGGCAGATCTGCCAAGAAAAAGCTTTTGGGACTTAGGACTTCAGGTATTAAATTCCAAACACTTTTTGTAAGCAATTCCTTTGCTTGTTTTCAAGAGGCATCTCTTCCCTTCCCCTCTAACCCAAACAGGTTCAGCTTGACCGTGCAGCAGCACGGAATTGTCATGGAGGTTTCCAGGATGCACCATCTGAGAGAGAGAGAGAGAGGATGAAGAAAATGCAGGAGGAAAGGTCAGTTACAGAGGGAAAGTACGTCCAGTGCTGGGCACACCTCAAAAGGGACTTAAAACAACACAGGGATTGTGGGAACTTGGAGTTAGGGCAGCAGCTGGAATGGACAAAGGAGTAAGTCTGGGTATCAACACGGAGATACTCTGGCTTGCAGCAAGGCTGAACGGGCTGCAGGAATACTCCAGGAATACTCCAGGTTGTTCACTGAGGAGCAGCTGGTTAGCTTATTTCCTAGGCCATTTTCACTCGTGCTAATTTACTTTTATCCTGAACCACTGAAGGGAGAAAAACTTGGTGGAGATACTTCTCAGTCTGCAATCACAGAAACATCCTCTCAATTTGGAGTGCTGTTTCAAGCCAGATTAATTAACAGCATTAATTATACCAAAATTGCCTTGCAATAGGTGAATCCAATTGAACGCATTACAATGTATTCTAATGGAATAAATACAAGGGAAGGAAAAGGTAAACACTAGATTAACCAGAAAATGATGTATGAAGAAGGTTCTTTCAGACAGCGTTTTAACACAAGCCTGAGAACTAATTACCCATAAAAAGTCTCAAATACTCTTTCCTATTGTTGAGAGGCTGTGACAGATCATATGTGCAACATAATCAAGACAAGGATAACTCAAAAGATCTTGCCAAAAGATAACTCACAAGAACTAGGACACAATCAACACTCAGCAATGCTGAAATATCAAATGTTTTCCATGCAAAAATAACACACCAAGTACAAGTTCCCCTATAAAAACAGTATCATACCCTGATACGGACTCACAATGCAAATGAAATGCAGAAGGGAAGCTATTTACTCTCACTAATATGTCAGATTGCATTGCAGAATCTGACAAATCTATAAAAATATTAGAGGCATCAGCACAACCTTCACACATAATTAACTGTATCTGCAGTAAAGGGGGCAAGCTGCCATCAGCAGACCATGCCTTCCCTTTCCACCCCTGGACAGATTGCCTCTGACAGGGAAGTTCTGCTTCCAAAGTAAATGGAAAAGCCTTATACTAAGTTAAGATTGTCAGATATATTCATAATGATCAAGTGGAAATTAAGTGACCCATGAATAAAAAAGAAAAGGAATAAAAACACTTGAGTGTTTGCTTATTTATTTATTTAACGTCAGAATTAAAACCAAGATAACGGCAAGAGTGTGAGACAACATGCCTTCCACAGTGCCCTTTACTAGGTTTTTTTTTTGCAGTGTAATCACTCTGGACAGAAATAATATTAAAAAAAGGAGAAGGACACAGAGCCTGACAACAGCAAGTGACCTCTGGAGTTAATGGAAGACTCTGATTCCCAAGGCTGCACCGGGAGCTTCCCTGAGCTGTTCCCTCCCCAGCCCTCCACAGGGCCACACCACAACACCTCGTTTAATCAAGTCCCACACAAGTTTTTTAACCTACAAGAAAGGTAAGCCTGTAATTAATGAACTTATTACTTATCTGAGCTGGCTGCAACCCTCCCTATGCTTCATGAGTTGTGGGAAGAGAAATTAAAGTCCTAAGCACAGCTTAAATTTACAATCTAATAGTTTTGGAGTAAGAAACAAGACATCCCACTCAGATGGCTATATTTACCAGTTCGGTAATTCTGGTAATTCCCTCCCAAACAACTTGATGTTTGTCCTAAAACACTATTAAAGGGTAGATAAGGAACAGAAGAACTAAAGAGCTGGTTAATCTGTGCAGCATCATTATGTATTATTTAGTTTAATATCTTCTTGTAGTAAATACGAAATCATTATGTGCCATTTTCTTCAAGAGAACATTGTAGTAAATTTGGTGTTGCAACAGAACCATTAAAGTATAATAGTGTACACAGAAAAATTCTACTGATTAGCAAGCAAAAATATGTAATTATAGCCACAGTGTGGGACTCAGTTGGCTGGTGTTTTATTGCATACAGCTTTGTAAGACCACTTTGCTGCCAAAAATAATGAGGAAAATACTGAATTGCTACTTCCAGTTGCACTGGAGGTTTTTGTCTTGATTTTATTGACATTTATAAAGTGATTGTCACATGTAACAAACAAGCCCTGGTGCCAGCACTGGGAGCTGCAGCAATTAACGAGCAAACAGCAGCAATTCCATAGCAACATTCCATGGATATGGATCGATATTCGCTGATTTTTTTTAAAGAGGTAATTCTGAGCAACACTTCGGCCGAAGCATCTCGAGCGCTCGGCAGCCTGAGCAACATCAGTGAAATAACACAAAAGCACCAGGACGTGGCTTTAAAATGAAAACGCAGCTCAACATCAGCCCTTAAAAAGTTGTAGTGAACGCATTCAAACTGCACATCTCCAGTGTGTAAAAATACAGCTTTTAAAGAAAGCACATGTGACAGTGAGTAGAAAGATTGATATTTGGTATTACACTTAAGCCTCCAGATTTCCCTTCCCTTTCCTGAAAGGGAAGAGGGGGAATGAGGTACATTTATAGCATTGTACAAAAAAAGATGGAAAGTTCCAGTTTAAAAAGCTTGCAGAGAAATTAAAATCACAAAGGATTTATTTTAAAAAAAATTAATTTTTTTTTGTTTAAAAACAGAATTTATCTACAGAAATTAAAATTTAAAGAAGTTAAAATCTGTTTGTGAAAAGTTACATTAGAATGTTTCAGTCATTAAATTCACTGGGTTTTTACCCACAGGTGGTTCATAACTGCAGCCCAACACCATTAGAAAGAAGCAATTACTGATATGCCAAAGAATAAAGTGAGAGGACAGGTAATCCTGGCTGAAGATACCAAAGCTCCAAAGAGCAGTGATGGACCCTGGGAAAAAATTCCACTTCAATAACGTTCTGCTTTCTGGAAACATTCATAGCACAGAATCTTTACCCATATTTAGAAAACAAACAAACAAAAAAAATCTTAATAGCTTATGTCAGTGGTGTCAAACGCAGAATAAATTACAACACAATTCCTACTATTAATCCACCCACTGTCAGAAGGTAAACTTTTAAAAACAGCTTTGCCCACTTACTTTCAGAGTAGTCAAAGGCTGGCAAATAGCAAGTCATGCTCCAGATTATGGAAAGAGACCCTGGGGAATTGGGCAAGGCATCGTGAGCTGCCACCTCTACCAAGGGCACACTGAGACTCATCTGCATTTTTCTATTAAACTTTCCCACTTTGGGTCCATCTTCATTAGCAAGCACAGAGAACCAACAAGAGCACAGCTGTGCTGTAAATACTGGGCACAGCTCGGGTGCTTTCTGGTGGTGAGCAGGGGTTTTTGTTTGTTCGAGGTGCTGGTTTTATTCTTGTTTTGGGCCAGGGTATCTCTGCTCCTAAGGCTGAACACCAGTTTTCCAGTGGAACGCATTAGGGACACGTTCTCCAGTCTACTTCTACCATGTGCTCCAATACCAAATACCAAAGCAGTGAGGAGAGTCAGGGGATTTCCTCCAAAAGCATGTTCTAGGACCTAACAACAAACAACAAGGTAAATGCACCCTGTAAGCATTGGTTTGAATTGAAATTTATTGGAATTTCTCAGGATTTCTAGCAATGCCTGCAAATAAAGGAGGAAAAGCGCAAATGCTCACACCTGAATGAATCAAAAATCTAAATTATCTGAGCAGCATTTTGTTACCCACGACGTGCATGAACCAAAATTCAAAAGATCAAAGCAACAACTCCAGCTCTGCCCCAGCCACACGAAGTCAGCACGGTGGGATATTCATCCCTTAAGGTTTTTAAGTTGCAAACAGGCACTAACAAACAACTGAGCGATGGCAGAACAAAAACACTGCGCAGTCACCGCGGGGTACAGGCACAAACAAGCTCTGTCTTACAGTGATGAATATGTTCTGCTGCCAGGGGGGATGGGGAGGATGAGACCAAGGGCATGATGGAGAACCCCATTTAGAGCACTGAGATGACTTACACACGTAATCTCGTGCCACAGTTCTAGTTACTCCTGATGGCAAGATGGAGGAAAGCAACCCTTCCCTGCTGCCGAGCTGTCATTAGGCATAATTATGATACACAACATTTTACGAAGCAAAGTCCTTGTGGAATGAACATCTCGGGTCAAACTGAACAAGCAAAACACGTGAACGTGGTGCTGAAACTCTCCAGAAGACCTGCAGTTAATTTAGTCCCAGGCCACAAATATTCCATATGTCCCAGCAGTATCAGCATTGCACCGTAAAGACAAGCTGGTCACGGTCCTATGGAAAGAGGATGTCTTTTGCTCCAGTAAATGGGCATCTTAGGTTTACTAGCTTTGATAGTATTAATGCATTTTATTTTCAAAATATATCCTTTCACAGAGTCAGAGAATAAATCAGGCTGGACTGGACCCTGGAGGCTATGCAGTCCCACCCCCTGCTTGGGTTCCCTTTACAGAACAAATGCACAGTTGAACCAGGCCTGCCTTCCATCCTCCTGAAGGTGATGAAAACCTACAGAAAAACTTGAGGAGCTCTTCTACCATCTAAAATCTGTTTATTGTTATTATTTTTTACTAATTATGTTTATGCTCCAGGGTAAAACAACACCCAACACCTACATGTTATTGAAAATAAATGTTTTTCAATTATTAAGATGGAAGAGCGGGAGCTGAAAAATAACTGGCAAAAAAGGCTCACCCGAAAACAGTCCCAAGAGGACACCCACCCAGCCTGGCAAGGGGCCCATTTGTGGGGATAGCAGGAACCACAAAGAATAGGTGTAGCTGAAGCATTAAGGAGGATGAAAGGCCTGAGCTGACAGCAAATACAGCCCAGATCTGAGTTCTCCGTGAGGGGAGCCCAGGCTGTTATTTGTTATCTGGGGACTGAGGGATGCACAACGCGGGCAGGAGCTGCCGCCACAGGGATGAGCCCAAAGAGCCTTAATGAGGGACAATCTGCAGCCTCAGAGCTCTCAATGCATAACTCATGGTGTGAGTCAAAAAGGAAAGGGCTGACTTTTAACACAGCTTTCAGCACAGAGCCCGGGTTCTGATTTCTTTTCCTCACATCTCAATTCCTTTTCTTAATTTTGCTGCTCCTTTTCAACAAGAACAGGTTTTTTTTAATCTCTCTTCTAATTAGAAGGCAAACTTCCTGATCTATTGACCTGTTGCACAATATGATTTTAATTAGTTCACACCGGCATGCAAGACCTGGACTTAGCATTGCTTTACCTGAATAAACCTTGTTGCCCATTGAAATAATTTACATAAACAACTCAACAAAAGATTTTTTAAAATATTTTTTAAAATATTATTGTTCAAAATTCAGTGGGATTGAGCTGATGTTGTAAAAAGTGATGTTCATGACCTTCTGAAAGACAGTTTTCCCTACTGAACTACACTTCCTACATGATTTTTTGGTGTAAAACAACTAAGATTTTTTTTGGTGGAGTACCAATATATCACTCCTTCTCCATTAATGCCTTATGAGCATGTCAGCACAGATGCAGGTATTACGGGAATATTTGTTTTGAATAGAAATCTCACTGAGCAAAGTCTTTCAGACCAGACATCATTTGAAAGCAAGAGTTTTTATCACATCCAAAAAACTCCTCAAAGCTTCACACAGATTTTTTTAATCAGAGGATTTTATGTATTTCATAAAGGAGATGGACAACATATAGGAAAATAAGGGTTAAATGATGGGTGGGGAAACCAAGGGTAAAATGATGGGTGGTATTTTCAATACCTTTCAGACCCTCCCTGTACTTCCAGAAAGCCCCAGAACTCCCATCTCCCTTCACTTTACACTCAGTTCTTCCCACCTCCAACCCACACCTTTGGGATTTGCTGGCAGGGTAAAAGCCACACGTGTTACACTGGGTCTGAAATACAGCCAGCCACATTATTCCAACAAAATACATAATGGTTGAGAATCCCTGGATTTCCCCACCTTAACAGAGGCTTTAGCTTCTCTCTGGACATCAGTTTTCAGAAACGTGCAGAAACCCACTTGTTTTGAAAGCGGCAACTCTCTGTCAAACACATCTGCAAATAACCCTGAGATTAATTAATGTATTGGCAATTAAAAGCAGGTGACAGCACGAGGAAACCCAGGGGAAGGGTGTTTCAAAACCTTCAGACTGATCATGTAGGATGGGGCATAACAAAAGCACAAATGGATACCATCACATATTTCCTTTCCAGTTGGACAAGAAATCCCTGACAACACTGTCTCGGGCTTCAAGGAGTCCCAGGCTTCACTACAGCAATCTGCCCATCTGGGAATGAGTAAGAGAAATGTGTGTTCCTGTGGTCACGACATTTATGAAACGCGGGAGAGATCACGGACACGACTGAGGAGATGACTCAGAGAACAGCAAGGCTTGAACTTCCCCCTCCAGCATTTATTGGTGGAGTATTGACCATCATTCCATCTGAACATCTTCCCATGTTCAGCAGATTCCCTATCAAACAGGAGACGAGTTAGTGTTGCAAGGCAACCTACTTGAAAGCAACAAAATAGCTCCACCAGACAGCATTTGCACTTAATTTTTAGGTGCCGTGGTGTTAATCATCAGGAAACTAATGATGCTCCCTTGATGCTTCAAACAGATACCCCAGGAAGGCACAGAATAACAAGTGAAAAGGAAAAAAGTTTAGATAGCCATGCTCAATCTTTCCTTCTATTATTCATAAACCTGCGGGTTTTAAGGCAGAACACAGTTGTCGGGGGTTCCCAGAGAAACCTGGCCTAATTAAGTTTTAATTCCAGCAAATCAGGAGCTATACTTTGTCCTGTCAGACAAGAGTCACATTTTAGCAGCATTTTCCAAAAAGACAGCATTCCTTGGTAATTCCAGAATGGGTTTAACTCCAAAATCTGGCACCATCTGTGTATCATAAAAGGCCTTTGTGATTCAGGAGTCCCACCAGCCCCATTGTCTGTAAGACTCCAAATAGTCACCCTGGCCACATCTGCCTCCAGAATCCTGGGAAGAATTAAAAATCATTGCAGAACAGCTCCAAAAGAGCCCCTTCTTTCCTCTTAAACCTCTTTCTACTTACTGGCTTCAGGATATGTTTAAACTTAAACTGATGTAGAAGTGCTTTCATAGTAAAATCACATTATCCAGGGATCAAACTCTTCAAAAAAACAGCAAAAAAAGACAGAGGGAATGCAGGAGGGGGAAGGAAGAAGTGTAGAGATTGGAATGCAAGGCTTTTTGTAGGCTATTAATGCTAGGATGAGCCAGAAGACCCAACACCCAGTGCCACTATTCCCATTTCCATTGAAGTATTCCTAAATTAACCTCGAGGACAAAATAAACTGTTCCCACCATGCAGAGGACAGTAAGGAGAGCAATTTCTTGCACTACACAAGAAAACTTCACTCCTGTTGCCATTACCCTCTTTAATGGCTCTTCTAAACATATTCTGGCCCTGAGCTTTGTGAAAGAGTTAAAATCGAAGCCTTGCTAAAACACACCCATAATAATGTCTGTCCAGGCACTCCAGGCAATTCAGTATTCCTGGCTCTGCTCCCATTCCTGCTGCAGGAGGTGTGATTGTTGTACTTTCCTCTTTTCCCCAGTTCTTGGGCTCCATTCAGTGACACGGGGCCAGGCGCTGCTTCGCCACACACCAGACAAACCCCGCGACAGAAATGGGCACAAAACAAGGCAGCATTTTGTCAAAAACCCCCACAACTGGACGCAACACACATTGTGCAGTGCAGAGGGCAAAGGCACAAAATCTCTAAAGGTCTCAAAAACAAGGATTCTGGGAGCATTCTGGCACAAGGTGCGGGGAAAACAACAATTAAGCTTTTGTCAAACATCCTTTTTCCAAGAAACAAACAAATTCTTTCTAAATACCTGTGCTGCCAATGTCTCTCTCCCATGTGTAATTATATAGTCTTTCTTAAAAGACTCCAAACAATCAACTGGCATTGTTAAATAACCAAATGTGTTTTCTTTCTACGGTCCTTTCGATTATTCAACATTAGCACATAAATTGACAGTTATTAGGCAAATGATAAATGTTATCTGTTCAGACAAAAAGTGCTTTACTGAATCAAAACCATTAACAGTTCCCAAGAGCATAAATGTAATTCTTTTATACTACTGAAAAGGAAAAAAAAAAAAAAAAAAAAAAAAAAAAAAAAAAAAAGATGTTTTTACACTCAGGAACATATGCAGAGATTCCCCAGAAGGGGCAAGTAACAGAGCTGACCTAACACTGTACAGCTTAAAAATCATTGTAAAAGGAATTTAATGCATGTAAGATTAGAAAACATGAAATTTGATTTCTTTTCCTTATGCCTCAGAGATTCTATTAAGCTTCCAGTCGATTTTGCCAAGCTGAAGAAATACTACAAAAAAATACTACAAATTTGAAGCATAAATCTACCCTTGCACCAATTTTTTGCTACATAATAAAATAAGTATCCTTTGTCAAGCACAATGACCACATTAAAGGATGGAAATATAACAGAAACTTATTTCTGTTCAAATACCCTTCATTTAACTCAGAAGGTTCAGAAACACGGCAGAAACTGGAGGGACAGATTTTGGAAATTCTTCCAGGACAGGTACTGGTGATAAATAACTGAAGTAACAACACAGAAGATACCCCCTGTCTTTTCAAACATGAGATTATGAAGTTACTCTGATATATCTGTCATGGAAAAGCATTGAAAATATGCTGGGAAAGGGTGGGCATTGTTTTCCTGCTTGGAGAAAAGGGCATCTCCTCGTAGCTGCGAAATATCCCTGGCCCTCAGATGACTCCTTGACCCAGCAACACCAAAGTTTACAAAATACCCACCAACAAAAATCAGCAAAGCCACAGGGAAAAAAACCCTTACTGTTGGATTTGCTCCATCACACCTTTGATGCAGATGAGTGACACGAAGTCTCAGACTGTAAAGCAAATATCATCATACAAGTCTGTGGTTTTCCCTGAGAAAGGCAACAGAGGTACCTCTGGATAATGAGACAGGAAATGTGTAAATCCCATCCCACTTTCTCGTTCAGGGAGTTTAATAAAGCAGCCCTGCCTCGTGGCACACCGATGTCTTTTGGCAGCATTTGGGAAGATAGCACCTCCTGAGCTGTGAGTCCCACATTTCACTGCACCCTGTCAGCTTAGATAAAAGCTGTCTGCAACTTTTATATTTTTCCTAGACAGAAGAGTTACGCAATATTGCCAAGAAGCTTTAGAACCATACAGGGCAGCCTAGCACTACTGCCAAGCAATTTTTTTTAAGATTTTCTTTCTCCCTCTGTTTAAAAGGTGCTCTGGCAACTCCACAAACATTCGAGGAAGCAGCACGTTCTCCAGCTACTCTGCAGCACTCAATGAAACAGGGCCTTAGAGAGCCAGGCTTTGGACACTGACCTCTGACAAATTCTTCATTTATAAAACAACCTTCCTATGAAATGATTACGGGTTGGTTTTTTTTTTTCAGTTTCACAGTTCAAGTTCCCTCCTCCAAAACTAGTCCTAAAGGAGTCCGGTACGAAGTAAAAGGAACAGGGGAAATAAGGAAATAAGAGCAGGCAGTAAATATGTCAATTATTTCAGCATGTTAAATATGACTGGAGAGGAGAGAAACTTCAGTTAATAGCAGCCTGATTATTCCAGCAGGGCCACTTAGTAGTAGTGATGGAAAGATAACACTTGTTTAACTAATGTTTGTAGAGTACTTTACATTCCTGAGATAGAAGAGCTATAGATACTCCAAACACCATCATCATTACAGGGCTGCTGCTCTGACTCCTGTAAATAATTAAAGGCTGGGCCATTATTCTTGGTGAGCACATCCTGATGTAACATCTGGAGGTGGGAGGGGCAGACATGACCAATCCCTCTGTCCTGTATTTTATGCATGAGGAGTGAATACTTCATCCAGTGGTCAGAGCGCGGCCGCCACCAGGGACAGCTTGGAGCTGGTAATGCTTCCTGGAGAGGCTGGGGAGTTCCTTCTGGGAAGACAAGAAGGGATCAATAAGTGGGAGAGCCAATCTGCAGTGATACAGGTTGACTTTTGCTTTTAAAGAAATTTGTTTTGTTTACTTTGTTGGAAGCTCTTAAAAAACATCTTCCAGCCCAGCGCTCGATCCCTTCAGGGCACAATTACACCTTTACCAGAAGCATTAATTAATTTAATTACTCCTTCTGACAAATATTTTGTGTAGAGTGTAAAGTGGGTATGTTTTATTAATGATCCAGGAATTTCACTTTTTACATTAGAAAAAAAGAAACAAACACCTGTTCTATTATTACAACAATAGTTAAAGTGGGAAAGATACAGAACAACGTGTAAAATTCTGACTTTCAAACTAGGCAGGCAACTTTGTGCATTTTTTTTTTTCAGACCATTCAGCGTAAATACAATTTAAATGGACTTGTTTCTGCCCAAACGACTTTTTGCTACTCACCTCTCAGATACCAGGCAACAGGAGCATGCAGTGGGAACAATAACAGTGCACTAAGGATGGGAAGGTTTGAAGTGAGACCGAGTTCCATCACAAAGCCAGACAGAGAAGTTACAGGACACTTTAGTTATGGGAGATGGCCATTATTTTATTTTCAACTGTGAGGTGATTCATTAAATGGTCTTGGGCAGACACATCTGTCGATATGGGACAGAGCTACATAAAACCCCATCATTTTAATTACGGACGCAGAGGATGGCCAGTGAGTTAACTGCTATTAAATCACAAACAAAGAATGTTCTCATTTCATCTGACGTGTGTGTTTTCTTACAGACATTCATCTCACAGGAGGAATGCTAAACACAATGACAAAATGCTTTCTGTCTTTCTGTGTAGGAAGAGATTACCAGCAAGCAAGGAATTAACTTTCTACTGGATAATCACTGCACAGTAGCTAATTTCATATGGTACACATGTGGGTGCATTCCAATTAAATATATATATTTAGTTCACCCGGAAATTCCAATATCAAAATGCTGCTTTAAAACATCTAAAAACGTGCATGCTATGAAAGCAGGAAAACACCACCAGAAAAGCACCTTGTTAATTGTATCACAAACTTCAGAGTTTTAACTTAAAAGTTAATGAAGCTGGTGATGCTCAGTGTGTCAAAAAGCACCTCTTCGTGCCTAAGGTGAGCAGCAGCATTCCAGGTGGCTGGAAGCAGCTCCTGTCTCTCCTGGCTGTCTCCCCTCAGAGATGCCTGCACAGGGAGCTCTCACAATCCCCCGGGAGAGCAGGAAAACGCCCAGGAGGAGCCAAGCCAGGACAGGGAAAATCTTGCCCGCTGCTGGGAGCAGATGCCCCCCACCGTGCTCCCCCCACGCCCCCCTCATTAGCAGCGTGTTTCAGGCACCCGACTTTCCACTCAGGTAATGAGCAACATCCATCAAAACTGTTGTCTCACTTTGTAGAACCGATGCTCTTTCCGCAAATACATTTCCCTCACCTTACCACAACATTCGTGCATTATTTATTAACACGGTTTTTGCAGAAAGCTTTCTTTTCGAATTAGCAAGATCTGACTATTAGTATTGTGTTATACATAATGAGAGTTTTCCACATATTTAGGTAGTTTCTAAAGACCTGTTCCAGTGTTCTTCTGATTCAAGGCCAAACACACTCTTGTCCACACGTCCCTCAGAATTACTCATGAGCTCATTTAAACACAGGTATCACTCCGTTTCAATGAAAAGACTGAAATGAAGATGAAGATAATAATTTAATACAAGCTGCTATAATATGATGAATAGGACATTTTAGAAGAGCATGCTAGGAAAATAATTTATATTGTATACTAAATAAAAAGGATCATACTCTCAAGAGCTTTTGAAATGTTCCTTTCCCTTTGATGAATTACAATGCAATTTTCTAGCCAACTAATTTCACTAAAGAAGATAATGACTTGAGCAAAAGGCTAATCAACTGCCAATCAGGATTCCTTGAAGCACAGAATGTCAAACACTGAAGCAAGTTTTTTACAAGTCATAAAAGTACTTAAGTTCCATGACATGTCATAAAAACTGTGATCAAAATCTGAAGTTGATGAAGCATTCTTATTTCTCCAGTGATATTCCTAAACAAACAAGTTTCAACTTTAACCAAACCGTCCATTAATATTCAGACCTATTAAAGAAGCATCATCACTACACAATTAGCTGTGTAAATGTCAGTCAGAGAACTAAACAGATTAATCATCCAGGTTGTTTTCTCTACCAAGTGTCTGAATTGTCAATGTTATTTAATTTCTTCAGAAGCAGAAAGTGAGAAAGGAAATATGGGGTTTTTTTAAATCTTTACTTATTAGAGTAGATTTTTAACACGATAGTGAGTGCTAATTGATCATGACAATTTATTGTTAATTTACATCCACTTTGTTTCTGTGTTCTGTAATATTCCACTTACACCTTTTTTTCATAATTCGGCAGAAAATGTTTCAGAACAAAACCTTTGTAGAAAAACATTAATTACCATCATCTTTTCCTCACATGAAACACAGGTCACTACTCTTTTATGTGTGGATAAATAGTATTCTCCAAAGGCAGACTTTCTATTTTTAAAGTCAATAATTAATTATTTGTCTGGGTTTCTATTTCACCATCTTGCGTATTTTTCTGGGAAGAAAGCAAGGCAGTTTGAACTGCTATTATATTGATCTTGTTATGATGCTTTGAGTTGGATACATACTACACTTGCAGAATATTATAACTGATAAATACAGGATCATGGAAAAGAACATCTTTAACCAGGCTAAAACACTAAACAGTGTTTTCAACTCCAAAACTTTTGGACACTGAGAAGGAGAAAGGCAGGTAGTCCAGTCTCACCTTCTTATATCCTAACAATCCATTTCTGAAAATTTGGAACACTGCACAATCTCAGTGGGAAAAAGGGATTATATATTATAGATTATATCAAACATCTTAAAACAGGACATTGTGTGCCAGCTAAAAGTATTCCGTTTATTTTTGGTCCTTACACAATTAAGGACCATATCTAAACATGAGAAATCAAAATCATCAGATGTTAATTATTAGAAACCATTATTTCACCTGCTACAGTACAATGCCTGTATTGACTCAGACAAACAGAACTGGTTTGTCAGCACTGGCAATTCCTGTGCTGAGCTTAAAACCCAGGACAGATGTGATGCAGAACATGTAACTGAACCCACGTCAGGTCCAGATACCTCCCCAAGCACAGCAGGAGTTATTCCTGCTGTTCCCCACCCTCACATGGCACGTTGCTCCTCACACAAGCCCCCTCTCCTCTGCTTGCCTTGGCAGGCCTGGAGAAAACATTTCCCCTCCTTTCTGACACCAAGAACTGCCACCTGTGAGATTCCTGGGGTCTCACTGCTGCTGATGTTGGGTGTTCCGTTCCCTGGATATGGACTGCCTGCAAATAAAGACCTGCTCCAACCAACTGGCCACTTCCAGCTGCTGGTATAGAGAATTCCCATAGGAGCTTCCCAGCAAAGCACGGGCCCTTGGCAGAACAAAGCAACAGGCAGGGCATAATGCAGCCTCAGCCCCTGCTCGGCGGGGTTACCAAAGCTGACCCTCACTGTCCTACAGATTGGGGATGAGTGTTTCAAGAGGCAAAACACTTTCCAATGGGGGAAAAAAAAAAGAGAGGAAAATTTGGGGCTTTCTAAGGCAATGGGCCAACTACTCAGCCAATATACCATGAACAGAAAAACTGCATTCCCTTTTTTTAATAGATCTTAAATATCTATATATATAAATATAAAATGTGGATGTCAACACACACAAAATCCAGGAAGCAAAAGACATAAAAAAAAAAAAAAAGTCCTTGGCAAGACCCTAGGTCTTCCTTAGGCCTCCACCTGTTCCTAGAAAAATTATCTCTCAACAAAACCACTTAATGCCTTGTTAAGATTTTCCCTCCTTTCTATCTATCAATTACTTTGGAAACAATCTGTCCTTCTCAGGGAGGGAGGAGGAAGAATTAAGCCGAGATTTGCTGAGCAGCCCTTCCACCTTCCGACGGGGCCTTCCCCAAATCCCTCAGGTCCGTGGAAAGCTATCGGGTGATGACAGAGTCAATCAGCTCAGCATCCACTTAAAGGAAATGTAGCAGTGCAAATTCTCACTGCCAAACAAGCACAGAGAGCTCACAGCTGGAGCAAGCCACTTCTGAACGCTGACCCACCCAGCGAACATGCTTGTACCTCTGGAATTAAGATCACGGACTGAGGGAAGAAACCAAGAGTGGGGAAAAAAATGTAACTCTACAGGCAGCAAACTATAAAATGAGTTACAGCGCTGTGAGTGCAGTAAGACACTACGTGTTCTATGGCCTTTGGACGTGAGGGCCAAGAACATCCTTTGTCTCGCCAAACACTTGTTGAATGCTGCAGTATTTTAACATATCAGGTTTATTAGATCACTGGGTGGAAGTCTTTCCAAGAACACTGATCTGCCAAAGCAATCACTGTTTCGGGAGCGTTGCTGAGCTGTGGAAAGCCACATGTGCTAGAAAAGCTTGTTTTAAAGCAGTCAGTGGAAGGACAGGATGGAAGAACAGGATAGAAATAACTTCCATAAAAATCCAGATTTAAGGACATCAGAAGAGAAGTAAAAAGGTTCACAAAGGCCCACCAGACAAAAGCCTATCAGACGTGATAAAATTAGACTTCATAAGGCTTAAATCATTTTCTAATCATATATGTGGACATTGTAGACAAAACCATAGCTCAGGATTTTCCAGAGCAGGGCACTGTTTCCAGATGCTGCTCTGATCTTCCAGTATTTTGCTTTTCTGACTCGGGTTTGTTCTTTGATGGGAACATTTGAAAAAAATATTTGAACCAACCAGCTAATGTGTGTCACAGAATCACAGACTCTATTGGGTTGGAAGAGACCTCTGAGATCATCAAGTCCAACCTGTGACCAAACACCACCTTGACAACCAGACCATAGCATTCAGTGCCATGTCCAGTCTTTCCTTAAACACCTCCAAAGGATGGTTACTCCACCACCATTCCAGTGTCTAATCATCCTTTCTGGGAAGAAACTCCTCCTAATGTCCACCCTGAACCTCCTCTCTATACAGAAGTAAAAACCATGTAAAGTTTACACTGCAAATTGCTGTCTCCCTCCTCACCACCTGCTGGGTTTACATCACTTCCACAGGATTAGCCCTGTCCGACCCAGCAACCAGGTGTGTCCCTGGGTGGCCCAGAAGGAGTCAGAGTGAAACAGAAACATGAAATCTTTCTTGAAAGACAGAAGCGTGTTAAAAAAGAGACAATGCAAAACCACTTTGCAGTCGACTGTCAGAACACACTGAACCCCAGCTCAGACTTTCCAATATCCCCACTGAGAATCACTGGCACACAAACAAATTAAAAAGACTGTGCTGAGAGTGGTTATTAGGGAATCACTGAGGGTGTTTTATTATATTTATGTATATATGGAACTGCTCTGTTCCTGGATTACTTTATCAAAAAGTGAATCAAAATCAGACCAGGGGGGATGAAGTGGAAAGGGCAATGATGGGATGGATAAGGCAGCAGGTTGAGATGGGAACAGGCACTGGGAGCTCTGCTGGCTGTGGGTTCTTCACACCCAGGACACGCCGCAGGGCAGTGAAGCCCCACCTGTCTGAGGGGACGGAAGTGACAAAGGCACTTGCTCACCTGATGACCTGGGACTTTGTTTTCCATGAGGGCAAAAAAAGTAGTACAAGTGCAATTTGCCCGAGTTTATATAACCATGCATATGGTGTCTCATTTTCAGACTGCTTTTCACATTTCTGAGGAAAATGCTCCAGCCTCTCCAGAAAACTAAGGGCTGGTGCTGGAGCAAGCTTTATGCACCAGAACACGGTATCTTCATATGCAGGAAATTTCAGCTTTGAAGGTTAAAAAGAAACAGAGATGGTGAGAATATTACCACCAGATCCAACTGCCTTCAGGAAAACGAGCAAGAAAAACTATTTGCAGTAGAGATCTTCTGAAATCAGTAGGATTCATTAACCAAGAAACTGGACAGTGATTTTTCCTGCTTTTTTAACCCCTGTAAGCCACCGTTTTCTGTCCTTCCTGGTTTTCCTCATTGTACATGTTTACATTGACACTTTCTCCTTCCATTTTCCTGTCTCCACCTCTGCCTTCCCGGCACAAGGATGGCTTTCGCCACCTGTCTCACTCTGCTCCTGCCACCAGGGAACAATGTCACTGACTAAGCCTCATATAAAGGCCATAAAGATCTAGTGAGCCCTGGGACCCTGACAGCTCAGGGACGTGCACCCCGTTAGCACAGCAGCGCTGCCTGGCCCTGCAATAAAAACAGGGAAAGGGCACACATGCCCCAAAGACACGTTGTTGGATGTCCTGTGACTCTGCTGGAAATAACAAGCTTCCACAACAGTGGGGAGCGATGGGCTGTCAGAAATAAATGGTGTTCAAGTGCACTGCTTGGATTTTAGTCCTAATTTCGATTTGTTGGTGATTTGTGAGGCTCTTTTCTCTCAAACACGGTGCTGCACGGAAGTTGTGACTGTGGTACAAATACAGTCCCTGTTCTGGGCTAGTTTGGGATGCCAGTGCCCCAGGGCTGTCAGAGCCAAGGCTGCAGGAGTCAGCTTTGCTCCAGTGAGAAGTGGACACAGGCACATTTGGTAAACAAATTGGAGATAGATCTGATAACAACTCCACCAGCAAAACCATAAGAGCCATATTCAACATTGAGCAATAAATGTTAACTAATACAATTTCTATTTATTGCTGGTTTTCCATGCCATGACTTACAGCTTCTCCTATTTCCACAGGTAAGTTAACCCTCTCTTTAATCAACACCTAACTATATTGTACAGAGACACAAAACTTGTTACAATGGCCCACTGCTGAGAATAAAATACTTAATAACCGAGCACTGCATTAATTTGTGCTTAAACTGGCTTCCTCTTGATGATCAAACATCTGGGGAGATAATTTTAACCAAAAAGCTCCATAAACAAGGTGCAATGTTGAACAAACCAAACGTGCCTTTAAATTTAGTTCCACAGGTATAAAAGCAAGAGATCCACGTGCTGCTGCCGAGCGCCCAGGAGTGCAGTTCATTCTGCAGATAATGGTCTCTTTTCTGCTTTCTAAAGAAATCATTTATTTAGTTTATGATTCAAAGTCTAGATAAGTGCCTGAATATTCTGTCTCACAACTCCACACCTCGTTTTAAAATGTAGGCAATTTAGGAATAATGAAAATTGGTTAAGTAGTCAAAACATAAGGCGTATAACAAATTGTAACACTTGGGATCAGAGACGGGTTTATTCTGAGAAGCTCTACAGTCTTACAACCTAATAGGAGAGAAATGCTCTGTGAGGCCAAGCAGAGGCCAGGGCATGGTCTCTGTTAAATTCTGAATTTCCAATAAGCAGAAATGTCCCAACTATTCTCCCTCCCTTCTATAGCCCATGGTGTAGGTTGGAACCACAGAAATTAGGGCAGGCAGGAGTGAGGCAGCGCTGGGGCTGCAGAAGGCTCTTGGAGGAGGATGTCTGAGATAACAGGGGGCTGCAAATGGGGACACTCAAGGCTGAAACAACAATGCAAAGCAGATATTGGGACTTAATTTAGTAGCCGACTCATCCTGCTGTACTTGTGCTGCACTGCACTGATACTTATTCTAGTCTTAAAATGCCAGTGGCAGCACAGAGCTGGGCCTAAGTCACCCAGCTTGGTGTTTATTCCCAGGGGGATTTTGCAGGCTGCACTGGACTCTGGGCTCCAGCAGCTCTTGGTTATTGTTAATACCTGGGCAAGAGCTGCAGAAACCACAGCCCACGAGTATCCTCTGCAACAGGCAGGAACAGCAGATTTAGTGCAGGAAAAGGGAAACCACAACCCTGTTATGAGCAGAAACTGATTCTGACACACATCTCAGTAGCTAATCCAAACCTGAAGAGAAATTCTGCTGCAGAACAATTCAGACAAACTGTTGCAATCTGAAAGCAGTTTTATACCAAGAAGTGCCACTTTTTCAATCTTTCATTTGATCTGAATGGAATCTCCTTTGAGAGGCAGGATTTTATTTTGTTTAACTTCTTGGTAATGAGTGTTGTCCCCATGAAGGGGGCTGGGGAGCAGGGCAGACAGGCTCTCTGCTGGGAGGAACTGGCCCTTCCCCAGTAGGTCTCCCTGGATGATTGTGGCAGACAGGAAAGGGGGGACCCCCAGAGAGAGGTGGGGAGCCCATGCTCTGACAGAGGCTGCTGCAGGAGTAGGGGGTCAGCAGCCTGCTCTCCAAAACCCTCTTCCCATCACCCTGCTGCTATCCCCAGGGCACTGAGTTGACTGAAACAGAGCCTGAAAGCAGGAAGCTGCCAGCAAGTACAAAGGGGGAGATTGTCTGTAAAACCTTTTTATTTTTGTTCTGTCCTGCCTAATCACTTCAGGTTTTCCTTGTGTAAGATGTGAGATGTTGTAGTTCACATCCAAACACAATGTGGCTTTTTGAGCTTAAAGGCTCTGCTGTCGGGCAGATCTCCTTTCCCAGCTCTGGCCAACTCCAGGTCTTGCAACAACTTTGCCTCTCCCTTCCTCCCAGGGTCAACCCAACTTACATGACCACAGTATTATTTAGGGTATTTTACCACCCTTAAAGGTACTATTCTTTCTGTAAAGGTTACTTCTATTCCAGTGCCTTCTATTCCAGTGCCTTTCTCTCTTCCCTGAAAGCCAGCATGCACCATTTCCCACCAGTCTGGAAATTCCTAGTGGGTACAGGAAGTGAGATCTGTTTGTAATGTGACGGGCGACTTCATCCTAAATGTTGGTCAGCTGGTGAAACTTCTGGATAACAGGAAAATGGAGAGGTGCCAGGAGCAAAGAGTCTTTCCAACCCAAGCAAACCTTCTTTGCAACTGTATCTGTTGTCCAAGGAGCTGCTGTGCCTGAGAAACTGGGAAAGGAGCCTCACGCTATGAGGGGAAGGAGAAGGGCCACACCCCTGGCTGTTCCAAGGCCCCTTGACATCCTGCCCCTGAAAATAAAAGAGCCCAACTAACACTCAGAATGTCCTGTCAGCGAAAGACCAGTAGCCTGGGAAAAGGAAATGCATTTTGCATCTTTCAGAGG
The DNA here is from genome assembly GCF_003945595.2 of Pipra filicauda. Classification (NCBI taxonomy): domain Eukaryota; kingdom Metazoa; phylum Chordata; class Aves; order Passeriformes; family Pipridae; genus Pipra; species Pipra filicauda. Next base: position 2,917,022 of record NW_024104953.1, on the reverse strand, counting down.
AAAGACAATAATAAAAAAATCACATTTTTCAGGCTGAAAAAAGACACTGTTAAAAAAAAAATAAATTTATCTCTACAAAAATGTATGTAACCCCTGCTCCAAATAAATAGCAATCACCACCCATTTTGATTTTATTGTTAAGAGTGACAACGTCAGTAGCAGTGCAGCACAACAATATTTTAATGGCATAACATATGCAGAAGAATTCTGCAAATCTTATATTTATAAGTTGGAGCTCACCTCATTAAGTGCCTGCAGCACTGCTTCAGTTCATTATGTGACACAAACAGAGCAAATTTATAGAACTGCATCTAAAATTACAAACAGGTAGTTCTGTACTTCCCTGACTAGTTCGTAAGCAGTGGTATTTATGCAGCCATGAATAAAGTCCTGCCAGCATTTTCATTATAAAACTGCACTTGTAGGATTTGGTTTTTTTAAGTTGGTTGGGAAAATGTGATTTAACTTCAAAGTTGCTACTAAGATTTTGTCTTTAGTGACTTTGTACGACTAGTAAGTCCTTATTATAGAGAATAATTTTACACAGACTCAAATTAAAGGAAGTCAGGACTACGGGAAAGAGATTATTTCTCAGAGAGATATTGACAAGAAATTCAAACTGAGGACAGATTTTCCAAATCTAAAATGGTCTGTGGTGGAGCTGAGCACCTTTTTTGGAAATGGCAGTGGATGGAAGAGTGAGAATCCTTACAGAAATATGGTAACGATAGAAATAAACGCTGTGAAAATGCCAAGAGATCAAAGGCTGGGGTTAAATACATATAAAAAATATTTATATCTGCAGATATTGGCATCAGATCAGTTCACAGCTGTGCTCCTCCGTTGTCTTAAAAGAAAAGAAAAAGACAATAAAAAGAATCAGACCCTACAACTACTTTTTTCTTTCCCAACAACAATCCCTTTTGTCTTGGACACAGAAGCAGCAGTGGGGGGTACAGTTTAGTGAGGTTATAATTCATCCTCACTAAGAGTTTTGTGACAAAAACAGCATGAAGTGTCATCCTTCCCTTCCTCTGGGAGCTGGGGAAAGTGGTTTTGTCTTGTGGGTTTTTTTCTGTCCCTTACAATAGAAGGTGTCAGAGCTTCCAGTCTATTCCTCAGCTTTTTCTGGTATCTTTTGTCCATCTTTATCACTTGGCATTGCACCCTCCCCTGAGTTTATAAATCTTTGATGAGATCATATGCTGCTGCTCGCTGCAGGTCTGTGTCTGGGAGGTGCCAAGGGTGCAGCATCCTGTGATACCCCTGTGTCAAAAGCTCCCCAAACATCACTTAACCCTTAGGCCACTGTCATTTACCAGCTCCTATGGGGCTGGATCACAGCTCGGTGACAAAAACATTGAATTAACTGCCATGGACACGTCCCTAGAAACCTCACTGCCCCTTCTCTCTCCTCTTAAGCGTAATTCAAATATTTTAAGTAAATATTAAAATAAATACTAGGTCGTTTTGCGGTACCTTTTCAAAGCAAGAAAAAAATAAAATAGGAATATCTGCCTGATTAAAAACTACTGGCAGCTGAAGCCTGTGACACCAGGACAGGCTCAGATATCCAGTGCTGCACATCAATTGTTACTGCTTGGGATGCAAGGAACCAAGCTTCTCAGCCCCACACAGGACAGAGGATCCATCACCCAGAGCATGAGCCAACCAAGAGAGCACAGGCTGGAGAGCATCACGTCTGCAGCTGAGAGGAGGAGTGGGCAACAATCTGGTAAACCTTCTTAATAAAGAAACAGAGAGCACACTGCCTTCCCACCAGTCCCTGCAACACACATTGGCACAGACATCTGCCAGCAAAAACACTCTTCCATATCCCCAGGACAGGGAGAACATGGATCTCGAGAGAGAGGCCAGAGGGGGCCACCCAGTTCATCAGATGGATGGAGCACCTCTCCTTTGGGAAAGGATCAGAGAACTGGGATTGTTCAGCCTGGAAAAGAGAAGGATTCTGGGTGACCTGGCTGTGGCCTTCCTGTACGTGAAGGGAGTCCACAAGAAAAATGGAGAGAGACTATTTACGAGGATCTAGAGTGACAGGACAAGGGGGGATGGATCCAAACTGACAGAGAGGAGGTTCAGATTGGATATTAGGAAGAAATTCTTCCCTGTGAGGGTGGAGAGGCCCTGGCACAGGTAGCCCAGAGAAGCTGTGGCTGCCCCATCCCTGGAAGTGTCCAAAGCCAGGCTGGATGGGGCTCAGAGCAGCCTGGTCTAGTGGAAGGTGTCCCTGCCCATGGCAGGGGCTTGGAACGAGATGATCTTTAAGGTCCCTTCCAACCCAGACGATCCTATGATTCTCTGCTATCACAAACAAAGCAAAGGAACAGCAATTAAAATCTGAATCCAAAAAAGTTCAAATAAAAACCAGGTTCATTATATATTTATATCTATATAGATATACAATCTATGTATATATATATTTTTTTTTTTTTTTAAAATTACCATCTGGAACAGCTTCTGACACAGGTTGCTGTAAATTACTTATGGGCATATAAACCAGATTTTATTTTTTTTTTTTGGGGGGGGGTAGATTTTCATTTAGTATTTTCTATAGAAAAACTATTTTTACCCCCCCAAAAAAGAGGGAAAAAAAGAACAGCTACCAATCAAATTCTGTAGTAAGGGTTAGGGGGAAATTTTTATAAATACGTGATTGTGAGATGGCTTTTTTTCTTAATCTGAATTAAAGAGACACAAACCTCAAAACCATTGCAAACAAACAAATTGTGCAGTTCAAGTGTTGTGGAATCTCTAAGAGAAACTGAGCAAAATCAGTCCAGACTCCATTAATCTGTTCATGTGCTGGAAATTGTTCCAACAAGACACACAACAATAGATTACTAAAGAAGGTTATTTTGTACTTTTTATATTGTTATTACTCATCCAGGTGAAGTGTTTTAAATATGAATCATAAGATGATGCAGTGCATTAAAAAATCCAGGCATTTATGTGGCAAAGGAGTTGCCACTGATGCATCAGACCATCGTCTGAAGTCTCATCTCCAGGGGGAAGTGAAGCACTAAATTGGACAAAAACCTATCACTGCTTTTTGTGGGACAACAAATGTGTCAGGAGATGGAAGAGATGACTTCACAAGTTTCATTTTCAAAGTGAGAGCCTCAAGGGATTTCAAAAAGAGGGGGAATAAATAAAGAAGAACTTAACACTTAGGTTTGAAAACTGTAAAAAAATATTTGCTTGGGGAAGGAGAAGGTTAATGGGAGAAACATGGTAGGAGCTGCTTCCAAGAAAGGTGATGGAACAGATTTATCAGGGAATGATAGTTTCTTAATGTTAACTTCCCTGCTTCTGTCCATGGTGGAGAAACCTTGACAAAAACTAAAGATACTCTGGAGGAGGCTTCCAATCACACCCTCAGGAACCCTTACCTTTTCCAAATTTCCACTGAAGGGAACCCTGTCTCAAATTAATAGCAGAGTTATTTCTAATGGCAATGTGGCCTAAGTGGGCATCGAGAATCAAGGGAGAACACAGCTCCCAGAAAACATGGAGTGTCATGGAAAAATACCATCCTCAGCAGTCAGGAATGGGTAAGCAAGAAGCTTGGTTTGAACCTAAACCAACTCTGAAGACTAAGTAATACACCACAGAATCATAGAATGGTTTAAGTTGGAAAGGACTTTAAAAGTTACACAATCACAGAATATGCTGAGTTGGAGGGGACTCATAAGGATCATCCAGTCCAGCTCCTGGCCCTGTGCAGGACCATCCCCAAGAGTCACACCACGTTCCAAGCCCCTGCCATGGGCAGGGACACCTTCCACTAGACCTGGTTGCTCAGAGCCCCATTCAACCTGGCCTTGGACACTTCCAGGGATGGGGCAGCCACAGCTTCTCTGGGCTACCTGTGCCAGGGCCTCTCCACCCTCACAGGGAAGAATTTCTTCCTAATATCCAATCTGAACCTCCTCTCTGTCAGTTTGGATCCATCCCCCCTTGTCCTGTCACTCTAGATCCTCATAAATAGTCTCTCTCCATTTTTCTTGTGGGCTCCCTTCACGTACAGGAAGGCCACAGCCAGGTCACCCAGAATCCTTCTCTTTTCCAGGCTGAACAATCCCAGTTCTCTGAGTTTTTCCTCATAGAAGTGCTCCATCCTTCTAACCAACTTGGTGGCCTCCTCTGAATTCGCTCCAGCAGGTCCATGTCCTTCCTGTGCTGCCCACAGTGCTTTGGATGCAGCCCAGGACATGGTTCTGGGGTTAGTTTGTGTGCATATGAATTTTTAGAACCGAGCTCATTAAGCGAGTGCCAAGGAGAAGTCCAACCACATTTCTCATCCTCCTCACGTGTTTTCAAACCATAATTGTCATTTCTGCCTGGAAGGGACATTTTTTCCCCGTCCCAGCCTATTATTCATACCCTGAAGCTGTAACAAGGGCCTGCTGACAGAGCTTTCTGGTTACAGTTTCTAAAAGCAGAGGACATTTTCATGCTGCTGTGGGCTCTGTTATCAGAAGTTGGGATTTACCCAATACAAAGTCAACGATATTTGAATTTTTCCAGGCAGCATTCAGCTTGATTTAACAAAGCTTTTCCAACAGTGAGGCAACATTTGGCTCCGAGTCTGCCATTCAAACAGCAGCTTACCTTTGGGAATGAGGAGTACATCTCTTTCCCAGAGCCAGATTTCTGTGATGATGAAAAAGTTCCTGTTAAGCATCGAGGCATATAACTAATTTAGACAAGTTAGGAAACGCACTCTTTGCTCATTACCTGGAATTTACAGTATCTGTGGGAAAAATATCAGTCGTGGCTCCGATTCTCATCATGTCATCTGTGTTTCACCAGTGCTGAGCTAAGAAGTTTCTAGATAAGCTTGCTATTATCTGATAGCAACAGGTCCTCTTCGACTGCTGAAATGCATTAAGAGGCACAAAATACTCCTGAAATATTTATTTTCCTTCTGAGCAATGGCTGGAGTATTGATAAAGCAGAAAGTCAGGAGTGGGAGGCACTGCCTCTGCAGCCTGAAATACAGGGAAAACACGAGCCACGCTCCGAAAACATTCACAAACGCTTGACTTGAAGCACTTGGAGAGTAACAGGATGTTCACAGACATGTTTTATAAGGGCAAACACTTACTTATGGAGTGGTTTAGAAAAAAAAAAAAGGACTGAGGTTGTGACAGGGGCAAAGTAGCTAAAGACGTGTAATAACAGCAAATTATTCCGCACACTTTCAGATCCACTTCTCGGCACGCAGGTTGAGAGCGACATCATTAGCCATGTTTCTTTTTCAGCCAATGCAAGTTTTAAGATAATTATTGCATGGAGAACCACTTGAGAGTTAGGAAATGCTAGTTTGAACTTTATCTGAATGGCCTTAATTTGGTCTGTTGTATTCTACTACATGGGTGGCTGCTTCTCCCCACATAACGCCTGCCTGACCCAGGCAGGTGTTGCTCTAACTTACTAAAATGCTCCAACTTACTAAAAATTTTAATTCTTGCTGTTCAGCATGAAGCCACTTGTTTACTTTTTGCTCAGGTGCTTCTCAAGCCCAGCCATGAAAACCAATTTATGAAAATATCCCGGCAGAAGTCATGACATTTGACATGGAATTATCTGTGTGGTTAATAATGTTCCCCAGCTTATTTTCATACTAATGAAATAGCACTATTATTTGCATCTGAGAACTGCATGGAAACATTTATGTCTAAAGAGTCTTTTTCATCTCTGAAGCAGCCCCAGTTCCACATGGATGCATTCTTTACTCGATGTGTTTGTTAAAATATTAAGAAGTCTGAAAATTCCACTATTGGTTAAAGCTTGTCCAAGTAAGAAGATACTATCAGACGGGGACAAAAGATCGTCCTGTAGCCCAGTATCAAATCCGAACGCCAAAACTCAGGACTGTGAGAGCTATCTGAGGAAAAGAACGAGTGCAGTCTTATTCTTGGGGAAGTAGAAAGCCATTTTAACTGAGAAATATGAAAAATGAATAAGCTTGGCAAACAACCAGTGATGAATATTTCATTTTGAACAAATAACTGGGCAAATTTACAAGCTATAAAAAGAGAGCTGTATGCAAAGGATCAATCCATCTCTACTGTATCCAGCTGTGGTGGTTTGCCCCTGGTTCGATGGCAGGTGCCTCTCTATCACTGCCCTCCTCAGCTGGACAGGGGAGAGAAAAATACAATGAAAGGCTCATGGAAATAAGGATGGGGAGAGATCACTCACCAATTACCATCCAGGGCAAAACAGACTCAATTTGGGGAAATTTAATTTCTTACCAATCAAATCAAAGAACAGCAATGAGAGAAAATAACCCTAAATCTTAACACACCTTCCCCCCACCCCTCGCTTCTTCCTGGGCTCAACTTCACTCCTGATTTCTCTGCCTCCTCCAGATGATCACAGGGGAACAGGGAACAGGGGAAAGGGAAAGGGGGGTGGCCTGTGGTCAGTTCATCACACACATGTTGTTTCTGCTGCTCCTTCCTCCTCAGGGAGAGGATTCCTTACACTCTTCCCCTGCTCCATTGTGGGATCCCTGCCACTAGGACACAGCCCTCTGCTAAATTTTCCAGTGTGTGTCCTTCCCACAGGCTGCAGTTCTCCACAAACTGCTCCAGCATGGCTCCCTTTCCATGGGGTCAGTCCCTCAGGAACAGGCTGCTCCAGTGTGGGTCCCTCTCCATGGGGTCAGTCCCTCAGGAACAGGCTGCTCCAGTGTGGGTCCCTCTCCATGGGGTCAGTCCCTCAGGAACAGGCTGCTCCAGTGTGGGCCCCTTTCCACAGGGTCAGACCTTCAGGAACAGGCTGCTCCAGTGTGGGTCCCTCTCCATGGGGTCAGTCCCTCAGGAACAGGCTGCTCCAGTGTGAGCCCCTTTCCACAGGGTCAGTCCCTCAGGAACAGGCTGCTCCAGTGTGGGTCCCCCACAGGGTCACAAGTCCTGCCAGCAAACCTGCTCCAGTGTGGGCTCCTCTCTCCATGGGTCCACAGCTCCTGCCAGGAGCCTGCTCCATCCAGCACAGGCTTCCCACGGAGTCACAGCCTCCTTTGGGCATCCACCTGTTCCAGCGTGGGGTCTTCCACGGGCTGCGGGTGGATCCCTGCTCCCCTGGGGACCTCCAATGGATGCAGGGGCACAGCTGCCTCACCATGGGCTGCACTGTGGGCTGTAGGGGAATCTCTGCTCCAGCACCTGGAGCACTTCCTCCTCCTCCATCTCCACGGCCTCGCTGTCTGCAGAGCTGTTCCTCTCACATATTCCCACTCCTCTCTCCAGCTGCAGTTGCTGTTGTGCAGTAACTCTTTTTCCCTTCTTAAATACACTACCCCAGGGGCTCTGCCATCATTCCTGAAGGGCTCAGCCTTGGCCAGCAGTGGGTCCCTCCTGCAGCCAGCTGGCACTGGCTCTGTTGGACACGGGGCAAGCTTCTGGCAGCTTCACAAAAGCCTCCCCTGTAGCCCCCCGCTACCAAAACCTTGCCACGCAAACCCAAAACACCAGAGCTTTACCCAGAAACACAACTGCAAGGATTTGAACCATTTTCCCTTCGGCATCACCTAAGGAGGGAGGACCTTGGTGAGTAATGAGAGAAGCAGGTTTAAGTCCCCTCAGCTGAGACCATCCCCGGCCTTGTCCTTCAGTTCCCAACGCAAGAGATGAACACATCCGAGGCACAGACACTCCAGCTGGGAGCCACAGGGGGACCTAAGACAGTCAGAGATGCTCTGTGCAAACAGTAAATTTTAGCAAATGTATTTTTAAAATAATTCATATTACAGCAGGAGGAACTTCTTCCTTTAAAGAGAATATGAATGATTTAATGCCCCCCAAAATCCATTACTTTCATGCACTGTAGCAAAATAAATATTTCACAAACAATGAACTTCCACCTCTCTGCCTCTGAATTCCCTTTCATCTCCAGTTCCAAAGTGTTTAAGCCAGGTTTCCTCTCTCACAGAGCTAGAAAAGCCAGAAAGTTTCAGCACAAATGAAGGGATCTCTTCACAGTGTGCTTGCTGCTTAAACTCACTTAATTGAAAATGGAAATCTAATTATTTGTCTCAAAAGTTTCTGCATATGCATTTTAAAAATCCAATATACAGAAGCCTATTTGTGATGCTGAAGCCAAAGCCTGCATTCCCACAGAAGAACCCAAATAAACTGACATGTGGAACAGCTAATTCAGAGAATGAGATCTGTTTAATTAGTGCATTAAAACAACGCATACAGTTGTGAGATCTGTGTCATTAGAAGCCCTTTTTCTCTAATCTGTGCTGAAGCATTTTTCAAATCTTTTTCATGAGGTATCAGCAGGTCTTTTAAAGATCAAGTATTGTTAGCAAATGTTCTCCTGATGCAACCCATCTGTTGGGTGTTAGTGTTGATCTTTTCTCAACATTCATAAAACACTATTTTCTCTATTGTAGATTAAAAATATCAGCGACCGTGCAGAAACAGCTTTGCTTAAATCTGCCAAGACCCTCAGTCCTGCAAATTGCTAAGTATTAATTTCCAGTAAAAACAAATTCCACCGGATTTTTAATATTTTTTTTTAATTAATGTGTGCTTTTTAATGTCATTAAAAGCATAATCAGAGGATCGTTGGTTAGGAAGACATTACAATTTCTGTACATTGAGAACGCACGTAACATTTTTATTTTATAACATTAATAAATTTGGAGATTAAGTTGAACTTATCAGAAAAGCTGCCAATTTGCATTTAGGCACTTGCAGTCTTTAAACTTTCCAGAGAATCTACTCAGACATAAACTGTTAAACACTGAAAAATGAAGCTAAAATAGCCATAAAAAGGACAAAGGAGGAGGAGGAAGCACGTTTTCTACATCTGAGGCAAAGTAAACAATTGCAGTAGTAATTACAGTCCTCCTCTTTAAAGGAGACTTCAGACCAATTGTCCTGAGGCCACTGAAGGAAGAACAAGATTTAGTTACAGTGGCCATTTGATACTGCAATTTATTGCCTGCAGTATTTTCCTTGAAATGAGATATTTGAGAGAGCCAGTTGCTTGGTGTTAAAAGCTTAATTTTCAAAGCAAATTTGCAGAATGATTCCAGATTTTGACATGGTCAGTCTTCTTATTACTGCTCACATATTTTCCTTGGGCTATGAAAACAATTCCTGATTCTTTTTTCATTTTGACCATAGCAAATGAACAATGTGGCCATGCAAGTGATACAGTTAGAAAATCAAGGTCAGGCAATTCTGCTCGTAGGTTCTTTCCTGATACCCTATATTACCATTGGTTTATTATTAAATTACATGCTTAAATAAGCTGATTTTAATGTGTGTTTTATATGCTTTGTAAAATATTATAATTAGAATATTTTCCCATTATTAATTCTTTCCATAATAACTTAGAATGACCCAGAAGTAGGGGTTTTTTTTAATATTCTGTTTATGTAATGAACAGACAAAAGAAGCCCAAGTCAGGGCTGTCTATAGTTATAGCACAAACCTCACATTTTTAGACCTGGTATTTAGACATGAGACCAAGATTATCATTGGGAACCCGAGCTACTAAAAATATATATTTAAAACTTCGTGGTTAATACTGATTTGACTTTAAACCTATGGAAATAAATGGTCACAGTGAAGTGATGTTGTGGGCAAGTCTAACCTGCCTCCTGCCCTCCAGTCAGGGAGAGCTGGGAAAGCTTTGAGGCTCTGCAGGAATGACTTGGCACTGCACAGGATGGAATTTTTCAAGTGCTTGTGCGACAGAGGATTATGAATAGGCAAATACACACTGATGGCTAAATGTTCAATACAAAGCTGTCAGTCTCGCTCCCAGGAGCTGACAAAACCAACAAGGATTTGCTAATACAACATGGAAGCAGAGGGAATGTGATGGTCAGTAAATACTGAGTGAGCTATGCATGTTCCTTCCCTACAGCTGGAAGGGGGCTTTGCAAGGAAATTATCAGGGAAGTAGGACAGCAAAGACGAAATAAGAAAGGGCATAATCAGGAGGCCAAGCTAAATGAAAAGAAAATAGGGAAACAAAGAAAGGAAAAGAGTAAAGGGAAATAGCAATAAAGTTTCTATTAGACTAAAAAGGAGCACTTGAGAGAGGACAGACGAACACATAGCTGCAGATCAGATAGGCTGGAATAGAAAATGGTGGGAATGAGGAGACCAGGAACATCTCCAGCGTCTGACAGCTTCACATGCAACTGGTCTGACAGGCTCCTGCCAAGCCAACCTCCCTTCTGAGCCTGTTTCATCTCAGGGACATCCTTCTCTCCTAAACCCACATCACACAGGGCAGGCAGCATGCAAAGTGTCCTGCTCCCTCTCCTCCTCCAGCCTTATCTCTGCTCCAACTGCTCCCATTCCACTTCCTGCCCCACCCACACCCAGCAGCCTGCTCCTTGTCAGGGAATACGTGTGTTCCAGTGCTGCATTTTCCTCCATTCATCCATCTCTGCTCTCCACCCACAACTGGGGGAAAGAGAAAAATCCCTGCACATGCAGCTGCTCGAGGAACAGATGGGAAATAAGAGAAGTGATGAAGCAAAGCCAGCTCCCCAAACATCTCACCACTAAAAATCTACCAAAAATTATTTTGATTAGTTCTTCTTTTTATCTGCACGCTGGGATTAATGTTTCCAATCTGTTTGTGCACAGTCTGTTAAGACACGATGATGAAAACTCCTTTGGCAAGGCTAAATATTAGTGCCATTAATGGCATGGCATGGCTGAGAGGAAAGGTGTTATTCAATAAGGAGTTCTGAGCGTTTGTGAAGTTCCCAACTCACTCAAACTTCTGGAATGGGAAAAGCCCTGAAAAATAGAGGGAAATGCTGATGCTGCTCATTTGAATAATATGAAGAGCTAAATATTCGTGATCCCAGCCCAGTCTCTAAATATTCGTGATCCCAGCCCAGTCTCTGATAGACGGCCCCCTCAGAATGTGCAGCTGCTCCTGATTTTCCTTACGGCTCATTACTAATGGTAAATGCCTTGAATGTATCAGATGAAAACATTAAATAAATTAAAATCTAATTTTCCCATCCAAAGTAATTAGCTTTTTTTCCCCCCCCCCCCCACATCCCAGCCAGGTACTTCTCTTATTACTGGTTATACCCTTTGGCACACACATTGGCTGGGGAGAAGCTGTTTATATTTCCCACTGTCTGACAAGACAGGTTTAATCTTCAAGGACTACAAGCTAAAATATTTCATATATTCATATATACCAGCAAAAATAAATATGCAAAACCATCATGTAACTGGCCATGAGAAATTCCAATGCAACTATTTTTGGCAGAATCACCACTATCTGAAATGAGGAAATTAAAACACACTGCTGACATTAATACTACCCCCAAAAAAAAGGAGGGGGGGAAATAAATTTGCAAAGTGATGCTGTAATTAACATGGCCCTTGGGGTCTTGAGCTGATGTTCTGCCCAACTGCAGGGAAGGGTGGAGAAACTTCAAAAGGCACCCAAATGCCATTTGAGCCTGACACAGCACTGTCTCCAACAGCAATAATTCGTGTCAATGGCTTCAGAATTACTGTGGCTGAGACGGGCTTTATTATGTTCCACCTCCCCTTCAGCAGACTTGCAGTGCTGTGGAGCAGGAGAGGAGCTGGGTCAGAAGCAATAACTCACTGCACAAAGTCTTCATCTTGATAACACAAGAAAAAAAAAAAAAAGGTAGTTACCATTTCAGTCTTTGAAAAAATTCTAAGAATATTTTGATATCTCTGGATTCGCTCATCCTGATATCGTTAAGACAGAAAGGCAAGGAATACGTCGGTAATGATCCAGTTCCTAATTCCAGTTCCTGAATCATACAAGGCTTTTTGTCTCGGTATTCCAGATTTCTCCAAATTTTTTTCTCAGTATCTACACTTCGGTTGCTTTTTATGCTTTATTCAACCCTCCATCCAGAGCAGCTACACCCCAGACTGAAAGCAAGCTAGTCAGAAACATTTGTTTACTCTTGCCTCCTTCCTCTATATACTTAATTTATGCTACATTTTAGAAGCTTTTAATTAGGGAGCACCTACCGATAACAGGAAGAAAAAGGTTTAAAAGTGCCAGAACAAACTCAAAGATAGGAATCAAGTTAAAATAAAAAGAACACATGAAAATGTTTTTTCATCCTAACTCACAGCTGTGACTTCCTTGTACTTTCTATCACTGCCTACAATTTCTGCTTTAGAGAAACGTGGACTATGAGGAGATAAAATCTTTTATTCCGTCGAACAAAGCCTTTGTTTCATATAGGAGAAAAATAGGAAGATTGCAAATGAATTTGTACGCTAAAAGGTTTTGCTTTATTGCTTCAGCATTGTTCAAACCGCTCCCTAAAATGACAGTCACTGCGTTCTGTCACACGAGTTGTTCAAACATGAGTTGGGTAAGGCACGTTCACAAAGAATAAGGGGAGAAAGAGAAATTAAAAACTATAAAAGGACCATTTGAGCACAGACAGACCCAAGAAAGGAGAGGCTGGAGCACGGGCTCTGGACTCACAGCTCGCCCACGGAGGGGCTGGGGAAGCTCCTCCCTGCAGCTCCGGATCAAGTGGACACTCCACTCTGAATGGATCCCGGAAAACCACTTCTCACTATTACACGTGGAGCTGGGCCACAGCCCAGAATAACCACTTGGAAGAGATCCAAAGCTCTTGGCTCTCACATCCACTTTCCAGATAGTGGTCTTGCCCTTGCGTGAATATGTTTATGATCTTTGTAAATTAAGGAGAAGGTCAAGAACACGCTGACCTTAATAATGGGCTTTAATAATTATCCTTAGAATAGATTATTATAAAATTAGCATTATTTCCACAACACAGTAAATCAAACACTCTTAACACAGAAAATACACAAATAAGTAGAAAACTGGCCACCAGTACTTGTGAAAATATGTCTGACCTTTCCAGCTGTACTTTTCTGTCCTTCTCCTCTCCCCTCCCTGCATTATTTGCTGTTTTATAACAGGCTGTTATTTGTCTGAGCCTGATAAGCTCCTGGGACTCAGTCTGACCTCTCCAACGAGATTCCCAGAGCGCAGCCGCCACGAGAAATCAAAATAGTGCATCCAAACAAACTAGTTTAGAAGTTGTGCTTATCACAAGCCTTTTTAATTATCTTGCATAGCTTTGATTCCTTTCCTTAGGGTACTAATTACACGAGTGTGTTCTTTTGCTTTTAATGTTAGGAAATAACATTCTCCTTTTCCACATTTTCAAGCAACATTCTGAGTGCACACCACTTTTAAATGCACAGCATTCGATTCAAGCCTTAGTAGATGGGCTTTAATCATCTCAAACATGCCATGCCATCCCTCCAGTGCCAGAGTAAAGCCTGACTTACTGGATAACCTAAATCACACCACAGCAGGTTTGGTACATCAATTACCACTCAGTATTCAAGTTCAATTACTGCTATAAAAATGTAAAATGATGCAAAATGGGTTGTGAGATGCAAAGTAAGTGCTAGGTGTAACAAATTTGAGTTTTCAGATTAGTTTACATAATTTGTCATTATTTTTTGTCTGCAAAGCAATGATTCACTAAGCCAGAGTTTTACTGGAGACAGATATCCTTCAGTGCCAGAAGTTAAGTTGTTATAAATGCTTTTTGCTACATAGATTTTTATTTTCTTTAGGAGCTCCCTGATTTATTTACACGAGAATAGGGAGGCTTCTGTTCAGCTCATAACCATAAAATAAGCCAATACTAGACTGTCAAAAGCCACAGCTGCAGACCAAGTGATAGAACCAAAGAGATTAAGGAGTTATCATGTGTTAGTCTTAAGAGCATAACTTCTCCTCCAGCTTCCCTATTCTTCTGTGTTCTCACTCTGTCCACAAAACAGAGAAGTCCAATCCTAACAACTGTTCAAACCAAGTCTAGTAATTTTATTTTTCACCTTCAGCCAAAAAAAAAAATCAATACTAGCTAGAAAACAAGATGTAATATTAGGAGGCAGATAAACTGGAATGTACATTTAAACAGAGCAGAGGGTTCCTTATACTAACTAACTATATGTTTAGTTTGGATACTTTGCAATGCCAGGTTTTACCCCCACAAGAATGTTTCCCAGACTTGCCCAGGTAACTGAACACCAACTCTTGAGGATATGCAGAAATTATCCTGGGTGTTTGATGATTTAATCCAGATATTTTCCACATGAATGTGAAGGATTTGCTTTTATCAAAACGAGTATTTTCACTTGGAAAATGCAAACTGACTTTGGCTTTATTATTCTTCTCAAACCTCTCTTCAAATGACAGGCAAACCAACACATTTGCCAAGCATCAAGCACCCCAAAATTCTTGGGTTTATACAGAATGCACAGTGTGCCCCCAGCAAATCCATACTCTCCATCTCCCTGTGATATTCTCCAGTCAATGAACAGGTTGTGTAGGAACAAATGATTTCCTCAAGATTCCCTCACAAAACCAATGAAAGCAAACTGTTATCTTGGATTAAGTGTTTTCCTTTGTTCTTTAATCACAATAGAAAAGGGGAAGAGAGGAATCCCCCACCCCGTTTATACTTCAAACAGCAACAACAACAACAAAAAAAGACTTTAAATGAAGGAAAGAGTAGGAACTGAGTAAAGTTGGGACACATCTACATTCCACTGAAAACATTTGTAGGCAACTCCCATGTTAGTTTTGCAGGTAGAAGTCCTCCAAATGCAGCCACAAATGAGGGAAAGACAGAATCACTTAAAATCAGTAAGTGCACAATGTGGGAAGAGGTTCAAATGTGAAATTCCAGGAACCACATGTACAGGGTGCTGGATGCCCTCACCTTGAGCCACATCAGCAACAGTCACAAGAATCCAATAACTTCCCAAACCTGACCCAGAAAGAATGAAACAGAACACCTCAATATCACTTACTTTTCATTTAAAAATTAAAACAACCAAAAATCACCACCCTGAATCCATCCACCATCCATCCTTGGATACAGACAACAGGAGAACAGTCTTCCCAGCCCTTGCAGAGTGTCAGAAGCACAAACACTTTGCAGCTTTACACCTCTCAGTACAGCAGAAGTGCTGCCTAAAGAGGGAATTCTTCATTGAGCCACTGAATGTAGGAACATGGAATCCTCACAGAAAGCACATGGCTCATTTCCCTCAGAAAAGAAATGTATTGTTACAGACATTAAATACAAACTACCTAAATGCATTGCATAGTTAGATCCAATTGCTATTCCTACTCCTTCATAAGCAATGCCAGCTAAAAGGATGAAGCCAGGGTTAAGACCTTCATTTAAACTAATCAGAATAAATGTCAACATAAGCATCAGCAGAAGAAGGCATGCCAAAAATAATACAAAAGTAGTAAAGATATAACAAACAAGAAAGCTAGTTAAAATCTTAGATACTGATTTATCCTAAGATGCAGCACAAAGTACTCGAAGGCAAAACAAAAATTTGACTCAATTGTCATTTATTTAAGGAATCTAAATATAAACCCTGTTTTTTGGTGTTCCTGTGATTTCTGCAAACAAATTATTTTGAAAGAAGTTCTCTGAGTTTCTTTTAAGGAGCTCTCTGTGCTACACTGGAGCATTTCAGAAAACAGAAATGTGTTCAGTCAGGGTGTAATAGAGAAGTGATACAACAGGGAAGGTTCTTGGTGCCCAGTTCCTCTTAGGCAGAGGAGACTTCATGGACACAGATCACGTGATGCTGCTGGGATGTATTTAGATGTCATGCTCACAAAAATCATGTCTAATAATGACTACTTCCAAACCCAGCAAGTCAGCATTCTCTAGGAATTGTTATTTGTTTTAAACGTCCAGGGCTACGGAGACAACATCGTGTCTGGCAAAGCTTTAAAATTATAACTGAAAAACAAGCCCAAACGAGGCAAGTGATAAGGGAAGCACTGCTCAGCTCCAAACTCTCTGTAAACACTGCTGTCAGGGCTCCTGGATAAGCCTCAGTTCCTAATTAATGCAGTCTGCATTGCTCAGGTGCTGCCCTTTGCTCCAGTTGTCCTCTCTGTCTGCACATTACCCGACTGGGGTCAGCAGCCCGAAGCATTATGGGCTGCCTAAAGCACTTCTGCTCTTCAAACAAAGCAGCTGAAACACTAATAGGCACTTATTAAAGAAAGGAATAAAAGCAAAGGGATGACTCTAAGATGATTATGAAGTCTGACCAACAAATGATGCTTTTTTGCCAAGGTCTGAAGTATTGACAAACTGATGTCCCGTGTGTGTGACTGCGCTGGCTGTTGGGAATCACTGCTCAGATCCAGGATGTCATGAGGCATTTAATCATTTCCTTTAAGCACCTACCACTCGTTATTTAATATCATGACACAAACTCGGACCATAAAATGACCTACTGTAGGCTCATTAGTCATGTTCCTCTTTGCTCAGAGATGCAGTGGGAACGACTGCACACAGAGCTTTTAGGAACTGTCCAAATCCACTGCAAAGCCTTTCCCTCCCTGCTTTCATGGCTACCAGTGCTCTTGCCATTTCTTAAATAAATTAGCCTTGATCCAAGGCATCTGTTGCTACTAAAAGTGACTTACTGAACATTAATATCCTATGCAAGATGTATAAAAAACATTGAATTCGCGCTGCTAATGGTGAAGTTATGCTTGCAAGACATTTTCTCTCTTCCTGTAATAGCAAAGTTGAATTAAATGAAGCAAGAGACATGAAGCCTCTAACCTATTTCTGCAAATTCTACAAAAGCATTCAACTCTGTAAACCAAGACAACATTTTGTGGGGACTTCAATTCCACATCTACAACAAATTTCTGAAGCAGATCATTGCAAGTTGTTGGAAAGTCCTTCTGTTTGGGAATAATCAACTGCAGGATCAATAACTCAATTTACAAACTAGGAAAGCAGCACTGTTTCATTTCCTTTAGAAGCCATGCATATTGGAAGTAATGCACAGACTTTTGGAATTCTCATGATGTAGAAATAACTGTGTTCTGATCAATGAGGACGTTTTTAGGCAGTGTCTGTGCCTACACACTTCCCTCTATTTCCACGCTGAGAGACACGTTTTGGTTGGGAACTTAAGGGCCAGTTTGAGTGCCTGGGATTTTAACAGTACAACAAAGGGTTAACACACATGTTGGCACCAAGAGAAGTCAAGAAATACAACCTTCAATAACAAAATATTTTCCCAAGGAGACAAAGGACCGTCTACAACTTCAGTAAAGTGGTACAAATCATAAAATAATCATCTTTGCCTTTGAAAGCAAAGTAGGAGCGAGAATAAAGGGGTTTAGGGGGTCTAATGCTGATCATTCACCAACACCTCCAAGGGCTTTTGGCAATTACAGAGATTTCAAATATGAACAAACACCTCTTTTCTAAACTGCTGAGCACGTACAAATGGGAATTAACCATTTAGTGAGACAAGCAATTAAGACAAATTAGAAAACAGTTTCATGTGCTTTCTGCACCACAAATACCTCATAAATGCCTTTCAGTGACCCAAAAAGTGAACAATAAGACTATGTTAAAGGCTACTGTCAGAGATACAAAGAGCAAAGACATGCCAGCTTTGTCTACACTCATCCAGAGAAACTCAGCAAATTGCTCTGTCATGCATCTTGTCCCCTCCCCAGCAATCAGGAGAACCTTTGCCCTTTTGCCCTGACAGATTAAATCGAAGCATGAAGGAGTGGGATCTTAGCCAAAGAATATTACATTTTAAAAGCTGACCTAAGCTCTTTTTATTTGCCCTTTCATTTTGATCTCATGACAATGTTTCAGTACTTTCCTCAGATATCGAGTTCATCAACCTCTAACCCTCTCCTGATGCACTTTAGGTTTCTGCATGTCTCCCATTTCAGGGAAAGGTGAGGTGTTTTGCACTTTCCAGAGCAAGTGTAATAAAAAAGGCCTCTATGATTCAGGAGATCTAGAATAGTTGGAAAGAAAATCTATCATCTGGATTTCTTTTAACTCTCAAATTAGGAATATTTTTATGCACTAAGACTCAGAATAGCAGAAGAATTATCACTTGTTTAAATACTAATTTTAAACTTGCACGTCATTTATGCCTAGGGACAGGATCTGTGCAAGCATCCCTTTCACCCACCCACCCACCATCACCCTTAAACAGCTGCCTTTAGTACCCTGTAAGTACCTTGTAATTGGGTGTTTGGCTTTTCTTAAACCTCTACAACTGACACAAAGATTAATGACATTTGACACTGTGAATGAATAACACCATAAACTATCAGGCTATTTGATCTGAAATTAAAATTCTCTGCTCTGCTACAGTTACCTTTTAAACGTGCCTCTGGCACAAAGCTTTCAGACCTGGGTACAATCTGCACATCTCTGGATCAAGTAATGAAACACTGAATCTTCTAGTCCATCACTCCCAAATTTTTGAAAGGCTTCAGCACCTTGCAGAGGTTAAAAAGGCCTGGTTGCCTCAGCATAGCTTTGAAATGGATGTATCACTGTTATAACAACAGAAGCTCATGGGTATTTGAACTACTCTCATATTTTAAAAACATACTCCTAAGTTAAGACTGGAGTTTGCAGCACCACTGCCTGAGCTGTCAAAATACTTGCTTGGGCAATCTGACTTGTGGAAACATGTTCAATTCATATAAAGCAAACGAAAACACTGTTATAGAGAATAGCATTACAACAATAAAATTTTAAAAAAAATCAATTTATGAAGCAGCAGAGTAGAGCCAGAGAATACCAGCTCCCAATTTTTATGCGGGACACACTCCACACTAAGCACAGAGACTGAGTGTATGTAATTCCTGATGACTAAAAAGCCAATGCCTCTTCTTTCAACACAATGATCTAATATTGCTCACATCATCCGAGTCTTCCTAACAATGTAGGAGAAAAAGCACACATATTTGTACACAAAGGATCAATATTTAGAGACTGCATAATTTTTTATCACTTTAAATGAACCACCCAAGAAATTAGTCATCTTTAAGTACAATATTCCCACAGAAAAAGGAATTATTATATCTTTTGCAGATTGTGGTGATGGCTACAGAACATTCAAGACTTCTAGATACAACATGCTTTTTATTTTTTAATTAGAAAACTCAATTATTTCTATACCATTTTTCATAGATAACACTATAGAAAAGTGGTAAAGTAATACTCCAGATTACAGAGGAGTTAAATTTGATTCTGACAAAACCAACATTCATACAGGTTGTCTACTACTTAGTAGTATTTTGTGGCCAAATCTCCCTTGATTCAAATATTCAGTGAAAGCTGCAAGACATGGCTCAGCTGGTTAATGAGCCTTTACTCCTGCTTTTAAAGGCTGAGAAAGTTCTCAGCAGATATCCAGAGAAGACACTGCTTGTAATTACTACAATTTAAGCCTAACTATCAGAAAGAAAACACGAAGAAGAAAGGTAAAAAGGAAAAGAGGGAAGGATGAATGTTATGGAAGGCACAAAACAGGCATGTTTTCAAGCCTTCAGCTTTTGGACAGAAGTTTATCTCTGGCATCTCAGTTTTGATGCACAAGAACAATATTTCTGCATCACCTAAATCTGCTGCTGCTCCCCCAGCTCTGGAACACACCAGCCTGGTGGTGACACAGCCCAAGAAAAGGGTTTTCAGGGCAGTGTGTAAATGGGCTCCATTCACTGTTCCAGCCCTAAAAAGACACTGTGCTTCCCAAGACCAATTCCAAAGTGCTACAACTACCAAGCTTAGCACATGATGGCTCACAACACAGCAACTTCTCACTTATTTAAAGGCAACTGTTGACATCAGAGATCCTCCCAGAAGGGTTCTGCCTACAAGTGCTGTCTGTGAACTGACAGTAACATTATTACCAGAGTTATAGTCTATTATCACAATGTTTTTATTATTATGCACGGGTTAGCACTTCATACTCGCCACAGGACTGTGCAGAATGTTTCTAATACTCACTGATATCAAACCATTTCAATTCCACAGAGAATGACTTTGTGCTTACATAGAAACTAAAAATGTTAATTATATGTGTACTTAGAATGAGGGCTGAGACATCAGCCACTGGTGTTAAGTGCAATGGGCAGCTGAAGAGTCCCAAAATGTCCTCTGGTCCTACAAACTGCTGAGGAAAATGCTGTGTGTTCATGGTCTCACACTGTTTATTCACCCGCTTTATACCTTGACTTTATAGATTTTATACAGAAAAATTAGCTTGCTGATATCCTCTGCAAATGGATAACCCTGTAGGGGTCATCAGATTTCCTGGAAAAATCACACTGAAGATGTGGATGGCTCTAGGGATGTTCCCATTCCAAGGCGGCTACACTTCAAATGGTTAACGCAGCTCTGGCAATCTCTTAACTCCCCTCCTTAGCCAGCAGAAATAAGGCTCAATTATATAATCTGACACTTCCTATGCTTGGATGCCCAATTAAATAAATTGAAATAAGTGAAAGACTCCTCAGAAACTGTGGGTTTTCTCCCCCCCCCCCAAAAAAAAGTCTCTCTTGATATGCTGATGTAAATAAGGAGACACTTCTGCAGACAGAATGCACAGAAATTAAGAACAGACTTCAAGAAGTCACACAGTCCATCATCTCCTGCTCTCTGATGCTACTTAGACATTTATGCCATCCCTGCCAAGTCTTTATCTAGCTGATATTAAAAAGCCTTTCTGCCTATTTACTATTTCCTGGTTATGTAGCTGAGATCTTCTCCCAGTTTTAGGAGGAAATCTCCCTCCCTTACTACAGCTTTGAACTGTTATTTCTGCTAAGTGCAGCCACCAGGCACAGAAAACAATAGACTGCTATTCTCTTTTACACAAAACAAACCCGAGTCTGTCAACCTTTCCTCAAAGAGCAGGTTTTAAATATACTTGAGTTTGACACATTTCTCTGGACTCTCCTTTCTAAAGCCGATTGCACTCAGGAATACGACATGGGAAAGGTATTTCACTTTAATCATTCAGGCCCCTGTATCTTTAAAAACCCAGGGCAATCTTCACCAAACCCTTTGTAGCTGCTGGATGTGTGGAAGTTCTCAGACATTTCAGACCACAGGAAAACCTTCAGCAGCCAATTAAGCTCCATATCTCTCCTGTACTGGGGAGCCCAGAACCGGACACAGCATTCCTGATGTTTATATACTATTCATCATTCCTAAGCAAAGCCATGAACTAGACAGCACAGTAAAATTCTGTATTTTAAAAGAAGGTCTTGTGAAACTTTGGCAGTGTAGGTGAAATTTCTAAAATGCCAAGTATTAGAGTCACTTTGCCCCGGTTCACATATTTGGCAAGGGCAGAGAAAGCTTTTTAATTGTCACTAAGAGACCAAAGGCAATTCCTGCAAAGTCGTCCCTGTCATCTGAACGTGGCACACACAAAGCACCTTACAAATACTCCCTCCTGCAGGATTGTGGAGCTAGTCTAAGAATGCTGCTCATGGATTAGGTCTAGGCCATTTTATTAGATTTGAAACCAAAGAGAATCTCTCTTCTATCCTTCAAAATGCAGGAACTAAAAATAAAAGTGAGGCTGGCGGGCATTTGATGGAGTGAACAGGATCTTTAGTTATCAAACCCCAAGCCACAGAACTGCCCAAAGGAAGAGGGATAAAAACATGAAATATTATCATTCTGGAATCCCAATATTGTATGATAATATATGGAGAGATACAGTGGTCAAAACTGACAGCAATTAAGCATTCAAAGGCAAAAATGTACAGACCACAGATACAAATCTCTCTTCATTTCTGGAGCTTGTCATGCAAAGGATGGAATGCACCAGTAAAAACAAACAAAAAAATTATTTAAATGTGTTAGAAGGTCCAGAGTTTTGTCCATGACTTCACCAGATTTTAAACTTTACACTTTAGGAAAAAAAAAAAAATAAAATAAAATAAAATAAAATTAAAAAAAAAAAAAAAAAAAGGAAGATGTTTCGGCCAAAGAAATTTCAATATTTTTAAAAACATGTCTGGACTATTTAATCTGTGGACTGAATCACAACAGCTTGGGGGCAGGGGAGGGAAACTAGACAGAAACAAGAACTTGTGGAACTCCTAGTTGGAAGGATGGGAAAATAACATGGGACAAAAGAGGTAAGAATTAGAGAAGAGGTTACAAGTGGGGAGGCATGTGCACTAATTTACATTTTTTTGTGTTATGTTTAAGTTGCTTTATTCTCAGTTTATTTTACCTACATGCAGCACATGTAATAAGAACACACCCTGACAGTGAAATCTGATGTACCCAAAATTAAATTGTCCCTATCTCAAAGTTAACAAACATCATGAGACTGATGAGAGGAGACAGATGAGACTCAAGAGAGGAGAAAACCTTTTTTCTTCCTTTTTTTTTTGTAATGTGCAAAAGTCAGCAGAGAATAAAGCACCTTTATGTTTACAGTATGAAATACTGTATTTCATAACACCTGATGCCTGAAATAATGGAGGCACTACAGACTTGGCCAGGCTCGAGTTAGAGTCTGAATGCAATAATTAGGTTTCTACAAAACAAAGCCCTCATTTCATTTCAGTGAAACCACAGAAATATTGTGTGTTTACATTATCTCCTCCAAAGTCTCATTTCCTTTTCACTTATTACATATATGAGACAGGAACTTCAAATAACAAAGCTGAGGTGCATTAATGAAATGGAGAATGGTTTGCTCTTTGTTATTTGCAGAGATATATGTATGTGCCAGAGAAACTTGGGTGAGCATCAGCTCTCTTTACCTTTCAGGATTGAAAATAAATTACTCCAACACAGATTATCCAATGGTTCATGAAGTGCTAAACACCAAACTAAGGAAATAGATGCATAACTCTAATGCAAATCAAAACACACAGGAATTCTGTATCTGCTTTGGTCATCAAAATATCTGTATGGAGGAAAGGAACAAGTTATATTCCTTGCCTGTGTTTCAAGGGATATTTTTATTTCTGCAAGTTCTTTCCATTTTAAAAACTGCACATTCCAGGCTGGCTACAAAGATATGTCTGTCACTCTCTTAATAGGCCATATTTATTTAAAGAAACGTGCTTTACTATACAAAGGAAGTTCAGTGTTTAGTGTGGCAAATACAGAGAGAAATTCTCACACATAGGGACGGGCAGAGACTGGTTTTACTTTGCCTGTTCTTGTTTCTGAGTGTCATTGGAGAGCCACAGATTTCTTTAACTGTAGGTCTGTGCTCCAGCCTTGTCTTCACTGCAGCAACACATTGTGGAACAAAGTTTGTCAACAAAGCGAAATGAAAACATTGATGGCTTCAACATGTCAGTGATGTTTAAAGGAAGTTTAGAAATGACTTCCTGAAATAGATTTCCAGAGATCATTCCAGACACCAGACAATGATCTCGTGCCCAGAAAGGCCGTATTGTCTCACAGCTTCCTCCCCAAAGGCCTCCCTTTCATGCCCTGATCCAGCAGCAACCCAGATAACACTGAAGTACCAAACATATTCCCTTTCATCTTATTCATGCCTTTCTTCGAATAAGAATCCCATTTCCTCTCAGACCATGCAAACATCTCCCCTTTTCCCTGCTCTATCCAAGAAGCAGGAGAGGGAAGACACATGATCCTCCTTTGCTCCATCTTGGGGAAATCGGAGCGATAATATATCCTTGAGTATTTCCTGGTGTTCATCCCTGAATTATCCTTGCTTCTTAAATAATGTACAGTGATATATGGACACCACCAACTCCACCTGGGAGGAATCTCAGTGTTTTGTATTATTTCAAAAGGTGCTGGGAGGGATTGTTACAAAACTCCAGCAGAAGAGAACAGAATTCTGCTTTCTAAGTGGGTTCCATGCCAGCACTGAGAAGACAATCCACTGAGGATCAGGGTAATTCTGCCCTAAGAGGAGTTGAAACTGGTCTTTTGAACTCTCAGAGAAACTAGAAACTCTTCTAGAGAAGTAAGAGACAAAGAAAAAGGTCCCATCCCTAAAGCTGTATGGTTCTGAGACTTCAGAAGACCAGGTCCATTCTGAGTGGCTTGCCCATCATTCTCATGTCCATCCATGACCTCAAAACACTCCTCAAGTTTTTTGTTGAATTGTGTTTTTCACTTCTTGCAAGTCCTGGAAGTTTATATTTTTTAATGATGGATAATTTGTGGTAACTCATCTTTCATGCAGGACTATAAATACAACAACAACCCTTAGCAACTATGACAGTCAAAAAAGTGAGGGCTTGAAAACTGAACTGCAATCTGCTAAATTCATATCTCTGTATCTATATTTATGACTTATATAGAGAGATAGATATACATACAAACACATTTAGATGGATAGACATTCTTTGTTCCATCTGCAGACCCAAGAGTTTCCATCTGGTAATATCCAACCAGGTCTCTGCCAAACAAATAATGATTAGTCTTCATTTCTCAGGTTTCAGATGCCCAACTGCAAGGGAAAGAGCTGTGGTTGAGCTCACAATCAACTCAAACCCACGACTTCAAAGGGACTCGAAGTTTTATTAGTTCTAGTATGTCTAAAATAACTTATTTTTACTAGTGGCTTGATGGCAATAAAACTTACAAAACTGTTATTTCTCTTCTGGAAAAGCAATGTCCTTAATCAGAGAGTCAGTTGTTATGAACATGTGTGATTAATGTGCAATACAATACAAAAAAAACCCTTTCCCACTCCCTGCTTTCACCAAAGAGCTGCTGCTTAGAAATGCAACTACTACACAAGAATTGTTTCAAACAGCTTCAGATTTCTAAAATAGACTCCAAGACTAGCTCAGAAATCACAATATATCCACTTCACATCATAACAACTGCTTTTTAAGACTCCCTTACATAAAAAATCCTCTTCTGAATTAAAACAAAAAAAATTACTCATAGTATGTTATGCCTCAAATATTGAAAACTACTTTTCAAGGAATACAAGTATGTTAGGAAGCAATAACAGTAGGAAACAGCACCCAGGTATTGCTACAAACTGTAGCAAATGCCATCTTTTTTTTTAGATTTCAAAGCTAAAAATTGTGGAAAGCAGCTTTGTCTGAAGGGAGTTTCCAGATTCCCCAACAGTGTGAGTTTGATCCTGCAAATCAAATGTGGTGGTGGTGTCAGACAGGGGATGGCAGCACAAAATGGGCAGCCAGGAACAAACTACGGGTAGCTGGGTCTTGTGGGATTTATTTTGAGAGAGAAAGAGGGCATTTCTGCAGGAAGAAGACCTGCTGGGATTCACACTGACAGGAGCAATACCTGGCAGAGTATAAACATGCCAACCAACCAAAATATTTGTTTAAAGCTCTCCTTGATAAGCTGAAACCTCCTCATGGCCTAGGTACAAATTAGGGCCTCTGAGGCTGGAAAGGACAGAGGTACCCACAGAAGGTAAATTAACTCCAGCAAACATCAGGATTGTTTATCCAGAAACAGGCCCTTCTGGCCAACCTTTAAACAGCAGCATTCTGCCTTTAGCAAGTGCAAGGTCAGAAAACTGTGCCAAAGGAAAACAAACTAAGAAATAAGAAGCTGAATAAGGTTCTCAGAGACATTCAGAGAGGTGATTTCTGTGTACACATCCTCCTGCAATGACTACAGTCTTCTCTGTACTGGAGGAAGCTTCACTGGGGCACTGCTGTGGTGCTGAATACAAATCAAACTGCACATCCCAGTGTCATCTGAGCGTGTAATCACTTGACAAATCAATCAGCACTCACTTCACTCAGCAATACAAAGGGACAGATTCACCTCCCAGTTCCAGGGGGATCTGCAATCAGAGACTGGGATGAAAGGAGCCCAGGACTTGGCCTGTCCCTCTGCTGTGCCTGTTCTGCTTCAGGCAGTTCCTGCAGGGTTCCAGCTCTATCAGTGCTCCTCACTGACTGACAGGGGGCACAGGCAGTGCCAGTGTCTGCCTTTGGAAAAACCCCCAAAAACGATGTGGGAATGGGAAATTACCTGGAGTCAAACTTGGTGCTCAGGTTTCTCCTCATGTACCTTATCCCCCTGCCCGGCCAGTGAGTTGGAGTTACAGGAGAGAAGTAGGGCAGAACTACCAAAGGGAGAAACACTTTTTCCACAGGCAGTCCTGAGGGAAGATTCTGCCTCGTGGATGAACCAGACACAAAGCAGGACGGTGCTGGAGAAAAAAAGAGAAGTGAAAAAATCCTGGATAAATAGAGATGGAGCTTCCTACCTGCGCTACCCAAAACTGAGGGGCTTCAGCCCAGAAATGAGTTCAGCCTCGCCGCACAATCCGTTGCAGCACACTGCCCACTGCACCTCTAAAGCCTGTCACATTTAAGGAATTCGCTTAAAATAAATTTTTACATTGCAATGGGAGAAAAAGCATTTATTTCCTTAATAATACATTTTCACAGTGGAAAGACTGGCTTGTCCCAAACCCAAAGCAGTCATTAGAGCACCTGCAGAGACCGTGCCATTTCCCTGCATGTTTCAAAGCCAGTGTTTGAATCCAAAGCACTCCAGTCCTTCCCAGAGGAATTCTGTAGCAGGTGGTGGTAATAATCCCTGAAACAGGATTCTCTTTGCTGCACCAGCTAAAAGTTCGGGGAAAAGGGATTATGACAAAGGCTTCACCTGACCCAGTAATGCCTCTGTCATTTGTCACCTCTCATGTCAGTTTTAGAATAAGCAGGTATAACATTTCAATCATAATACTGCAGATTTACTCCTACACTTGCCAAGGTTGAAGGCTAATGTGCTCTCAGAGAGCCATTCTCCTGCAGGAAAATATATGGAAATGAGAAAGACCGGCAGTTCTACAGGGAACTGGCAGTTTTACAAACCCTTTCTCTGTTTAATCATAAAAGTAAAACAAAAATATAATAAAAAAAATATTAAAAAAAAAAGAGATAAGGCATGGGGAGGTAGAGGTCAAAGCAGAATGTCTCCAGTGAAATAGCTGTGTGACAGTTTTCTGAAGTCACCTTATTGAAAGTAACACTGCTTCTTGTCTTAACATGAATGCTTTCTAGTTTTCATTTATGTTGATTGCTCATGCATTAAAAAAATGTCTGGGGCAGCAATGGAACATCACATAAAGAAGAGTTGAAAGATATGAAACCCTTCTAATATCTAATCCCAACGTTGCAGATACATCAGAGCCCTTATTTTGTCATTAAAGTCCTATCTTTATAATAAATTAAAGACCTTTGGACCCGTATTATACACTGGAGTTATGTAAGTACATAAGCAAAGCATTCCACTATTAAATATGTACTTTTCTAAAATGCAATAAAAATAATTTATTTCACAAGGGACATTCACCAGACACATTTTAAATACACCATACAAATTCTTGGATGTTTTCCCATAAATATTTGAGGTGTGGATGAAAAACTATAACAGATATTAAATAACATTAATTGGGTTTTTTAATAAATTTTAAGCTATTCAATGAATTTTCAGACTTCTTTCATCTTTTAAATGGCAATTTAGCACTTTAAAATGCTACAAGATAGGTATATCCACATATTTGAAAACTACTCCAAAAGGCAAAATAACTGAATTACCAGCAAATTTAGAAAATCAGTGCCTAGAGATTTAATTTACTGGGTTTTTTTTTAATAGAAAAACCAACATTTTCAGAAGCTGAGTCATATTAGAAAGAGATTTCATCTTCTAGTGCTACTGGCCAGAACCAGAACCATTAATCTAAAATACCTTTACTTCGATTTGTCAACAATAACCTGTTAGAAGACGAGGGCACCACTCTTTACATGTGTCAAAAACCCCAATCAGCACATATTCAGTTTAAATAAGAGTAAAATGACTAAGGAGAAGAACTACACAAATTATATACAATTGTATAGGATTTTTAAACCCTTAATCCTTCAGCACTTGAGAGAAATGTTTGTTTAAAGTACTAAGCTATTGAGAAAGTTCCTTTTGGTGCTTTAGCTCTTCATAAAAACAGTGCGTTAATGTACCTTGGTACTTGTTTTAAGGAGATTCAGCATGGCAAGGTCTGGCCCTCAGTGGGTAAAGCAGGGGCTCTCTTATTGTAATCAGGCTGCTGGCTTTAAAGAAAATAACAACATGTTTCAGGAATCTTCTTCTCCCATCCTATTTATTCCTGCCCCCAATTCCCTGTGCTTCCAATCCCACACTCAGATTTCCTGTTCTTCCCACTCCCTTTCACACACTTGGAGCTATTCTCTTCTTCCTTTTCAGCCCATCTCCTTTTGTCCCTCCAGCTCCATTGCTCCTATGAATCCACCTCTCCTCCCACTTCTGCTATTTCCATATTTCTTTTAAAATAAAACAACACAAAAAGAAGTCCACAAAGAAATTCCCCCTTAAAAAAAAAAAAGACAACCCTAAAAAAACCGACCTCAGAAAAACCAAAGAATAACCCTGCAACTGTACCAGCTCCACTAAGCTGTGGATGCAACATTAGACTCTGTTATCTCTTGCCTTTTTATTGATTTAGACTATAAACCAAACAAGTTAAGATCAGAGATTTAATTCAGTAGGTCACTTATTAGATTTCAGGATGCAGAGATGGCTGGCTGGAGGAGTTTAGGTGGCTTAAGCAACTCCTGCAAAAACAACCAAGATAAAATTAAGCTTCCATCAAGGAGCTACAAGATCCTTCCTAAACTCAGCGTCTTAACAGCGTCCTGGCTGCATCCACAGCACTACTGACATCTTGCACTACAACCAGCAGCAACCTGGAGGGCCCTGCAGAGCCTGGTTGCCACGTAACTATCATCTCCATCCAAGGATACCTTCATGTCTGGAATAAGAACTAAGCTTTTCCCATGTCATTGGTTTAACCGGAGTGTGGCTTCCCCTTTATCCTCCCCTCTCTGCCTTCTCCACTCCTGTTCTCCAGGCACTGAGATTAAGTGCCTCTGTATCAAAGAGTGATTGCCAAGGAAAGCAAAAGTTAGATTCTAATCAACACAGGGGCTGGAGCCTCAGCCCTCACTCTCCTCCTATGGCTGCTCTCAGAACAATAAGTGCTCCATAGGCCCGGGAGACACATTCAGCCTCAAGTCCTCTTGTTCCTTCCCAGGGCAAGTGTCACCAGCCTGCAGTGAATGGTGGAAATGCACCTGCACAGATGGAAAAACTGAACCTGAAGTTCACATTAATAATTAAGCCCTCCAGGTGGTCCAAGAGCTGGGGCCGTAATGAGGGACTTTCGGTGACACGTCAGTTATTAAATGTTGAGCCAGGTCACTACACATGAATAAAGTGATCTCCCCAGAAAGATGAAAGGGGAATTATTTTTTTTTTTTCCTTTTTAAGAAGGATTACACTTGCCTTCTGGAAAAAGTCTGAAAAAAGACAATGTCTTAAAGCAGTTAACTTGATTAGACTGGAACTGAATAAAACACATCGAGAGCTATCAAAGAAGCAGAAAATTATTCTGAACTGTATATGCAACAGTGGCTAAATCCTGCGCAGTGCCCTCTGAACCCCTGCTGGCAGCAGAGCTCTGAACTGGGACTGCACTGCCTGCAAAACCAGTGCAGGAATGATGCTGCTCTCAAGTGTGGCTGCTGGGGCACAGGGAATGTCAGAGGCGACAGCACCGGCCTTGGGAACCAGGAGCACCTTTCCCACAGCCCCACGGCTGCCTCTGCTCACCCCTTACCAGTTCCAGGCAGCTCTGCAGGGACAACCTTCAGGCAGAGGCACAACAGGCATCAGAAGGAATGTCAGAGTCTCCTTCTGTGAGGGACTGAGCCCCTATTTGCTCTGCTTCACACCTGCTCTGTCCCCTGGCAATGGGGAGGGATGTGGAAACACTCTGGGACTCTTCCCGAGGAACTTGTTCAGGTCAGAGGATGAGGGACAGCCACTGTCTGTAGGGGATTGTTCCCACTTTGAAAGGTCCAGGCCTTATGTCTAGGGAAGAACAAACCCTGGATAGAGAGCTGATGTTCCAGGCTGTCCATGCAGCCTTCCCACGGCCCTGGCTGGGAGGCCATTCCAGCAGACACCACATGAGCAGCTACACAACAGTTCTGACTGTTCAGTCCCACACAGCACATCCTGTACAGACCACTTGGTGTTTGCTCTTGGCTCAAACAAGGCTTTGTCCCTGCTAAGGAATGGCAAAAGGAAGGAACAGGGTACACAAGGAGCAAACACAATCAGGATCCAGAAATGAGGAAGCTCAGAAGGTCTTAAGCTTTACAGACTTCTCTAAATCTTTACCCCAATGCCTTGCCCTGAGGGGAAATTACTCTTAAAGCTTTGCCTGTTGAGAAAGAAATGCCAGTTACTGCAACAGGGAATACACAAAGGAATCCTGGATTGCCCACTCAGCAACGTGTATGGTGACTACAGAGGAGGTTGTTGATGGAATCTGCAAATGGGGAGGGGATGAAAGAAGAGAGCAGGATGGGCCCCAAAAACTTAGCAACACTAGGTTTGTTTGAAGTTCTCTACATATTGTAATATTTCTGTGGCTAAGCACTAGAACAATACAATTATGCCATAAATCGAGTTCAGGCTAGAAAAGCTCTTCATCTATTTCACAGATGGGTATAGTAAAAGGACATGGAAAAATACAAAGGAGTAAAATCTCTGCATTTTGATTGTACCTGATCCTGTAATCAAAGGCAAGAAAGCTTTTACTGCTCTGCTTCTTCATGAAAAAAGTATTTTCAGTGAGATACCCAAAGGTATAATCAAAAATATCACCAAATACAGAATAAATCAGTCAGTTGTTCTTCTCATAATTAAAGCACTATACAGAAAATATGGGTAAATGCCCTTGCCAATATGCACAATTCAAAATCAACAGCATTCAAACATCTTCAGAAACATGAACACATGAAATTGTACCAGCTTAATCCCCCCCCCCCCCCCCAAAAAAAAAGTATATTTAGTGCATGACTCTGGAAACTCAGTGTAAAGCTTTCCCCGGGAGAAAGCCAGCTCTGAATCTTATGAAGATGTTTTATAACTTAATTGTTTTAAGATGTAAATGTAAACAGTGCAGAGTGACATCTTTCATTTGGGAGAAAAACCAAACCTAAGGAATAAACACAGTTCTGGATCTGAAGCAAGTTGTTCCCTGTCCTGAAATAATATAATATAACTTCCTTAGACATGTTTTCATGCTGAGAAGCTGGAGAAGCCAAAGTGCTGCTTAAGGGCCATTTGAGACACTTTTTACACCTAATGAGGCCAGCAGATTTTTTGCAAGATAGTCTGATTTTCTTTTTTACCAAGCATCCCTACATGCAAACAGATATCAGCTTCTGAAATTATGCAGCCTGTGTGTTATCACCCAAAAAAATCCCTGTACTTTTGGGGAAAGAAACACCACCTGGAATAGGAATAATGGAAAACTGAATTCAAAAGCCAAAGGCATACAGAAACTAAGTGACAAGTTGTTACTCCCATCAGTGTTCAGGCCTTGCTGCCAGAAAAAAATAATCCTGATACTACGTTGAAGACTTCTGTGAACTAATACTAAACACACCTATTTTAATATTTTTAAAGTTCATTTTTAATAAAACCTGACCACTAATCCTAGCAAAGTATTCTCAGAAGCCAAGTTTGCTATTTTTCACATCACCTAAAGCATGGTCTTCTGTCCCCAAAGGCAAGAAACAGTATGTTAGCATTCATTACTGTAACCCATTGATGTATATTTTATTTGTGGTTTTAAAGTTTTCAACCACTTTTCTTTGATGCAGTGCATAATCAGTAGTAGTTAAAGGACTACCTTAAAAAATGGAAGCCTCTGAACAAATTTTTTGTGATAAACCATCAAAGGAGTGGAGCTGGAATTACAGGCCTGAGGGGTAAGAAACAAACCAAACTTGAAACAACTGAGGTCTCTAATAACATGGCAGGAATGGGGGGAATCTCTACCATTAATAGCACTGGAAAGCTTAATTAAAAAAAAAAAACTATCAGACACAGCTTCTTTGTTTACCTGGATCTAGAATTAAAACAATGGATGCTGTCAATCCTGCACCAGAATAAATGTGAACCTTTATGTTTCTATACTGAAAATGGCTCAGCTGTAAAATCAGACTTCACAGCCCAAGGCCAAATGATCACACAGGATCCTTAAAGCAAAGGCAGAGTATTTGGGATCAGCACCACTGGCTTGTGATCCATGGTAGGCTTAAAATCCTTCTTCGAATGAATCCTTGGAAGGCACCTAAGAGAGGAAGGCATGCTTAAACTCATGGTATATACAGGCCATCCTTCTACTAAGAAATGCATAGTTGTTCCCAAATTCCAAGAGGCTGAAAAATGCTTCTTTTCCTTCATTAGCAATGGGAATGTCACATGAATGAACACACCTCAGTCATTTCTGTAATTTTTATATTATACTCCATGCCAAATTTCTGCAAATGTAGATTACTAATGAATGATTAGAAGCTGGAAAATACAAGCTTTACTTCTTTTTACTTAATAGATTAAAACAATTAGCAATATGAAGGTGAAAAAGTTTACTGCAATTCCTGTTCACTTTATTTAAAAATAAATGTTATCATTTCAAAATCTTTTGAGAGTCACTTGCTTCTTTCATGGCGTTTCAAAGCTCAGGTCCTTGAGCTTTAAAAATAATACTTGAGTTTATTCTTGCAGGCAAAGAAGTCCACTGAAAACTCTTTCAATGTTTGAACAAGCATTGATGAAATGGTGACAAAAAGTTCACAGAGCCAGGCTGGCAGTCACAGTTTTACCAGTGCTCCATGAAATTCAGAGTCAGACATGAGACCCCTGCGTAGCTCAGATCTTTTCAAACAGACAGGAGCAGATCTGTCGTGGAGTGTGGGAAGTCTGCCAGCCCTCAAAATCAGCAGTGTAGCTGGGGAAAGGAGTCTGAGCTATTGCAACACCTGAAACCAAAAATGTAGAGCTCAGAGATGGTTCTGAACACATCTAAAGCAAGGGGAATATAAGCGTTCAGTCCTCATTAGTGTTTCCTGGGTGTATCAATCACAAACGTTAATGGAACTCCTTGGAACAACCAAACACTGTAAGCACTTTTTGAACTGCGAAATTAAAGATACAGGAAAAAAAGATCTTGCATAGCACAAAGATAAAAGGTTTCCTTCTGAATTCAGCTACTATTAACACTTGCACCTGGTGCTTACATAATTAAATGCAGAAAACAACAACTGTACCCCAAGAAAAACTTAATTAGATTAGGCGTGTAGTAACAAATGCAAAATTGCCATCATTAGTACGTCAGTGTACTACAAATGGAAATGCTTAACTGCCAAGCCCACAACTTAAAAAACTGCCAATTCCCACAGATGAGGAGGAGAAAGCCATTTGCTCCCTTTTGTGACTCCAGGACAACTGCATCCCGGTGAGATTTACTCACACAAAGGAGCACTGCTGGCACCTCTCCCCCCAGAAATTTGGAAGGTGGACTTGTTTACAGATGTTTTGTGCTACAAAAGCAAAACCAGGTTGGGCAGCCCTGGGACAAACTAATGAGCCTGCAAAGCTCTCCGTGTCCTGAGCCTTTACCAGGCACATGCTTTTCTCACAGGAGATGCTGGGAAGGACATGACAACTTCCCCATCCCAAAGGAACAGAATCCTTTAACTTCAGGTTTAAAGCTGTAACAACAACTACCAAAAATCAATTATGATTCCAGGGAAAATGTTTCAGTGGTATAGACAGTGATGCAATGGAAAAGATTGTCTACTGGAGCTGCAAAGTAACAAGCAAGAACATAAGGAAGAGTTTGACAAGTATCCACTAGGAGTGACCTAAGCAAAAGTGATCCTGTCTGATCCAGTTTTGCTTTCCCTGATTATACACAGAATCTGCTAAAATAGCTGGAATACTCCTTCCCAGACCTGCCAAAGACCAGCAGCTGTGATGCCTGTGTGCAGTCACATGAGGGAAAGAAGTGATCTCCATGGTTATAATCCAGTAAGGACTTTTCCAGTTGTCTTCTACCATCTTAAGAGAGATTGTATCCCAAATCCTCAGATTTCACCACCATGAGAGACCAGACTCAGTAGGACATCACAGCCTTGTGATCCAAAGGTTCCATTTCCCATGCAATGGACACACTGCTGTAAGGTCCAAACTTACCACTACAAGTTTGTAGTTCTCTAAATGCCAAGATACTTCAATTTGTCAGGAATTACTGTGAGCTTAAAATGGGCATTTAAATGCTTTGCATATTTAATCAACTCTCCTCAATTTTTAAATTATAAATATCCCCTGAGTATTAGGGCATTAATTTCGTTCCTGGAGACCACAGCAGCCTTCCTGGAGAGTTCACGCCTGCAAAGTTATTTAAACATTACCACTGAAACTGTAAAGCCAAACAAGTCTTGCTCCCAGTGTCTCCCTTGGCAGGGCAGATATTTAACTAAACCTTGGACCTAAAGCTACATAATATTTAAAGGGCTTTTTGGTCAGAGTTCCAGAGGAGACCTGATAAAACTTGTTCAATAAGCAGTATCAGGTTTTAAAAAACATAAATGAGAAAAACACCTGATTAAGAATTCCAGTTGCTTTTAGAAAACACACAGCCACATGTTTGTGGGTAAAGCTGTCACCCACCAGCATGGATTTTGCCTTCCTTCTGCTGCAAACTGAAAGGCTGAGACCACATCTGGCCTTGCAAAAGGAAAAAGATAAGCCTTCCCTTTATTAGGAAAACCCGAAGAATCACCAGGCAAGGTTGTGGCCTAACCTTAAACTTTACCATGTAGTCAAGAAACAAACAAACAAAAAAAGAAGCCTGGTTTATGACTTTTGAAGGAAAATCCCTATTGAGATATATGGGGTATAGCTAGGATTGCTTCCTGAGAAAGCTACAGACATATAAGGTTACCCAGCTGTGCAGCCATGGAACATATTCTTCTTGATTAAATCAGGAACTATGGCCACCAAGGGTACCGTGGCCTCACATATGTTGTAATAATGAGGCATAACCAAGGGTCTTCTGGGAGCTCTCCCACCACTGTTAAAATTTTATAGCATCAAATTTGGGAGCTAATTTAGAAAAAGAGAGAATCTTATTCAATATTTGATGTGCATTGGTACTTCTTTCCTTTATAATGAAACAATTTCCTCTAAACGTCCACATTCTTTATGTTAAAAAAAAAAAAATCAACTGCTCCTGCTGAATCAACTCTCAAGGGAGAGAAGATAATAATATCACATATGAACTTCACAGTATTTGCTTAGTATATCCTATTTGCAGATATCATCTTATTTGAATAATCATGTGTTTGCAATTTTCCAGCTCCTGATGAAAAACTGACCTGTCATCAGAGCAAATTTGCTTCAAAACTCACATATGAGTGTTATCTGTACCTGGTGTTATTAAGAATATCCATTTTTTGGACACTCTTTCCACCAGTTATCTCCACATAAACTTACACCTATAAGAGGCTCCCATCTCAGTCCACGGTGAAAACACGGGACTTTGCTTTGCTGTAAAAAATGACTTGAAATAATTGTCTGATAAATCTGCCAATTCTTTGTCCAGCTGTCATTCCAAGGGAAAAGTTTAGAGCTGCACCTTTTGTTCCCTGGGAGGGCAGGCAGCCCCGCCTGGAGCACTAATTGCTTGTAAGCCCAGGGAAGGGGCGAAATTCCTGATATAACTGCAGCTGGGTTATATCTGGATTGAACAGAGGCCCCGTCCTTGGACAAATAATCCCTGTGGAGAAATTATTGCCCAGCCATCGAGGGTGAAGAAACACAAAGGCAGCAGTAACACCAGGGGTTTTATCCTTTTACAGCAACAATACCACCTTCATTCCTAAGAGCAGACGGGGGTGAGCACCGTGGTACAGCTGGGCTGGGCCAACCATTTGAAACCAAAACTGCGATGGGAAGATAAACACAGATGATAAGCAAAACTGTAGGTAAACTTTTCCTTCCCTCGCAGCAGCTCTGGAATTGGCAGCTCTCTTTCATTTCCTCGAGTAATGAATTCATTTGGCTTGACAAATTACTGCCTGCTCAGAACACTTTCCCCTTCATCCCAGCACAAACTGGGGAAAGGACGGAGAAAGCGGCACTACCCGCATTTAGGGGCCCGGGATAGGACTGGAGATGAGAGGGATTGGTGACTAGAGCTGTGATTAGGACATGGAATAAGAATAAAACTGGCAATGAAAGGGCACAGGCAAATTCAAACAGAGGGAATCTGGGAAGTTGGCCTAGGTCTAAAACTAAACCATTTTCCAGTGAAGAAACTGGACAGTGAGCCATGAGCAGAGAGACACTGTGACTGGCTTGACATGGAGACTAGTTTTGAGAAGTGAACACTGAGGTAAGAAGGTAGAAAGGGGACACTCAGTCCCTGCACCCCAAAACAGAGACTCCCATTCCCATCTGCCCAGCAGCACAGGAAGGAATCACTCATCTCTTCCCCTCTGCCCTTGTTTCCACACCCATCACTGCTCTCTCCACCAGCTCCCTGCTCCCTAATCACATCAAAGCAAACCTTTTTAAGACCACAGTTTGAAACTGTCTAAGTGAAAACGTCTCCCTAAAACCAATCCCTCTTTAATATATAAATTTAGGCCAGCAGATTTCAGAATGGATGAGAATAAGGGAGCAGTAAATTATGAAATGCAGGTGGTGGCACTGGGAACAAGTAGAGAAGAAGGTGGGAATCTCAGGATGCATTTCAGCCTGAAATGAGTTATAATGTTGTATTACATCCTGAGCTGATAGACAAGTTCTGGTTTGCAGAATCACTTGGAATTATCAGACCTGCTTTTAGAAACATAAGGATTTTCATTTCTTTAAAGAACTCAGCCCCTTGTTGCACAGCCTGGGCCTTAAAATTACAAGTCTGACCTTAATCTTCATTCTTATTCTTTTAGTGAAGATAATGTCATTGTTTTGGGAAAGACAAATAGATTACCTATGAAATCTTTAATATACTTATGAAATCATACACCAAACTGATTAGTACCAGAACAAATACTGGTTTGCATATCAGCAAACCTGGGTTGTTGCTTTGAGAGAGGAGGATGAGAGAGATGAGGTTCCAGCTGGATGTACAGTTAGAGGAACTATCATATCCATCCATACGTGCATACAGACTGTGAACCCCCAGGCAACTTTAATTTTGGCACTTCCTAACTTTAAGTGCTTGGGTTTGCACCTTAATAACATTCTTTTAACATTGTGTGTGTATAATACACTCACAGATCACTCAGCCGAGACATAATTGATTTAATCATCCCCATTTGTGAATGATTTGTGAGTTTGTTAAGTTGCAGCCCTGCCCAATAAAAATTAAAGCAGATGCCTCTGTGAAGCCCAGAGAAACAAGCTGATAATGTAAAAGGAACAGACTGAACTGTAACAGAAGTGTGACAAAAAATATTTTGTTCTTTGCTACTGTATATGTAGCCAAAACTACAACACTACAGATCTGTCAGTCCAAATGGCAAAACTATCATTTCGAATTTTAAAAAGAAAATTAGCTCGAAAAGAAAGTTGAATTACAAACCCCACACATTACGAGACATTTACATAAGAACAAGGAAAAAGATGTAAATTAGATGACTTTGAAAAGAAAAAAACCCCAACTATTCTACACATAATCATAAGGTAGTGTTTTTAATGGGAGAATCATTGAAATTCTTCCGCTTTTATAAGAGACTAGATTTGATTGATAATAAAATTAGATATTTTCTTAATCCAGAAGACTCTCTTTATGTCATCAAAGATTTTGAAACACTTTGTTATTAATACCATACAAATTCAAATTAGAAGTAAACAGCCTTTCTCTAACTGAATGAAGAAAAGGCCAAGTGAGAACAGTGAATTGCTGTGTATTTAGAATTATTAATGGTGGTAGACTCAAATACATCACATTTTTCCTATATTCTAATTGAATCCCCATTAGTGTAAAAGTGGTTATCCAGCAGTATCTAATTTCCAGTTGGTAGTCCTGCCATTCCCTTAGAGAATGTGCTGTATCACCAATTAAGGTCTAATTGTCAGAAAGTTGCTCTCAGTAGAGAACCCTTTCTCTTTTTCCAAATATCATCCTGTTTCTACCCATGACACTGGTACAAAAACTAAAATTCCTCTTCCTTCCAAATAGGAATTAAAATTCCTATTTGCAAAACTGACTGAGGCGTTATGAAACCCCAGCAAGTTTTGCTTTGCCTCCAGAGAACTGATTTCTGCTCTTTTCCTTGGACCTTTTGCAAAACACAGGGTTTCCTTGCCTCATTTTCCCAACTGGAAAATGGAGGGAACGTTACTTCTGTGTTCACAGAGCAATTAGGTGTGGGGAGCATTTAGATTCTGGGGTAATAATGCTCATATGGATGAAGTTCATCGTGTGTTTTCTTTCATATCAGCACCATCAGCAGCAGTTCCTGGCCCTGGTCACTTCACATCTCAGGTTACTGGTCCCCCACTGCAACTGCTTTTAAAAATCAAGCCTAAATTGCAGGTACAAAGTCATTCAGTCTAAATTTGATACCCTAAAAAGGGTGGGGAGGTTTTTTATTTGCAGTCTGCCATGTGTCATTAGAATGAAAACCAGAAGCTGCATTACCCTCCAGCATTATCAACTCCAAAAGATGAGCAACTGCAAAGGCAGACTTGTGAATGCAGGTTTTCCACTGGTGTCTCTCAAAAAGCAGTTCTACCTGTGTAAGAGTTTTAATCCTTCATTAGCAATCATCACATTTCATTTTCTGTGTAGTGCCAAAAGCTCATCCCACATTACACTGACACAGAGTTCCTACAGCTGCATGAAGACATGCACGTGGGAAACTAAGGAGGACAGATCTTTCCAAGACTCACCCACCTTGCCATCTACTCTGCTGCAGATTTTCTTGGC
Organism: Pipra filicauda; assembly: GCF_003945595.2. Lineage (NCBI taxonomy): Eukaryota > Metazoa > Chordata > Aves > Passeriformes > Pipridae > Pipra > Pipra filicauda. The sequence goes on along the minus strand of NW_024104953.1, from coordinate 2,878,278 downwards.
TTTTGAAAAGCTGCATGTTATAATCTGTGAGCGTTTTGCAGGGGAAAAAAGAACTTTGGAAAGATGTGATGAGCAAAGAGCGACTCGTAAATGAGTAGTGAAGCTCTGTGGAAAGAGCAGAAAATCTGAAATAGGAGGTGAGAGGTGAATGCAGACCTGATTTCATACTCCTTCATTCTGTGCAGCAAGAAGAGAGTTGTAAACTCTTTCTGTAATATCTGTAATTTCGATACTTGGGCTTTGCTTGCCTCTACAGCTTAATCCTGGGTTTTATTCAAGATTTTCTTGGAAAATGTAGTGACTAAGAAGTAATTACTTTCATTAGAAACAGAAGGAAGAAACTATTGCAAATTCTTTCCATTACAGGAGGTGGGGAATTAAGGGCTATGGCAATCTCCAGTGTCTGCCCTCTGGGGTCAGTCCATCAGCAGACAGTGGTGCAGGGATCTTCCCCCTCCTCGGGGGAGCTGTGAGTGAAATGCAATGTCCATATTCTCGTTTTATTGGCCATGTGCACATTTTAAAGGAATAACCAGTAAGAATCAGCAAACAGTTGGTGCCATTTTCCCATGCTTTGCTGCTCACACCTGTATACACATTTGATGTGGAAATTAATGAACTTGGGGCCCAGAGATACTTTTAGGGAACCCTCCACTGATTAAGGTCTTTGTTTTGTTTTTAGGCAGACCAGCATGAAAGCTTCAGTAAACAGGTTGATATTCAAAAGTGCCTCTGTGTCTACAAGTCAAGTACCTCCACCACTCCTTTATTTCATTTCTTCTTTTTATTTTAATACCCTCTGTAAAATCAATTAAAACAATTTTAAATCTTTTAAATTACATCTGGCATTTTCCTCCTACAGGACCTCCTTTCCTGGTTCTCCTCAGGACCAGGAAAATAGCAGTAGCTCTTAAATCTGAATAACAGCTTTAAAAACCATCACCACCCCCTGTTTGAGCCTAACAAAACATGTCTTTCCTGCAGTGCTCTCTTCATTCTTCCCTCAGAAAAGAGGCACTGTCGGGATTGTTGGGCAGGAAACTGAAACCACTTTGACAGGTGTCCCAATTTCCAGACTTTTCTTTAAGGAAACCAACCAGATGCTTAATTTTAAAAACTGTCTTCTGTAGACTGGCACACACACACACTCACACACATATATATACATATAAAATGTCTGACTAACTCTATTCTCAGAGTAGCACAGAGCCACGTGTGTCACTTCCTGCACTGCCAGACTGTTTTCCCCTGGGAGCTGTGCCCTTCACCTTCAGCTACAGGTGGAGAGCCTCAACACAACTATCTTCACATGCTTGAGCAGGTCAATGAAAAATGTGTGTTTTCTGCATGCAAGACACATGTGAGACACACACATTTGCCTACATGTGGAAAAAGTGTTTAACATTTTTAGAGCACACGTCCAACTCCCATAACAGGCTGTGAATATCAACCCATTAGGGAAGGGTTGTCATCTCCCACCACGATTTGCAGCTCTGTCCTGCAACATGAAACCAAAAGGAAACATGAAAGAAATGCATTCCTTGCATAACCAACTGCCTTTTTACCTCGGGTTGTTATCAAGAGCACCACGACCACAAACTAAAGGTCTTTCCCAATGTAAGAAAATCAATGCCATATTTTATGCATTTATTTGTACACACACACAACTAAGTCTGACTTTCTGAGGAGACTGCAAGATCCAGTCACAAATATATATAGATGTAAAATGCATAAATATGAAAGTCATGTGTAGGCAGACAGCAGAAAGTGTGTATGTTCATGTTTCAGTTGTGGGTACATAACACTGTGATTTCCTCATAACAAAATTAAACAAAACAAGGAGAGCCAGTGCCATGGTCTGTCTGAGGCAGAAAAAGACCTCACATTTAAGTGGGAGCTCAGGGTGTTGTGGACTCAGCGCTCAGTAACCGATGAGTGAAAAATAAAACATCACTTTCTAATGCCTAATTAAGTCAACACAGCAGCAATGTTAAAAGGCTGATGGCAGCAGTGAATAAGTTTGCCTGGACAGTCTAAATTTCAGATTGTTTTCCTGACCAAAACAGTCATGTTCCTGTATCACTGGCTGGAACAGGAGCACCACTTTAAAGAATTACAGACTGAACAGGTATTTACCAAAAAAACCCCAAACTGATCACATATCTTGTATCAGTTCCTGTAAACAGCAAAACATAATTTATTTATTTTTAAAGTAACTGCTGGGAAAGTGTAATTAACAGGATACAATTAGGCAACAACTAAGAAATACTCACAATCAATCCAGAGACTTCCTGTTTATGATTATTACCTATAAGAATGTATAAAAAGACTGGAGAAAGGAAGTTGGCGCCTTATATAGCCAAAGAGCAAAATGTGGGCCAATTTTAACAGAAATAAAAAAAGAAACTAGAGTAGAGCACACGTTTTAAATACAGTCATGGCAGTTTTTGTTAAGGGTCCTTGGAAATAAACTATGCTTATTTATTTATAGAGCTTTCATCATTATATCTCTAGATGCACTACAAAATGAGAAAACCCACTACTTTTAATTAAAGCTGAACTAAAATTCCCCTGCAATAACAGAAGGCAAAAGCAAACACAGATTGAAGAAAGAAAGAAAAAACATTTCAAGAACAACTGACCTGTAAAGAAAGACTTTGCTTGCACAGAAAGTTTGAATAAATTCTATAAAAGATGTTAAATTACAGAGCAATCTTTTTACTTTGATCTGATACAACAAAAAGCTCATGAATAACAAGATTTTGGGCTGAACCAAACACCTGCAAAGGGTTACAGTCTACCCTGAGCTACAGGGCTACCAATGGAACTAATATTAGAGCTGTACAGAAAAAAAATACATAAATACTAACATTTTAATTGGCTGATGCACTGTCACAGTGGGGGAACTTGTGGATTCAGCCCTCTCAAACCCACTCTATTTACAGAGATGAAAAAGAACAGCATGCAAATAGTAAAAGGAGATAAAACACTTTAACAACCCTACAGAATTGCAGCAGCAATCTTCCAGCAGAAAGGGATTAATTAGCAACAAAGGCAAATGGCCATTTGCCTTAAATTATCAGTTCTTACCATGATCATTATTTGCTTGGAAAATCTTTGTACCTCCAGAGCTATTATGTAAATACCTAAGATATGAGGGTGCTCTGTACAAAGCAACCCAAAGCTTGTGAAGGTGGTTGCAATCCCAGATGAAGCACATTTGTTCCGTGGAGCCATTTGTTGTGAGCACACCCCAATCTGACAAATGCATTTGACAGGATACAAGAACATGCCAACAGACTGGCATAAATAAAATAATACAAAATAATAATGCTTATTTTCTTGATGAAAGAATCCTGTCAGTGCTCCTTTCCCAAACTCTTTCTTCTCCTTCTCGAGGGATGCGTTTCATGTTATGGTCACGTCATGCTCAAATTTGAACTTTGGATTTAAACCCTTACTTCACTTGCATTTAAATTATGTAAATATCAAACCCAAGCCCTGTGAAATCCAAAACAGGGAGCATCTCGTCCTGGTTCAGGATAAAACAGGCTTGTCTTCTTCCTGTCATGCATTTTGAATGGGCTAGTGCAGGGCTGGGCTGGTACTGAAAGTGTTTTCCAGCAAACATTGCTACAGGGTGATCTGCAACTCGTCTCCTTCCTGCCTCCAATTTTCTCTTGTACAACTTCCACTTCTCAGTGTCACGAATATTCATTCACCAGGTAAATTGATGTCAAGTTACTATTCAGACAGTGCAAAACTTCCTTGCTTTTTTCCCTAGAGATGTGACTACCAGAAGGTGGCTGGACATGGTGAGTCCAGGACCTAAGGCACATCTGCGAGAACAAAAACTTTATCCCAAGGGGAGGGATGTCAATATATTTGTGTCAGCTGTTCCTTCCTGACACTACTGGCTGGATAATCACCTGCTTTTTGAGCTCATTAGCCTGCAATTAATTGACAAATAGACAGGGTGGCTGCAAGCAGCAGTGGCTTTGCAGCAGCACCTCCCCGGCAGCTCCCCTCTATTTCTGCAGCATTAGCACAGCCAGGGTGGTTGTGCTTGTCCCACCTTTGAAGGGAAACAACTCCAGGATAGAAGTGAGTCTGTGGAAATTTCCTTCTACTGGGAGAGAACACTTTTTTTGCTGCTATTATAAACTAACACAGATATAAAGGCAGCAAATCCCAATTTCAAAATGGAGTCTACAGAATAATGTGCAGAGAAACCCAGTTCCCTGCTGTGACCACAAACACAAGTGAGAGCTACTTAAAACCTTGCCTACAAACCATATCTTGGCAGAGTGGAGAGGTAGGTCTGGTCTACTTTTAAGATATGATAACATACTTCTGGCTATATAGGAATTACATTTCTTTGCACGCCAGCAAAAGCTCTAGAAAAAACAGTTACACTGGCCAAAAAAAAAGAGACAAACAGAAAAACAGACAGATCTTTTGGGGCAACCAACTTTAACTGGGTCCAAACAACACTCCCAAGAAATATAACTTGTCTTCTCTTTGAGTTTGTAAAGACAAAATCACCAGTTTTAAGTACAGAGTGGAAAAAAACTACACTCGTAACAGGACACACTAAAAGATGGTGTCGCCTTCCCCAATTCCAGCATAGGCAACAAAATCTCATGAGGGGGAAAAAAATCCAAAATTAAAAATACCCTCAATATAAGGTCAAAGAAATCATGCCAATCCAGAAATCAGCATGCAACAAGACCTTTGATTACAGTCAGCAAATCAAGTAAAAAATGAACCACAAGGAAAATATCATAAATGAGGTGGGGATGGTGGGATATAAAATCCTAAAAAAAACCCAGACTACCCTCAACATAAGGGAGGAGAAATCACAGCTCTTGCTCACTTTGCTTTAACAAAGTGCATAAAATCACATGCTTTCATTCCTTGACAAAACTGTAAAAGAATGTAAGGAAAAAAGATTACCATGCAAAATAGGGCATTTCAATTTCTCGAGTCAGAACTTCATGACACATTTTTTAAAAGGGGTCGCTTTTCCTCAAAATACCAAGTGGTTTTCCTCACTCCCTCCAAATGCAGGTTATTTTCTTTATAATTTTCACCTCTGCACTGTTGAACATAATGGGACAAATAATACATGATGCACAAATAAGTCATAACGCTCCATGCAAGTTATTAGCAGTGAAGTGCTGAATATGTGATAAATCTAGACCTGAAAGTGAAATATGCCTCCTAATTAAAAATCAATTATTAAAACCAGTAAAGAATGAAAAAGAAAAAAGGCTCACTCACCAAACTCATAATGAAATCCTGGAAACTTCAGTGTTATTTGAAAAGCAGAAAGAAACCTTCAACATCTATATTTAACTAAAGACTCTACTGTGGGGGTTTCTCGATTTTATGATTAAACAGTTCTGTGAAAAACTGTTTCTGGTATCTTTTGTGCTTTTATCTCTTCATTCCAAATGGTCATGAACATGAACAGACAGCATTTAAATGGAGAATGCAAGAACAAACCATTACTCTGGCTCTGGGAAATCAAAGTACACGGATGCCCTGATGTGGCCCTGAGGTGACACAGGGATGATAAGCCCAAAACCACCAGCCCCTGAACTTAGATCCGAGTGCAAGATGTTTACCCACAATGTTGTTCGGTGACAGATCTTTTCCAGTAGATGGTTTTAACACACACAAACTTAGACCAGGGTGTGCAAATAACTATTTCCAACTGATTTATGTTCAGTTCTGGAAAGATTTCAAACGTAGAACAGCTCAGAAGCAGCTCAAAATCACAACACCTGTTGCACAGGCTTGGACAAGCAGAAATTTCCAGTTTTCTTCTTCTGTAAATCCAAGATATGTATTCATACCCCCAGCAGTGACAGAGAGATTAAATTAACGAGCATTACTGAAGAGATCTGAATCCCATTATTGGAGAAACTACACTGGTATTATGCATTATCATAAATATTCAGCATCTGCAATCAAAAGAAGGCTTTGGTGTTTACGTATATAATAAAGTTTTAATAATTCACTATCAATACTTCACGCAGAGTGCTGCCACCTCTTCCTTCTGGATAAAGGAAAAAATACATCCAGCATTTAAAATCCACAACCACCCAGCTGGGAATGAAAAAAATCCCTTGTACAGAGAAATGCCTGTGGCCAGTATTTTTCCAAGAGCCAGCGTCTCCGGGCTCCATCCACCTGTGGACGGCGGGTGGGTGGCCAGGGCTGCCTCCATTTCGTGTCCCCCCTTGGCAAGCTCCAGCCTGCAGACCCCACACACGCTCCCCTTCTCTGGAACACGCACCCCGTGGTGCCTGCCCAAAATCTGTAGTACTCTGGCTACAAAATTCTTAGGGGTTTTCCTCAGAAAACTTGGAAAACTCAAGCGAGCGTTCCCTGAGGACGTGTTGGCCGCCCTACCCAAGGGCAGCTCGCGGCACCTCCGGAGCGCCAACACAGCCCCTCAGACATCAGCAGTCACACTCTAAGCCATAAAACTGTCACGTTTGGTATTCTGCCTGTATCACAAGCAAGGGGGTACGTTGCTATCCTTCCACTGGAGATTAAAGGGTGTGGGATTGGGGTTCTGGGCCCAGAGGCTGCAGCAGATCCCCCTGTGGCCGCCGCCAGCCCGGCACAGCCGGTTCCCTGAGGGACCCACCGCCCGCCCAACCCCAGCCTGCCACAGCAGCTTCCCAAAGGTCCTGAGGGCACTTGTGTTAAAAAGGGTGCTAAAAGCCCCAAAGGATGTCGGGGAAGGAGGAAGGATGGAGAAGCAGAGGAGAAGAGAAGCAGAACCAGCCTCCTGGGCTGCCACCAGCTCAGCCCGCCCTGAGGGGTGGGAGACCAAAGAGTCCATGGCAGGAGGGGGATGGCAGGAGTTTCAATTGCCAATATATTCCTTTCAACACATAAAATACGGGGAAAATCCCAACTTGACCTACAGCACAGGTTCATCCCAACTGCTGCAGAGGGAGAGCCACATTATCAAGTGCCACGCTGAGCAGATATCAACTTCTGAAGTACAGTCCAGCTGAATAAATACCACGGAAAGTTAATAGCCAAATCCTTTCAGCAGCAGTGCTCTGGGAACCTGATTGGAATTTGAACATTTGCATTGATTTATAATTTTTTTTTCGATGTTACCAGCTGGGAGCAAGTGCTGGAGAGGAGGTACAGGAACAGCTCTGCAGAAACAGGAACAGCTAGGGAAGGATTACCTCCAAAAGGATTATCTTTTAAACAAAGAAAAATTTGGTATACTGCAAACAACTAACTCAAATCAAAAGAAACAGATTAATCCAACAGGATTAACAGGTAAGGCTGCCCTGTACGTTAATGTCCAGACACACAGCTGAGGAACATGAAGGGTTTTATTCAGCTGGTTTTATTAAGGGTGCAGTTCTGAAGCACCTTTTCACGGTCCAAAATAAGGGCTGCCTGTTCAGATAAAACAAAAGCTTTGACAACTTATCCTGCAGCCTCCCAAGCAACAGAGATCTCCTGTCTTTTTACAGAGCCTTTTCCTTTACCCTTACATATGTAAGCTCTGATCATCCAGTCCTTTTAACTCCCGCCAGGAAGGAAGATTAGTCGCTGCCTGTACCGCTCCTGCGCTGGGAAATTTCCAGAACTGAGCACTTTTGCTTCCCTCTGGGAGGCAGGGGAAGTCACAGAAAACTGAGATCAAGCTCCTCGTGGGTTTTTCTTTCCTGAATTGTTAACACTCACGTAAGCTTTTATGGCCATGGTACTACAGGATTACAAAAAGCAAAGTAGCATCGATCTACTAAAAAAAAACCAAACAGCATCCATGTATTTGGAAACAATACACTCTCTATGTGATGGAGCATCCCTGCCTTACTAGTAGACATGTTGGTAGTATCTCTTACCTGCACCAAAGATTTGTATTGAAATCTATTTGAGTATTCTGGCAAACTGAATGAGGTAAGCCACCAAGTTGAAAACATAATTTATTATTTTTTAAAGCACAAAGACAAAGCCTCATTCATTTACTAAAATTATTTTTACTGTGTTTTAATAATTTTTTTTAAAATTGTTTATTTAACGTATATTTGAGGTTCCCCTGGGGTAAATTTAAAAATCTTAGATACTTAAAAACACAACATAAGGCAGTTCAGTTCCTTTCTGCTTCACTCAGCCTCACATACAGGTCAGCCCCCACTCTAATCCAGAGGTGAAACCGAATTCAGCAGCAGCCACAAACCTTGCCTCCTGATGATATGAAAGATTATCAACTCTGCTGAGTTTTCCCATCTAATAATTTTACATTTTCAACTTTTGAACTTATCACCTATTATTTCATAACCAACTAATCACTACACCGGTCCAGCACATATTTCACAGTTATTTAAAAGTGAATTCAGCATTAAGCAAAGACTTACCTCCTCCACCTCCAAGAAGGCTGGAATTAGCTGCAAGAAAAACAAAAGGAGAATCATTAGCATTGAACTTCCAAAATATAGATAAAACCAAACCATAAGATGTTTCACATGAGATTTTCCATTGTTTCAGTATCTTCACTACTCTTCACTTACCCAAAAACATTTAATGCAAAACCAATCATTTATGTAAATTGCAATTGCAGTCTTTACCTCTGCAAAATCTTTGAGTGTACTAAATAAATAAAACAATAATACAACTACTAAAGCTAATGCATTGAATAGCTTATCACATTATAACCTTGCATTTATAACTCTACAAACCATATTCCTTTGTGATCACCAAACAAACTAAAAAAAAAAATTATTGTAGAGAAATTTCAACAGACTTTGATGGAACTTTTGATTAGCTCTCCTTGTTTTCCATGCCATGGGACCCTTGAGGATGAGAAACCCTGGCCCTGCTGATACAAAAGGGTTGTTTTCCCATTGTAGGCAATTAAGTTGGGATTTCCCTCAGCTTGCTTAATTGCCTCTGCACTGTAACCATCCAGCTACCCAGGCCAGAACTTGATAAATCACTTATGGAAAGCAATTTTCGGAGCGTGGTGATACAAGACGGTCCTTCAAATTAAGCTTGCACAACTGGAGCCAAGCCAAACATTCTCTTTTCACTGCCTAGGCAGAACCAGAAGGAAAGCCTAAGCTTCTAAACCTGCCCCTTTTGGATGTGTGGGACACAAATCCTCGTTGTTTCGGAATGTAGATAAAACACAGTATAAAAGCAAGAGCATAAGGGATGGACAGAGGTATTTCTTATTGCTTCCTGATGAGTGAAGGAGAAGTGATACCTCAAACCATGTCCTGCTCCAAGACAAGGGTAGATGGCAAGACACACAGAACAAATTAGGTAATTTCCTATATGGTATTGTATCTGTTATTTTCCTCCGCTTCCTAAATAGAAGTCCTTAAACAGCAAATTCCCTGCTGTTGGGGTTTTTTCCCCCCCTCACTTTCTTAATACTTTTATTTACATAAAACTGACAGTTATCTTTGTCTTCTTCATTTCTTTTTCAGATATTCTACAAACACCCTTGACTCAACAGCCAAATTCAGCTCTACCATTTGCAGCCAGCTTTCCCTGACACTGCAGTAAAAATGTCTTCATCAGAAAGCTGGATTTTCCATCAAAGTACTACACCCAAGATCCATGATTTTTAAAAGCAACATATACCATTAATACTGTTATCTTACAGTGACTCAAAAAGTACCTCCTTATTACCCAAAATGCAATGTTCTTTACAGAAATAAATGAGCAGTTTCATATCCAGCATAGCTGACCGTATCAAATCCAAGTAAACTGCAAGCCAAGTTAGTTATCCCTCCTAGGACTAGTTGTTCCTACACTCACTGAGGGAATTAATCAAGACCAGGATCTAGAGAGATGTTCTTGAGCATTTTTCTGATCCAAGTCTGGTTCTAATACTCTGGAATATCAGATGGAGGAAAATGAGGGAAAACTGTTTCCGAAACACAGTAATCTGGGGCCATTTTAAAAGAAATGCCTGTCTGGAGATACAGAAAGTTTGGAGCAACAGGCACAAAATGGAAAATTTTAAAAAAGAGCAACACAATCATCCATATGTGATGGACATCTCTCGGCTCTCCTCTTTAAGGTGCTAGCACAGAACAAATATTGCCATATATAAACTGCCTTTGACAAAGATATAATGGGAGTAGCGATAAATGTGTGCAGACATATTGTAAGAAGGCCACTGAATGTCGATCTTCCTGTATTTACCTGCTCTTGCCCTCACTGAAATTCACTATTAAACAAAGAAACAAATTAAAAACAGCCCCCTGTATTTTCACAGCAGTTTCCCAAGGCCTCCTGCAACAGGTAACATCACCTTCCCTGCAGTAACAAGTGTTTATCTGCGACAGAAATCAGCACAGCTCTTATCAGAAGAACAAAGTGTCATCTACTGCCACGAGCCTGCTATTCCAGCTTATTTTTTGGCACTGTAGAATACACCTACAATTATCATTCTAATTCTTGCAGGAGTCAAATTCTAGGATTTCTGTAATTATGTTTCAGAGACTCGAGACACAAAGCTAAAACCTGTTATACCTCACTGTAACCAAAGTTTCCACTGCTAAAAAAAGTTTCTTGGGATACCCAGCCAACATCCCCACTGCAAACTCTCATTCAATGGCTTCTCAGAGAATTATGTTTCTCTCATTAAGTTCTCCTGACAATGTTCATCTTTCCAATATGTTCTAAAACTTCTTAATAACATTTAATATAACTCAGCACCACACACTTCTCTATAGAAACAGCAAAAACAGTTCAAACAGATTTTTGGCTGCAATGCATCTACCCTAACTATTGATATTGCAGTAATAATTCATAGGCACTTTTTAAAAAGAATTCTGCTTGCATAATAGAAAGGAAATCAAACCATTTTCCTATGATTCCAGGAAAGAACAAATTATATTTACAATTTCATTTCTAGAAAACGTGTCACTCAAAAAGCAAGAACTTTCAGATTTTTCAGCCTGTCCCTGAAAGGTTCAGTAATACCCACCTCTTTTTCCATCTTCAGGAAAGCCTTGCCATGACAGAAGTAACTTGTCACTTAGCACCTAATGAATACTGTCCCAGCCAGAGCTCCTCCAGGAGGTCAGCACAGCCTCATGGCTGCAATCACATCACATCATGTTGGAGCAAGCACGGCCTCTCCTCTCAGTCCCTCTGTGTTTATCCACAGCTGTGTTTTGTCCGTCAGTGCTCCCAAACAATCCAACCTTGGAAAACACTTTGGAAGCAGCCCCTGCTGTAGAGGCTCAACCGTGGGTTGACTCTGAGCAATCTGGTCTAGTGGAAGGTGTCCCTGCCCACGGCAGGAGAGCTGGAACTAGATGTTCTTTAAGGTCCTTTCCAACCCAAACCATTCCATGATTCTAGGACTGTAGCCTGTAAATCCATCCCGACTAACCCCTTGCCCTTATTTCCCTATTCCAGAGCTGCACAAGATTCTGAAGTTACAGGAGACTTGGAGTGAGAGGAAAACAGGAAGACTGAATTGCTACCAAGTTACCAAGGCAAAGAACAGTAAAAGAAAGCAAACAAGAGGAGCTCCAAAGAACTGTTGGGTAAAGCCTTCTTGCACCTCATTTCCCTGCCTACGTCACCCTTCCAAACTGACCTGCCCAACCTTTCTAAAATTCTCTCCTTATGAACCGCAGTCCACAACAGATTCCTGGGCATTAACTCTGAAAATCCACCCACAATACAAACCTTGAACTATTATTTTACTATGCACACGGAGTGGTCAGGCAGCCAGCAGACCATGGACTGCCTTGCCAGACTGAAACACGACACACACTGATAAAACCCCAGCCAAAACAGCTGGACATGGGCCACAAGAGGCAGCAGAGGTGAGAGCTCGCCTAATTTTAAATACTTTTGGCTGCACCAGTAACATAGGCTTCAATAAAAATTAATAATAATTAATTATTAAAAAAAAAAAAAAAACCGTATTTGGTGAATTTTAAGTAGTAGCTTCAGGATGAGAAAAGTCACAGCCTCAGAGATGCTGCACGTCACCACTGCTTTAAAAGGAATCCTGAATGCTGCATTTTGAGAGACAGATCTCACCCTTACAGCCTGCATCACTACAGGAGATGGAAACACATCTAGAAGTGGTAATATGGCTTTCAGCCCTGGAGTTCTGGGTTTCTCTTTAGTAGGGACATTAGAACCATTCGCAGAAAAATTGTTTCTACAAAGTTCAGGGTCCTATCTAAGAAAAAATCCACTCTAAAAATATTCACTTAAAAAAAAAAAACACGGTCTCTAATCACTGAGTATAACGATTTAGCCCTTAACTAGGTGTTGATGGCACCAGATTCTACAAGAAATTCAGTATTTCAAATGTCTTGACACCTCAGTGGATTAGATATTTATGTTTTTAGCAGCACCAGGGCAGCACTACTAAAGAAACCCTATGAACGCTGGTCTGTTGTACCCAGAGAACTCAACTCTTGCTTTAAGAAACAAAATTCCTTCCAAAACAATTCTGTGGGAAGTGAAGGGAAAAAAGAAGAGAAGAGAAGAGGAAGAGGAAGAGGAAGAGGAAGAGGAAGAGAAGAGAAGAGAAGAGAAGAGAGAGAAGAGAAGAGAAGAGAAGAGAAGAGAAGAGAAGAGAAGAGAAGAGAAGAGAAGAGAAGAGAAGAGAAGAGAAGAGAAGAGAAGAAAGAAAAGAAAGGAAAGGAAAAGAAAAGAAAAGAAAAGAAAAGAAAAGAAAAGAAAAGAAAAGAAAAGAAAAGAAAAGAAAAGAAAAGAAAAGAAAAGAAAAGAAAAGAAAAGAAAAGAAAAGAAAAGAACCTGGAAGGAAAGAATTTAAAGTAATCTTAGTTGCTCATTATGGAATACCCACAATGAAAACTCAAGTTACTAGAGTGCACCAATTTTAATAATGAATACACCAGTGTATTTGACAAAGAAGAACTGGACATAAATGGTTGTAAATCTCAGCCTTCTTAACGAGTTACATCATACACATTTCCAACACTTTTTTGACTGAATAAGCAGACCAGAAACTCTGGCACAGGTATTAACATTTTCCTCACTGTTCTCTTTACAACAGCGTTCTTTGCCCAAAATTGAGGTTATTTGAAACTTAGTGGAGAGCAAACAAATGATGAAGAAGTTCACCTCAAATGAAACTGAAAATCTTTCTGTGCTGATAACCAAAAAGTGAAGAAGGATATGTGTATGGGTTGGTTAAACAGACATTTGCAGGCACAGAAGTAGTTTTTCTGCTGTCAGTTCTGTGGAATGTAGAGAATAGGGAAGATGTGAATAGCAATTTTTGTGATGTCTCTGGAGATAACACACTTTTAGCTTTGTTAACAACATAGCTGAATAACTCTGGGTACTTCTTGTTGGCATATACTCATCTGACAACATTTTAAAAACGTAAATTCTTCTGGGAGCATGTCTTTGTCAAGTATTAATGGCACTAGTAACTTAAATTGACATCTATGTCATGCAGCCATGCATCTGTCAGTATAATAAAAGTATACTCTTAAAAGATTACTTGATATTGTCTGACTTTGGCAGCAGATGTTTGAGCTTATTTTGATGTAAAAAAGATTGAATATTTTTGTCAATACTTTCTAATTGTGAAATTTATTCAAGAAGACATCTTTATAACTGGCAGTATTGCAAGATGCAAGGCATTCTATTGCCTCAGACACCATTTTTATTCATCAATAAAACATCATAACAGGCAGCTGGTGAGCAGAGTACCAGTAATTTATGGAATGGGAAGCTACATTTCTCCTACATGTTTTGTGAGACATCCTTACCTGTCACTGCATTTTGTTTCATCTTCTCTCAAGAAAGCAGAGAGAACAAAGAGGAGTGAGATAACAACTGCACCTTGTACATCCAACCATTTTTAACAGGAGATGTGTTTGGCTGCCTTAGAGCAAAAAGCTTTAGGCTCAAAGAACGTGAAGTAATTTTGAAGTACGTATAGCAACTAAAATACAGCAACACACACTGTACTTTAGTCACCACCCTAATTAACTTTACTCAAAACGTTTCCTTGCACACAAAGCCACAGCAACCAGGAGAGGTAAAACAGTATTAGAACAGACTGGGCCAGGTTGGCAAAGTTATATAAGTGCCTAATGATGGAAAACAGAGACTACTGGAAACCAGAACACCACTAGGCCTTATTTTGATAAGATTGACTTAAAGCATTTAGGCACATCAGTAAAGTTCCACCATTAGCATCTTCTGACACTCACAGGCCTCCTGTAAATACCTTCAGATGTTCTCAATACTCTCAATACCCACCCAAAGACTTGAGCTTCACGTATTAAGAAATCTCCTCCTCTTCTGCCCACAGAACGCTCTGTGAACAGAAGTGAACACCTACCCAGTCTTATTTTATTGCTAATAAGAAGTACCAGCTTCAAGCTCTCTTTGTAAAAAGCCAGGGTCTTCAGAAGCATGACCAAACAACTCAGCTTATCAAGCTTCCATCACCTCTGCGTTTGCAAAACAGAGGATTTGGGAGACAACAGAAAGCGACTGAATTTTCCAAGCCTTACCTTTCATTTCCCCAGATACTGAAAGTGCACAGCACAAGTTTGTCCCACTTTAAAGACAAATCAAACCTGTGCAATTAGGAGCACAGGTTTTGCATTTGGAACCAATAAAATGGATCGTGGCTCACTTGTCACACAACCTGTGCTGTCCTATCCCCCCCCACACACAGTTCCTGTACAGAGAAGAAATCGTTAAAACCAAGTTCTGCCATCTTTGCAAATAAAGTAGTCATTATCTCCCAATTTCAAGCTTGTAAAGAGTATTTCATAGGTAGATTAAGGGGGAAAAAATAATCAGCATACTAGTAAGTGCTCTGGAGTTGATCCTGTCAAGGAAATTGCCTTCACAACATTCTGAATTCAATAAGGAAACAATAACTGTCATAACTTCTCAGTTATTTTTCTTCTTCTAATACATTATCAACTCAATATATAATGTGCATTTATGCAACAAAGCTATTTTTAAAAGTTATACATTACATCCATTAAGCTTAATCAGTCACATGCAAAGCACGTCTGAAATCTGATACGAAGAGCAAAAAAAAAAAAAACCAACCCCACCAAACCCATGGCAGGCAAGGCAGCACGGGGTGGAAATGAGCACACAGCTATCAGGCTGGCAGTCACAATTTAGAGTACATTGGAGGCACAACTTCAAAGCAGAGGGAGCAAAGTGACAGGTTTTTTACCACACAGTGAAATACAGTAATTGCTTTAATGCAGGGTGAGAGAAAATTAACAAAAATTGAGGTTGACTAACACATCCTGACAAAAACCCAGGAGAGAAGATGCTTGGCCCAAGTACTTCCTAAACTCTGCTGTACAAACTTCCATATGGACTGGAGTTTAGACGCCAGCTTTAAAAGACGCCTAAACTTTGCAGTAGCCTGAGGACTCCAAATCACCACAATTGCTTCTTGGAGGGGAAGTCAGAAAACCACAACAAAAAATGTAACTTAAAAGAATATCCCCAAAAAAAACACCTTGTTTTTAAGAGCAGCATTCATCAGACCTTCAGTCCCAAAGGCAACTCCACAAAACGTTTCCAGGTGAAACCCCTCAGAAACAGTAGTTCACACTTTCATACCAATGAAATCCATACCCTTCATGCCCATGCACTGGTGTTATTTTCAGCTAGACAGAAACTATCCCAAAATTTATTCCAAACCAAAGGAAAGAAAGGGATGTAAAAGGAGGAGGTTTCCTGCCAGCACCTCGTGAAGGGCAGTCAGAAGAACCTGTTTGATGGGGCTGATCTCAGCCTTGGGAGGGAGAAGACGACAGAGTTGTTGAATCAGAACCTGCAGTTTGAAGGGAAGGAGTCAGAAGAGGCTAAAAGTGGCTGCTCAGCTCAGAAACATCCGTGGCCTTGTTTCGTGGGAGCCCCTTTGCTCGTTTTCCACATTCCCCTCACTGTGTCTGGCAAACGTGAGAGAAGCACAAACCAGGAATAATTTCACTGTAAAACACAGGCTGATAAAGTGTCACACACACCCCACCAGGTGCTGAAGGGAGAGAGATGAATTGAGATTTCATCCATTTTGTGTGTCAACTTGTGGTTTGCTCAACCACTTAAAAGTTGCCTTGTAGATCAGGAAGGCATTTTACAATCTGGCTGAGCTGAAATGTAAAGCAACAGGAACTTCTTTCAGGGCAGAATAATGAGGAAAATAATATTCGGCCAATAGAGCCAATTCTTCATCTCACAGTTTAGGCCATTTGTGTGGTTTGTAAATGTAACATTAAAGGGAGTCAAAGTGCTGCAGTATATAATTAATCCACTTAAGCAGAATCACCATCAATATTTAAAAGCCTATGCAAAATAGAGCAAGAGGTGGTCTTAAGTTCCACCTGCACAATTAGAAAAGTAGTTTTGGTAGCAATTATTTCAAAATAATTACTGACATGTATATAACTAATGCATCTTTCCAGTATCCCAAAGGTACTAGAGCATATTATCTGGAAAACAGAAAAAAATCAGAGTGAAGTTCTTTGAGTTCTCTTTGCTTTTGTCTTTTCAGAATTACAGCCAGCTTGGGAACCTTCCAAAGTCTACCTGTACACAAGAACTTTACTTTATAAGCTTTTTCTTCTATTTTTAATTTTTAAAACATTGGTGTGGTACTTATGGTGCAGCTAATCACAACACTTCATTTCAATTTCCTTCTCCAGGAAATAACTGCCTAATATTTGACTTCTGGAAGGAAAATGTCAGATTGCAAAAAGTTTTAATAAAGCAACAATTGTCTTCAGAAAACCCAAACGAAATCAAAAGGTGACAGTCCTGAAACATTAATATTCAACATCCAGGCTTCAAAACAAGAAAAAAACCCTCTAACTTGTTATGAAATCAAAGGCCACAGCTGAAAAGAAGCTACCTGGGGCCTTGCCCTGCCGTTTTTCCATGAGGTAACCAGCAGGAAGAGTTTCCTGTGGTGCAGGCACACCCTGAGCTGCTCCTGGTTTGCTCACAGGCAGAGTCAGCCCTGGCTCCAGCTGCAGGGTCGACCTCAGTGGGGGTATTTGCAAGTGGTACCAGCCCACACCACTGCTTTTCTTAGGGTATGGACACTCAGAAACAATATTCAGCTTAAAAAAAGAAGGAAAAAAAAAAAGAAAAAAAGGCACACCTGATGCCCCCCTACCGAAAAAACAGCCCTGGTGTTTTTTGTAGTTTGTTTGGGTTTTTTTCCAGCTACAAAGACAAGACTTCACTTGCAAATTTTGCCTCAAAGTTAGAGGAAGGCAAGGTGTTATTGCACTGTTTTTGCAAGAGCAGCCTGGAAGGAAGATTTTGACAATGAATTACAAGCTCCTGCAAGCAACGAGCGCAGACTTGCAGGATCTGAGGAGGCTGCAAAGCACAGGAGGAAGGTCTGCTTTAAAATGTGTCCAACTGGGTGAGCACAACATGCTCTGCATATGAAAATGTTGCATCACCTCTCCAGTGATCCTTTCTTTATATAGCCTGAAATACAAAGCAGCTCCTACTGTGGCCAGTGGGAGCCACATGACAGAAGAAGCAGAGAATCTGGCTATGCATTTGACTTTTTAAGGTTTTCAAACACAGGCCCCCAAACTGTTGCTATAGGGCTAAATATTTGTGTAACGATGGTCACGTCATTTATATTCCTTTGTAAGGGAAAGTGGATCTTAATAACCTCAGCATTTCAGTCAGACCAGGGATAATGCACTTCAGCAACATATGGACTGGACATTGCATGCTGTCCCCAAGAATATTGTCGCAAATATTTCTATACACTGCTGTCAAATCTACTATCCATACTTTATCTTCACTGTCTGTTTCAAAAAGTTATAGCCTAAAAAAAAAAAAAAATATCTCAAGAAACCATAAAAGGCAGAAAGAATAAAATGTAGCTATCAACTTACTCTATCAGAGACATCAGAAATTGCCCCTTTTATGATAAAAGTAAGTCAGCTTAGTCAGAGGGAGATCGATTATCCTCTCCATTTTACTGTTCCTGGAACGGATAGTCCATGACACAGCTTAAAATGGAGAAACGTAAACCAAACTTTGAAAAAATAGAGGGGAAAAAAAAATAAATGACTGTCAGCTTCCCACTTTCACATGCTCTGAAAACTTTAAAAACCCCATTCAGGAACTTTAAAGAAAAGGGAGATCACAAGTAATCGAGGTGATGTGAAGGCCTGGAGATACTTTCAAAGGCATGACAGAGCCAAAAGCCCACAGGACATCCCTGGCAATGACAGGTTTCAGATGGTGGGGGACAATTCTTTGTTCCTGTCAGCTTGTGGAGGGTTTCTAATCTTTCCAAGCTGCAGAAGCTCACGGTTCAGGATTCATCTCACCAACCATCAGGTCAGATCCGTGCTGCACATTTACCTTCCAACCAAACAGCGCCCTGCCCCTCATCTCCCTGCTCATCAGCTCCTTGGGTACCCCATGGCTGCCTGAGAAATAAAGCAAGGAGTCAATTTGTTATACTCTCAAGGCCCCTCTTTAACACTAAGATTACAGGCACTTCTTAATGATGGAGGAGATTAAAGCTATTACCCCAAAAATTGCAGTAAATAGGCACTGCTGTTACAAGGTTGTGCATCCGAGCAGATAAAATCTCGCAGAAGCAGCATTAAGGGTTTGTTGAAAACTTTACTGGGGTCAGGCTGGACAAGAAGCTCTGAGTTTCTGTGAAGCACAACAGGAGGGCAGGATGTGGTGGTGTCCCACATCAGTAATGACAATCAGGCAGAGAAATGATCACCAAGCTGCAACACCTGATCGATAACTTCATCCTTTGTGCACCACTGTGCCACCCTTAACATTTCCCGCCCCTGCTTCCTGCTAATCCCACTGATCCATTTAGATATGGGAATGCTGCCTGAATCCAGCAGGACTCACGCTTACCTTGTCATTGAGGGCTGTTCCCAGTTAGACAACACATTTCAGCTGTCTGGAGAGGACATGACTTTGGGATGCAGATCAGAAGAACACAGGTGGAAGGCTCATTTCCCTACATGACAGGGAGAGTCCAGCACTGTCCAGTGGCAACGTGGGACACTTTGTGTTCTGTGAACTCAGGATGGACGATGTGAATTCACCCTCCAGTGGCAAAGAGGCTCGTGGGTTAATTCACCATCATCACCACAAGCACTTCCACCACAAATCCTTCCAGCTGCAACCACGCCCCAACACTGCAAGAACTGCTCCTGCTCGCTGTTTTCGTTAATATTTTCTTCCATTGCCTCTAGTAACAGTTTGTCCAGTGATTCAAGAGTGAGAATCACTGTGAGAAACAAAATAAGCCCCTTTGCCTGGGCCACAACTCAATCACAAACTATTTTGTGTATCACACAAAATATTCTCACTGGAAGCTTCAATAAAAAGGACTCAGGACTGAGAAAACAAATTAAAAAGAAAAATCCTACAAACAATTCCTCCAGACAAATAGACCAAAGATAAATTTGGGAAAGCTGATTAATCACTTCGAAGTATGCAGCTCAAATTTTTTTTTTCCTATTTCTGAGCATTTTTAAAGTGTTGCTCAAATAAGGACTGCTATGGTTTTGGTTTACCAACCTTTCTGTAAGGCAAACAGGGAAACAAATACATGTAGCACAAAAACCACTCTGGGATGAATGTGTGCAGTCCAAGTTGAATCATTTTTCTCCAAAATGTTGCACTTCCTGAAACCATGAGTTAATATTTTAATAATCCATGAGTTAATATTTTAATGAGTTGTTATTCCTTCTGCACTTTAACTCAAGTAAAATTCAAAGTCTTAGTAAACTCCAAGCTTTCACATAGACCTTTTGAATCCAGCAGGTAACTCCCAGTGATCCATTCCACATGTAGGGAACACAAACAGGGATGCAATAATCTAATCTGTGCAGAGCAAACACTTCATTTTATTATTCTAATACTGCTGGAGTGATTTATGAGGCAGCTGAGCACTTCTGAAAAATGTACTAAGAAAACAAAGACAGAATTAGGCAAAGTACAAATGTTGTTTATACGATTACAGAGACCAGTAATGTCAAAGGATATTACAGGCAGCTAAGGCCATATATAAGCACATCTGTGAGGCAGGTAAAGCATGTTTTTATAGCTGCTCAGAAAAGAAAAAGATGAATCATCTTTTAAAGCTCTATATAAAATTACTTCTCTAGTGGCAATTAATAGAGAGAGGCCCCAGAACACCAGTCACATGCTCTAATCATCAGGGAGGGTAAATTAAACGACAATAAAACCCCCAAAACTTTACTTAATATGGAAAATTGTATTTTCTCTTTAAAAGCAGCTGCAGCAACCTCATACTGTATAAGCACATTAGCAAAGAAAGAGTTCAGTGGAGCTGGAGGTCTTCTGTCCCTGAAGGTGGGTAGATTACAACCCAAATCCCACAGGAGTAAATACATTCCATAAGTTTATCGTCATTATTTGCAGGAAAAGATGCCCCGTTAATTTATGCATTACTTTCAGGAAAAGATGCCCCGTTAATTTATCTCTAATAATGCTGTGATCTGAGAATATCACTTGCAAAACCCACAAACAGTCCGAAAATGTTACCAGGACACGTCAGAGGCAGCAGAACCCGCAGAGCTCTGGCTGGAAGAGGGGACTGCACAGCTTTCCTTCCCCTGAAGTCTCAGTCTTTTCTTTATACTTCAAACAAATTAAATCTACTGCAATTAATGATTATAGTTTTTTTCCTTCAATCAGCCCATGCTCCTCTAGGAAATTAACTTAGCTATTAAAAGCCTAAAGGCTGGAAAGGAACCTAGTTAGATGAGTTTTACCTCCTCTGTATTGCCTGTGTAATCAAATGCAGTTTCCCCACCAGTTTAATTCTAATCAGTTTAATTACTGAAAATTACAACAGAAAGAAAAAAAAAACCACCACCTTTTACTTCTTACACCAGAACAAAGGAGAAAAGCTACACGTGGTAGGAAAAACAACTGGGTGGCAACACTTTGATACTGCACGTGAGGGAGAGGAAATGACCAAAAATACAGACAAATTCCAATATTCCTTAGACAACAGGCTGAGGAGGTGGAGATGGAGCTACAAGCCAAGAATAAAACTCAGCACAGGCAACCTCCAAGGTGTGGAACTGGGGGAAGAGTTTATTACTTTAGTGTTACTTCAGTGTTACAACACCTTCATTACACGGGACTCGTGTCGATCCACTGAGTCCTGTATTTCCTACCCACTCTTCTGGCCCACTGTAAAAGTCTTTTTGCTGCAATACAAAAACAGTGAGATGAAAGGTGTCTTAAGCAAGTCTGTTAGAAAGGCACAGTGCTACCTAGAAATATTTAGAGAGTAAGTAGGCTTCCTTCACTTGATTTCCACAGCAAAAGTATTTCTTAGTGTTATGACGCTTCCTGTTTAAAAAGAAATTATTTCATGGTGTGTTCCTCTCACCTCTTGCCACAAGGAAACAGAAACAGCTGATCAGAGCAATTTGAGGCAATATCATGCCTTTATTTCTTCTGAAATATCCCAAACATAAAACAAATCTGTTCCTTGATTGTATCTAATTTCCATTTATCATTTCTCCTCTTTGGCCGTAACGGCTTTGATGTCTACTTGACAATTTTAAGGATCTCAACCAAGGCCACTTTAAATCTTCTCCATCCAGATGACTAATCCGAGTAATCCCATTTAAACTGCTAGTTTACATTCTACTAATACTGCAAAGCCATCTGATCTGTGCAAGGAAAGGGTAGGAACATGCTGGTGACTCTTACTACAAGACATTGTGATCCCTGTACAAGCAGAACTGCCATAAATCAAGGATTGGTGTAAGAGAGATGCCAGCACTTAAAAGTCTAAAAATATTTAGAACAAATTATTTTGTTTTTGCTGAATTCACCAACCAGCCAGCCTTGTATTTTGTGATGTGAGCTGCAGAAAAGAGGAATTCTGGCTCACCACAAAAATTGCAACCCTTCTCCAAAAAGGAAACTTCTTAAATCCAAGGCAAGTTTTTAACTAATTATGCTCACAAACTTTTAATAATGGAAACTGTGGGAAGCAGTGGGTGGAGAGAATGCCACAGCAGAGCTTAGAAGCATCCTGGAATCTGCACAGAAACATGGAAAGGTGAACTATACAGACTTCAACAACAGGCAAACCATGCATGTACTGAGAGAAATATGTCAAAACACGTGCTCTTCACAAGGTCCCCTTCTGTGCCAAGATGTCTGTGGCCATGAGGTCTTTAAAAATTCCCTCAGCTTGTAAGGAAGTGCAGAAAGCAGCAGCATCTTGCTGAGCAAACGCACCAAGGGCTGTGTCTGAGTCTACAGAGCTCTCCTGGAGGGACTATTTAATCAAGGAGATGGAGACAGGAGCTCCCAGGGTGGAGAATCCTGCTACTTATGCTAAATGCAAGTCACTTATTCACCACCTTTGTTCAAAAATACCTGCTTTGTTTTAAAGGCTCTAGTGTTAATCTGATCAAGTGTAGCTAAAAGGACAACACACCTCAATCAAAGCTTTTAAAAGTTCTGGACTTAGATAAGATGTCCTCAAGTATCTTACCCACTCCAAAATGCTTTATCACAATCAGTTAAGAGAATATTTTATAAAGCCATTTCCCAAGTTTTTCCTAGACTTTCTTCTCTTACAAGATGGGGGAAACTGCAGAGAAGTACCTTGCAAATCCTGAAGATCCTGACTGTTGAAGCACTAATAAAACCTCCAGTGATTCCAACAGGGAAAGAATTTCAATATTCCAGAAGCATGGATCTACTAGCAGTACCTCCTTACTAGTTGAGGGGTTTTTTTCTCTGCTCCATCCATGATAAAATTTGGTTTTCCTCTACAGGATCAGCAGTTAGAAAACAGAATAAGGAGAGAGGAACAGCGGAGGCAAAAAAGCAAACCAAGAAACAAAGAAACACATAAAGGGTAAGGCTGTGACACAAGAAGACTTGCCAAAAACTCTCTTCTTCTGTTTTTTATTTTTTTCCCCAAGAAGACACACCACTGTATCTATATTTTCAATTCACATTGCATGTTTTAAGTACAACTCTACGAAACACTTTATTAAACAACTGCGGTTATAAAACCTGCAATAGATTTTACAAAAATCAGTTGTATGTGTTAGTGGGGGATCCTCCCTGGGTGCCTTTCCTGTAACAGAGTGCAGAAGGCCCCATCAAGACCCACACTAACTGCACCTCACCTGGCAGGATGAAATGCAATGTTCCACGTGACATGTCCCACCATTACCATTTACAAATTAATTTTCAGAAGAATAAAACTGTATTTGTTTGAAGCATCTAATTAGTTCTTTAAAATGAAGAAGAAGCAGCTGAACTGGAATTGAAACAGTCCCTGGTACTTTTTTAATGGGATATTAACCTCTCCTCTAGCCCTGCCATCTCACTGGAGCTGAGATTTGAAGTGCATTACCTCTGGTGTGCAAAACAGCCTTTCACAAAGATGAATTCACCCACTGGTGGGCCCAAAGGATCCTTGAGAAGAATTAATGCACTTAACCTGCATTTCCTGTTCTTCACAATCGATAATTCCTGAGGATGTCCATTTGGAGGCTGGAGTCCCTTTCATGCAACCTACAAACCTCCCGTGGGATCCAACCAAAGCATGGAAAGCTCTCGTGCCACAACCACCACGAGGGTCGGCACTGACTGAACAGCCAGGCTTAAAGAGATTAAATTCCCTAATCTGAGAAGTACTGTTGAAGCAGAAGACCGGATAAGTCCTAAGTATAGTTTCAGAAAACAAATCTTGCAGCTCAGCAATTCCACTTTTTACTGTAAGGGATGTTATGACAGCTCCACAGTGGATTCATATTTAAATAGAACTTTAGTCCCCTCTTGCATCCTCCAAAACATCTATCACTGTAACTTCAGCCTTTTCATAATTTAAATGAATAATCTTCAGCTCCTAAGTACTGCTTTAGTCTGTTTTGACAGACAGAATTAATACCTCTTGCAGTTACTGTTGGAAAGTAGTGGAAGCCCCAGTTATCAGCTGCTCTGACCTTCCCCCTCCAGCCAGTTATTCATGTTGTCAGCCAACTTCCACGGGTCTCCATCCCCAGCACCCTTGCTGGGAGCATCCCAGCTCAGCCCAGGCACCCCTCAGGATCTCAGGATGCCGGCACAGATCAGCTGTGACAGCCCAGCCTAGGACTAGGACACCCCTGATCTGCCCTGAACAGCACTTTTGGAAACCAGGCTTCCAGCTGGGCTTTGGCTCCAGAGCACAAAAGGTTTTACACTTTAGAAAACACGTTAGAGCAAAGGAGGTGTTTTTAGAACCCATATATGGAAAAATGTGCCAGTGTCCCCAGTGGGCTCAATTTAACCTGCTATGAGAGAGAACTGAAGAGCCACTATTGAGCAGACAGGAGTTCTCTGCATCTTTCTGTCAAAGCTGGGTTATTCTGGGGTTTTTGCTTCTTTATTTAGGGGGAGTTTCTGTGATTCTTGGGGCTTTTGTAGGACTTTGAAGATCCTTGTGGGTCCCTTCCAGCTCAGGATATTCTATGATTCTGTGAGTTCCAGTTGCTCCAGTTAATTTTAATCTATTCATAATTTGTGTCCTGGGACTTTTGACCTACACTGAGCTCACAGATCAAGTGAAGTTAAAAAAACAAGACAACCCCACAACTCAAACAAGGCTCAATTCTCTGCTTTCACGAGTCTTTCCAAGTCCCCAGTCCCAAACTGCTTTCCTGGCCAGAAGAAGAAAATGAGTGCAGGAAGAGCAGTGATGTTTGGATACCGTTGCCATGGTGTAAAAGTATTATTCCATATAGGAACTTTCACTACATTTGTCATCAAAATCATATTCAACAGGTAAAGCTGAAGTACAGGCACAGGAGGGCTGAGAGCCTGAGATCCAGGAGCTGAAGCAGGGTTGATAAAGAGCCAGCAACTGGAACTGAATCCTGCATTACTTCCCAAGGTAATTAGGAAAATTGGCAAAATTGAAAATATTGGTAATTGATAATTAATTAAGATGCTTGGTAAATGTTTTAAGAATCCTTTATTAACATCACCTATTTAAAAATGGACATCAACCATTTATGAATGGGATTGAATTCACATGTGAAAGCACTTTATTAAAAAAAACTGTGAAAAATGATGACATGTCCCACTTTAACACTTCATTTAAAAGACTCACCAGAAGGAATAAAATCCATGAGAAAAGATGCAAAGTGTTGTTTATTCATGGGACATCTTCCTAAAGTCTAGAAACTATTAAAAAAACTCTCTATATCCCAAAGGAATCTTCTTAAAATACAAATTGTCAGTTTTTATTTTGTTAAACAAGATATACTTCCAGCATTTAGTCAGCTGCAGTTAAAAAAGCTGTAACTATAAATTCTGTGTAATATCACCTATTTATTAAATTCATCAAATTGAAAAAAAAAATTAAAATATTAGCTTCTTTGGGTGCAAAAGAAAACTATTAAAACTTAGAGCAGCTTTAAAAATTGGCGGGAACACATAGTATTTTTCCCATCTGATACTCCTGCCTTCTTTCTTCCATTTTATCCTCTTTTTATAAATGGCTGTGCAGAAACCATCTCTAGAACATGGGGCTGAGATATTTTCATTACTATTCAACCACCTAATGATTTTACTTTTCCATGATTTGCACTTGGAAGAATGTAACAGCAAATACACATAATGACAAAAAATGCTCACTAAAGCAGCCAACTGGAACTATTGCTGCTGGAACCACAGGGGCAGAGAGAGAGAGGGAGTTGGGAATGCATAAATGACGGTGTTTTGGAATATTAGATTTCACAGGGTGTTCACAAATAATAATTTCCCATAATGTGCTGCTCCCCTTGGCTCCCCGGGG